>NC_139020.1:209773271-210373271 GCF_964662115.1 Mustela nivalis | reverse complement strand
CAAAGGACTCCACAGTTTCTGGAAGCTTCTGACTTCCGGATCTTTGAACCCACAGTGCTCTCTGCCTTGAGAGCCTCACCTGCACCCTCGGACACCCGCGTTCTCAAGGGCTGGGTTTTGTGGAGCCTGAAAGGTGGTGCATTCTGGGGGGTGTTAGGTGAGGTACCGTCTCAGCAATAGGGGTGTCCCAGTGCTGAAAGTTGCCCCACGACTGGGTTCCATTTGGGGCAGATGTTACCTGGAGAATGTGAGTGTGTTTCTCTCTTCCCACTACCCTCCCTTTCCCCAACGTCTTTCCAGTACCTGGAACAGAGACAGCTTGGCACGCACTTGGAGCCTTCCTAGATGCGTGTCGCTTCAGTGAATAAGTGAAGGGGTCTGTAGTCTGCGGCATGAATGGACTGTCATCTGGTACCCTGTGCACTTGCCCCGTGAGCTTTCCATGTGTCTCCAGGGTTCTCTGCTGTTAAATAACACCGCAGCGAACATCCCCATGATTCCTCTGACCTTTCCTACGCCTTCCTACGCCCGCCCGACAGCCAGTAACCCTCCTGCTCAGTGGTGCACCTGTTTTCCCTTTCTCCTTGCAGACCCTTCCGTCCCCCTGGATCCAATCTCCGTTTCTAATTCCTCGTCCCAGATTATCCTGAAGTGGAAACCTCCCTCGGACCCCAACGGCAACATCACACACTACCTGGTTTTCTGGGAGAGGCAGGCGGAAGACAGTGAGCTGTACGAGCTGGATTATTGCCTCAAAGGTAAGTGCCGGGGGTGGGGGCGGAGTTTGTGGGAGCAGATGATCTGCTTCGTCCTTCTGGGCAAGCATCGCCGTCCCCGCCCAGGCCCAGGGAGGCTTCCCAGTCTACGTTTGGGGGCACGGACTCACACACGCCATTGCTGCTTCTACGAAAACACGCAGACACAGTTCCTCGTCCCACTTTGACTTGTGTCAAAACCAGATACTTCCCATGTCTTGGTGCCATCTCCTTCTGAAATTTTCTTCCCCTCCCCCTTTCCCGCTGTGGGGATGCAGCTCTGTCGACCCCCTGGATTTGGGGGCTAAGCTCGGAGTCGAGGGGTTAATGACAAAAGTCAGGGAAGAGTTTTAGGCCCCGCATTTAGACCCTTAATGTTGTAAGGATTAGGTAGCAAGGACTGGTCATGTGTTCCCTTCTATGCTTTCCGTGAAAAATTTATACCAGTGATGACCCCCCCCCCATGAGGGCTTCATAGGCTTCATCCATTTGCAGGAAAATAGAAAATTTTCTGAGCCTCAGACTAGTTTGTATAAATTAGTTTAAAATTTTAAAGCTGGATTAAAAAACAAAAAACAAACCATCAAACCAAAGAAACAGATGTCATTTTTTTTTTTCTTTAGGTTTTAGTTTTTGGGTGTGTGTGGATATGTGTGTGTGTTATGTTTGTCTGTATTTATTTTTCTTTAGATTGTTTTGAGTTCGTGAATTCCTCAGCTCTTGACCTTGGAGGCAAGGGCTCGGGGAGGGCTGGCGAGCGGCGGCAGAGGCCTCGAGCCTGCAGGCCACGCTTGGCGAGACCTCTGACCCGATGTAGGGCTTTGGGCGAGTCACCGAGCCGGTCGCTGGCCACCTCCTTTTCGGGAGACGGGGCGGGAGGCCAGATCTCTGGGAGCTGTCCCAGCTCTAAGATCATGTGCTATATGTATGCCTGTGACCTCATCCCCCCCGCCCCCCCCACCGCTCCCGCCCCTGAGCTGAGGCTTGCAAACGTGATTTATCTCCTCAGACGCTTTATATAACTCAGGAGCAAACACAGGCCTCAGCTGAGCTGTGAGCTTTTGGCCCCGCATTCGAGTAACCGAAACCACCAGCTTGAACCATTTTTTTTTTTTTTTTTTTTTTAAAAGAGTAACAACTTTAATTCTGTCATTACAATGTGGCTGTTTAAACATGGCTTAATTTGTAATGATCAGGGAGTTTATGGAATTAAAAAATAAACTGAGGACCGATATGGTACTATTCCACCCGCAGGAGGTCCTCAGAAGAGTCGCGTTCACAGAGGCAGCAGGAAGATGGTGGCAGCCAGGACTCGGGGAAGGGGAGGGGAGTCCCTACTTCATGGAAGTACTTTCCAGATGGAAAGTTCTGGAAACAGAGGGTGGGGATGACGGCAGGATGGTGTGAATGTGCTTCGTGCCGCTGAGCTATGCACTTAGAAAGGATGAAGACGTTAAATTTTGCGTTATGTGTATTTTACCACAATTTGAAAAAAATACGTAAAATAAATAAGCTTACTAATTATGACTAATAGTGGTTTCCCATTAATATCACCAGGGGCGTCCCTCCCTCTGCTCCTGGCTTTATTAAAATATGGTTGAATTATAGGATATTGAAAGGTAAAACTGTAAGATATTGAAAGTGCCTGTCGGAATGATTTTGATACACCTGTATGTCCTAAAGGGATTTCTCCCAGGTAGGGAGTTAGCTCATACATCCATCACTCGGTTTTTTCTCTTGCGTGTGTGTGTGTGTGTGAGAACACTGAAGTTTGACTCCCTTACGTATTTCAGTCCTAGAATCCAGCTGCATTTTTAAAATTACCAACTGCATTTTAAAAAATTGTGGTGAAATATATAACATAAAATTGATCCTCTTAACCGTTCTTAAGTGCACGGCTCAGTGACAGTAAGCACACGTATTTACTGTCCCCGCCATCCTTCTCCAGAACTTTCCATCTCCCCAAATGGAGACTCTGTCCCCGTGAAGCACAGACTCCCCAGCCCCTGCCCCAGCCCCTGCCCCAGCCCCGGCTCCCACTGTCTCCTCCCTGTCTCTCTGGACGGGACTGTCCGAGGTGCCCCATTTCCTATACTTTTACTGTGTAGTCACAGAAGAACCATGGGCCACTACGTGCCCTGAGGTGGGAGCCAGAGAGTGTAACAGGAGTGAGGAAGTGTGTCTGACCTGATCAGAAAGCCCTTTCCTCTCCAGAAAATTCTCAGGATCCTCCCTCACAAAGGACACCCGAACTTTTCCTTCCGCCCATAATGCCATGACCAGTCCCTGTAATGGTTACCCCAGCCAGGTTAGTCTCTGTCCGTTCATCAGTGTCGCAAGCATCTTTGAGAGACCCTTGCGGCCGTTCACGGCTGGATAAATACTGGGGCTTCCGAGTGGATACTCCCTGTTCACAGGAAAGGACTTCGGGCCCGTTGTCTCCAGGACCCATTCAAGGGGAGAGGAAAAAAGGGCTCAGTCGCCCCCAGGAGGCTCCGGGCGCCGGGCGCCGGGGCCGGCGGCGGGGAAAGCGAATCCCAGGGCTCTTTGTGGATTTTGCCCAAAGAGCGTAACTTTCACGCTTCCCAGTCGCACCCAAAGCGCCTCTGTGGCTCACACGGCGGCTGGCAGGTGTCCCTGGGATAGGACTCGGGGTGAGACACGGCCAGTCCGTGGTATTTGAAAAACAACTTTGTGTTTTTGAGAAATAGCCCCCCCCCCCATCTCCCCTCATGTCGTTAGACCAGAGTGTCTCTCCTTCAGCACTGTGGACATTTGGGGCCAGATCATTCTGTGGAGCGGGGCTGTCCCGAGCCTCGTGGGATGGTCAGCAGCAGCCCCCACTGCCTCGCCCGGCCTCACTGGCACCTACCCAACCCCCCGGGGGGGCCAGAGTCTCCTTCACCCCTCAGTATTCCTCATAGCCGGGACATCTCTAGACCTTGCCCCGTGTCCTGGGGGTGCAGGACGGGGCAGAATCTCCTCCTCCACCCCCGACCCTGTGGAAGGACCACAGCTCTACTGATTGCTGGATTCCTGCAGAAACTTTGGATTCTTTGATTTGGCCACCATTGGGTCTGTGGTTCGGACCCTTTATATGGCCTCCTGTCACTTTATATGGTTGACTGCCTGAGTCATTCATTCATGCAACTGTCACTTGGCCCCGCCCCCAGCCTTTTTCTAGTCCCGCCTCCCACCATCCTGTCCCTCATCCTGTCCTTCTAGCTCCTTGGGGTTCTTGGTGTCTGTCAGCATGCCAGGGAAATCCCTACCCCAGGGACTTTGCACTTGCTTTTTGCTCAGTCCAAACTGCTTTACACCAAGATGTGTGCGTAGCTCATTCCTTAATTTGGGACTGCGCAGTGGTCACTTCCTCCAGCCCGATGGGGTGACCTTGCAGTTTCTGGAACACCCTGACACGCACAGATGTCCCGTGCACCCAGCCCCTCTGAGAAGGACCCCACTGGGGGCGTGTGTGTTGCTGGGTGAGGAGAAGGATCCCAGGCCACCTGCTCTGCCTGTCTCTAGGGTTGAAGCTGCCGTCCCGGACCTGGTCTCCGCCGTTCGAGGCTGAGGGCTCCCCGAAGCACAACCAGAGTGAACACGAGGAGTCCGCCGGCGAGTGCTGCTCCTGCCCCAAGACAGACTCCCAGATCCTCAAGGAGCTGGAGGAGTCCTCTTTTAGGAAGACCTTTGAGGATTACCTGCACAATGTGGTGTTCGTCCCCAGGTCAGGACTCTTCCTTGGCTCCATGTGGGGGGTGGTCATGACCTGGGGAACAAGGTGAAGGGGAGACCCAGTGGGGGGGGCCAGGAAAGGAAGAGATTCAGTAAGAAATAGAGCAAGTAAGCACTCCGGATGGGGGAAAATTAAAAAAAAAAAAAACCAAAAACCCGAAAAACCCTCAACATTTGCTTCCCCATGTGGCCCAAACCCTAGCCCAGCCTCGGGTCTCCATCTGCGTTCTTAAATCTCAGTTAGATTTTGTGGCAGAAGGAACGCTCCCCTGGCCCCGTGCTTGAATTATCTAGAAGTCTCAAGCTCCGAGCATTTTCTTTGTTCATCTCTCCACCCTTCTGGTCCTTCTGGAAATTTCTGCGGCACCTTCAAAACCCAGAGGCTTCTCCTAGTTAAGCCTATTGAGTTTCCTTTAGCGAGTAAAAGGCTCTGCCGATGTCTATGGGGGTGGGGTTGGCAGTGACAATGACCCCAGGCTACTCATCCTGGTCCATGCCTTTCCCAGAGGCAGAGATGCTTAGGTAAATGGCTCGTCCTGCCTCAGTTTACTTATCTGCCATGGGCTGATCATAGTAGCTCTTACTTCTTAGGACCTTGAGAGTGCATGAGTCCCCCAGGCTTCACAGCCTTGACCCTGGGGACGTTTGGAGATAGCTAGCTGGTCCTCTGCTGGGGAGACCTGCCTGATGTCAGCAGCTGCGTGCGCCCCTTTAGTTTCCGAGTCTTTAGGGTAACGCACTGCTGCAGCTGTCACCTCCCTTCCACGGGTCCAGAGCCAGTGTTTCTGAGCTGGTGAGGGACCCGACCCTGGTTCTGGCAACTGTGAGGGGTGTAGGCTGTGAGCCGCCCCCTGTCCTGCTTCCCTCACCGCCCTCAGTGAACGGGGTCCCCGGCAATGTCTTGAGGCAACGGGCTGTTTCCAGAGGTGGATCGAAACCCCAAAAGGGTGACATTGGGATTAAATAAGATTCTAAAATGGGCCCATTTGAGTGCCTGCCATCGCTTCTCACATGAATAGGTGTTTTCCCAGAACCGCTGTTGTGTGACATTTAAAAAACAAATGTCTTTCTTGGATTTTTTTTTTTTTAATTTTATTTATTTGACAGAGAGAAATCACAAGTAGGCAGAGAGGCAGGTAGAGAGAGAGAGAGAGAGGGGAGGAAACAGGCTCCCTGGGGAGCAGAGAGCCCAATGTGGGGCTCGATCCCAGGACCCTGGGATCATGACCTGAGCTGAAGGCAGAGGCTTTAACCCACTGAGCCACCCAGGCACCCCTCTTTCTTGGATTTTTTTTTTTCCCTCCATGACCCTGAGTCCAAAGAGCACTAAATGTCACAGCCCAGACATGGGGGGCAGTTACCATCTTACCAGTTAAAAACAAAACACTACTGGACTTAAGGGAATGGCTGAGTCAGTTGTGATGTTTAAATGTAGTCAAGTTTGGCACGTGAAGGGGGACCCCAGCTGGCCAGATCTCGGGCTGGGGTCGGGTCGGGTATTTTCTCTGATTCTTTCCTCCCCCTCCTGCTGTGTTCTCTGCATCTGATGGGGAGACACTGTGATTTGGGAGGTGGGAGACGTGGTCCACAGTCAAGGGCAGGGCACCCTGGGGCTGCTCAGAGGGAACGTGGCTTCCATCGGTCAGAAGCCAGAGGTCTGTCTGAACGAGTTTTGTCTGTCCTCAAAGTCGTTGGTTTTGTTTTCACAGAAAATCCTCGTCAAGCCCTGGTGCTGAGGACACTAGGTACGACTCCCCTGCAGGAGGTCGGCGTGGCCGCTGGGGGCCAGGCAGGGCAGGAAGCATGCCGTGTGCCTTTGAGACGCCAGAGGCTTCCGTGGCTTTAATGCATGTGATGGGCTGCCGTGCCGATCTGGGAGGCTTCATGAATTCATACGGGAACTGCCTTCACCCTCAGATGGGGTCTGGGCGTGAATGCCGGAACGAGTCTGCACTAACACACCCTTAACTAAATCGTAGACTCAAGGGGCGCCTGGCTGGCTCCGTCTGTGGAGCAGGTGACTCTTGATCTCTGGGTCATGAGTTCAAGCCTCCCCCCCCCCAAAAAAAGAGATAGACGGTAGGGGGCGGGTATACTTTCTGGGCACCTCGTAGATGCCACACGTTGCCCTCCGTGCAGTCACTCGCTAAGCTCTTACTTACCAGCACCGACGGTGCGGGCTGGTCTGTGCTTGGAACGCAGAGTCTCTGCCACGTGCAGCAAGTAGTGGAGGAGCAGAATGTTTTTATTTGGGGTGACAAGTGCAGGGCTGCAGGCGTGCTGTATCACTGATCTCCCCTGTGGACGGGACGGCTTCCCTGCGACTGGTGTCTTGAAGCACCAAGGGGGGTTGCGCTGGAACAGAGGACAGGCAGAGAAGCTGCGGAAAGGGCCTTGGGATGAATCACGGGCCCCTGGAAGGAGCCAGCGGTGGGGGGGGGGGGCGGGAGGAGACTGAAAAGGCAAGTCAGGGTCCTGTGGAGGGATGATACTCTCTCCGCTGTATTTTTTCAGGCTTATTTGTGTGGCTCTGATCTGACCCCTAGTGGCCATTTGGAATATAACCTGCAGAAAAGAAAAGCCTGGACCTTTGAGGCATGGGGGTCCGCATCTGGGGTTTCTCCAATCTGACGCGTACTGACCTTTAGGACCAGATCATTTTTTCTTGGGGGGCCCACCCTGCGTGTGGTAGGATGTTGGGGGCATCCCAGGTCTCTGGACTCACAATGCTAGTAGCTCACGTGTCCCCCAAGTAGTGACAACCAAAGATGTCCCCAGACAGACATGGCAAATGTTCCTGTGTGGCGAGGCGAGGGGCAGACCCACCCCTGGTTGAGGGCCACTGGTTTGCTAGGAGATTGTGGGGTGTGAAGGTCACGGGGACTTTGAGAACCCCAAACCACAGATAGCGGCGGGGCGGGGTGGGGGGGTGATTGCATATACATCCAGCTTGTTTGATGAGACCTTTTCATGTTCCCAGTTGTGCAGACACCCATTTCCTGATAGCTTTTCCTTGAGGCACCAGTGTTGTGGTCATTTGGGAAAAGGCCCACTTGTGCCTGGATGGAAGTGTTCTGAATCTTACTAACATGGGTGTATCTTTGGTTTCCGTCCAAGAACGTCACTGGTCTTTGCATACGAAGAGACCACACAAAAAATCTTAGTGCATATTCCCCCTCCCACCCCACCTTCCGCCCCCAAAGTGTTTGTCTTCTGACTACAGTGCAGTAGAAACTAAAAATTGGCTTCAAACATTTGCGCAGAAAAGTCCTTCCTGGTGATGTCAAGTCGAGCACTTCAGTACCTTTTGGAAGAAGCAGACCTAGAAACCTTCATTAAAGTCCATTTGGAAAATAGTGGGAATGCGAATATCACGTATCTTAAATTTGTAGAGTATCACCAAAGCTTGGGCTTTGATGCAAATTAGTCGCCTTAAATGATCTTGTAAGTTAAGGAAAAAAAACCCTAAAAGGTAAAACAATAGCAATGTATTGTGAGAGAGGGAAACCCAGATGGCTGAACTTGCAGATGTAAGAATGGGAACCACACGTAACTAGAAATAAAGCAGGTGATCTGAAACTAGGGCCAAAGGAAGATTTTAATGTTGAATTCTCTGGACAGTCTTGTGTTATTCAAGTTGAAGCTTTTGGTGAGGAGGGAAGTTTTAATTTGATCAGATTCAAGACGAAGCAGAAAAAATGAAATAGTCTACTGACTTTGGTAAATGCATAAAAATTATGTCTCAGAGAGGCTCTGGGCCCAGAGAATTTTACCGGTGAGTTATTTGAAACTCTGGGATACAGAAACGTTTCTGAGCATAGAGATTGATGGAAGTCTTTCCAGGTCATTTTATGAAACCAATGTAATATCACTTTAGGTGAACCTGATGTAGCTGTGATGTTGGCAGAAACCCCAGGACTAGTCAATGTGATACTTTAAATCCATACGTCCTAAATGAAACAGCGTGCTGACATTATCGCTTCACTCAGAAGTACAAGGGTGGTTTACAATCAGCGGAGAGGATAATACATCAAGGGACCCAGTAAAGGAAAATCATAGGATAATCTCATGAGACAGCATTCATTAAAAACTCCTAATTTAGGGAAATGAGTGAAAAGTGGGAGTAGAATACTTCTGCTACAAGGTAAATAAATATTACCTAGATGAAACCAACAGCCAAGCTAACATTGTACTTAAACTGTCCCTGTTCCATTTAGGAGGAAGCCCAGTGTCGTCATTACTAATTAACGTCTTCCTGGGTAGCCAGCCAATGCAATAAGACAAGAATCGCAAAGAGCGGATTGTGGAAAGTAACGTCATTATGTTAACAGGCCAGTACAAGGATAGACTCACTGTGATGTCACAGACTGGCTGCCTGTCTTTTTGTCTTTGAAGCTTCATCGGAAAGCAGCCACACCCATTTGTTTATACTTTGTGTACTCCCACTTTCAAGCTCTAATAGCTGGAAAGCCGTTGAAAGTTGTGTAGAGAGAAAAAGTGCTTGGGGACACAGGTCCTGCAAAATCCAAAATCTAATTTCCTACCATCGACAGGAAAAGGGTGCCAACTTTTTCTAGTGTGCTCCTTGGAAACCCAAGGATAGCAACTATGAAAATCTTGGAGGAGAGTTTGGGAGAGCAGGTACAATGTAAATTAAAAAGCCTGGTGATACACTAGCAACAGAATAGAAAACAGAGGAGACAATCCCTTGGTCCCTGTCATAATTAACAGACCACTTGGGTAACCCCACGGAGAATTAACTGTACAGGAAAAAAGGTAAACGTCTGTGGAGCTCTCAGATTTTCCGGATACACGTGAAAGACTGTTTTGAATCATTGACAGAAATCTCGCCGGCTGTGTTAAAATCCTTAGTGAATAAACAGGGTAACAGTAGGAATAGTGAGGAAAGTGCTAGAACATCATAGAAGAAGATGGACGAGTCCCTTAGAGAAACACAAAGGACGGAGGAAGGAAAGACAGGTTCACCTGGAGTGGTGTTAGGAGTTAACAGAGCAAAAAGGCCTTGTTTTTCAGACAGTCTCTTGGGTTGGAAATCTGCAAACCAACAAACAGACAAAACCCAAAGAGCCCTTTAACCCTGAGTACTGATGAGGTTATCCCGAGGTGCATTTGAGGGGCTGCTGGGGAGACCCCCGATCAGTTGAAATGTCTCGGAGAGTAGTTTCGCCGTGTGGATGAACAGGCACCGCCTAGCGATTTCCCTTCTAAGAGTCTAGTTTTAGGGTCTGATAAGACAGTCTGACAGTGACCAAAGCGGTGTTGATAAGAGCAGAAGACCCTGGGATCCTCCTAATACAGACATCCTCGGAGGTCCTGTGGGCTTGGTTCCAGACCCACCCTCGTTAAGATGGGTATCGCAGTAAGCAGGTCTCCTGAATTTTTTGGTTTCCCCAGTGCCTGTAAGTGTTCTGTTGATACCAGACTGTAGTCTCTTAGGAGTGCCTTAGCATCACGTCTAACCAAACAGTACACACACCTTAATTTAAAAATATTGGTACAAAATGCAGACCATCCTTGGGGCTTCCAGTGAGTCGTACTCACCCATCACAGATCGCCGTGACAAATAGGATGATAATGAGAAAGTTCGAAACAGTGTGAGAGTCCCCAAAAGGGACTCAGAGACACACAGGAAATGTTGCTGGAGAATGGTGCTGGTAGATTTGGCCTCTGCCGGGTGCCACACACCTTCAGTTTGTAAAAATGCAGGATTTGCAAAGCACCGTAGTGCCAAGGGCAATAAAACGGGGGCATGTCTGTATTAAATAAAATAGGAGGATGGTTCGTAATTTATGGCTCGTGCATTAAATTGAGCATTTTCCAATTTTCTGCATTGAGCATGTGCTCCTTTCCTAACGGGGAGGGAAAACCTTCCCACTGAAAAAGACAAAACGTAAATTCTGTACTAAGTACTTAATGCGTTATGTTTGAAGGAAGCTCTCTGATGCATGTTTGCAGCAGAACAAGCGAACAAAGGTTTACAAAACTCGCTTGGTCCTCATTATAACCTACACATAACATTTCTAGGAAAAAAATTACCCCCGGGAAACAGAGGGCAGCGGAACGATGAGTCATTTAAATTTTCTCTGTGCTTTTTGTGTATGTGTGTTTATAAATTTTGAGGGTTTTGCATTTATGTCTTAATTTCTTAATTGGGGGGGGATGTGTATTGACTGCATGGTTTTATCTTTTTTCTTTTTTTTTTTTGAGTACCCTTACCAACCTGAGTGGTAAGACTTTTTTTTTTTTTAACCTAAGAATTGAAATGTAGTCACTTCTATGAGGTAGATGCCCTCTAGGGTCATAAGAATTAGAAGATGGTGTCTTTCCTGTTTAGGTAGGTGATGCTGGCCAGTAGTTTGGGCTGCTGGGTTCATGCCGTTTGATAAGGTTCCTGAAAAGTTAAGACTCTGACATGCTCTGGGCATCTGGTCTTTAACACTGACCCGGGGTGGCCAGTTAATCTGCAACGTGACAACCTAAAATCAAGCATGTTGAGGGGAATATATGTGTGTGTCCCCCACTGATGGTCCTGGAGCCCCCTCCCCTTGCGGGTGTCCTGGAAAGCTGCTCTGAGTTAAATTCTGGGCAACCTGCATTTCATTGCATCGCCACCCGCCCGTCCTTGGTTTTGAGACTTTTATCCTCCAGCGTCATTTTTTTTTATCCTCAAGACGGCGATCGCATGACCGTGTGTGTATATGTGTGTGTCCTGCTGTCGTGACAGGCCGTCGCGGAAACGCAGGGCCCTCAGGGACGTGGCCAACGTGACAGCGGCCGTGCCCACAGCTGCTGGTTTCCCCAACACCTCGACTAGCACGCCCACGAGCCCGGAGGAGCACAAGCCTTTTGAGAAGGTGGTAAACAAGGAGTCCCTGGTCATCTCTGGGCTGCGGCATTTCACCGGCTACCGCATCGAGCTGCAGGCTTGCAACCAGGACGCCCCCGAGGAGAGGTGCAGCGTGGCGGCCTACGTCAGCGCCAGGACCATGCCCGAAGGTGGGTGGGCTCATCGCCAGCGCCAGGAGACCTGGGCTCGCCAAGGGGCAGCCCTCCGCCCGGTAGGCAGCGTAGATGGGTATCTAATCTGCCTTTATCGTTTCTTATTTTTGTGGGCGCCCAGCTTCCCCTAGCCAATGTACAACTTCAGCAGATACACAGACACAGATAGACACATACGAAATATAAAGTCAAATTAAGAAATACGTATTATGCATGGTATTAATCAGGGTTCTGCAGAGAAACGGAACCAGTGGGATATGAGTGAGATGGACAGACGGATAGATAGGTACGCAGACAGTCCCGTGAAGACGTTGAGTTTTACGCGTCCACTTCCCTCATGGGAAAGTTTCGCAAGCAGCTGGAGGTGGGATTTGATCCCGGGGGTCAGGAGCCTGCCTCTAAGCACTGCTCCTTACAGCCAAGGCAGACGACATCGTCGGCCCCGTGACCCACGAAATCTTCGAGAACAATGTGGTTCACTTGATGTGGCAGGAGCCGAAGGAACCCAACGGTCTGATTGTGCTGTATGAAGTCAGTTACCGACGCTATGGCGATGAGGTAAGACCTCCGGGTGCTCGGGCGCGTCCCTCAGAGCTGTTGCCGCCCCCCCCCCCCCCGACCCCCTTCTCTTCTTAAATTCTGGCCCAAACACTTCTCCTGTTGAATGCATTGTCATTGGGACTCCACGCCTTGATTTAGAACTTTCCAGGGAGGTGGGTGAGAAATGCCGTTCTCCAGACTGACTTCCTCAGTTTGTCACATTTCAGCGCTGTCCTACAGGGTGAACGATGGCTGTCTGCATTTGTGTCCTTCCTGACATCACAGGAGACCCACTTCACTTCAGTCAGAGTTCTCTGGGGGCAGAGGGAGAGGGAGAAGCAAACTTCCCACTGAGCAGGGAGCCCAACTCAGGGCTCGATCCCAGGACCCTGCATCATGACCTGAGCTGAAGGCAGACGCACCTAACCGACTGAGCCACTCAGGTTCTTATTAAGGAACTTTCCATTTCCCGGCCGACGCTGTGCGGGGTGGTGGGAGAACGCAGAGATGCCCGAGGTAATGGCATCTAAGAAGGACAGAAAAGGAGCCACGCTGTCCTGAGGGGTCACTGTGTGTCTCGCACATATGAAGCCCTGTACATGAGGTTTTATGTCCTTTATCATTTTTTATTACGCCTAAGGCATGATGAGCAGCCACTGCTAGAAAAAAAAACAAAAACAAAAACTGCCAATTCTAATTCTAAGTTGGTGTTGCTTCTAAAGCTGCCTTGCAATTTCAGAAATGCCAAAATGTGAAAATAATACGCCTTTCAGGACTGATAAAATGCAGTAAATCCTCAGAATAACCCAGCGAGCTTGGTCTGGAGGCAGCCAGGATTTTTTTGTCCAGGGTCCAGAAGAATAAAGTCAGGACTCAAACCCAAGACTGATGTTTTCATCCAAGGGTTGGCAGCTTTTTTTCCTGTAGAGGGCCAGATACGGACCATGTTTGGCTTCGCGGCTAAACGGCCTCTGTTGCAAATACTTAGCTCTGCTGTTGTAGCTCGAAAGCCGCCTGATAGAGGAGATGGACGCTCATGGGGATGGTTGTGCACCGGTGAAACGTTTTATTGCAAAAGCAGGCAGTAGGCAGGCGTGGGCTCCAAGCGGCGCCCATAACTACTGTGGGTGGATCACCATCCGCAGAAGGGCAGGGGTCTGCACCTGCTAGAGGAGGTGCAGGCTAGGGCTTGAATCCCCCTGCTGATGATTCTCCCCTTGACCGTGTGACTTCAGGCAGATGAGCCTCATCACCTGCTTGGGTTGCTCTGAGCCCTTTCCCCGTCCCAGGCACAGCACCCAGTCCTTTGCAAGCATCTGATGGAACCTCGAGGTGACCCGAGCAGGTGGCATCTGTTAGTGTCTCCTTTTTTTGGCCAGGAGTGTGGACACTAGAGGAGCTGAGTGCCCTTGCTCAGGGTCACACGCTCAGCATCTTAAATCCAGACTGTTGGGTTCTGGAACCTACCATCTGTGGCTGAGACTGGTCACTCAGGCCAGAGGTCATTTTCTACAAATGGCCAGAGAGTTTAAGTTTTTAGTTTGGGGAGCCATAAAGTCAGGCTTGGGCATGAGTGTTTTTGTTTTTGTTTTTTTTTTAAGATTTTATTTTTTTATTTGACAGAGATCACAAGTAGGCAGAGAGGCAGGCAGAGAGAGAGGAGGAAGCAGGCTTCCTGCTGAGCAGAGAGCCTGATGTGGGGCTCAATCCCAGGACCCTGGGATCATGACCTGAGCCAAAGGCAGAGACCTAACGCACTGAGCCACCCAGGCGCCCTGTTTGTTTGTTTTATAATAACAGTTTTACTGTGACACATTCACATACCATAAAATACGCCCATTTAAAATACACAGTTCGGGGCGACTGGCTGGCTTGGTCGGAGGAGCGCTTGACTCTTGGTCTCGGGGATCTGATTTCAAGCCCACGTTGTGTGTAGAGATGACTTAAAAACAAAATCTTCACAATAAAATAAAATAAAATAATATTCAACATAATGGTCATCACTACACCCACATGGGGCTTGAACTCACAACCCCCCAAGACCAGGATCTCACACTCCACTGACCGAGCCAATCGTTACATCAATTTCAGAGTATTTTCCTAAAAAAGTCCCCCCAGCCCCCGATCTCTCCTTCCTCGTGTCCCGCCAGTCTCTGTCGGCTGCTCACCTACTCTCTGTCTCTGGATATGCCTGTTCTCGCACCAGATCGTACAGCCCACGGCCCTCTCTTGCCGGCTTCTGTCATTATCCTAATGTCTCCGAGGTCCATCCCCGTGGTGGCATGTGTCTGTGCTTCCTTCCTTTTCCTGACTGAGAAATACTCCATCACATGGGTGGGCCACATTTTGTTACCCGTCACCCGTAGGCAGACATTCGGGTCGTTTTCGCCATCTGGCCGTTGTGAGTCAAGTCGCTCAGAGCGTCCTCGTGCAAGTGTTTGTGTGGACACGTGGTTTCCGGTCTCCTGGGCGCGTACCACGGGATAGAACTCCTGGGTCCCGGGCCAGCTCTTTCCCCAAGTGGCTGCACCATTTTAGATCCCCAGCGGCAGGGTCTGAGGGTCCAGCTTCCCCCCATGGTCGACAGTCCGTGTTCTGGGCCTTGTTTTGGGTTAGGGCCGTGCTGGGGGCTGTGAGTGGTGTCTCACTGTGGTCTTGATGTGCATTTCCCGGATGGCTCATTTGGGCCAAGTTTTGGGCCTTTCCCTGAACCCACAGGACTTGTCAGCTTTCGGGTGGCTTTGGGCAGTGAGGGTCAGCCCTGGAGCCGGGGTGGGGTTGAGGATGGGAGGCCAAAGCCCCCTCAAGGGGGAGGGGCAGCTTCCAAAGGCAGTTCCAGGGCGACATAACCTTCAGGATGTTGAGGGCAGCAGGGAAGGGAATATGGATTCCGGGCCGTGGGCAGCACGTTTCCACTGCAGACCCTCCGTGGTTTTCTTCCTGCTGCTGTGCCCGGCTCTTTCCTTGGAGTTTGCCAGCGTCGAGCACTGAAGGCCTCCATCCTAGGAACCCCTTGGTCCTGGGTGAGCTGGGAGTGTTAGTTACCCTGTTGGTACAAGTTCTCCCGCTGCCTTCAGTGCATCTGCCTCCCCCTCTTCCTGGAGTCCAAGGGTCACGGGTACGAATCCCTGCTAGATCCTCAGCCCCATGTGGGGCAGCACCAACTCCACACAGACTGGCCCTATTTGCCCTTTAGGGGAACAGAGATTTGGGTAGGTAGGGGGCAAAGAGGAGAGAGTGAGAGATTACCGTCACTTTTTAAAAAAAAAAACCCTTTTCACGGACAAGATGGCGAATCATCTCCCTCAATCTCCCTTATTGCCTAGCATCGCTTTCATAAAGTAAGAAAATAATGCAAAAAAATGTATTACGCCCCATTAATAATACTGTGGGGGTATGATTTTGCCAGTTCTGCAAAAATTCTCTCCAGCATTTGATGGGAGGTTTTTCTGTTCGTTTGTTTTTTGGTTTTTGTTGTGGTTGTTGTTTTTCTGGCATTTGCTGGGTTCATAGCCAAAATCCCGTCTTTCTCCTTGAACCTCGCATTCAAGTCCTTTGTCGTCTCACCCTGTTCCCTCTCTGCCCAGGAGGCCCTGGCCCCCGGGGACCGCCCCCTCCCCCGGGGAGGAGCATCGCTTCTCACTGTTGGCGTCCCGTCTCCTTCGCTTCAGTGTCTGTCGTGGTTTCGGGCTTCTGTCTCATTGGCACAGGCTTTCATGGAATTGGCTTCTTCACTCTTTGTCAGGTTTCGCTTCTCGTTTCCCTTTTCGTTTTTGTTTCTCGGTGTCTGGGGAGACAGCTGCCTCATTGTCTAGTTCCATCCATTCATGGTCCCCTCGCCCCTCGCGGTGTGTGGGGACCCCAGCTGGCCTCGGAGGGCGCCCTTCCCCTCGGTCCCCCGACAGCAGCTACCTTCGGTGTCTGCATTTGAGTTTTTGCCCATTTCTACTTGGTGACTCATCGGACTTGGACGGACCTTTGGACCGGTGCCCCCAGCCCTGCCGTCAGCCCGATCAGCCCGATCTGTTTTCTTGCTGTTGTTGTCACATGACGGGCACGGGAGTTTTTTGCGTTTCTTTCTCTGCCCGCTGAAATTTTCCAGTCCAGCTCTCTGCATGCACTATTAACTTGGAGCTGTTTTGGAAAGTTTTAAAAAATTGGCCGGTCGCGGGCAGGGTTCATGGTCTCACTTCCCAGGAAGCCTCTTGCCTCTTCTACTAGGCTCTGGATTGATCTGTTTGCCCCCTTATCACTGGGACGCGTATCCTTTTCTTATCTCTCCTCTGTTTTCAGAGATTGAGGTAGGGCCCTGCTTGTTTTCAGAATGGTCACATAAAGCAAAGCAAAGCCAGGCTGCACCAGAGGAAGGAAGGAGATTTACCGTGGGTCCTGAAGACATTAAGCCCATGCGTGCCTTTGGCTCTGAGGCCAGGAGATGTGGGGGCAAAGCCTGAAATTTGATTTAGGTGCTGTGGGTCTCTTCTTTCCTGGCCTTCTGGGACTTTCGAGAGGCCTGGTAGCAGTGCCTCACAGTGGTTCCAAAAAGGGTAGGAGCCACGTGGTTCTGGATTGAACAAGGGTGGTTGGCCCAGCCACTTAAACCCGCTAGGAGAGCTCCCACCAACCATTCGGTCTCTCAAGCAGCAGCCGGCGGACTATTTTTGTACGCCTGCCTGTGTTCGTACAGCTTCAGAGCTAAGAATCGCTTTCCTGTCTTAAAGTGGCTGGAGAAAAAAATGCCAAGCATCGAGAGAAAGATAGTGTGATGACACGTATCCACTTAACGTGAAGCTCAGTGTTGGGCGTCTGCAGCGTTCCGTGGGCACACAACCGCGTCTGCTTGTGGACGGATGTTATGGGTTTGGGGTGGGTCTCGGGGTGCTTTCGCGCTGTGACAGCAGAGCTGAGTGGGTCATTCGTGTGGGTGAGTGGGTGACCATCCGGCCCCTTTGACCGCAAAAGTTTGGGGCCTCCTAGCCCGCACCCCCGTGTCCTCGTCTCTAGCATGAGGCTGAGCCCCAGTGGGGTTGTCACAAGAAGGAAATGACCTGGTCCAGGTCCAAGCCAAGCATGGCTTGTGGTTTAGGAAGGGTCAGATTTTACCCACGATGACAGCCTCCGCAGCTGCCTCCTTCCCCGGAGAGCGAGCGTGCGGAAATTGTGAAGGTCCTGACGCAGCCCGGGCGCTCACTGTTCTGATGGCACCTTCCTCCCTCTGTGGCCTTCCTGCCAGGGATGGATGCTCCCGAATGGCCGAGAACAATCCTCACTCCTCCCCCTGTCTTCCAGGAGCTGCACCTCTGTGTCTCCCGCAGACACTTCGCTCTGGAGCGCGGCTGCAGGCTGCGCGGGCTGCCGCCAGGGAATTACAGCGTGCGAGTCCGGGCCACCTCCCTGGCAGGCAACGGATCCTGGACAGAAGCCACCTATTTCTACGTGACAGACTATTGTAAGTCTGGGCTTGGGGCTGGGCGTGGCAGGGCAGTTCAGAGGATGGCCAGGGAAGCTCGGAGGCTATGCCTGCTGGCCCCGTACTTGACCACGTCCCGGTCTGCTGGTGCTGCTGTGTGACCTGAGCAATGTGCTTGTCCTCTCTGAGCCTGTATGTTCTTATCTGACCATGGGGAGAGTAAGGACCCCCCCAACAGCCTTGGGGGTGAAAGGAGGTTTCAGTGACATTATGCAGGTCAAGTGACTAGCCCAGGGCATGTTAGATGAACACATTAGCTCTTGTTACTAGTGTCCTAAACTTGATTTTTGATGGGCTGTGCCCTCCAAGGGAGAACATGGGAGCTTGCCTGTGGAGCGTCAGATGTGCTCTTGATACGCAGGGAGTGAGTGCTGCCATCGGGTGCGCAGAGCACACTGTGGACAGTAGAGTGGGAGGCTGGGGAAGCTGAACTGGTCAGGGACTGCTTCCTGGAGGAGGTGACATCTTGACTGAGACCCGGAAGAATGTACAAGTGGGGACAAAAGAAGGCGGTCATCCTGCAGTGTGGTCGGAGCCTAGACACTTGAATGAGTGAACAGATGACTTGGAAGGAGAGGAGATTCTAGACCAGGAGTGGGAGCTTGCGACGGACCGGGGTGACAAGGCTACTGCTTGGCCGGCTGGATTTTCACATACCAGGCCTGGTGGGACTTCGGAAAGTGGGAAGACTCCTGCTGGGAAGGCTCCAGTCAGGGTCAGGGCTGGGATGAACGTCCCGACACCAGCTGGGCGTGCAGCACCACCGTTCTGATGCTGCCTAAGGGGGTGAACACAGACCCTGCCGGGTTAAGAGCACAGTTCCCAGCCAGACGGGCCTTACTTCAGATGCTGGCTAGAAGTTGGGGGTTCTTCAAGCCCCCTGCACTTCCAGCTGACACCCCCCAGCTGGCAACAAACTCAGGGGTTCCCGTGACCTCCCCCGCCACCCCCAGATTCAGTCATTTGCTCGATCAGCTCATGGAGCTCAGGAGAGTGCTAGATGACAAGGACGGTGTTATTATAAAGGCTGTCAGTCGGGGCCACCCAGATGAGGAGACATACAAGGGAGGGTCGGGAGGGTCCAGGATGCTGAGCTCCTGTGTGTTCTCCCGGTGGAATCAGGACGTGTGGCGGCATCCTCCTGGCATACCCGTGTGTTCACCAGCCGGGAAGCTCCTCTAGGCTTGGGTGTGGAGGGGTCCCTCACTAGGCACTGCTGAACACATCGCTGTTGTGCGATGGAGCTCCATCTCCGGCCCCTCTGCTCCCTAGAGCAGCCCCTCCCCTCTGGTCCAGCCTTCCAATCACGTGCGTGGTCCGCCAGTGACTAGCTGGCATCCTGGGCCATCTCATCTCTTAGCATAAGCTCCGGTCTGTTCCAAGGGGCTCGTCAATAATAAAGACACTCTTATTACCCAGGATATTTCAAGGATTTGGAGTCTCTCAAGAACCTAGGCTGCCATGAATAAAATTCCAAGGAAAATATCAAAGTGCGAAAAAAACGTTTGTAACATCATTGACAACAAGTTAATATCCTGGTTATAAAATGAATATATATATATGTACTACATGAGTAGAAGATATAAATAAATCCTAACACAAGCATAGACGCCGTAAATAGCCAGCTTAAAAAGAAATATAAAAGATAGAAAGCATAAAAAAAAGTCCAACCTCAAAACCACACCAAAAAAGGAAGCAAATTAAAACAAGAGGTAATTTTTAACTTATCGAATTGGCAAGGCGTTTGTTTCTGTTCAATTATAGTACTCAGTGCTGTCCAAGAGTAGAGACCCATGGACATTCTTTTCATGGTTGGTGAATGCCACAATATAGCACTTTATTTTAAAGACTTTTATTGATTGTTTTGAGACACCGAGCAAGAGAGAAAGGATGAGCTTGAGGGGAGGGACAGAGGGACAGGGAGAAGCAGACTCGAGCAGGGAGCCCGATGCGGGGCTCGATCCCAGGACCCTGAGATCATGACCTGAGCTGAAGGCAGACACTATCCTGACTGAACCACCTCCCCTAAAGCATACTACTTGAAAAATACGTATCAAACATCTTATAAAGGCTCTGACTGTGTGAACCAACAATTCTGGTTCTAGAAAATTATCCTGAGGAAATGAACAGAGTTGTCCAGAAAAGATAATGTGTTTGAGGAAATGCAATGCAGCATTACTAAAGATGCCAAAAAGTCTGGAAAATTACAGTTCTTTATTTTCTCACAGGGAGGCAAGCAAGGAACTGGGGGTGCACATTTTAAGGAGGTGCTCACCCCCAGGGGCTGACCCTGTGTCTCCGTGACCCAGAGCAAGAGCTCTCAAATTTTGCACACTGGGTGCTTCCCTTTCTCCACGGCCTGGTTCCATGGCCACAGGAATCGGAGGCTTGAGCAGGACTGTGGGGTCTGGGAAGCAGAGACGGGGGTGCAGCATGACTCGCAGATTGTGTCTCCAGACCTGCTAAGTCCCGGCCACTTGGTGGTCTCCAGTTTCCCTGCTCCTGAGGAAGAAGGGACAGGGAGGAAGCGACATGCAGACAACCATGTGTGGCCAGTAGGTTTCCTTTTCTCATGTCTCCTTCAACTACCAAATATTGATGGAGACTTTCTGTGGCCAGGAGCTGCCGGGGAGGGGAGGAGGTAGTTTGCTGGGACTTCAGGGAGGGACAGGAGGTCTCAGGGTATAGCCAGCCACTGAAGGCAGCGTGGGGCTGTGGCTAAGCACGTCCACAGATGGCCCGGCTTGAAATCCCTGCTCCACCGTGGGTCCGCTCTGGGGTTTGGGGCAAGACCCCTCCGGTCTCTGAGTCTCTTTTCCCAGTCTAGTGGTTGGTCTTAGTCACAGCCCCTCCCACCGTGGCTTGTGTGACATTAAATAAAATCAACCAGCACAGAGCACTTCACTTAGCGCCTGGTGTTTTCCTAAGTGTTCAGTAAACCTCTGTTGACAGGAAAGACCTTAGGGACCAGGGACCAGGGTCCCTCCGTGATTCCTTAGAACGCATTTTCCTCCTTGGCCCGAGAGAGTCTGAATATGGGAGTGTGTTTATAAATGCAGACAACTCGGCTTTACATTGCAGATTTTTTAAAAAAGGAAAAAAAAAAAAAAGGCTCCATAGCATTTCTTCCCTAAATTGAAGAGGGGAGGACCTGTTAGCATACAGGGCCCTTCCTGGTGAATTTTTCGTCTGTGAGAGGTGTTGTTCGGATGAAAATCGGCTGTTTAATTTGCGGAGCCCACTGCAGAATGAAAATGTAGGGCTCTTTGTTTAAAAATTATTAAGAATTTTTTTTTAAAAGATTTTATTTATTTGAGAGAGAGAAATAGAGCACAAGCATGAGTTGGGGGAAGGACGGAGGGAGAGGGAGAAGCGGGCTTCCCGCATACGGGGCTCCATCCCAGGACCCTGGGATCATGACCTGAACTGAAGGCAGTTGCTTAAATGACTGAGCTACCCAGGCGCCCCTAAAAATTATGAAGACTTTCAAGACAGTGGCAGTGGGGCGTTAAGGAGCAAGGCCTTTTAAGTGTGGGGACTTGGACCATGGCCTGGGTTGCCTGCCTGGGAAGCTGTGTGGGCTGGCAGTGGACGGTGTGGTCTGGGGGTCAGAGCCTCGGAGTCTGCCTTCCCGCCCCATGGAACCAGCCAGTGTTTCGGGACTGCCGGAAAAGAAGGGCTCAGGTGACCAGCGGAGAGGCTCGGAACAAGAGAAGGGGCAGGAGCGTGTGGCTTGTCATTAAAGGCGTAGATGTGATTTGCGATAGGAACACATTTTGATGTGAACCATTTGTCTTATTCTATTTCAGTAGATGTCCCATCGAATATTGCAAAAATCATCATCGGCCCCCTCATCTTTGTCTTTCTCTTCAGTGTTGTGATTGGAAGTATTTACCTGTTCCTGCGGAAGAGGTGGGTACGGCCGTGTGCGGGTAAATGGTTAGACGGGCTCTCCAGGAAAGCAGGCGTGCCTAGATACAGAGGGAGCGCTAGCTCAGTTTATTGTCTGTTTGACTGACGTAAGGGATGGGTGTGGCCTGCAACTTACAGCTAAAGATCGTAATACAGTTCGCAACGCTCAATCATAAATGATCACAAATGCCCTCCCGCTGGTTGATGGTCACCAAATGCTTTGGTTGATTCCCCCCGCCCCACCCCTGAAACTTTGTCTCTGTAGGCAGCCTGTGGTTGCCAGGGATGCAGGAACATGGCTCCAACCTGTTGACTGATGCTTTGTTTTCATTAAAGAGGAAGGTAAAAATGAACTAAGATGTGGAGGTTCATCATCAAAGAAGTGACTTGGCTTGGTCAGGGAGTGACTTTTAGATACCGAAGGAACGTTTTCTCAAATCACGGAGATGACATTTTTTTTTTTTTTTTAAAGATTTACTTATTTTAGAGAGCACGAGCAAGAAAGAGAGGGAGAAAGAGCAGGAGGAGGGTCAGGGGAGACAGAGAATCTCAGGCAGACTCCCTGCTGAGTGTGGAGCCCAATGCAGGGCTCGATCTCATCCAGAGAAGGTGCCCCAACTTTTAGTATCATTTTATGTAAATGTCAGCCTGTATCTTTTAATTTTTGGAGGATGATTATATTAACAGCCCGCTCTCCAGTTTCCCGAAAACTTAGCCATTGTTTCTGCTGAGCTGGGATGAGAACAGCAAAGGGCGAGTGTCTTTCAGGTGGTAGTAAGGACAACTGTAAATTACGGTTCATGATCCCATGTTCATGCAAATTTAAGTAGCCATCTGATGGGCTTGTACGACACCCCAGACCATATCCAGGGTCACAGGGATGCTGTTGCTAAGGGCTGTCATTGGCCTTGGGGAGCTAAACCCCGCTTCGAGTGACCCAGAGCCCCTTGAGGATATCAAGCTGGAATATTTTCCTTCTTCTCTTCCAGGCAGCCAGATGGGCCGCTGGGACCGCTGTATGCATCTTCAAACCCTGAGTACCTCAGTGCCAGTGATGGTGAGTACCATCCCCGTACCCTTGGGTGGCCAGAATCCTGCCTTTTGGGGTCCCTGGCCATCAGTGTCAAGTGCAGGTCAGGGGTCGGCAACCAGGGAGAGAGCTGAGACCTCTCGCTCACATGAGCTCACAGACCTGCCTCTTGCTGCGAGACCGTATTACCGAGAGCAGCCAGGCACCCGCTGTCTGGCACCTGTTTGGCTAGGCTGATCGAGCTGGGCTCACCCCAGGCTGACAGAGAGTCAGGTGTCCCAGCTGTTGGGGGAGTAGGGAGTGGAACCCGGGATACCTGCGCCAGAGACTGCGCAGAGGGTCAGAGCCAGAGGGCCGTGCACGGACTTGCTGTCCAGGTTGGCAGGTGGGGGTCAGGAGCCAAAATGAGACACGGGATAAGAGGCAGGGAAGACAAGAACGAAGGGTGAGATGGGGTGCGCAGGCGGCTGTGTGGGCACGGGGGACGCATCCGCTGCTGGCAGGGGCTGAACGCGGGTGGGATGTTGATGCCAGCACCGGAGTGTCGGACTGACACCTGGATTTCCCTGGATCGTACCGAAGCATGCTGGGCGGCCCCTGCAGATGACGCTCTCCTCCCGAGGAGAAAGCGTCTGCCGCATTGCGAGTTTCTAAAGGACTTCACGCAGCAGGAATCAGAAAGTGACTTTGGAGGCGTGAACGCTGTGGCCGGGGGATCCTGGGGGGATGTTTGTAAGGACGCCCAGGATGTGTTCTCATCAGGTCTGCTGAGGGGGTGTGGGAGAAGGAAGACAAGAATGTTTATTCTGGTGTGCTTAGCAAGGCAAGGCAGGGCAGGGCAAGACCAAGGACTTGCTATTTTGAATGATTTGAGTGGGTTCTGGGGTGTGGAGGCTGGCCCTGGGGTGATCGAAGCATCTAGAGAAGAGGGTGAGGGTTTGGGCTCTGGATGGTGGTTTTGCAGGTAGAAGGTACTATCACAGGCCAGTCATTTAGGGTCTGTAGGGATTGGCCACCCTTAGGGGGTCAGTCCCTCCAGGGTCATCGAGGCCCCAGATGCTAAAACATCAGAGTAGGGAAACTGGAAGAGGGTATCATGCTGGGTGGGGACATGTGCAGGGGCCAGGAGCAGGGGGAGTGACCGCAGATGGAGGAGCTTCCTCTCCCGGCTTGGGGATGGCATTGTTACTGCACATCAGAGGTGGGAAAGCTCAGCCTCAGGGCTGCCGTCAGACCCCACGGGAGGGGTGAGGCCGGGAAGGTCTGCACAGGGCTGCCTCTCCACCCAACTGCCCCGCTTCCTTCTGGGAACGCAGCCATGACCGAGGCCACAAGGGTGGCCCATGAAAGCTGGAAACTGGAACTCAAGGGTCTCTAAGGCTGGGAAGGCCTGGGCCAAGGGGCGCTCCCAGGGAAAGACCCAGGCTCAGAGCGCTGGCGGACAGGATACCCCCACGGATCATGTGTGTGTGCTCATCTCCTCCAGTGTCCTTGCCTGGGGCCCTGGTGACTGTATCGGTTGCTGGGGCTCCTGGAACAAACACCAGGGACCGGATGGATGGCTTCAGAAACAGAATTTTAGTTCCTTGCGTTTCTGGAAGCTGGGAGTCTGAGATCAAGGTGTCAGCGGGATTGGTTTCTGCTGAAGCCTCCCTCCTCGGCCCTGTGTGCATGTCTGGGTCTGAATGTCCTCTTCTTCCGAGGACTCCAGCCACATGGGATTAGACCCTCCCCACTGACTTCATTTGAACTTGAATTGCCTCCGGAATGGCCCTGTCTTTAAATACAGTTACATTCTGCGGTACCAGGGCTAGGACGTCAACATAAATTCTGGGGAGGGACACAATTTATCCCTGCTTTGGGGGAAGGCTGGTACCTTTTTGGCTTTTCTTATGAGGCCTTTGTGCATTTGTCTGCAAATCGTTTGCTGCATAACAAACCACCCCAGAGTTAGTGGCTTGCAACAGCCAGTGTTTGTTAGCTCGCAGTTCGGTGGGTCCGCCAGCTGGGATCTGCTAGGCTGGACAGATGTTTTGATCTCGCCGGGGCTCCTTTGCACGGCTGCAGCCTGCCTGCCGATCTACTGGCCCTGGATGGGCTCACTGGTATGGCCAGCGGTTGGCAGGCTGGGTGGTCTCCCATCCCCTTGGCACTTGGCAGAAAAAACAGCCTCAGATGGGAAGTAGAGTTGTGGGGTGGCAGGGCTCTTAGATCAAACTGAAAGGACGAGGAGGAGGCAGGCCCAGCTCGGCCCAGCTCAGGTCTTACTAGCAGGTCTTCCCTGGACTGATGGTGGCTCCATCCCAAGCCAGGAAGGGCAGGGACCCACGCCTGTCCTGTTCTTGGCTCTGCGCCCAGTGCCTGCTTGGTACAAGGCCTGGACCACAGAAGTTGCTTCATGAACATTCCCCTGGCGGGGTGGGGGGCAGTTCCAGCGGGAGGCGGCTGGGGGCTCCCCGGGGGTCCGCCGAGGACACCGTGTAGATCAATGAGGAGTAGTGTTCCCATGTTCTGTGTATGTGCCGGACGAGTGGGAGGTGCCTCGGGAGAAGATCACTCTCCTGCGGGAGCTGGGGCAGGGCTCCTTCGGCATGGTGTACGAGGGCAACGCCAGGGACATCGTCAAGGGCGAGGCGGAGACCCGCGTGGCGGTGAAGACGGTCAACGAGTCGGCCAGTCTGCGGGAGAGGATCGAGTTTCTCAACGAGGCCTCAGTCATGAAGGGCTTCACCTGTCACCACGTGGTGAGTCCCACGTTTGCCCAGAAGCAGACAGAGACGTCCTTTCATGCCTACTCCCCGGTTCCCCTTCCTCCTCCTCCTGCCCAGAGCGGGAGGACTCTGGGTGTGGACCCCTACCTGTCCCCTGCTCTGCTAAGCACCGTAAAGGTGTGGAGGAGGCTCCCTCCCTCCTCCCTTCGCAAATCCCACCCTCTTCCACCTTGCTTTCCAGAAACTTCCAGAAACTTCTGTCCAGAAACTTGTTTTCCAGAAACTTCTGTCTCTTCCCTCTTCCTGGTGCCTTTGTGACTCTGAAACACCATGGATGGTTCACCCCATCCCTGCCCCCACTCGAGCCAGCACAGACTCTCCCTGCTCTGCTGTTCCTTCGTGGCCCCACAGCTTCTCATTGAGCCTTGTGTCCTTTCTTCCTTGCCATGCATAGCTGAGGGGATCTGCTCTGTGCTGAGCCTGTCTTGTCTCCTGGATGTGGCAGATTCCTGTCCTTGGGGAGAGTCCAGGACAGCCATGGAGACAGATCCTAAGCCCAATAAGTTCCTCCTGGAGGTCATTAGGAGCCAGTGCTCTGGCGGGTTGGAGCAAGAGAGCAGAATCAGGGGGCTGGGCATTTGGGAGTGGGGCAGGTGTGCTAAGGACGGAGGGACTGGGCCATATGGACCCGGGAGGGAACAGCAAGTGCAAAGCCTGGGAGGTGGGCACATGCCTGATTTGCTCCCCCAAGGCTATCTCCCAGGGTCTGCCTTGGAGTGTTGCTGTGTTGGGCATGTCTCTGTGCTCCCCACCGCGCGAGACCGAGAGTCTTGAATTCTCCCTCCCTCCCCTGGTGCCTCTGCCCCTGCAAGGCCCTGACCCTGGCATTGGAGCCAGACAGAGCCGGGATCCCCACGCAGGGTGCTGTGTGTGATGCCGATGTCATACGGGGAGACCTTGGTGATGGCAACCTTCCCCGGGGACCCTTACCCAAGATCTTCGCTCCGCAGGTCCGCCTCCTGGGGGTGGTGTCCAAAGGCCAGCCGACACTGGTGGTGATGGAGCTGATGGCCCACGGAGACCTCAAGAGCTACCTCCGCTCCCTGCGGCCGGAGGCTGAGGTGAGCGGGCTCTGGGGACCCGGCAGGGTGCCCGCTCGTGGCCGCAGGAGACCGGGTCCCTGAACCCGACCCCTTGTTTCGATTTTAGAATAACCCCGGCCGCCCTCCCCCTACCCTGCAAGAGATGATTCAGATGGCAGCGGAGATCGCCGACGGGATGGCCTACCTGAATGCCAAGAAGTTCGTGCACCGGGATCTTGCAGCCCGGAACTGCATGGTGGCCCACGATTTCACGGTCAAAATTGGAGGTGCGTCTGACCTTCTAGTTGGAAGTGTGTGGCCCAGGCCCAGTCTGATTGCAGGAGATGTCTGTCCTGAGCAGGTCAGTCTTTTCCAATAGTACAAAGAGGGCCTGGACCTCGGTCTATAATTTAATTGCACTTGCTCATGAACTTGCTCATTTCCTGCTCTGGATAATAGTGGTGTTCCCCATTGGTGGAAGCCACCACACTGGGAGCCGATAGATGGGACTGATGATCGGTGAGTCACCACGGTTTTTCTGCCCTCACACAACACCCGCCCCATGTGGCCATGTACAGCCAAGTCAGCTTAAATTAACTGAAATTAAAAATGTATTCCTTGGGCTGCGCTGGCCACATTGCAAGTGAGCGGTCGCCACCTTGAGCCTGGTGGCTGCCATATTGGGCAGAGTGAGCCTAGACGGCATTTGTCATCATGGAAAGTTCGACTGGACGGGGCTATTCAGAAATGAACAGTAAAATAGTGCTTGTATAAACAAGAGAAGGAAGACTGGGCATAAGAGGTCTGAAGGAAATAAAGAGTCCATGGTAGAGAGGAGAGAGGCTTCTCTCTGTAGGGAGGCAGGCTTTTGGCCAAATCTTGTGGGATTAGTTGACCTGAATGAATGACAGCCTCCCAGGGGGCTTTCCAGCAGATACAAAGGCCTTACGCTGGAAGCATGGCTGGTGTGGTGTATTAGAAGGAACAGGCAGGGGAGCAGAGCAACATGAGATGGGAGGTTAGGGAGAGAGGCAGGAGCCAGACCTGGAAGGGCTTTATTAATCAGTGAGTCATCGAGCCATTACCCTAAGAAGCCAGTGGGAAGCAGAAGTAACGTGATTCTACTTATGAACCCAAATGACATTATCAACAAGGGAAGCCAGAATATCATCCTATTTATGATCCCAAGAGACCTTATCCTCCGTTAGCTATGGGAAGCAAGAAATAATATGACCCTATTTATGGAGCTTCTCTTGGGCATTGGGCTGTCAGGGTCAGGGTGTAGGGAAGGTCCTGCAGGTAAGAGGTGGCTGTGGGGCCGGAGTGACGGGGAGGAAGAGCTGGGTTAGAGCGGATGTGGAAGAAGAATGGGCAGAACATGCCGATGTCTTAGATGTGGGTATGGGGAAAGGGGCGTGGTCAAAAGGGGGCTTGACCCTAGGTCTTGTGCTGGGCAGCAGGGTAGTGGTGGGGCCGTACCTAGTGGAGAAGATCAGGTTGGCTACAGAGAGGCCATGCTTTGGTTTGGGATGCCTGTAAGGTCGTGGGTGGGAAGGAAGTGTTGCTGAGAATGGGGTTCCCAAGCTGTGGGCTGAAACATTGCTTCTTGGCCACTTGGTGCTTTCTTTTCCTTCCCTTTACGTGGTGGCCTATCCTTTCCCTCCACATCCCCATGAGTACTCTCAGACTATCCTCATGGGATTTGGCTACCACCCAGGTGAGCACACACCTGGGGCAGGTAAGCCCATCTGAGGGCTCTACCAGGCGCGGGGCAAGAAGGAGACACCTGGACTGTAGGCTGAAGGTTAAGACCACGTGACCCCTTTGTTGTCAGACTTTGGGATGACCAGAGACATCTATGAAACGGATTACTACCGGAAAGGAGGCAAGGGTCTGCTCCCTGTGCGGTGGATGGCACCGGAATCCCTGAAGGACGGGGTCTTTACCACTTCTTCTGACATGTGGTGAGTGGTAGATGGATTGGTGGACGCGGTGCTGGGCTTGGATCCCGGGGTGTTGCATTAGTGCGACTGGCAAGAGGGGAGCCGGTTAAAACTGCCTTCCTCACAGCCCCTTGATCAAGAAAGCAGAGGAGATGTCATGTTGGAAGGACCCTTGTATGGCCACTTATGTTCAGTTGAGACTAATCTAGGCTTTTCTGAATGCAGCATGAATTGTTTAACTAACCAGCCAACCATGTTCTCAAAAACCAAGGAGGGGTGCGTGCGTGCGTGCGTGCGTGTGCGTCTGTTTTAATGGCTTCTTTGTTACTACTTTGAACTGTCGTTGGCAGGTCCTTTGGCGTGGTCCTCTGGGAAATCACCAGCTTGGCAGAACAGCCTTACCAAGGCCTGTCAAATGAACAGGTGTTGAAATTTGTCATGGATGGAGGGTATCTGGACCAACCCGACAATTGTCCAGAGAGAGTGTAAGTGTAGAAAGACTGGGTGCTGTGTGGGCTCTTCATCAAAAAGGCGTTGCCCTTTGGTTTGTGTGTCATATGTCTACATGTGTGTTCATGTTTGCATGTTGTGTCTTCGCATGGACACTTTTTTGCACATCATACCTATACACACGTTTGTGTTTGCATGCCATATCTTTGCACAAATGCTTTTTTGCATATTGTGTCTGTGGAAGGTTGTAGAGAAACCGCACAGCATTGGTTACCATGGTTACCATGGGAGAAGGAAATTGGGTAGCTCGGGTGGGATGTTTATGTTTAACTCTCTGTCCTTTATATACTTAACATTTTGTCAGGGAGTGAATACAATCAGACATGTCTGTTATATCGCAACAGAATTGGGGAAAAAAAGAAATCAGAAGCAGAAACATTAAAATTATTTTTGGTCAGGGATATGTGTTACTTATTTCCCCGCTCCCCCAATTTTTGTTGTATTTTGGTCATAGAAAAAAAAGGGGGGCACCTGGGTGGCTCAGTCAGTTAAGTGTCTGCCTTCGACTCAGGTTGTGATCCTGGGGTCCTGGGGTCGAGCCTCACATCGGGCTCCCTGCTGAGCACGGAACCTGCTTCTCCTGTCCCTCTGCCACTCCCCCTGCTCATGCTCTCTCTCAATAAATAAAATCTTTAAAAGAAACTTAAAGATAAATTAAAAAATGAAATGACAGTAGCAATTGAAATTTGAGATGATGCCTATAAAAATATTTTATAACTCAGTAGATAAGCCTATGTTAAAATATTAAGTATAAAGTGTGTGTGTGTGTATTAATTTCCAGATGTCTTCAGATAGAAAAGGCAAGAGGTTAGATCTGAAGGAGAGTTGTGTGCAGACTGTATTTTCCCTGTGTTTTGGGGTGTTTCCTCTCTACTATGAGACGGTTTACATATGAAGTCCATTATCAGTGTTTCTTAAGAAAAAAGTTTGCCCTCCTGGAAAACGTAGGGGGAAAGGCCATTCTGAGGTTTCATCCCCCAAAGAATAAGGCTGTTAATTTAGAAAACCCAGTTGGAAGGGACCTTATGTGAAAAAGAGTACAAAGCAGAGTTATTTCGAAACTGAGCAAAGAATTTCTGAATGTAGTTTCATGAGAGTCCTTTCCTGGTCCTTAGTAGCTGGCTGCATCGTTCCAGGACCAGGGAGATTAGGTAGGCCCTAGGGCAGAGGTCCACACGCTTTCTAGAAAGTACTGTAAATATTTGGAGCTTTGTGGGCCCTGTGGCTCCCTGTTGCAGCTACTCAACTCTGTCAGGTAGACAGAAGGCAGCCGTGAATGGTGTGTAAATGAGGAGGTATGTCTGTGTGCCAGTAGAACTTGATTTTATTTTATTTTTTAATGTAATTTTATTTTTTCGGTGTTCCAAGATTCATTGTTTATGCACCACATCCAGTGCTCCATGCAATCCGTGCCCTCCTTAATACCCAACACCTGGCTCCCCCAACCTCCCACGCCCCACCCCTCCAAAGCCCTGTTTGTGTCTCAGAGTCCACAGTCTCTCATGGTTCATCTCCCACTCCGATTTCCCCCAACTCACTTCTCCTCTCCATCTCCCTATGTCCTCAGTGTTCTCTCTTATGGTCCACAAGCAAGTGAAACCATATGATAATTGACTCTCTCTGCTTGACTGATTTCACTTAGCATAATCTCTTCCAGTCCCGTCCATGTTGCTACAAAAGTTAGGTATTCATCCTTTCTGATGGAGGCATAATACTCCATAGTGTATATGGACCCCATCTTCCTTATCCATTCGTCTGTTGAAGGGCATCTTGGTTCTTTCCACAGTTTGGTGACTGTGGCCATTGCTGCTATGAACACTGGCTATGAATACTGGTACAGATGGCCCTTCTTTTCACTATAAGATAACTGGGAAAAAACCTAACCATAGAGGTTAAGGATCTGTACTCGAGGAACTGCAGAACACTCAGTAGAACTTTGTTTACAGAGACACTGCAGAGGACCAGATCAGGTCATCTGGGGACGGGGAAAGGTAAAATAGAAACCCCAGACCCTCAGCACCTGCACTGTGCGTGCTTGGCTGAGCTGGCTTGTATGCCCCTGCTAGCACCCTGGACAGCGCCGGCACCGAGCCTGCAGGATGGCTGCTCAGAGCTGGGCCCTCTCGGTTCAGTCCCCTCAGCTGCCCCATCAGGCAAGCATCTCAACCCTGAAGGATCTTTGACCCTAGAAAGATTGCTCCTTGGCACAGGGAAGCCTTTCAGGAAGCCCGGCAGGAATTCAGCTTTATGAAATGCACCAAATGGGAGAAAGAAAAAATCAGGAATGTAGAAAATGATCAACCTTGGCCAACAGGCAGGTGCATCGAGGGGTGCGCTTCTTGATCTGGCTGGGGAGTGAGGCAGCCCCGTCGGCTCTCTTTCCCAAACCGTTCTCTTCTAAGTACTGGTAGAAATCTCGTTTCTGTCTTGGCCATGGCCTGCGCTGATGTTGGCACTTGTTGTCGTGGGAGGGGGCTGGGGTGGAGACTGCTCGGCCGGATGCCGCCGGACGTGTTCCTGACTGTCCCTCTGTCCCGCAGCACCGACCTGATGCGTATGTGCTGGCAATTCAATCCCAAGATGCGGCCCACCTTCCTGGAGATCGTCGACCTGCTCAAGGACGACCTGCACCCCAGCTTTCCGGAAGTTTCCTTCTTCCACAGCGAGGAGAACAAGGCGCCTGAGAGCGAGGAGCTGGAGATGGAGTTTGAGGACATGGAGAGCGTCCCCCTGGATCGGGCCTCCCACTCTCAGAGGGAGGAGGCCGGGGGCCGGGATGGAGGGTCCTCCCTGGGCCTAAAGAGGAACTACGAGGAGCACATCCCCTATACCCACATGAATGGGGGCAAGAAAAACGGACGGATTCTGACTCTGCCGAGGTCAAATCCTTCCTAACAGCACCTGTTTTGGGGGAGGGGTTCCCATCTTCACTTTCCTCGGGTTTGAAGGTCTCCAGAAAACTCAGGATTCTCCTTTGAATCTGCCAGTGTCCGACGGAGCTCAGAGATCATAACTATCCATTGCTGTTCATCTGTGACTTAAAAATGTGTTTGATTGCCAATTTGACGAGCTGTCAGAGAATTGAACTGTGACCCTAGAGAAGGGGTTTCCTCGGCTGCTGTCCTTTGTAGGCAACTGTGGTTTTAAGCCAGGATGTTACTATTTTTTCTAGTACATTGAGAGCAAGCACCTGTTTTTACAAATCTTTTTTTTTTTTCTTTTTTTTTTTTCCTGGCATCTGAGCTACAGTATAAAACATGAAACTTGTTTGTGGAACAAAAGTTTGAAAGAAAGGAAAAAAAAAAAAGCCAACCCTGTTCCAGTAGAATTTCAGGCTTTCCAGAGTGGGCTTCAGGAAGGTGTTTTTTCCTCATCCAGGCTGAAGGATTTTTTTTTTTCTTCACAAAATCAGTTCCTCAAATTGACCAATAGCTGCTGCTTTTGTACTTCTGATAAGGATCTGCAGTTCCGGCATGTGTCCGCGTGTGTGTGTATGTCCAGGCTAGACATGGCTGGCGTGTGTGTGTGCACGTTTGTGCCCGTGCGTGCGTGCAAAGCGTTCATGCCCCGTTGACACTTTGGGGGTCGGCTCCTGAAGGTTCTGTCTTCTGGAGCTCCTGATCCTCCCATCTCCTTCCTTCCTTATTTACTGGGAGACTGTGCCCTCCACAGATTCTTCTGCCCCAAGCCTAGTCTCAGGAGTGTCTTCTCCCTTAACTTTGGTGAAAAATGTTTTCCAGGAGCCAAGGGAGTCATTTGGAGTGATAGTGGATCTTTTCAAGACCAAACAAAGCTAGGACAGAAAAAAGAAAAAAAGAAGAAAAAAAAAGAACTGAGTTGATTAAGGATTTTGAGAATATATTTGTAACATATTTAATTTTTTTAAAACTCTCCAACGTCAGCCTCATAAGTTATTAACTGTTTCCCGGGATGGGGGGGAGGGTTTGTGGGTGGTCTGCCTGTGTGCAGAGAGGGAGCGAGGCACCAGTGGCGGATTTGTTTGGTCTTAAAGGCATCCACTTTTCTGGGAATAAAGCCACATTAGCTGCTGACCCTTTTGGACATGATGAGGCCACGCTGAGGGTGTGGGCAATTGGGTTTGGTTTCTGCTTGGGAAAGCTGATAGCCACCTGGAGCTGAGTCCTGCCTTCAGACACACTTGTGACTCTTGGATCTTTTGGTTCCTTATGTGTACCTCACATGCTTCCTCAACTGGGTGTGCACATACCACAGCAAAACTAAACCCCAAAGTGCGACAGCCCAGATGGACTTTGAGAACACTAAGCAGTATGAAGCGAGATGCACCTGTTGGTCCCCTCCACCCTCAGGGCATCCACCTGTCCTCAGAGTTGACCTCCCAGAAGCTGCTCTGTGCCCAGTGACCTCAGTTGGGCCAGGTGTGGGGCCTGAGCAGAACTCTCAGGTGCTTATGACGTTGCAGTCCCCAAGAGAATAGAGTCTGGAAGAGAAACTGCTAAGGACCTTCACGCCACCAAGAACTTCTGGATGGGCGTGAATCCAGTTACTTCCCTTTGGGGAAAGAATCACAGCTGCTCAAATAAAGAACACGGTGAACCCATTACTTTGGTTCATCAAAATCATCACCCACGTGTTATCCCTGAGAGCATTTTCTCATGAGTTTTTGACTGCTTCCTTCTCCTCTTCTCTTAAAAGTTGTGGGCTTCAGAATAGGTTAGAGACAATGGCAACCTCTGAACCTTCTCAAATTCTTGATTAAGAACACAGGTAGACAAATCCCAATTGCCTATTACTATCTTATTTATATGATTTGAGAAATTATAGCACATGAAATACTTCTGGGGAGCCTCAGTGATTGGGTACAAGGAACAAGAGTACAGAAATTATTTTTGCCAAATTTATTTTGTACATATAAGAGGGTCTACGTAAATTAAGAACACATAGATCTAGGTATTTTGTTCTTTTCATAGTAAATTTGTAGTGGCCGTATACCACACTAGCAACAATTTTCACATTTTTCTAATTCAGAAAGGTTTTCTTATATTAGGGGAAAATTATTTATTTTAATATATAAAAATCACTGTAAAAATCACTTTCATAAAAAATGGAGTGCATGTAAATTTTTATCAAAAATAAACAGGTGAATGTGGGGTAATGATTTTTTTTTTTTCCAGCACAGTCTACCTCAGTGTATCATTAGGATGTGGTTCAATAATGGACATCTTTGAGACTTCAGAATTCTGCCTGGATCCAATCTGAGTCAGGGAAAATCTGTATCAGCTGATCCCAAATGCCAGGGACCAGTAAGAATTTTGAGGGAGGGAGTTGGGATAAAGTGTGGCTTTCGTGTGAGCATAGATCCTTTTTCTGGCTGATAATCTTCTCTGAATTCAATCCCTCCTCCACTTTGTTTTGGTCCTCCATCCATCGACACCATGCTCCCAAACATGAACTAAATTTCAGGCCATTGTGATAGATCTGATTTGTGGGGTACCAAGGCCTGAGCTACCTGCCTTTGGCTAGGAGAGGATACTCCATCTCCTGCTGGGGCAAAGAGAGGCTTTAGGGCAAAGCCAGCACACCCACTGTCCCACTGCCTCCCCGTGAACTGAGCACCGAGGTGCCCTGGCTCTCCGTGGCTTGTTCCTACTCCTTTAATGGGAGTGGGACAAATCGCACTTGTGGGGACCTCACATGCAAACACCTGATGTAGCATTTCTGTTTTCTAAGTGGAGAGGGGGAATGTTGAGAACTTCCAATCCAGAACCCACCAGCATGCTGAGTGTATTTTTTTTTTTTTTTTTAAGCAACAAAACCCTGGACCCCTGTGTTTGCTTGACCTCTGGCTGATACTGTTTGAACTTACGGGGCTTTGAAAAAAACCCATTTGTAAGTCTGGGAAGGGCCAGCAGGGCTGTACTTGCCAAACCTCACTGCCCTTATACTTTCAGACGCTGCCCCCCCCCCATTGTCTCACCCTTCTGTGCTTACCCTGGAAAGATACAGTAGAGTGATGGGCCCACCTGCACAAATGGGATTTCACCTATTTCCTTTAGTTGCCTCTGCTACTGCAGTGAGAAGAGCAAGCAGCCATTGGGTCACAAGCCTTTTTCATCACATAATGTTGGCTCTAACAACTTTGGTCCTAGGAAGTCATGGTTGCCCTGGGAGGGGCTTTATAGTGATGGTCTATACTGGGGGGGGGGGGGGCTTGCAGTGATTGGCTATAAAAAAAAAAAGCAACAAAGCCAGCTTAGGTTGACACTTTTTGCTGTTTGCTTTTAAAGATGTCTCATTATTATTAAAACCTTTTTCATTAATGTGGCCTAATCCACATAGTAGTTTCTTCTTCTGAGAGGAGAATAGCAAGCACATTACTTTCTCCCAGGACCAGTGATGTCAAGCACACTTCTGGAAATGTTTGTATTCTGGGAGCTATCCTTGGTGCTTTCCTGTTATTTCAAGCTAGTTGGGAGAATTGCTGCTGGTTCTCTTGGAGAGATATTGAGCACAATGGAGGAAGTGTGGGAACTGATGCAAGGGTCTGCACATACAATCCTGTGATCATTGGAGACTGCTGCCAGTCAATGGACAATTCTTCCACTATCTCCCACCAGAGCGGACAATCTGCCATAATGTGCTTGTTGGGTTGGGAGGTGTTCATTTGTAGCTGTGAAAATAGTGGTCAATGGGCAGCATTGCCATCAGAGCATGGCCCATGCTAGCCATCTGGGTAGGTGATGGATGTGCTGTAGTCCCAGGGACAATCATTCTTCTACTTCGTGGTGGGTGAAAGTTTGGTGTTAAATGTCTTTTGGATACCACTTGGTGAGTCCTTGACACCTCAGGCTCTTCAGAAATTACGGTTTTGTTGGGGGGTAGGGAACAGGGAAATGCTGATTGTATATAAATGGTGCACGTAGAATGGTGTCCATTTAGAAAGCCTTCCAGAATGTTCTTTAGAATTTTGATTTATACCGAAGGTGAAACTGAGATGGAAAGAACAAATGCTAATTTGTGCATTTGTTTGAAAGAATGTGATGGACTTTCAGGGGCTACAATTAAAGGTGAATGTTTCCTTAGGGGTCCCCCCAGAAGCAGAGGGAAACATTGACTTTTTGAGCTCATGGTCACCTCATACCAGTCAGGGTCCAGAAACAACCTTCAGCCAAATTCTTATTTGGATGTGGGCCCTAAAAGTCCTTACTAGAAACCAGATTGTGAATCTGAGGCTCTTGGTCTCCTTTGGAAAGAAGGAACAAGTTCCAAGATGAGTGTGTGTCTATGCACACATTCGGGAATGACTTGTTTAATCTTTCTACTTTGTGTGCCTGGGGGCGGTCTTGGCCCCGCATGTCAGCAGCAGACACTTCCATCTGTTGTCAGCTGCACAGGATCAAATGTGCCTCGGCATATGTGAAAAACAACTCAGAAACACAAAACCCACCAAGAGCTCAATTATTTTTTCAATGTTTTCCTACAAGAGCCAAGTAGCGCCGTGTACAGAATATGCCTTTTTTTTTTGAATATTGAAATTGCTCTGCATGTAAAATATGGGATAATTACCTGTTTATATGAAAATTCTGAATAAATTATCCAAGAATAGTCTTGGTTTTTGTGTGTGTGTGTGTGTGTGTGTGTGTGTGTGCTGTTCAAGCAAGGACCTGTGACCTGTGTGGGATTGTGGCTATAGGGTGGGCTGTGTTAAGGGAAATCTGGAAGTTGTGCAGATCTGTTTTAAGAAGGAACAAACCTATGGGCTCTTCAATGAAGCAGGAGGTTAAATATTGTTATAAACAGGGCTGATGATCTTCTGGTACATACCTGAATAGTTGAGCTGGTGGTTTATATATTAAACTATCCCATACCAGTTGGTAAGTAACTGCTATCCCAAAGACCCCCAGACCTTCCCATGATGCAAGCACTAAGGGCTTCGCTCCAGGAATATGAGGGGATCTCCAGGATCTTGTTCCATTTCACCATGCTGAAGACTTATATATTGAATACTTTTAGTGTCATCTTGGCAGCATGGACCTGACCCCAGCGTGGATGGTCAGTGGGGGACCACAGATTAGAAGAAGATTTTGAACAGCTTTGCATGAACTATACACAGAGTGTGGTGGGTAAGGGGATAGACTCCCTCCCTTCAGCTCCTTGTGTGACTTTGAATGAGTTACACTACTTCACATGTTAGTTGTTGCTGTGTAACAAACATTCTCAAAACTTTGTGGCTTAAAACAGCAAACATATTTCATGGTTGTGTGTGTTGGCTCAGTGGATCTTCTGGTCACACACAGTCTCACTCTATTCATCCATCTATCCATCTGTCCATTTTTCTGTCTATCGGTCTGCCCGTGTTTGCCCATGGAACCACCCATCAAGCCATCCTTTTGCCTCTCCTTCCTCCTTCCCTCCCTTCCTTCCCTAACTTACTTCCTTCTTTCCATCCATCTATTCATTCAACCATCCCATTTGTATACCCATCTGCATATCCATCCATTTATCCATCCACCTGTTTGTCCATTCAGCCATCTATTTGTTCATCTATTCATCCATCTGCCCATCTATCCAAGACTCTGGGCCTTTGCTGAGAAGCTGACAAGGCTGAGGAAGCAGGGTCATCGTCTGGGCTTTATAGGCCACAATCTTGCAACCAGAGGAGGAGCTCTGGCTGGGCCCTGGGTTGGAATGGGGATGTGAGTGGTAGAAGGGCTCAGGGTTGGGGTCCAGGAGGTACAAGCTCTGGCCCTGACTCTGCCCCAAGTGTGTGCTGCATGACCATAGATGAGACCGTTGTTACCAGCATAGTGCACAAGTGAGAGGAAGCACATGAAAGCTTTGGTATCTCCAAAGTACACGGAAGAGGGAAGTGATGCTCTTAACAGGGCTGACATGATTAGGTGGTCTAGACTATGTATGATGAGGTTCATGTTTTCTAGCTCTTGGTCTCTAACCTCCTTGGATGCTGCTGACCCATCTCCTAGGGCATGGTTTCTACCCCATGAGGCTGACTGTGCTGCCTGAGATTGTGCCCTCTAGGTGACTCACCCAGTCTTACACCTCAAGCCCCTCTAGAAGGCTGTGTTGTAATTAGAGCCACGAGTTGCCACTGCAGTAGATGCTGCAGTAGATCTAGTGGGTAGATCAATCCATGTGGTAGATGTAGTGAGCACTGTGGTGGATTCACTGTAGTTGACACTAATGCACCATCCAGAATACCTCTCAGAACCCAGGTGCTCGCTCTTCCAGATGTCAGGGGCTGTCATCTGCTGGGGGCTCACAACTAAGTCCCTCTGCCAGCACTCTCCTAGGCTTAAGGGAGCTGCTTTGCCCACAGTTATGCTCCCTTCCTTAGGGCAGCCATATCTGATGACTGGTTTTTGTAGGAGTATGAATCTCTGACCCCTGTGCCTGTTAAGGGTTTGAGTGTGTCTCCCCAAATCTCCAAAAACTGTATGTTCAAATCCTAACCTCCAGGACCTCAGAATGTGGCTTTTCCTGGAAATAGCGTGACTGTAGATGGAATTAGTGAGGATGAAATGATGCTGGAGTCGGGTGGGCCCCTGATCTGAAATGACTGGTGTCCTTATAAAAAGGGAAAGTTGGACACAGGCACACAGGGAGAATGCCATGTGAAGACACAGGCAGAAACTGGACAACACACCTAAAAGCCAAGGAATGCTAAAGATCTCCAGGGAACACCAGAACCTAGAAGAGAAGCAAGGAACAGATTCTCTCTCACAACTTCAAGAGGACCCAATCCTGCTGACACCTTCATCTTGGGCTTCCAGCCCCCAGAACTGTGGGAGAATTCATTTCTGTTGTTTAAGCTCATTCCCGGGCTGTGGACCTTCAGTACAGCAGCCCTAATACACTAGTGCAGTGTGGAATGACTCTGAAGAACAACTCCGAAGTTGGAGTGCTCCCTGTGGGATCAGGTAAGGTTCTGGCTGCCGCTGCACTGCAGTGTGAATTTCCCTCTGCTCAGACCCACCTCGGTCCCTTACAGATGCTGATCCCAAGTTACCTCTGGTAAGACTCCCCCAGGCAAATCAACTAAACCCTTCTCTCTATTTGTTGCTGTAAACAAACATTCCATTAGTTAGTGGCTTCAAACAACAAACAGCTGTAATTTCTCACCATTCCGTAAGCCAGGCCAGCACTTAACTTAAATCCAGGCTTCTGTGTCTAACCTCTTGGGGCAAGCAATGGCTTGGCTGGACTGAATGATTCCGGATGGTTTCACTCATCTGTCTGATGATGGCAGGATAAAAGAGCTCTGAGTTTTTTTTTTCCTTATGGGACTCCATCTACCACCCCAGAGATGTTAGGACCTCAGGGAGGCCCTCACTGGAAGCTTTAGCAAATGCATCAGAAAGGACAGTGAACTCTCAAAGGTCACACAGCAAGTTGCTTTGTTTCACTGTGCTCTGGTTGATGGACCTACAGGTTCACCCGGCATTCCAGCATCAAGGAGAAACAAAGAGCTGAGGTTTCTTTTCTAAAGATTTTATTTATTTGAGAGAGAGAGAGAGAGAGTTGGAGAGAGAGTGAGGGGGAGGGAGAGGGAAGGAGAATCTGAGGTAGACTCCAGGCTAAGTGTGCAGCTGGATGCGAGGTTTCATCTCACGATTGTGAGACTATGATCTGAGCTGAAACCAAGAGCCGGACACAACCAAATGAGCCACCCAGGTGACCCCCCCTTGTGAGATTTCTGAACAGTCTCTCCATGGTTGCCATGAGAAATACAGAATGCTGAACCATAACCCATACAGGAAGGAAAAGGTAAAGTTCCCATGGTGAAGGGTATTATAGAGGTACTGACTGGTTCACAACAAGACTTCCAAAGTTAGAGATTTGTGAATTGGCTGATTGTTCACCAGGCAGTCTGAGACAGCTTATTAAACCTCCCTAAGCCTCAGTTTCCTCAACTGTAGAAAAAGATTATCACAGAACCTCTACTAGAGGGTCATTCTGAGATGAAATTGGGTAAGACTGGAAAGGCATTAAGCACCAAGCCTGGCACATGGTATAAGCTCAGCACAGCTAAGTAGTCTTATTAGTATTTTATTATTATAAATACACACTTTCAAGCCTCAGAGAATGAGTTCCTTGGTGTGTGGAGTCATTTCATGAACTTCATGTGGTCCGGATGACCCTCTGTTTCACAGATGTGGTACCTGGGCTTCAGGGAGTTGAAGGAACATCGCTGATCTTCCTTTCTGTCCCATCATGTTGGGGAAAATAGCTGTGGTAGATACAATTTAGGGTGACCCCCCCCCCATCAATAAGTCCCATTTCCTGGTATCCACCACTTTGTATAATTCCCTCTCCCTGAGTATGGCGATGGAATGTGACTTGTTTCTTTTTCTTTATATTTTTTAAAAAGATTTTATTTATTTATTTGTCCGAGAGAGAGAGAGAGAGAGAGAGAGAGCAAGCACAAGTAGGGGGAGTGGCAGGCAGAGGAAGAAGCCAGCTCCCCAGGAGCAAGGAGCCTGATGCAGGACTCGATCCCAGGATCCTGGGATCATGACCCAAGCTGAAGTCAGACGCTTCACTGACTGAGCCACCCAGGCATCCCTGTGGCTTGTTTCTAACTCCTCGAACATGGAGAAGGTGATGGAATGTCACTCCCATCATTGTGGAGTACTATACAAGAGTTCACACTAGCAGGTTGGAGAGAGATTTTACTGGTGATGTTGAAGAGCAAACAATCCTATGGTGAGCTGCCTACGAAAGGGCCACATGAAGGGAACTGTGGCTGCCCCGAGGACAGAGCGTTGGCCTCCAGCCAACAGCCAGTATAAAGCTGGTGTCATGAGTCCTTCAACCACAAGGAAATTAACTTTGCCAACAACGTGAATGAGCGCGGAAGCACAGTCTTCTCCATTCGAGCCTCCACATGAGAATGTGGCTTGGAAGACACCTTGATTGCAGTCTTGAGAGACTCTGAGACCTAAATAATGTGCAGACTCCTGGCCCATAGAAATTGTGAGATAATAAACGAAGTGTGGTTTTAAGTTGTTAAATTTGTTACACAGTAAAAGAAAACTAATAAAGTATCACAGCAACCTGATTTATGGTATTGTGTAGATGAAGAGTCATTTCATGTGGGGCACATAGACTGTCTCTGTGAAGTGTTAGATAATATCAACCATTGACGTTGAGGTCATCATGATTCTCCTGGTAGGCATCCTCCTTTGCCTGTCTTTTTTTAAAAAATATAGATCCTAGCTTTTCTTTTCTTTTTAAAATTGAGATATTATTGACATGTAACATTATATTAGTTTCAGGTGTACAACATAATGATTTGATTTTTGTATATGTTGCAAAATGATCACCACAAGGAAAGTAGTTGACATCCATCACTATACATAGTGACATTTTTTTGTCATGAGAATTTTTAAAAATTTACTTTCTTAGCAACTTTCAAATACACAATACAGTTTTATTAACTATAGTCACCATGCCGTACATGACCTCCCCACGACTTAACTTATTTTCTAACTGGAAGGTTGTACCTTTTGACCCCCTTCACCTCCTGCCTCTGACAACCATCAGCTTGTTCTATGAACTGAGTTTTGTTTTTGTTTTTAGATTCCACATATAAGTGAGATCATAGGGTGTTTGTCTTTTCCTGTCTGACTTACTTTGCTTAGCATAATGCCTTCAAGGTCCATCTATGCTGCGGCCAATGGAAATATTTCACTCTTTTCTATGGATGAATATTATTCTGTTTATATCTATGCCACATTTTCATTATCCATTCACCCATCAATGGACCTGGGTTGTTTCGATATCTTGGCTACTCTAAATAAGGTTGCAGTGAACACAGGGGTGCAAGTGCCATTCGTGTTCCTTCTACTGTCCCCTTGCCCCCCCCAGAGAGTGACCCACAGGTGCAGGATGCCACATGCACAAACCCCAGATGCCCTTGCCCTGGGCTGTCCCAGCACATATCCCTTAAAGATTCAGAAAAAAAAGCCCTGGATAAACTTGGAAGACTCCAATGCCATTAACATATATAGTGTTTTCTATATCTCAGGCAGTCCCCAAGTGCTTTATATATATGAACTAACTGAACTAACTGAATCCTCAGTACAAGTTTACAAAGTAGGCACTCTCATTGCTCCCATTTTATAAATGAAAAAACAGGCACAGAATAACTGTTACTTGCCTGAGGTAGCCAGGCGATTAAGTGGTAGGGTCTGGACTTGAACTCAAATAGTCTTTCTCCAAAGTCCATACTCTTCGTCACTATGCAATAAAACACTGCCTCCATACCAGGCATGGTTATGGCACAGGATCTACAGTGATGAATCAAAGTCCTTGGTTTCATAGTGTACACAACATAGTGGGGGGTGGAGTGGGGAATAAATATTAGTGAAATAAAGAAGCATATATAGAGTCAGTCAGATGCTGATAAGTGCTGTTGAAATGAAACACTCCCAATAAAGATAATAAATGTGGGAACTGGAGACTTGCTCACATATTTGGAGTAGGAATGAAGTTTTTCAGTTCAGGCAACATTTTGGCAGAAACCTAAGTGAACTGAGAGAGTGAACTCTATAGCTTTGTTGGGAATATCAGTCCAGGCAGTATGGAGACCCTCATATTGAGCTGTGCTGGGATGGTGAGGCTAGAGCAAGACCAGAGCGACGCTAACTTAGGAAGTAAACAGGAGTGGTGGAAGGTGAGGTCTGTTCTGCAGTGGATCTGAATTGTCTGGGGCTTTGAAAAAAATGGTAAAGACCTTTTATTATGTTCTCAGGACACTGGTATATCACTATACCATAACAGTTGCAGGAAGGGTATAGGGAAACAAAAAAGTGACAGTGCATATACAGTGACTGGAAGGGGAACAAGGAAGAAGAGGACAGAGGAGGGAGTGATTATTGAAGTTCAGGAGCATGGTGTGATGAGGGGAGAGGGCTGCACTATAGGGGCTGAGAAGTGGCCAAGGGTAGCATCTAGAACCCAGTTCTCCTGCAAGGATATGCTGTGCCATGGACTCATTCTCCTCCATCCCCCTGATCTACCTGGGCTCTCCTCTGACAAACGCAAACTGAAGTCTGAGGTATATGAGCCCACTGATACAGTTCATTAACCTCTTGAAGCAAGGAGCAGGGAAGAGGAGGGTAGAGTGGAGAGTGCCAATTGCTTTCATTTCATATTCCTTATATATAGGGAATTCTGTGAAGTGTGATTTCTTATGTATGTCTTAAAATTGGTATGTCTGTAAAATTTCTGTAAAGTGTGATTTCTTATGTATGTCTTAAAGGATGAGTGTCGTTGGAAGAGTTTTCCATTTTGGTGACATTCATAGGGTTTTCCCTTCATGTGAATTTCATGTGATTCACAAGATACCACAAAAGTCTTTCCTTTAGCCAATGCATTCCTCCTGTTTCTCCCAAGTTTGTAATTTTTTTTTAAGATTTGTATTTTATTTGAGAGAGACACAGTGGTAGAGGGAACACAAGCTGGGGGAGTGGGAGAGGGAGAAGCAGGCTTCCTGCTGAGCAGGGAGCCTGATTCGGACCTCGATCTCAGGACTCTGGAATCATGACCTGAGCTGAAAGCATTTGCTTAATGACTGAGCCACCCCACCCCAATGCCTGGTAATTTTTTCTTTTTTCTGTGAGAGTTTGAGGTAAAAGTCATATCACATAAGCTGTCCTTAACAGGGTTTCTCTCCACAGTGAGTTAACTTTTGGGCTACTGAATGCTATTACATATTGATGACAGCTTTTCTTCACTGAGTCATGACCAGTCTCCAAAATCATTCCCAGTGGTTTCTCTCCTTGTATCCATACCTTGTGTAGTTCCCCCCCACACTGAGTCAGAATCAGTCTGGGTGACCAACACAGTATAGATGAAGAGAGAATATATCCTTCTGTGACTAAACCATAAAAGACATGGCTCCTGCATTGGTTCTTTTGGGTCACATTATTTGGGGGGAGAACTTGCTGCCATATTATAAAGACACTCATTATTTCAGAAAGGCCTACATGGCAAGGAACCACAGGTCCCATGCCAACAACTGGCACTAGTTTGTCAGAAATGTGAATAATCAATCTTCAAAGTGGACCCTTCAGTCCTAAAGACTTCAGGTGCCTGCAGTTCTAGTTGACATATTGGTTGCAACCTTGTGAGGGAACCAGAACCAGAATTATATAGCTAATCCATTTCTGAACTCCTGACCTACATAAATTGTGAGATAATAAATGTTTGTTGCTTTAAAGCACTACGTCTTGGGGCTAACTTGTTAGGCAAAGATAATTTCTACATCCAGCATGAGTTCCCAAGATGTTGGAGGATGAGAAATCAATGAATGCTTTCCCAGTCACCCTTTTCCTATCTACCTATTACGAATTCCCTTGTGCACAGAAAGGTAAGAGTTACTGCTGAAAGATTTCCCACAGTGATTACATTCATAGGGTTTTTCTCCAGTGTGAGTTCTCATGTGTTTCTTAACAGATGAGAGATTATTAAATGCTTTCCCACAGTCACTACCTTCATTGGGTTTCTCTCCATTATCTTGTGCACAGTAAGAGAGAAACTATTGCTGAAGGATTTTGCACACTGATCACACTCATAGGTTTTTTTTTCCTTTTAATTTTCATCATAACAGTATTGATTGTTTTTTGCACCACACCCAGTGCTCCATGCAATCCGTGCCCTCTCCAATACCCACCACCTGGTTCCCCCAACCTCCCACCCCCTCCCTTCAAAACCCTCAGATTGTTTTTCAGAGTCCATAATCTCTCATGGTTCACCTCCCCTTCCAATTTCCCTCAACTCCTTTATCCTCTCCATCTCCCCTTGTCCTCCATGCTATTTGTTATGCTCCACAAATAAGTGAAACCATATGATAATTGACTCTCTCTGCTTGGCTTATTTCACTCAGCATAACCTCTTCCAGTCCCGTCCATGTTGCTACAAAAGTTGGGTATTCATCCTTTCTGATGGAGGCATAATACTCCATAGTGTACATGGACCACATCTTCCTTATCCATTCGTCCATTGAAGGGCATCTTGGTTCTTTCCACAGTTTGGCGACCGTGGCCATTGCTGCTAACATTGGGGTACAGATGGCCCTTCTTTTCATGACATCTGTACCTTTGGGGTAAATACCCAGGAGTGCAATTGCAGGGTCATAGGGAAGTTCAATTTTTAATTTCTTGAGGAATCTCCACACTGTTCTCCAAAGAGGCTGCACCAACTTGCATTCCCACCAACAGTGGAAGAGGGTTCCCCTTTCTCACATCCCCTCCAACACATGTTGTTTCCTGTCTTGTTAATTTTGGCCATTCTAACTGTGGTTTTAATTTGAATCTCCCTGAGGGCAAGTGATGATGAACATTTTTTCATGTGTCTGATAGCCATTTGTAAGTCTTCATTGGAGAAGTGTCTGTTCATATCTTCTGCCCATTTTTTTATATGATAGTTTTGTGTGTGTTGAGTTTGAGGAGTTCTTTATAGGGTTTTTCTCCAGTATGAGTTCTCACATGCTGGGTCAGATGTGAGCTCTTCCTAAAGGCTTTCCCACAGTCATGGCACTCATACAGTTTCTCTCCTGTATGAATTCTGTTGTGTATGGTAAGGGGGCTGTTGTGCTGAAGGCCTTGCCACACTGATTACATTCATAATGATTCTCCCCAGTATGAACTCTCTTGTGCCTTTTGAGGATACATCTAGTACAGAAGACATGAAAACACTGATTACATTTGTAAGGTTTTTCTCCAGGGTGAATTCTCACGTGCAGTCTAAGGGAAGAGGGATTACTGAAGGCTTTCCCACAGTCAGTGAATTTGTAGGGTTTCTCCCCATTATGCATTCTCTTATGAAAAATCAGGTAAAAACTACTGTTGAAGGATTTGCCACACTGATTATGGTCATAAGGTTTTTCCCTGATATGAATTCTCTTGTGCTGAGTGAAGTTAGACTTTGTGCTGAAGATTTTAAAGCACTGAGTACATTCATTGAGTTTCACTCCAAGATGATTTCTTTCCTGTTGATTGAGAGATGAATGATAACTATAATTTATAGTATTTTAAATACATCTTTTTAAAGATTTTATTTATTTATTTGACAGAGAGATCACAGGCAGAGAGGCAGGCAGAGAGAGGAAGGGAAGCAGGCTCCTCGATGAGTGGAGAGCCCGATGTGGGGCTCGATCTCAGGACCCTGGGATCGAGACCTGAGCAGAGGCTTAACCCACTGAGATGCCCAGGTGCCCTATAGTATTTTTAATATTCAATGCTATCATAGGAATTCTCTCTCCCAGGAATTCTGTTATGTATATCATTATAATTTGGCATTTTTGCTACTTTAAGTGTTTGTATAGGCTTTATGCTAGTTTGAGTGGTTAGAAGTTAAAAAAATGGTTATTGTGTCACAATTCCTTATTATAGTCAGAGAACATTTTTTCTGATAGGTTTAACACAAGCTTGTGTTTGAAACCTTCAAAATCTGAGTCACATTTATGGAAACAATTATGGAGATGCTCAGGGAAGAAATAATTTTTCTCCAAATTCACAATAGTTTCATGGTATCTCTTCAGAGGCCACTTTCTCTTGGGAGAATTACTCTGTGGTTTTTCTAATTTATGGCATTTTCTTACTGTGGAAAATTAGGGATCTTACCATTTTTATGCTTTCATATTGTTCTTTTCTAAAAGCATACTGCTTGGAAGTTAACCCTTTGGCTTTAAGTAGAGTCTCCAAATCTGAAACAAACTGTAAAGGAGTTTAAATTTGTGGGGAAAATGAAAGACAAAAAGTACGTATTAGTGAAGGCAGACCTTAAAGGATTAGCATTTTTCAGGAGGTTTGCAGTGAAAGGGACACAGGTTTCACAATTTTGGTATTTTTAAAGAAGATTTTATTTATTTATTTCAGAGACAAAGATGGCAACAGAGATAGTGAGAGGGAGCACAGAGCCTGACCTGAAGGCAGACACTAAGCCGACTGGGTCACCCAGGTGCCCCAATTTTAGGTATTTTTTTAAAAAAGACTCTAGGAAGATTGAGATTGAGGCTGACAGAAGAAGTAATTGTCAGGAATGTAAAGTGGGAAGTAGCTGGACATGGAGCTCATGTGAAACTTACATTTAAGAAGGAAAATAGACATATCTTTTCTCTTCCTCTAAGGCTGAAGTAAAATTTGAAGTGATGCACAGAGAATTTAAGAGGAAGCAAAGAAGGTACACAAAGAGGTTTATCTTAAATGCTTTTGATCTTGTCAAGAAAAAGGAAATTTTACAAATCTCCCTGACTGACATTTCCTAATGTAACACTCCAAACTCCCAAGCCACATGCCAGAGATGTTCCTCACAAGGACTCACAATCTACCTGGGGCTCACCTGGACAGTTGCCTGGGAGAATTGTGATTTCCTCTATAATCACTTTATCTTCTTGCTCCAATTCAGACACCAGGCCAGGTTTATCATCTTTATTTCCTATACATAAAGAGAAGACATAGTATGTAGGGGGACCCTACAGGGGAAAATGAGCCTCATCATGAATCTGAAGCCCCTACTTCTGAAGATAAACAGGTGTGGTTTTACGAACAATGGAGTAATTATCCATAAATTCTAATAAACATAGCAGCCCTCTTTCATAGTGAAAAAAAAAGTAAGTTACCTCACTCGATATGATACCCAGGGTATCATACCCAGGGGTATCATACTCAGTTGGTATGATACCTGGGGTGTTTGGGGGAATACCTAGTACCAGAAGCTAATGCCCAAGCTCAAATACAGATTTAAAAGCTCCAAAACTGTTATGCACAGAGAATATAAAGTCAGGGCCAGCACTAGATCTTCAGTTCATAGGGAAGGCATTAGACTGTAAGCTTCATGATGGTAGGGACCACATCTTTCTTATTCACCACTGTATTCCCAATTCCTAACACAGGCCTAGGAACATAAAGGTGCCCAAGAAAGAAGTGATGTCAGCAAAAATGGTGAAGTAGGGAACTCTGAAAGTTTAACTTCCACCAAAAAAAAAAAGCAAATAAGCAGGTAAAAACTGTTAGAATTAACTTCACTAAAACTCTGGAAAGTTATGAAGGGCTTACAGCAGCAAGGAAAATGCTTAATCAAGAAAACCAGCTGAATCTGTAAGAGAGCTTTTTAGCTGACCCGCACCCCATCGTGTGTCCCACCTCACCAAGTACACTGAAGACAGTTTGTGCTCTTAGTACTGGTGGAAGTAGGACAAATCTTATTTTCAAAGAAGTGTGGTTCTGTGTTTTTACCTTCCTGGTGGCTCCCAAAAGGACTGGCTCAAAGCGCTTGCCTTTATTTTAACTCCAAACTCTCCTGGAGCTGAAGGGGCTAGGTGGGTGGAGGGCTGGAACATGTACTGAATACATTTAAATATATTAGCTACTGCTGCCTGGGGCAAGGGAAAATCACTGAAGCAGACATTAAGACTAGCCCAAAAGTCTCAGAGGAAAAGTAGGGAGCAAGATACTTTGGGGGAGAGGGGCTTTGAAAAGCTCCCACGTAGTCCTAAATATAGAACATGTACATACCCAGGGTTGGGTGTATGCTCAGAAAACATCTGAAAAGGCACTAAGTCTTCACCCTTGACAGCTTATCAGGTTCTATGCAAACAGGAAATGAAGACTAAGGCAGAGTTACAAACTGTTTGAGTTGTTAAGGCATACTCCTACATATACAGAGACCATCTGCAAAGACTGGGAGTTCCAGGCATTTAAGGAAATCTCTGATAAATCACTAGCTGACTGTTAACCCAACAAAACAGAGCCACACATGATAAATACAGACGTTACAAAATCAGTTAAAAAAATGTCACCAGGGGTGCCTGGGTGGCTCAGTAGGTTAAAGCCTCTGCCTTCAGCTCAGGTCATGATCCCAGGGTCCTGGGATCAAGCCCCACATTGGGCTCTCTGCTCAGCAGGGGGCCTGCTTCCTCCTCCTCTCTCTCTCTCTGTGTCTGCCTCTCTGCCTACTTGTGATCTCTGTCAAATTAAAAAAAAAAAATCTTTAAAAAAAATGTCACCAAACAACACCCAACTAGAACAAGCAACAACAATAAAACTTGGGGATGGGGGAATCTCTGACTTACAGACTGCCAGAACATTCCAAACATTTGGGAGTTTTCAACAAATTATGAGGCATGCAAAGAAACAAAGAAGCATGATCATTACAGGAAAAGGAAACTAAAAGACACTGTCCCTAGGACACCTGTGTGACTCAGTGGGTTAAAGCCTCTGCCTTTGGCTCAGGGTCCTGGGATTGAGCCCCACATTGGGCTCTCTGCTCTGTGGGGAGGCCTGCTTCCCCCCCTCTCTCCCTACCTCTCTGCCTACTTGTGATCCCTCTCTCTGTCAAATAAATAAATAAAATCTTAAAAAAAAAAAAAGACCCTATCCCTGAGGAAGAGACTTACTAGACCAAGATTTCAACTATTTTAAGCATGCTCAAAGAGATAAAGGAAACCATGAAAATGGATTCTCGACAAATAGTAAAAGACATTATAAAATAGAACCAAACAGAAATTTCAGAGTACAAAGTACAATAAATTAAAATGAAACATTCACTAGAGAAGTTTATCAGCAAACTTGATCTGGTGAAAGAAAGAATCACTGAACTTGAAGATAGGTCAACTGAGATTGTCCAATTTGAAGAATATAGAGAAAAAAGAAAAGAAAAAAATAACAGAGCATAAGAAACCTATGGGACACCTTCAAACAATGAACATGTGCATAATGGAGTTCTTGAAAGAGAGGAGACAGAGAAAGGGGCAGAAACAATATTTTTATTTTTTAATTATTATTTATTTATTTTTTAAAAAATTTATTTATTTGACAGAGAGATCACAAGTAGGCAGAGAGGCAGGCAGAGATAGAGGAGGAAGCAGGCTCCCCGCTGAGCAGAGAGCCCGATGTTGGGCTCGATCCCAGGACCCCGAGATCATGACCTGAGCCAAAGGCAGAGGCTTTAACCCACTGAGCCACCCAGGAACCCCCAGGAACAATATTTTTAAAAGGCAAACGGCCAAAAATTCTCCAAATTGAAGAGGGTCATGGATCTACACAATCAAGAAACTTAATGAACACTGAAGAGGATAAAATTAAGGAAACCTGGGGTGCCTGGGTGGCTCAGTGGATTAAAGCCTCTGCCTTCAGGTCAGGTCATGATCCCAGGGTCCTGGGATAGAGCCCCACATCGGACTCTCTGCTCAGTGGCAGGCCTGCTTCCTCCTCTCTCTCTGCCTGCCTCTCTGCCTACTTGTGATCTCTCTCTGTCAAATAAATAAATAAAAATAAAATCTTTTTAAAAAGTTAAGGAGACCTAATTAAGACATGTTATAATCAAACTGTTGAAAGCTAAAGACAGAGTATCCTGAAAGCAGCAAGAGAATTTTTGGTTCATCATATACATGGGGTCACCACCAATCAGATTAACGGCTGATTTCTTATGAGAAATTGCAGAGGCCATAAAACAGTGAGAAGACACATTCAGAGTGCTGAAAGAAAAAATAACCTCTGTCATCCATTAATTCTATATGCAGCAAAACTATCCTTCAAGAAAGTGAAAAGCAATCCATAGAATGGGAGAAAATATTTGCATATCATGTATTTGCCAAGGGTCCAGCATCCAGAATATATAAAGAACACTTATGACTCAACAATAAAAAGGCAAAAGGCAAACAACCCCAGTGCCCCCCTCAAATGGGCAAAGGAGTCGAATACACATTTTTCCAAAGAAGATGTACAAATGGGCTTACAGGCACATGAAGAGAGGACCCTTCTCGTTATTCTTCAGGGAAATGCAAATAACTATGTGTTCCCACATTGCTGGTGGGAATGTAAATGGTGCATGGAGAAAAGGTTGGAGGTTCCTCAAAAAATGAAACACTGAATGACCACAAGACCCAGGAATTCCATTTCTAGGTATATGTACAAGAGAACTGAAAACAAAATGTTCAGGCAAAAACGTACATGAATATTCATAGCACAGCACTCTTCACAGTAGCCAAAGGGTGGAAATGAGTCAAATGTTCATCAATGTTGAGTAGGTACACAAAACGTGGTATATACACACAGTAAAATAATATTCAGCCACAAAAAGGAATAAAGTTCTGATACATGCTACAGCATGGCTGAACCTTGAAAAAGGTTACTCTAAGCAAAAGAAACCAGATACAAAAGGATATATCTTGTACGATTCCATTCATATGCAATGTCCAGAACAGGCAAAAACAGAGAGACAGAGAGTAGATCCGTGGTAGCTACTGGCTGGAGTAGGTGGGAAAGGGAGTGGCTACTTAATGATTATAGGGTTTATTTTTGGTGCAATAAATGTTCTGGAATTAGACATGGTTGTACAACACCATGGCATTACTAAAAATCACTGAATTGAACATTAAAAATGTTTTCTGTTCTGTGAATGTTACATGAATTAAAAACAAAGACTTATCATCTGAGTCATTCAATAAATGCAGGGCTGAGGCGGGGCTTACCCAGTTCTCCCGCATCACATCTCTGTACAGTGTTCTCTGAGAGGGGTCCAGCAGTGCCCACTCCTCCTGCGTGAACTCCACGGCCACATCCTCGAAGGTCACCAAGTCCTGAGCCGTCACAAGAATCGAGGCTTAGCCAAGGACTACCCCCACCAAGTTGATAAGGGGACAGGAACAGAAACGGGGAACCCCAAGCTTAAGATACACGGGCAGGGTTCTGAGCTGTGCTCTCCACTGCTTCTGGGCTCAGCCTACAGTGCTCCTCTCCTGTCTACTGATGCCCACTGCCAAGGTGAAATGTACTTCTAAGTGAGTCCCTTATTCCAGGGAGACTGTGAAATCCTGCAGTCTTATCTCCCTCAGTCTTGGGTTGAGCATAGGCCAGGGACATAGCAGATGCCAGAGATACTTCCCAGTGGCCATCAACAGTGGCTTGAATATAGGACCCAGTCATGTCTTTCCTTTAAAACTAATAATAGTGTTATGTATAAAGTGATTCTAGAAGAAGTTATGAAAATATAGGAAATGTTGATAAACACTGACATTTTATTATCTACCACCAGATACCCAGAGATCCTGGAACGCCGGAGGACATGGTTTGTTTGGGAGGCTCCAGGCCCTGAAAGGTAAGTCCGACTTGGTGAAAAGAATAATGACTTGGAAAAAGGGGGTATGTGACTCACCGGTAACCAGCTTGTCAGGAAGCCATGCACCGACCCTTCCTCCTCTGTGAATCCTTTTTGAGGAGAGGCTGAGAACAGGGAAGGCTGAGCTGGAGAAAAAGAAATGAGTCTGGGGGCGCCTGGGTGGCTCAGTGGGTTAAGCCGCTGCCTTCGGCTCGGGTCATGATCTCAGGGTCCTGGGATCGAGTCCCGCATCGGGCTCTCTGCTCAGCAGGGAGCCTGCTTCCTTCTCTCTCTCTCTCTGCCTGCCTCTCTGCCTACTTGTGATCTCTCTCTCTGTCAAATAAATAAATAAAATCTTTAAAAAAAAAGAAAGAAATGAGTCTGAGGAGGTCGGGATGGCTCTGTATTGTAGCACTCACCTGTGTGGGGGCTTGCCCACCTACCTGTAACTGACCATACCCCAACACACACAAACACACACACACACGCACACGCACACGCATGCACACACACACACACACGCATGCACACACAGCCTTTACAGGAGGCCAGAGCAGAGCCCTGTCTCACCAAGGCCAAGACTCTGACTGCACTGGAGGAAAAAGCGATGATTCCCATTTCACAGTGGAGGAAACTGAAGTTCAAGGGCCAGCACTATTGTTTTATCAAGTTTACAGAAAGAATTTGAGACATAATTCAAAGGCTCTCCCATATTCACCACACAGGTGACACCTCCAGTTGCGTAAACCAGCAACACCCCAAATCCCAAGAACCACATGGGGTCCCTATGACCCCGCAGGCGTCCAGGGCTCAACACTGGCTTCACTGCTCAGCCCCTCTCCCGCTCTGTGGTGCAGGGGCCTTTAATGCTTGGACTCTGGGGACCCCCGAGCTTACCACAAGTGGGGGACAGAACCACGGCCGCCATCCTGTGACTCAGACAGAGAACCCGGACGCTCCTCCTCTCGTCCCCACCGCGCACGCAGGCCAGGTTCTGGAAGAAACGGGGAAACAGGAGCCTTCACAGCCTCTCTCCCTCCCCAGGCTACCGAGGACGGACCTGTCGCAGCCTGCCCACCGTGTCCTCCTTGGAAGCGCACGTGGGGTCTCCAGTCCCGGGTCTTTACTTTGCTCAGAAGGGGATGAACGCAGGGCATGTGACGGCAGAACTTGTCCTCTTGTCCTAACCGGTACGACCAGCACGGGCCTGCGCCGCCCCCATGGAATCCTCAGGCTCACCGAGTCTCAGGGCACGTTCTTCCCATCCAAGTGCTTGTCGCACACACAGTCCCGGCTACGACCCTTTACCAGCTGGACACGCTGGCACCTGCCTCCCATCAGTCCTTCCCCCGCCAGTCCCACCACCATCAGATGACGTCAGAGGGCGAGCGGATGACCCTCACTGGGTATGACGTCAGAGGGCGAGCGGATGACCCTCACTGGGTATGACGTCAGAGGGCGAGCGGATGACCCTCACTGGGTATGACGTCAGAGGGCGAGCGGATGACCCTCACTGGGTTGCGAGGTTCCCCCATCCTCGCCGGCCGCACCTTCCTCCCGCACCACCCTGGACCCTGTCTTCCCGGCCCCGTTCTACCATCTAGACCAGCAGCTCAGAGACGTCTCTCGGAACCCAGCCTCCCAGACGCGCCCTTGTTCACTCCGCGTCTCTCTACCACACCAAGGACTCGGTCCAGCCGCTCTCCTGCTCCTCAGGCACTTCCTGTTTCATGTTCACAACATCTGGCCATTTCCTAAATGTATTACTAATGACAATTTGTCAGCAGCTAATATAACTCTAAATTTAGGCTAAGCTTATTTGAATTAGGGTGTTCTAGTAACCATTTTTCATGCTGCTTAGAAAAGCAACCCTCACAAAAAGATTGCTTTTGTATCATGGGGACATCTATGTGGTCCAGTGATATTTCAGGAGAATGCCCACACTTCTTTAATTCTTACAAGACGAGGAAATATTACTGGCTTTTTACCATTTAGACTGGCAAAAATAAACAAATTTTGGAGAGAATGTGGAGAAAGGGGAACCCCCTTCACTGTTAGGCTTTTCAGTATTTCTACCTTATGTGCGTTTTGTCATTATAAAAAAAGAATAATTGTTGGATTGCTATTCAGTTACTCAGTATTAAGTTTTTGTTGTTGCTGTCTTTATTATAAATCCATATTCCTCATACTGAGCCATTTTTACCAATATGTTGGCTTCCAGTAAATATACATATGGGAGATACAGTGTTTTTAGTAGTGAAATACATCTGTAAGAAGGGGAGTATTCCTTCCGTTTTCACCCAGTCTCTTTCCCTGATCACAGGCAAAGTGTTTTGTTGTTTGTTTTTAAAGATTTTATTTATTTGACAGACAAAGATCACAAGTAGGCAGAGAGGCAGGCAGAGAGAGAGGAGGAAGCAGGCTCCCTGCTGAGCAGAGAGCCCTATGCAGGGCTCGATTCCAGAACCCTGGGATCATGATCTGAGCTGAAGGCAGAGGCTTTAACCCACTGAGCCATCCAGGCACCCAGGCAGTGTTTTCACCCTTTGACTCATTTCCTTGTGTCTCACTTGCTACTCAACCTGGGACATTCTGGTTTCAATCACTACCAATCCAAGGACACCACCCTTGGTAGAATCACTGGAGATCTTATTCATAACAACCAATGCCGACTACAACTACAATGATACTATTTCTTATCTGTCGATCATGAAAAACCCTTTATTGGAAAGTCTGCCTGGAAAGGCACTCTCCTACACTGCTGGGTTGCAATCCTACAGCAGGAAATTTGTCATGATCACAGAAAACAGTGAAGACGCTAACTTCTTCTCTGTCCATCCCACTTGTAGGAATCTTTGTCAAAGATACAGAAATACTAAAACAGATGTCTAAGACTATTTACTGTGACAATAAATATAATTGTGAAGGTCTAGAAGCAACACAAATGTGCATCTATAGGGAACTGGGAAGTAAACTTGGGAATATCCGTATAGTGAAGGATCATGTAGCCACTACAGAGTGAGATGGTCTCTAGGTATTCATAGAGAATTTCTCCCCAATAAATATAAGGAGAGAAAAAAAAAATCAAGGTACAAAACAGTATACGAAATGTTCCTTTTATAAGAAGGGAAGGGCCAGGAGATACACACATATATGTGTATATATGTATGCATATATATTTTTTGGATATATACATTTATAGACACATTGTAGATAGATTCATACACAGATATCCATACCTATTTGCTTATGGATGCAAAAAAAAAAAAAAATACTGAGAGGATAAAACCAATGAGTATAAATGGTGACCAATAAGGGCAGGAGAATAATTGAGAAGAAGAGACAGGAATTATCCTTAATATTCCCGGAACATGTCTTATTAGAGAATTTTGGCTTTGGAATCATATTTTAAAAAGTACAACTGCAATTCTCAAAACTGAAACAAATAACATAAACCCAATTGCACATCAAGTTGGAAACACGATCACAAGAGAGTCTGAGAAAACGATGCCTTCCTATGACTTTAAAACAAAGTCCATTGCTAATTCTACCAGTTTCCTATTGGTGGACATTTGAGTTGCTTCTCATCTTTTGCTGCTGGAAATAACACTCCCACGAATAACCTCATATTGTATTTTCAGAGGCTGACATTCAGAATGTATTTCCAGAAGTGTTGTTGCTAGATACAGACAGCGATGTTTCTGAGTGTCATTTTTTATATATAGTGAAGGAGAATACCATTAAGTAAATAAATCAATGTTGTTAGGAGTCAACCTTTTTAGTATAACATATAAAAATTAACATAAAATCCAAAAAGTTAAGAAAAAACACTGCAAAGTTAAAACTGAATTAGTAATATCATGTTAAATTCATGGTTTAAAAAACATATTTCTGGCTCAGTCAGCTGAGTGTGCAACTCTTGATCTTGGGGTTGTAAGTTTGAGCTCCATCTTCGGTGTTGCAATTACTTAAAAATAAAATCTTAGGGGTGCCTGGGTGACTCAGGCAGTTAAACGTCTGCCTTATGCTCAGGTCATGATCCAGGTGTCCTGAGATTGAGCCCCAGTAGGGCTGGCTCCCGCTCAGTGGGGGGAGTCTGCTTCTCCCCTTCTGTCTGCCCCTCCCTCCTGCTCATAGTCTCTCTCTCGCTCAAATAAATAAGTTTTTAAAAAATCTTTTAAAAACAAAAATAAAATGTTAACAACCTTGTTGGCCCACTGGGCCAAAAGCATACATATATTTCCTAGCGAAATCCAGGGAAAGTTCTGCTCCAGGGTCACTTAGCACGCCCAGTGTCTAGATCTTGGTTTTTAATACTATTCGCCATTCCAAGGAGCAAAGTATGAAATAGTAATGGAAAAATCTCTAGTATATGTTAAGGGACAAAACGCAAAACAAAGAAAATTGCATACAGTACTACAATGTTTTGTGTAAGTAAAGTGGAAACAAGAATACATTTGCTTGTATTCACCTGAAAACCTGGAAGGATAAGAAAACACAATAAAGGGGCGCCTGGGTGGCTCAGAGGGTTAAGGCCTCTGCCTTCGGCTCGGGTCATGATCTCAGGGTTCTGAGATCGAGCCCCGCATCGGGCTCTCTGCTCAGCAGGGAGCCTGATTCCTCCTCTCTCTCTGCCTGCCTCTCTGCCTACTTGTGATCTCTGTCTGTCAAATAAATAAATAAAATCTTTAAAAAAAAAAAAAAAAAAGAAAACACAATAAAGGGGAGCCTGGGTGGCTCTTTGGGTTAAGTCTCTGCCTTCCTCTCAGGTCATGATCTCAGGGTCCAGAGATCGAGCCCCGCCTCCACTCCCTGCTCAGTGGAGAGCCTACTTCCCTTCCTCTCTCTCTGCCTGCCTCTCTGTCTACTTGTGATCTCTGTCTGTCAAATAAATAAATAAAATCTTTTTTTTTTTTAAAAGAATGCACAATAAACCATTAAAAGCAATTACCTATAGGTCGCTAAGGGAAAAACAGGTGAAGGCAAGCTTTTCATATCATCTTTAAGTTTTGAACCAAATGCAAGAAAAAACTTTAACCAGAATTTTTGACATGTGAGTATTTTGTTTAAGAAAACTGAGAAATCTAATTTTTAACCCTCACTCTTAGTGACTCCCGGTGTCACTTTCCCACAGCAAGGACCCATCAGCAGTTCTGCATAATGGAAGCTGCTGGAACCTGTCGCTGCAATTTCCACGGGGAACTCAACCTGGTCACACGAAAGTCTACAGATCCCTGAGAACAAGTGGAACCTGAGGCTGGTTTCAACCCAAACTCAAACTGTAGTGATGCTCCTCATGCCTTGGGGGGAAAAACAAAGGCACAAAGATTGCTTTTGAGGTCTTTATATAGGCAGTAATCGTTGTTGGATAAAAAGACCGCTCATTCACCATTTTTAAAATTTACTGATTTGAGATGTAGTAAGAGCCCAGCCTGCTGGCCGAGCCTGAATTTGCCTCGTTCGCACCCAGCCTTCTGCTCCCGCGCGGGAGAAGGCGGCGTCAGGCTGTGCGCATTCATCTTGCTCACTCTTTCCGCAGTTTAGATAAAGCTTCTACGGCTTGTCGTTTGGGAGTCCCTGGGGTAAGGGACCCAGCTGACTTTGAAACGATTTGCGCAGCAGATTCAAGACTTCAGAGACTTAAGGCCCCGCAGAGAGCGGTTCCCAACCTTGGCACCGCGGACACTGGGGCGGGATATGACTTTTGGTCCTGGGGGGCGGTCCCGTGCGTGGGGGCGTGGAGGGCTGAGGAACATCCCCGGTCACCACCCTCCAGAGGCCGGTATGTGACCACCCCATAGTCCCCAGACAGGGCCGGAAGTCGGGGGGGGGGCAGAGTGGCCCCCCACGGGGAGGTGGCGGGGACCGTGCTTTCGGAGGGGGAAGGCGCGTCCGGAGCCAGAGGCTGACCTGAGAAACAGCCGGAGGCCCCGGGGAGGGAGGAGGGATGCGGGTGTAACCGGGGACGCCCGAGGTCCAGCCCCTCCAGGATGGGGCCCGAGATCGCGGGATCGCGGCGCCCCCAGTCCAGTGCGGACCTGTCGTGCAGACGGGACCCGCAGCCAGGGCCCCGCCCCCGCGGCCCCGCCTCGGCCCCGCCCCTGCCCCCTCGGCTCCTCCTCGGCCCCGCCCCCGCCGCACTTCCGCTTCCGGCCTCGAGCCGGCTACGGCCAAAAGGGGCGCCTGGGGACTCTGGGCTGAGGCGGAGGGGGCGGGGTCACCGGAGCCCGGCCTTGGGGGCCGCGGGGGGCAGGGATCGGGCCTAGCGGAGCGGTGGCGGCAAGGGGCGGAGGCCGAGAGGGGCGTCCGGGGTCTTCGGGCTGAGGCGGGGGGCGGCGGGGAGGGGGGGGGCTGGCGGGGTCGGAGCCGGGCCTTGGGGGCGCGAGGGGCCGGGACCCGGCCTAGCGGAGTGGTGGCCGCGAGGGGCGGGGGGTCGGCGGGTAGTGGGGCGCCGCGGCGGGGAGGGGAGGACGGGGACCGGGCCTCAGGCCGGGGTGCTTTAGTTTGCCTAACTGACAACAAAAGACAACTTTTTGACAAAAACCTGTGAGGGGAGTATGGAAAAGTGAGGCCCTGAAGTATCTCTTAACTTTTGTTATTGGAGAAGGAAATAACCAATCGAGGGAGGAATACAGTGGGTGCGGGGACAGTCCTGGTGTGGGTGGAAGCTTAGTAGGTGATCGAGGTAGCATGTCACATAACCTGGGAAATGATGATTTGAGAATGGTTCGAGGAGAATGTAGGATACATTTAAAAAATTAACAATATGCAGGAAGAGATTCCAAATATATTCGAAAGGTAAAATTAAAACTGCTAAAGGAGTCAGAAGAAAACGTGAAAGGGTGTATGTGTAACCGAATTATTTTGCCCAAATGGGAATCTTTTTCTTTTAAACATTTTTTTTTTTTTTGACAGACAGAGATCCCAAGTAGGCAGAGAGGCAGGCAGAGAGAGAGGGGGAAGCAGGCTCCCCGCTGAGCAGAGAGCCCGATGCGGGGCTCGATCCCAGGACCCTAAGATCATGACCTGAGCCAAAGGCAGAGGCTTAACCCACTGAGCCACCCAGACGCCCCCCAAATGGGAATCTTTATAATAACTGTCACTTGATAAAAGAAAACAGAAGGTGCAGTGGAGGATGGCCTGATATTTCCAAGTTACGAAATGAACTTTTCAGTCTAGAGAGGTGTCAGAGGAAAGAGAGAATGTGCTCAGTGTGTATGTACTAGTGGGAGAAATAGCTAGATTAAACAGGAAAAAATTTGAGGATTGTCCTTAATCCAAAGTAGAACTACTGTTTGTGAGCCTTGATGGCTAAGGGAGGTGTAGGTAGAGACTCTTGAAATAGAGCGAAGAACTTGGAAAAGAGACAAAGAGCTAAAGATAATAGTTTTGTGTAATCGAAGTGAAAAACCAGAGTGATTTATTGTTTAAAGACCTAAAAATATGATGAGACTTCTGAGAGAAAATCTAAGAATGCGTGTTTTCTCCAGGAACCTGTTTTATTCCTTAAAATCTTTTGACGAGTGCTTGGTGGGTCTTAACCGGGAAAGATCAGCACTTTGGGGTGGAGATGCTGCCTCGTAATCTAGTGCTTGAAGCCAAGATGGCGATCTCAACGGGCACCATGACCTTGCCCTTGGTGCTGTGATAGAGGGGGAGGACAGTGACTCTGACACTGCAGAACGCTTTTCTCTCTTCTAGCCTTCACCCAACCCCCCCGAACGCAGCGCGCGTGGCGCTTGCGCACACACACGCACATACGCCCACCACCACCAAGAACACCACCAACAACAATGGGTACATGGATCACACAGAGGGACAAAGCTGTGCGGCAAATTAGAAGAACAAAAGGTGAAGACAGGCCTCCTAACAACGGTCTTTTAGGCTCAGTATTTTACCTGTAGGCTTGAACTACCTATTAGACGTTTTTCTGTTTGGGGAGACAGTAAGCTATTTAAACCCCTACTCCTGGAAAGCAAGATTCCACTTGTGCCATAGCTTTGGAGCTGTTGTTTTGACAAGTGGGGACACACATGGTCCCATATTTCTCCCTCATGTTTTATCAGAAATGTCAGGGTTTATGATCTGGTTATATAAAACAATACATAATTTTCCTTATTACAAAGGTTATGTGATCATTTTATTAGAAAAGCAAGTAAGCGGGAGCAAGGGGCACCTGGGCTACAGTCAGTTATGCCTCAGCCTTCAGCTCAGGTCATGATCTCAGGGTCCTGGGATCAAGCCCCACGTCAGGCTCTCAGTTCAGTGGGGAGCCTGCTTCTCCCTCTCCCTCTGCCTGCCACTCCCCTTGCTTATGCTCTCTCTCTGTGTTAAATAAATAAAATCTTTAAAAAAAAAAATGAAAACTGAGTCAACCGTAAGTTCATCTTTAAAAGATACTCACTATTGACATTTTGTTCATTCTCTTCAGTCGATTTTCCTGCTTTATTTATAAACAAATACTAATTCACAGTATTGATATTGCATAATAACTAAATTTTTGTTAAAAAAAATAGATGCTGAACTTTCCCCCATATTCATAAACACGTGATTTTTAATGTCTGGAGTTCTCTGAGTATATCACAGTTGCTTTAACCGGCATCCTATTCTTGGGAGAAGCCCCAGGAAAAGGAGTGTCTAGACAGAGTATTCTTAGTTTAAGGCTTTGATAAATAGATTTCTGAATCACTGTCTTACTCTATATTCCCATCAGGAATGAAAACTAGTGTGACTGTGTCCCTATACTTTCTTCACAAAAGGGTATTATCACTATTTTTAATATTTGCAAATGGTTGAAGGCATTTCTTCAAGGGTAAGTGTACTTAATATATCCACAGGTGAGTTCTATTTCTTCTTTGTCCATTTTTTAAAATTCTTTAACTCATCCTTACTGATTCGTAAGAGTTCAGAATACCACAGTGCTATTAATCCTTACCTATGATGTTTACCAGATTTTTTTAAGCCGAAGCGTCATTTACTTACTAATTTTGTCATGGGGTTTTCTGACAAAGGAAGTCTTGAGATCTTACGGAATCAAATTTTGCCCATATTTTCCGTGATGGCTTATGGATTTCATGTCAAACAGATCTTATAAAACCCATGACTATAAAAAGAGCCACTTTCTTCCTCTAGAAATTTGTGGATCCATTTCTTAGATTTGAGTTTTTAATTTGTCTAGAATAGAGGTGTGATTTCAACAATTTAGTAGTGTATGGTAGGAAAGTACCCTTATAGAAATTATTCTAGGGAAAGACCTACACAAATGAAGAGGAGCAAAGAAGGTAATTGGAGTCATAAATAAATATCACAAAATATGTGTCAGGTTACAGTAACTTCTGACCTGAATTAAAAGAGAAAGTGGCTCAGTGACAACAAAATGGCAAAGAAATAAAAAACACTCAAGAAAATATGAAGAAAATGAGGAAAACCCATGATAATCCAACCATTCAAAGTTAAGTGGTTTGAGACCATTTCACAGTATGCGTTTATCTTTCCAAATGCACCAATATTTTCAAGTCAATGTATTTTGGAGTGGACATCCACAATAGTAGGATTAAGTTTGAAATTTAGGGAAGTACTAATGGGATCACAAAACAGACCTGGAGGGTAACATAAGGGTCCTCTGGGGTTATTACTCATCAGGAGATGAAGAAGTGAGCCCTCAGAGATGAACAATTTCAACTAATTGAAGTTCTTTTTTTCTTTCCATGTAGAATTTGTGTATTGCTTCATATTTTTTGCACCACACACACAAATCTGTACTGTTAATTGTTTATAATAGTAATCTTTCTAGGTAAGCAAGATACATGGTCAAGTACTAGCTTCCTTATTTTTTAAATGCCCAAGCCTAAATATAAAACCTAATATTAATTCAGTGTAGAGGTTTGAGAAGATCTATTTCTGCAAAACATTTTGGTTAATTCTCATGAAGAGAAATGAAACAGTCTGCTCTCCAGAAGGGCCGTGTTTATGTGAGAACATTTTGCTGGCAGAATTACAGTGCAGAGGGAACAGCCCACCACTACTACAGGCAAAGAGCAGTGCTCTTGGCATTCCAAGAAGGGAGAGGTTAAATTTCACTGGGGACAGACTGGGACACACTTCTGAAAGAGATACTACACTGTGGTTTTTATCACCTCATGTAAATATTAATGATATAACTTAAATTATTTGATATAAAAAGTAACACAGTAAAGACACAAATCTGAACTAGTTTACAATCACGCTCATGTGGTCAAATGTTTTGTAAAATTTGCAAAAGTAAAATGTTATTTTTTTTTCCAGCTTTGTTATGATACAATTGATAATTAAAAATTGTACATATTTAACTTGATTTGATCTACATATACGTTGTGATTGTAACCACAATCATGCTAATTTACATATCCATCACCTTATTTACCAACTGTCTTTTGTGTGCATGTGTATATGTTAGGAAGGCTTAATATATGCCTTCTTAGCAAATTTCAAAATGCAGTTAAGTATTGTTAATTATAATCTCAGTCCTGTACTTTAGGTCTCCAGAGCTGTTTATCAAAGCTGAAACTTGGTACTCCTGGACCAACGTCTTCCCATTTCCTCCTCCCCTTATGCCCTAGAAACCACCTTTATACTCTGCTTCTGTGAGTTTGAATGTTTTAGATTCCATGTTTAAGTGAGATCATGCAGTATTTGTCTTTTGGCATCTGGTTTATTGCACTTAAATAAGGTCTTTGAGTTTCATCTGAATTGTCTCAAATGTCAGGATTTCCTTTTTTTTTTTTTTTTAAGGCTGAATAACACTCCATTTAAATAAATCACATTTTCTTTATCCATTTGTCTATTGACAGACACTGTGGTTGTTTCTGAGTCTTGGCTGTTGTAAATAATGTTAAAATGAATGTGGGGGTGCAGATACCTCTTAGAGATCCTGATTTTCTTTGGACATACACCTAGAAATGGGATTACTGGATCATATGGTTGGCTCAATTTTTAATTTTTTGAGGAACTTCCATACCGTTTTTCTCAGTGGCTGCACACTGGAAATTCCCACGAACAGTATATAAGGGTTCACTTTTCTTTGCATGCTTGCCAACACTTGTTATCTCTTGTCTTTTTGATGACCGCCAATTTAACAGGCGTGGGTATCTGTCCCCTTGAAAAGTATCTTTTACAACCTTTCAAGGCACAAAAGCAAATACTGAAATAAAGTGAACCTACAATCAGGCCTTCAGACCTCTGTATCCTAATGTTAAAGCAAAATCTTAAAACTTTCAAATTTTGAGAACTATAGATTCACGTGCACTTGTAAGAAGTAATACAGAGAGATCTTGCAGGACTTTTACCTTGTTTCCCCCAATGACAACATCTTGCAAAACTGTAGTATTGTACCACAACTGGAGAATTTCCATTGATATCGCCCAGATTCAGAAGGGTCTGATCATCCACAGAGATCCCTTATTCCCTTTTATAGACACAAACGCTCCCCTCTCTGGTCACTTCTGTCCTTTACTCCCTGGATATCACTAACCAGCTCTTCATCTCCATAATTTCGTCATTTAAAGAATGTTCTAGAAATACACAGTATGTAACCTGTTGGAATTGGCTTTTTGCCCTCAATATCCTGGAGGTTCATCCATAGTTTGTTCCTTTTTTATGGTTGAGTAGGGTTCCGTGGTGTGAATATACCATATTACTCTGTTTACACATTCACCCATTAAAGTATATTGGAGTTGTTTTGTTTTTTGGCTATTCAGAATAGATTTTCAATAAATATTTGTGTACAATTTTTTTGTGGGAACATGAATCAGTTTCTTTGGAATAAATGTATAAGACTTAAAAATTTTTTTTTTTTAAATTTTGAAATAATTATAGACTCAAGCACTTAGAAAAGCAGTAGAGAGAGTCCCACGTACCCATCACTCAGTAAGCCTCATTGGCCTTCCCTTTCAGGTCAAGCAGAGGGGACAGAAAGAGTGCCAGACAGGTGTCAGGTCACCAGCCTGTGTAACTTCTGGCATTAAAGGCCAACGTGCCTGTCATCTTCTGCTATTTTTAATATTTGCAAACAGTTGGAGAAGGCATTTATCCTAGGCTGAATAAGGTAATCAAGTGCTTTTGGCAATTTCCTAAATCGTGAATTCAGTGCCAACATTTTCTTCTTTTTCACTTTCTTACTCTTTGGCATTTTGTAGGTAATCTGTCTTACATTTGTGGTTGCTATGGAAAGAAACCACTTCATACTGTGCAAATTCACCACGATATACATGTGGGCGGATTAATTTTCATTCTACTTAGCACTCCTGGTCGTTCTAAAACAGAAACAAATGAATTTCGGTTTTGGAGATGTCACTGCTGCGATTTCTTTGAATTCAGATATTCTTTCGTGCACTCTCTTATTTCCTTCGGGAACTTCCTGCGCCGGCCCCCACTCAAGATAACCTCTGTATCTTCTTTTCTTTTGTATTTTTCTTCTCTTTCCCACTGTTCTGTGTTCACGGCACACGTCTCACTACCCTCCAATTTGCCAGTTCTCTAATAGCTGTTCAGTTTGGGTCCTGGTATTTGTTCTGTGTATTTAATTTATATAATGTATTTCGAGTCCTCCATATTTTGTTTTCATATTTCCAATTTTCTGCATCATACGTGCACCTCTGTGTTACTTGGCCTGCTTTGCCGATTCTTCTTTGCATCTTCTTCCTCATGCAGTTTCTTCCCTTTCTGTGCAGTTTGGCTGATCCTGGCCAACTTTGGGGGACGAACCCCAGTATATTCAAGGATGGAGATGTGATTGTTGGTAAGTCCTCCCCACCTTCATACGTTTCTCCCATACAGTAGGAACAGTGGGCCTAAGAGGGATGTCATGTTCCCCCACTAAGTACCTTTCATTTATTTTCTGCTTAATTTTTATGCTGGAGGGGGCTTCAGGGGTCTGTGGATGGATGGACCTAGACTCTCCATATCACCTGTCCTGTTCTTCATGTCCCAGACTGTTCGTAATTAACTTCTCTTCCTGTTGACTTTGTTGTTTCCTTCAAAGGAAGGAAGAGAGTTTTTAATCAGGCAGACAGTAGTTCTTAAAGCAAAATTTAAAGGAAAACTTAGAAGAGGGAATGATGCCTCATGCAGAGGGAAAAAACATGCATCGGTACCTACAGGAGTGAGTGGGCAGGAAGAGTTTGAGAATGGCATGAAGATTTGGAAATCTTAAAAATTAAAGCAGAGGTAGTAGGGTAGACAAGTCCAAGTTTATATAGTATCCTCTTGGTCTTTCTAAGACTTTGTGGGATTTTTTTAGGATAAACATGAGCACGTTTACATATGGAAGTGTCACTAGTGATGCTGGACTGGGCAGAGAGCCCGAGTAGAGTTACTGTGATGACGCAGGAGAGAAGCAACTAGAATCTTAACAGAAGTAGTGGGAGTGAAGTCAAAATGGAATGTACTGGAGGTCATTTTAGATGGCAGAGAGAGTGTCATTTTGAAGCTCCCTAGGAGGGAGGTCTCTGACTTGGTCATCTCTGTTTCCCTGGAATGTAGCAAATTATCTGGCTCATGGGGGCTTCAAACCACAGTGGACAGAGATGTAACAGTGAGACAGGAAGGGAGTTCGGCTTTTTCCTGAGCAAAACAATGCCCTCTGTGAATATGCAAGATAGATACTGAGAAGAATAATATTTTTGTTTACTTAATCCTAAAGGTGTAGGCAGCATTCATGGGGAATCATCCCAAGCAGAGCATTCTTTCCTGCGGTATCTAGAGGAGCAAAGGGGGATGTTTGGCTGAACTTGTACTTGTGCTTCTCTGGGGGCCCATGAATAAGAGATTATTGTGCTTGGGCTGAAGACGCTTGGCGCTTTTTCCCAGATGAGGATCAGAGTGTAAGGTGCCCAGATCATCAGTCCACCAACAGGGAGTGATGTCACTGCCTCCAGAAAGCGGTGACCTTTCTGATTTAGAAGGACCCCTCAGGGATGGAGCTGTGGTTCTCTGTCCTCGTGGCTGTGGTCCTGGGGGCTTTTGGGAAGCAGTGAGACACTCCTGTAGTCAAGGGTGATAATAGGGCTCTCAGCGACGGCCTGCTCACTTCTCTCCTCTTGGGCTTCTTCCATTCTCTACTCTTCATCCTCTGTCCCAAGGCAGCCACCCAGCTCCTCCAACACACCCCATTTGGAGTCGTTTTTCCTGTGGCTCATAAATGAATATGAGAGAGCAGATATCTCATCAAACTCATCAAACTCCTCTGTTTCATTTCCTTTGGATATATACCCAGAAGTAGGATGGCCAGATCATGCAGTAGTTCTATTTTTAATTTTTTGAGGAAATTCCAGATTCCTGTAGTGACTGTACCACTTTACAATCCCACTAACAGTGCACAAGGCTTCTCTTTCCTCCACATTCTTGCCAACACTTGTTATTTCTTGTCTTTTTGATGATAGCCACTCTAACAGGTGTGAGGCAATGTGTTATATGGTCTTGATTTGCATTTCCCTGATGATTGGTGATGTTGAGCATCTTTTCATTTACCTGTTGGCCATTTGTATTTGTTTTCTGGAAAAAAATCTATTTGTTACGTCTCCCAATAAATGGGCCCATGATTAAAGGAGCGAGACTGATACAAAGCGAAGGTCAAGCAAAGCTTTATTTCTCACCAAGCATCAAGAATCAGACTGAACATTCGGGGCCGCACCTCTTATAAGAGAGGGCGACCTCTCTCTGTTTCACAGACTAGCTTTGAAAGGCAAAGGCCATGTTGTTGGGCCTGGCCATGCACAGGTAGCCTATGAAATTCTGACATACAGAGAAAGCTGCACAGTCATGCTAGGTCACATATAAATGACCAATTGAATTACAATTTACCCTATAGTAGACATTTTTTTAAAGATTTTATTTATTTATTTGACACTCAGAGATCACAAGTAGATAGAGAAGCAGGCATAGAGAGAGGAGGAAGCAAGCTCCCCGCTGAGCAGAGAGCACGACGTGGGGCTCTATCCTAAAACCCTGGGATCATGACCTGAGCTGAAGGCAGAGGCTTTAACCCACTGAGCCACTCAGACGCCCCTATAGTAGACATTTGAACCAGCCTATCACCTTGGTCAGAATTGGCGCCCAAAAGGTGCCCAAAGGGCGGGGCCCATACTCCTTGGTAACTAGGGAGACAGTATGCATCCCCCCACTGACCGGATGTCTCCACCTGGCCTGACCCACCCTTGTATTTGGGCTTTGTTACCTGGGCTGGTTTCTGGGACTTGTTTTTGAGTAAGTCCCTTGGGGGAAGGGGGGCAGGGGCAGTTTAAGGGTTAACAAGGTTATTGTTTAACCTGGTTGGCAACCTCTGGCTAAATAGGTCCTTACACTATTCACTCCTCTACTGATGTTTAATCGGATTTTTGTGAGTTGTATGAGTTTTTATGTATTTTGGATATTAACCCCTTATCAGATAGATGATTTGAAAACATTTCTCCCACAATCCATAGACAGTATTTTCATTTATTTGTTTCTTTTGCTAGGCAGAAGTTGTTTAATGTAGTCCCACTTACTAATTTCCCTTTTGTTGCTTGTGTTTTTGGCATTATATCTGGAAATTCATTGCTATGACCAATATCAATGAGTGTTTTCTCCATTTCCTTCTAGAAGTTTTACAGTTTTAGAGAGGTAACTAGAATCTAAACACATCACTATATCACATTATTAGAGTATTCTGGATTTCACTATATAGTTACCTTTATCAATATGTTTTGTGTTTTCATATTATGAATTAGCATTCTTTAAAAAAAAAGATTTTATTTATTTACTTGATAGAGGGAAAGAGATCACAAGCAGACAGAGAGGCAGGCAGAGAGAGAGGGGGAAGCAGGCTCCCCACTGAGCAGAGATCCTGATGCAGGGCTCAATCTAAGGACCCTGAAATCATGACCTGAGCCGAAAGGCAGAGGGTTAACCCGCTGAGCCACCCAGGCGCCCCACAAATTAGCATTCTTTCAATTCATCTTGAAGAGTTTTCAGCATTTTTTTTAAAAAGGCAGGCCTAGTGGTGATGTTACTCTCAGCTTTTATTTGTCTTGGTAAGTCTTTCTCCTTCTTTCTTTCTAAAGAGTAACTTTGCTGGATGGCTTATACTTGGTTAGTGATTTTCTCTTCCAGCCATGTGACTCTGTCATCCCATTCTGCCCTGGCTCATAAAGTTTCTGCTGAGAAATCTACTGATAGCTTTATGGGCTTTCCCTTGTAACTTACATGCTTCTTTCCTCTTGCTGCTTTTAGGATTCTCTCTTTGTGATTTTTGACAGTTTTATTATAATGTTTCTTGGAGAGGATCTCTTTAGGTTGAGTTTGTTTGATGACCCATGAGCTTCATGAACTTGGATATCCCAATCATTTCCTTATATTTGAGAAGTTCTCAACCATTACTTCTTTAAATAAGATTTCAGCCCCTTCTGGGGAAAAAAAAAAAAAAAGATTTCTTTTCCTTCTGCAACTCCAATTCCAGATTCATAAATTAGTCCTTTTGATGGTACACTATAGACCACTTCATCTCTTCTCACTCTTTTTAATCCTTTTTCCTTTATTCTCTTTTGACAGAGTAGTTTCAAAATTCCTGTTTTCTGCTTCATAGGTTCTTCTGCTTGATCCTTTCTGCTGTGGATATTTTCTATTGCATTTTTAATTTCATTCACTGTATTCTTCAGTACCAGAAGTTTTATTCAGTTCTTTTTTAATGATTTCTATCTTTTCATTGAACATCTCATTTCATTTTTATGCTGTTTTTCTGATTTCATTGATTATTTTTCTATGTTATCTTCCATCTCATTGAGTTTCTTTAAAATAGCTATTTCAAATTCTCTATCTAGTAAATGGATTTGGGATCAGTTACCAGAAGATTATTGTAATCCTTTGTTGGTATCGAGTTTCCTTGGCTTTTCATGTTCCTTAATGTTTTGCACTGCTGTCTTGTATTAAAGTAGCAGTCACCTCCTCCAGTCTTTACTAACCAATTTCAGGAGAGAAATATCTTCCACCGCCCTGCTAGGGATTCTGGGCTTCTTGAACCCGCTATGGATATACCTCAATGCTCACTGTTCTCTTTTTTGGAAGAATTTTTCAGCTTATCCAGCGATACATCAGACCAGGTCTTAACAGCCTCTGTTTTGTTTTTCCAAAAGTGATGTGAAAGCTCAAGTTTGTGGTCTCTCCCTGGCCTGCAGAATTGGGCAGCTTTCTGTGCATGTTTACTAGCTGTCTGCCAGAGCTTACCTTTACTGCCACCTTTGGGGTCACACACAGGGAGCAAGTGGTTAGGAGTTGTGTGTTTGGGTGAGGCGCACAGAGCACTTGGAGGTATCCTCACGTGAGCCATTTTCAGCAGTTCTTGGGTGGGCTTCTGGAGGGAGTCATCAGTGCACCTTGTAGGACCTCCAGGAGTACCAGTGAATCTGCCAATGCATCCAAACTCCTTATACCATACAAACTCATATTTGCTCTAATGGTGTGCTGAAAATTCTCCTCTGGAAACCTGGACTTTCACAGAGGGTCTCCTAACCATGTGTTATCATCTAAGACAGTATTTTTCCAGGGGCTCCTACACAGTGGCCAAGACAGGCTAGAGCCGGTTATGGACCACTGCAGGTTCACACCTGGGACTAAGTTCTGTCTGCATGTTACCAGATGCCCAGGTGGGACAGACTCCTACCAGGTCCCTAGGCATATAGTTCCAGATTCCACTGCTCCCATAAAGATACTTTTGCCTATAGATAGCTGCCAAATTATCATTGGTGGGAAGTAGAGGGAGAAAAATGAGGGGCCTCTTCTATTATGATGCTGACATCATTCTCCTTTGATTATAGAGATTCAATTTTGATGCAGCTTTTAGGAACATGCTGTTGCCTAAAAGGCCCTACACACCCAGACCCTTCCCTACTCCATGAGCTAAGCAAAAGAAATTGCTTAGACCTGCTTACAAGGTCCAGGCAGATGAACGCCAACAAAGTGTTTGCAGTCATTCTGCTGGGCCTGCATCAGACACACGTGATGCTAGCCCACAGGTGTTGTAGGGTTATGTCATATACACCTGAAGATGTTGGAGCAAGAAGTTTCTAGCATGATCTCTCCTGTGCAGGTTAAGAGGCTGAAGAGGCCCCTAGTGGCCCAAAGGCTTTTCCAGGACAGAGAAATGATAGAGAAAAAAGAACACTGAGCTTAGTTCTGACCCCTCCAAGCTGGGACCCTGGTTACAGTCCCAAGGAGTTGGTGGAGCAGACTGTGGTGGATATTTGTGTAGTTATGGGGATGACATGGCCAAGAAGGGGGAACAGTCTATAGTCTACTGGAGGCTTTGGGTGGGTCTCAATGACAGAAGGGGCCCAGGAAATGGAAATTTGAAAAGTGATTCACTTCCTTAATGACAGACCCTCAATAAGACTTAAAACTCTCATCACCAGACACCCACATTCTAGAGACAATCCCCTCGTCCAACTCACTTGACCAGAGATGCTCAACAGAGCAACATGTGATCCTGTTGTATCCCTATCTTCTGAGGCTCTGGCCTCAGGAGAGCCAAGAGTGAGAGCCTTATCAGCTGCTATCAACATTGGCTCAACCCTTATTTCTAACACCTCTGGCCATTCGCCTCAGGGTACCCTAAGGTAACACAGGCCATCCCAGGACAGGTCAGTCCAGGCCAAGCCACAACTGTGATCCCACCAGGGCAGTCCCACACCCCTTGCCCCTTCCTATGTGGGGTGGGGGGGAAAGTGGGGGAAGGCAGGAAACGAGGAGGGTGCCTGCCTGGGCAGGAACAGGTTGCTAGGTGTAGGAGGCCTGGCAATCTTGTCACATCCATACCCCAGGTCATGGCTGGCAGGATGGAAAGGTGAGTTCTGAGAACAAGCATTTCCACCCAGATGTCAGTCCCAACTCCCCGATGTCATCCTGTTCCCTCCCTGGCTGGAGGTCTATGCCGATGCTCCCCTGGATCTTGAAAGAAGAACTTGTGGGGGATATTCACCCTGTGGAGGAGTTTACACAGGCTCCTAGAGCCTGCTCCCCGGCTACCAGACACTGTCTTTGCAGAGCTCCTTCCAGGAGATCATGAAGGAGCTGGTGGATGGGTTCAACTACTCCATCTCCTGGGTCAGGGGACAGGTGCACCAGGCCACCACCGACAGCCAGGGTTGGTCTGAGGTGAGAGTGGGGGCAGGAGTCTCTATATCCAGGATGCTCTGATGAATGAGCAGGGCTTAGAACCCCAAATCTGGGGATTCTTCTGGGCCTTCCCAGGGCTTCTGCAGTAGTGTCATGGTCTTACTCCCACAGGAATCTGCACCTGCATTCACCCCCCAAGCTAGGTAGGAGGGTGCAAAGATACTCTTCACATATTTGTTTGAATATTAGAGAATAAAATGTTAATGCTGTTTTCACTTAAAAATAAACCACGGGTATTTTGGAATTTTGGCTTTTATCTGAGTCTGGGATCTCCATATTGAGGGTCTCAAAACTTTATTTTTTAAAAATTTTATTTATTTATTTGAGAGAGAGAGAGCACAAATGGGGGGTGGCTGAGCAGGGAGCCTGACGTGGGGTTTCATCCCAGGACCCCAGATCATGATCTGAACTGAAAGCAGACACTTAACCAACTGAGCCACCCAGGTGCCCTTCAAAATTCCATCTCATGTGAAAGAAAAACCAGTGGCTTTAAAGTCATCAGGAATCACATAGGGGTTGTCTACCCTGCATGCTGTCTCCAAACTAAGAAGGGCCTTTCCCTTCATATAGGGGCAGACCAACCCTCAGCTTGAAGGCAGTGTCATGCAGGCCTGGTGTGGGCAGCGTCCATTCTGACCCACAGGATTGCCAGAGGCCACTTGACATGCTTAAGCCTCTGTGTTCTCATCTCTATAACGGGGATGTTTGTTGGAAGATGCTCTTCCTACAAGCTATGAATACAGGGAGGTCTGTTGTTCCCCAGCTAACAAAATGCCTTGAAGGCACTAACTGTATAAACATAACCCCTAAATTTAAATGGTACTTCTAAAGCCTAGAACCTTTATCACTGTGGGGGCTGCTGTCCTTCCTCCTGCTCACGTCCCCGAGGGGCTGGGAGTTCTTGGGTAGACTCCAGACCACCATCCTCCTGGTGGTTTTGTCCCTCCTTGTCCCATGCTGTGTGAAGATGGGTCCATCCTGAACATGGATGAGGGCTGTAGGGTGCGGGTCCCCTAGGCGAGCATGATGGGGAAACTGGCAGAGCCCATGGTACTGGTCTTCCCAGAAGAAACTTCCTCCACATCACCCTCTTCCTGTTCACCTGCCTGCCCTTTATGGCCACCCAGGGGGTGCTGGACCAGCTGCTCACCTGGTAAGCCCCCGCCCCTCTACACAGTGGTCACTCTGCCCACTGCTCGCTACACAGCCCCTGGTCACTGGTGAGGGTGGGGGTGGGTGGAGGCAGGGCAGGGGGTAGGGCCTTTGGCCTCTGGTGCTAGCCCCTTCAGCACCCCATGAGCCATCCTGGGAGCAGGGGCGTCATGCCCATTTTAGGGATAAGTGAGGGGAGGGTGCACCTAAGCCGCCGTCCTGGTTTCCTGGGCAGAGGGAGCCTAGTGCTGCCTGACTACAGACTACCTGCCTGCGGGAGGCTGGGTCTCAGCAGGACTCAGCCTCTCCCTCAGCCCCGGCTGCAGGGGAGTGAAGCCAGGCCCCTCCAAGTCAGGAAGCACACCAGTGGGCGAGCAACCCCTTTCTGCCCGAGGCCGCAGTCTCCCCGTCTGTCATCAGAGAGGGTTGGGCTGGAAGGTCTGGACCCGGCTCCCTTGTCCCCCTTCTCTGGAGCCCAGAGCCTGGCGCCAGGTCGGGTCCTGTCTCTGCTCGCGCCTGCCCCCTGGTGGGCCCTGGCGGTAGCGCAACAGGAGAAGCGGTGAGGACGCCCTGCGGTGATGGGCTCGGGGACTGTTTCTGATGGAATCTGCCTGGGCTGCTTTCCAGGACAAAACGATCAACTTCCTGAAAAAGAGTGAGGTCGGCAGCTGTGACCTCACTGCTGGGGCAGAGGGGTGTGGAAATCAGAGATCCTCCGGGGACGGGTCCTCTCTGGCCCCCGCCTCAGGAATAATTAGGAAGATCCAGCTGCATCGGGAGGCCGCAGATCATTACAACCTGGAGCCAGAGGAGGAGTTGGGGGCGTGGCTTCAGGCCAGGGAGCCTCTTAGCCGGGATAAGAGGGGAGGCCGGGCAGGAGTTGGGTGAGGGTAGAGTGGACTCTGTCTTCTGGTCAGCTCCAGAGAGCCTGAGCCCTGGTTGCACGGCGACCCCCGGGGGCTGCTGAGTCGCAATGGGAGGGACACCTGAGGTGTGTCTCCTGGTGGCTCGCAGGTGCCCCCTCCTTCCCCGCCCCTCTGCTGGAGCTACAGCCCCTGCCAGTGGGTCAGCAAGATACCACGGTCCTTCGAGGCTGAGAAGAACTAGCCGTCCTCGAGCCGGGGCTGAGTGAGTAAGCAGGCCCACAGGGGCCGAATTCAGGCGCTCAGTAACGCTTCGGGGTAAGGGTGGGTCTGGGGTTTCTGACCGCCGGCTGGGGGGACCCCAGCTCATCTGTTCACCAGTCCCATGACAGGGGGTCCCCCTCAGCTTCCTAACCACGGTTTCCTCCATCACGAGCGTGGGGACGACCACGCCCCAGCTCCCTGACTTCCCCGCCTCAGTGCCTGGTTCCGTGTGGAAAGGGGCCATATGTGCTGTAAGTAGTAAACGTTGGAGTCATGTTTCCGTACAGCCTGGGAGTTGTGGTGTGGTCCCTTCGCTTCCTGGGCTCCTTTGTTACACGTACAGAATCTCCCCTTCCTCCTTGAACTAAGAACTCCTCTGGGGCATCAGCTGATTGTATGGGGAGCAGGGCCAGCCCCCGCCCCTGCTCCGGAAGGAAACCCCCAACTCCTCTGCCTCTGGGGGCAGGTTCATTTCAGTGTCTTTCATCCGGCTCAGGAGCAGAGATGGCCCCCTCCGAACTCCCGGGGTGTTGAGGTTGGATGAGGTTCTGCAGGCCCCCCGGGGGCCACTGCAATGTGCATGTTTTAAAAAACAGCACCTGCTGGGGCCGCGTCCTGCTCCAGACCGGTGACTGCCTGGCAACAGCTCTGGAAACAGAGGAACAGTTTCTGCTTCTCTTGTGGGGGTTCCTTTTGGTCCCATAGTAGGAACTTGTGCTTTTCTCGTTCAGTCTCTGGAACAGCATCAGCTGTAAGTGGGGAAAACCATATTGAAAGGTTAGAACGGGGACACGTGGGTGGCTCAGGTCATGATCCTGGGGTCCTGCATTGAGCCCCGCATCGGGCTTCCTGCTCAGTGGGGAGTCTGCTTCTCCCTCTGCCCCTCACCCAACTCCTGCTCTCGCTCTCAAATAAATTCTTTAAAAAAATCAAAAATGAAAGAAAGGTTAGAATATGCTTGTGGAAGGGACAAGGCCAGGAGGGTGGCCAGGACTTTCCATCCTCAGGTCTCTCTAGGGACTCCCCCATCAACCCTTTACCTAGATGTGGGTCTCCTGGGAGCCTTGTCCACGACCTCTGAGCTCCTTTTCCTGTTTGTGTCCTATCAGAAGGAATGATTTATGATGCAGCTTTTCAGGCTATAGCTGTGCTGCTGTCCGTAAACGTCACGGGTCCCTGTGAATTAGGGACATCCCAACACTTTCTTATTCAATTCTTTTTTTTTTTTTTTAAATATTTTATTTATTTATTTGACAGAGATCACAAGTAGGCAGAGAGGCAGGCAGAGAGAGAGAGAGGAGGAAGCAGGCTCCCTGCTGAGCAGAGAGCCCGATGCGGGACTCGATCCCAGGACCCTGAGATCATGACCTGAGCCGAAGGCAGCGGCTCAACCCACTGAACCACCCAGGCGCCCATTATTCAATTCTTTTTAGGGCCAAAATTCCCTAGAGGGCCCCCTCCCCTCAGGTACGTCATGGTCCCTCCTCTCTGCCAGGGGCCTGAGGGTCATAGGTGAGCCCTGGTTTGTCAGAATAAGAGACCAGAATCCTTGTCCGTGAATCACCCCCCTTCTCCCTTGCTACCGAGGGTGGCCTTCTGGGCCCCTGTGGTTCTGAGGTTTCTGGTCTCAACAGTCTCCAGTTTCTACACTCAGTCATGTTACTGATTTGTCCTAAAGAGGGCCCGCTGACCCTGAGCCTGTGTAGCTTGTAGCTCTGGGGATGGCTTGTGTTGTTTTCCATGGGCTTGTGTTGTGGTTATAACCAGGGGTGGGAGGCAGTGAAACTTTCCTTTTGGGAGCTTTGAAAGCTGAGGCTTGAGTGGGCAAGGGTAGGGGTGCCGCAGCGGAATGTCCTGGGCAAGCCTGGACACAGAATTACCAGCTAAAATACTGAAATGCTTCCAATCTGGGTAGTAACTACACAGCTCTGAGCTCAGCCCGAGGACCTGCCCCATGACCAGGCCCTAAAGGGTTACCACCTGACAATTTAAAGATCATCACCTGGAAACACCCAGTCAGAGCAATGCCCAGATGAACTGATTGACACACTGGGTGTCTGCCACGTTTGTGAAGGCTGCAAGGATTGCCAAGAAGTACAGCCGGCTGGCCTCTGCCAGGGGGGCCTTTTCGGGATAGTCAGCAGTGAGGATGAGATGAACCCAGGTTCTGGGCAGCCCAGGCCTGTCCTGACGTGGCACCACCATCCAGGAAAGCTATTTGCATAAGGAGACTTCGTAAGTCTGTACCTTCTCTCCAAAGAGAAAGAAGGGCCAGGTGCCTGGGCTAACCCAGACCGAAGGCACTGGGGTTGGAAGGGCTTCTCCTGCAGGACCGTGAGGCTTCTGGGAGCAGACCCAGAGTGCAAGAATGTTCAAGTCTTGTGCCTACCGTATGGCTGGGTGTGTGTCTGCGGGGGGACAGTCTTTTGCATTGTTGGGCATCCATTGGCTGGCCGTGTACAGAGAGGCACCCAAAAGGGATCCACGGTTGCAGTGAGGGTCACGTATGTGCAATATTTGTGTTTTATATTTATGCAAATTAAATATACACACCTACACAATACATCTTCAAGCTTATTCATAGCAGAATAAGGAAGAAACAGCATAATCAAATGAATATCTTGCAACTGATTACCTTTTCATAGCTGGTATTGATAACTACCTTCCTTACCTATTTCATATTTGGTTTGTGCTCAGCAAGCACCAAGATGGTCATGGTTTTCTCTGCCTGATGGGAAAGCCCAGTCTTTGTTCCTGACGAGCCTGCGCCATTAGTCCCACCTGGATTGGTTTCTTCTAATGTTCCAGTGACTTCAATCACAGGGCTTGGTGATAGAGAGAAAACCTTAAGGAATCTCCTGATTCCAGACCCAGGCTTCCTTATCTGCATGGCAGAGCAGCAGACCAATTTTGCCTTGGTAATCTAGTCCTGAAAAAAATGTCTTTCTTTGCTTATAAATTCAGAGGCAGTCCTAACTTCCAGTACAATGAAATCAATGTGTCTTTTTTTTTTCTTTTTAAGATTTTATCTATTTGAGAGAGAGCACAAGTGGGTGGAGGGGCAGAGAGAGAGGGGAAGCCAACTCCCAGCTGAGCAGGGAGCCTGATGGAGGGCTTGATCCTAGGACCCACCGAAGGTAGAGGCTTAATTGAGCCAACCAGGCGCCGCATCAATCTGTCTTCTGAAGTCTAATTCGCTTGGGAATTAAGCCTCTAGATCAGCTGAGCATAAGGTCACAAAGACAAGCAGCAAAAACTCTGCTAGTGGACCACTAGGGGTAACAGTGTTAACAGTGAATGATGTCTTTCCCATTTCCACCCTCAGTTACTGGACTCCTGCCTCAGGGCTATGGGAAAATCTGTGCCATGTAACGGGATGCTGATTTAGAACATCTACAGCCTCCTGGAGAACGTGATGTTCTCCTGCCCTGCAAGGTGTTGCAATCTGGGGGACATGGTCACTTGCTCATCAAAAGCCCATTCTGCTATTCTGTTAAGTCAGCTCCTTCAGCACGGTGGGAACCGTGGTGAGGTCAGAGTTCCATGAGAACTCTGTCATTGTCCATGCATTTCCTGTTCCGTGAGTTTCCCATCAGAAGCCATGCTGTGTAGAATATTATGATGGTGGGTGGCAGTTTTGACTGAAGAAATGGGTGTAGGGAAGGGAAATCTGAATCCAGAGTAAGTGTCTAACACAGTTAACCTGAAATGCTTCCCTTTCAGAGGCCAAAATAACCCAATGGAATCTTCTGCCACTCAGAGCTGGTCACCCCAGGGAATGGTGCTTTCTTAAGGACTTTGGTCTGGCCTCTCTCTGCATGGAAAACTCCCATCTTACCTTCTGTTTTCCACTTTCCCCAATATCATTTGTTGGAAAACCCTTCTTTCCCCATGCCATGATCTAGGCTCCCTTGTTGGGAATTGTTCGACCGTGTATCCAAAGGTTTATTTCTGGGCCCTAAATTATATTCCACTGGTCTATGAGCCAGTATCCCACTGTTTCCATAACTGTAGCTTTGTCGTTTAAGTTTTGAGATTAGGAAGTGTGATCCCTCCAGTTTTGGTCAGCTTTTTCAAGATTGTTATATATGCAGAATTGTTTGAGAGTTGATATGAATTTTAGGATGGATTTTTCTGTTGCTGCGAAAAAAATACCATTGGAATTTTGATAGGGATTGCATTGAATGTATAGATACTTTGGGTAGTATGGTCATTTTAACAATGCAGAGTCTTCCAGTCCACAATGTGGCATGTTTTCCCATTTGTTTACATTTCCTTAATATCTTTCAGCAATGTTTTCTAGCTCTCAGTGTTCAGGTCTCCTGCCTCATTGGCTAAGTTTATTCCTAAGAACTTTATGCTTTCTGATGCTACTGCAGATAGAATTTATTTTTTATAATTTTTTATTATGTTAGTCACCATACAGTGCATCATTAGTTTTTTCTATTTATTTATTTTTACCATTATTAATATACAATGTATTATTTGTTTCAGGGGTACAGGTCTGTGAATCATCAGTCTTACACAATTCACAGCACTTATAGCACATACCTTCCCCAATGTCCATCACCCAGCCACCTTATTCTTCCTCTGCCCCCCAGCAACCCTCCGTTTGTTTCTGAGATTAAGAGTCTCATGGTTTGTTTCCCTCCCTGGTCCCAACTTGTTTCATTTTTCCCTCCATTCCCCCCACAAATCCCACCCACCTCAAATTCCTCATATCTGTGAGATCACATCTTTCTCTGATTGACTTATTTCGCTTAGCATAATACCTTCCAATTCCATCCATGTCATTGCAAATGGCAAGATTTTGTTTTTTTATGGTTGCATAGTATTCCATTGTGTGTATGTGTATATGTGTGTGTGTGTGTGTGTGCGCGTGTATACCACATATTCTTTATCCATTCGTCTGTTGATGGACATCTGGGCCTTTCCATAGTTTGGCTATTGTGGACATTGCTGCTATAAACATTCAGGTGCATGTGCCCCTTCAGATCCCTACGTTTGTATCTTTAGGGTAAATACCCAGTAGTGCGATTGCTGGATCATTGGATAGCTCTATTTTCAACTCTTTGAGGAACCTCTATACTGTTTTCCAGAGTGGCTACACCAGGTTGCATTCCCACCAACAGTGTAGGAGGGTTCCCCTTTCTCTGCATCCTTGCCAACACCTGTCATTTCCTGACTTGTTAATTTTAGCCATTCTGACTGGTGTGAGGTGGTATCTCACTGTAGTTTTGATTTATTTCCCTGGTGCCAAGTGATGTTGAACACTTTTTCATGTGTCTGTTGACCATTTGGATTCTTCTTTGCAGAAATATCTGCTCACTTCTTGACTGGATTATTTGTTCTTTGGGGGTTGAGAAGTTCTTCATAGATTTTTGGATACTAGCCCTTTGTCTGATATATCCTTTGCAATTATCTTCTCCCATTCTTTCTGTTGCCTTTTGGTTTTGTTGACTGTTCCTTTGCTGTGCAAAAGCTTTTTATCTCGAAGTCTCAATAGTTTATTTTTACCCTTGTTTCCCTTGCCTTTGGTGATCTTTCTAGGAAGAAGTTGCAGCAGCTGAGGTCGAAGAGGTTGCTGCCTGCATTCGCAAGGATTTTGATGGATTCCTGTCTCACACTGAAGTCTTTCATCCATTTTGAGTCTGTTTTTGTGTGTGGTGTAAGGAAATGGTCCAGTTTCATTCTTCTGCATGTTGACTGTCCAATTTTCCCAACACCATTTGTTAAAGAGACTGTCTTTTTTCTTTCCTGCTTTGTCAAAGATTAGTTGACCGTAGAGTTGAGGGTCCTTTTCTGGGCTCTATATTCTGTTCCCTTGATCTATGTGTCTGTTTTTGTGCCAATACCATACTGTCTTGATGCTTACCGCTTTGTAGTAGAGCTTGAAGCTTGAAGTTGCCAACTTTGGTTTTATTTTTCAACATTCCTCTAACTACTCAGAGTCTTTTCTGGTTCCATATAAATCTTAGGATTATTTGTTACATTTCTTTGAAGAAAAGTTGATGGTATTTTGATAGGGATTTCATTAAATGTATAGATTGCTCTAGGTAGCATAGACATTTTAACAATATTTGTTCTTCTAATCCATGAGCATGGAATGTTTTCCCATTCCTTTCTTTTCTTATCTTTTTTCCCCCATTTCTTCGTGTCTTCCTCAATTTCCTTCATGAGTACTGTAGTTTTCTGAGTACAGATTCTTTGCCTCTTTGGTTAGGTTTATTCCTAGGTATCTTATGTCTTATTCCTAGGTATCTTATGCAACTATAGATGGAATCAACTCCTTAATTTCTCTTTCTTCTATCTTGTTGTTGGTGTATAGAAATGCAACTGATTTCTGTGCACTAATTTTATATCCTGAATTCCTGTATGAGTTCTAGCAGCTTTGGAGTGGAGTCTTTTGGGATTTCCACATAAAGTATTTTATCATCTGCAAAGAGTGGGAGTTTGACGACTTCTTTGCTGATTCAGATGCCTTTTATTTCTTTTTGTTGTCTGATAGCTGAGGCTAGGACTTCTAGTACTATGTTGAATAGCAGTGGTGATAGTGGACAGCCCTGTCATATTCCTGACCTTAGGGGGAAAGCTCTCAGATTTTCCCCATTGAGGATAATATTTGCTGTGGGTTTTTCATAGATGACTTTGATGATATTGAGATATGTACCCTCTATCCCTCCACTGTGAAGAGTTTTGATCAAGGATGCTGCACTTTGTCAGATGCTTTTTCAGCATCTATTGAGAGTATCATATGGTTCTTATTCTTTCTTTTATTAATATGTTGTATCACATTGATTTGTGGATGTTGAACCAACCTTGCAGCCCTGGGATAAATCCCGCTTGGTTGTGGTGAATAATCCTTTCAATGTACTGTTGGATCCCATTGGCCAGTATTTTGGTGAGAATTTTCACATCTGTGTTCACCAAGGATATTGGCCTCTAGTTCTCTTTTTTGATGGGATCCTTGTCTGGTTTTGGGATCAAGGTGATGCTGGCCTCATAAAATGAGTTTGGAAGTTTTCCTTCCATTTCTATTTTTTGGAACATTTTCAGGAGAATAGGTATTGATTCTTCTTTAAATGTTTGGTAGAATTCCCCTGGGAAGCCGTCTGGCCCTGGGCTTTTTTGGGGGGAGATTTTTGATGACCGCTTCAATCTCCACACTGGTTATGGGTCTGTTCAGGTTTTCTATTTCTTCCTGGTTCAGTTTTGGTAGTTTATATGGTAGTTTATATGTCTGGTAGTTTATATGTCTCTAGGAATGCATCCATTTCTTCCAGATTGTCTAATTTGCTGGCATATTATTGCTTATAATATGTTCTTATAATTATTTGTATTTCTTTGGTGTTGGTTGTGATCTCTCCTCTTTCATTCATGATTTAATTGATTTGGGTCCTTTCTCTTTTCTTTTTGATAAATCTGGCCAGGGGCTTATCAATCTTTTAATTCTTTCAAAGAACAAGCTCCTAGTTTTGTTGATCTGTTCTACTGTTCTTTTGGTTTCTATTTCATTGATTTTTGCTCTGATGTTTATTATTTCTCTTCTCCTGCTGAGTTTAGCCTTATTTGCTGTTCTTTCTCCAGCTCCTTTAGATGTAGGGTTAGTTTGTGTGTTTGAGGCCTTTCTTATTTCTTGAGAAAGGTTTATATTGCTATATACTTTCCTCTTAGGACTGCCTTTGCTTTGTCCCAAAGATTTTGAACAGTTGTGTTTTATTTTCATTTGTTTCCATTAATTTTTTAAATTATTCTTTAATTTTCTAATTGAACCATTCATTCTTTAGTAGGATGCTCTTTAGCCTCCATGTATTTGAGTTCTTTCTGACTTTCTTCTTGTGGTTGAGTTCTGGTTTTAAAACATTGTGGTCTGAAAATATTCAGGGAATGATCCCAATATTTTGGTACTGGTTGAGACCTGATTTGTGTCCTGGGATGTGATCTATCTTGGAGAATGTTCCATGTGCACTGGAGAAGAATGTGTATTCTGTTCCTTTGGGATGGAATGTTCTAAATATATCTGTGATGTCCATTTGGTCCAGTGTGTCATTTTAAGCCTTTATTTTCTTGTTGATCTTTTGCTTAGATTACCTGTCCATTTCAATGAGGGGGGTGTTAAAGTTCCCTACCATTATTGTATTATTGTCAATGTGTTTGATTTTGTTATTAACTGGTTTATATAATTGGCTACTCCCATGTTAGGGGCAATGATATTCAACATTGTTAGATCTTCTTGTTGAACAGACCCTTTAAGTAGGATATAGTGTCCTATCTCTTATTATAGTCCTTGGCTGACCACCTAATTTATCTGCTATAAGGATTGCCACCCCAGCTTTCTTTTGATGTCATTAACATGGTAAATTGTTTTTCACCCCCTCCCTTTAAATCTGGAGGTGTCTTTGGGTCTAAAATGAGCTTCTTGCAGACATATCAGTGGGTCTCAGTTTTTTTTTTTTAATCCATTCTAATACCCTGTGTCTTTTGATTGGGGGCATTTAGTCCATTTACATTCAGGGTAACTATTGAAAGATAAGAATTTAGTGCCATTGTATTGTCTGTAAGGTGACTGTTACTGTCTATTGTCTCTGTTCCTTTCTGGTCTGTTACTTTTAGGATCTCTTTTCGCTTAGAGGACCCCTTTCTGTATTTCCTGTAGGGCTGAGGCTGATTTTGTGTTTGCAAATTCTTTTAGTGTTTTTTTTTTTTTTTGTCCTGGAAGCTTTTATCGCTCCAATTTTTAACCCACTGAGCCACCCAGGTGCCCCAATCGCTCCAATTTTTAATGATGGGCTCACCGGATATAGTATTACTGGCTGCATAGTTTTCTCATTTAGTGCTCCGAATGTATCATGACAGTCCTTTCTGGCCTGCCAGGTCTTTGTGGATATGTCTGCTGCCAAACTAATATTTCTGCTGTTATATGTTACAGACATCTTGTCCTGAGGGGCTTTCAGGATTTTCTTTTTCACTGAGACTTGTAAGTTTTACTATTAAATGACGGGGTTTTGGCCCATTTTTATTGATTTTTGAGGGGGGGTTCTCTGTGCCTCCTGGATTTTGATGCTTGTTTCCTTCCCCAGATTAGGGAAGTTCTCTGCTATTTGCTCCAATATACTTTCTGCCCCTCTTTCTTTCTTCTTCTGGGATTCCAATTATTCTAATATATTTTGGTATCACTTATCTCTTGACTTCTCCCCTTGTGGTCCACTAGTAGTTTATCTCTCTTTTTCTCAGCTTCTTTATTCTCCATTTCTTCTATATCACTAATTCTCCCTTCTGCCTCATTTATCCTAGCAGTTAGGACCTCAATATTTTAAGTTCTCTTTTTAAAAATTATTTTTATTAACATATAATGTATTATTTGCCCTGGGGTACAGGTCTGTGAATCATCAGGCTTACACATTTCATAGCACTCACCATAACACATACCCTCCCCAGTGTCCATAACCCAATCACCCTCTCCCTACTCCCCCACCCCCAGTGACCCTGTTTGTTTTGTGATATAAGAATCTCTTATTGTTTGTCTCCCTCCTGATCCCATCTTGTTTCATTTTTTCCCTCCCTAACCCTCCATGACCCCTGCCCTGCCTCTCAAATTCCTCATATCAGTGAGATCATATAACTGTCTTTCTGTGATTGACTTATTTCACTTAGCATGATACCCTCTAGTTCCAGCCACATCATTGCAAATGGCAAGATTTCGTTTCTTTTGATGGCTGCATAGTATTCCATTATGTAATGGAATTCCATTATGTAATGGAATTCTAATATGTAATCTAATGGAATACTATGCAGCCATCAAATATATATAATGGAGGGGGATATATATATATATATATATTCACATCTTCTTTATCCATTCATCTGTTGGTGTGTTTCTAGGTTCTTTCCATAGTTTGGCTATTGTGGACATTGCTGTTATAAACATTAGGGCGCACATGCCCCTTTGGATCCTTACATTTGTATCTTTAGGGTAAATACCCAGTAGTGTGATTTCTGGGTCATAGGGTAGCTCTATTTTCAACTTTTTGAGGAACCTCCACGCTGCTTTCCAGAGTAGAGCCTCCATTTTTTATTGTACTCCATTAATAACTTTTTTGATTCAACTTGGTTAGATTTTAGTTCTTTTATTTCTCCAGAAAGGGATTCTCTAGTCTCTTCCATGCTTTTTTCAAGCCCAGCTAGCATCTTGATAATCGTCATTCTGAACTCTAGTTCTGACATCTTACTAATGTCCATATTGATTAGGTCCCTAGCTGTTGTTACCTCCTCTTGTTCTTTTTTTTTTGAGGTGAGTTTTTCCGCATTGTCATTTTATCCAGATAAGAATAGATGAAAGCGAGAACAAAACGTTAAAAGGGTAGCAACCACCCCAGAAAAATATACACTAACCAAATCAGAAGAGACCCAAAACAGAAGAAGAGAGGAGGTGGAAAAAAAATTATATACATAGATACATAGATAGACTGGTGAATAGAACAGAGCCAGACACTTGATTTTGTGTGTATTTAGTCTGTTATAAGAAACTGCCTCCCCAAATTTTAAAGAAAGGAAAATATATATATATATATATATATATATATATATATATATATATATATATATATATATAATTTGTGTGTGTGTGTTTAAATAAGGGTAAACATGATGGAGGGATGGAATATGACTGTAAAGATCAATATTTTTTAAAAGATTCTAAAAAAGGAATTGATAAGAAGTTGGTTGAAAAAAGGAAAAAAAAAAGAGGAAAGAATGTGACAAATGTGATCAGGCTGGAGACTAGATCAAAACCATATGCTAGATTTACAGTATATTTTGATCTGTTAGAAGAAACTGTATCCCAAAATTTTAAAGAAAGAAAAACTTATAGGTATAAAAAAATAAGATTAAATGCAATGAAGGAATAGAATAAGTATAAAACAATGAAAATTTTAAAAGATTTTTTAAAAAGTATTGATAAGATAGTTCTAAAAGGTTAAACTAGGAAAAAGGAAAAATAAAAAAACAGAATAAGAAAAAAATAAAGATTTAAAAATTTAACTTTGAGAGACTAAAGAATCATGGGGAAAAAAGCCATGAATTCTATGTGCTGCATTCCTTTAGCTCTGGAGTTCCGTGGTTCTCACTGATTGGGGAACTTGGTCTTTGCTGGATGTTCTTACTGATCTTCTGGGGTAGGGGCCTGTTGCAGTGATTCTCAAAAGTCTTTGCCTCTGGCAGAATTGCACACCCTTGCTAGTGGCCAGGCTAAGTAATCTGCTCTAATTTGCTCTCAGTAGCTTTTGTTCCCTGGATGCTTTTTTTTTCTTTTTTAAAAAGATTTTATTTATTTATTGACAGACAGAAATCACAAGTAGGCAGAGAGGCAGGCTGGGGTGGGGGGGAGGGGAAGCAGGCTCCCTGCTAAGCAGAGAGCCCAATGCGGGGCTCGATCCCAGGACTCCAGGATCATGACCTGAGCCGAAGGCAGAGGCTTTAACCCACTGAGCCATCCAGGTGCCCCCCCCCCCGAATGCTTTCTGTACAGCTTTGGAGTATGGTGGCCTCCCAATCTCTGGCCCCTTAGGAGCCAAGAGCTCAGGGCCCCCCTCCTCACTGCACCCTCAGAGAAAAACAGTCAATTCCTCCCATCTCCCTGGTCTCTGGCTGTGCTCACCCTACCTGTGACTAAGTACCTCTCTCTCTAGCACATGGCCCAGTTTGGAGTCTCTAAACCCAGCAGATTCCTGTACCATGCATCCACATCACTCCTCCTGGAGGAGGAAGGAGGGGGTCTCCCTGGATCTGCCACTTATGGGGTCCTTGCTTGAAGAGCAAAGGCTTCTTGAAGAGCAACTGTGCCTTGGATCATGGTTTATGGCAACCCAGAGCTGAGAGTCCCCTCCTTGGTTCTGTCTCACAGCCAGCTTCTCTGCTGGCTCTGCCACATTCAGGTATTCCTGGTCTTTCTGTAACCCCAAGGGACTTGAGACCACACTGTCTCAGCAAGGGCTCCACCCCCCGCTTAGCCTCTTGTGCAATGTCCCTCAGTGGGGCAGACTTCTAAAAGTTCTGGTTTTGTGTTCCACTGCTCTCTTACTTGCTGGGAGCTGGCCCCTCCCCCTGAGGTCTCTCTTCCATAGATTGCCTCGGATTCACTTCTCTGCACGTCTCACCTTCCAGAAATTAGTTGCTTCTCTCTTCCTAGAATTGTGGCTGTTCTTTTCTTTGATCTCCTGTTGAGTTTGTAGGTGTTTAGAATGGTTTGATAATTATCTAGTTGGATTCCTGGGACCCAATGAAATTTAGCTCTCCTACTCCTCTGCCATCTTGCTTCACCTCCCGTCATTAGTTTTGTTTTTTTTTTAAGATTTTATTTATTTATTTGACAGAGATCACAAGTAGGCAGAAAGGCAGGCAGAGAGAGAGGAAGGGAAGCAGACTCCCTGCTGAGCAGAGAGCCCTATGCGGGGCTTGATCCCAGGACCCTGGCATCATGACCTGAGCCTGAGCTGAAGGCAGAGGCTTTAACTCACTGAGCCACCCAGGCTCCCCACCGTCATTAGTTTTTGATGTAGTGTTCCATGATTCATTGTTTACACATAACACCCACTGTTCCATGCAATATGTGCCCTCCTTAATATCCATTACCAGGATCATCCATCTCCCTCCCATAACCCTCAGCTTGATTCCCAGAGTCCATATCTCTCAAGGTTCATCTCCCCCTCTGATTTCTACTGCCTTAATTTTTACCTTCCTTCTCCTAATGTCCTCTGTGCTATTCCTTATGGTCCAGAAATAAGTGAAGCCATATGAGAATTATCTTTCTGTTTGACTTACTTCACCTAGCATAGTATCCTCCGGTTTCATCCATGTTGATACAAATGTTGGGTATTCATCCTTTCTGATGGCCAATATTCCATTGTATATATGGACCACATCTTCTTTATCCATTTGTCTGTTGAAGGGCATCTTGGCTCTTTCCACAGTTTGGCTATTGTGGACATAGCTCCTATGAACATTGGGGTGCATATGGCCCTTCTTTTCACTACATCTATATCTTTGGGGAGCTTCAGGGGTGCACATGCAGATAGTTTTTAAAAATTTCCTTTTTTGAATTTTTCATTGGGTGTATAGAAAGAAATGATTTTTGTATGTTGATTTTTGCATCTTGCGACCTTGCTGAATTCATTTACCACTACACATACTGTGTTCATGTGTGTGTGTGTGTGTGTGTGTGTGTGTGAGAGAGAGAGAGAGAGAGAGAGAAAGAGACAGGGACAGATAGAGAGAGATCAATCTTCAGGGGTTTCTCCACGTGAGACCATGTCATCTGTGAACAGAGATAATTGTACTTTCTCCTTACCATTTCAGATGCTTTTTTATTTCTCTTTCTTGCCAAATAATTGCGCTGGTTAGAACTTCCAGTATTATGTTAACTATAAGTGGCAAAAACAAGTATCCTTCTCTTGTTCCTGATCTTAAGGAAAACACTTTCAGAGTATCAACACTGATTATGTTGATAGCCATGAGTTTTTTCATATATGGCCTTTATTATGTTGAAGAACTTTCCTTTGATTCTTACTTTGAGTGTTTTTATCACGAACGGGTGTTGAATATTTTTCAAATGCTTTTTCTGCATCGAGATAGATGATCATTTGAGGTCCCCCCACCATTATTTTGTCAATGTTATATAACATTGATCAATTTTCATATATTGGACCATCCTTGGATTTCAGCAATAAATCCCACTTTGGTGTGATGTATGATTCTTTTAATATGCTGATGAATTTGGTTTGTTAGCATTTTGTTGAGGATATTTCTATTAACATCCATGAGGGATATTTTTTCTTATATTGTCTTTTCCTTGGGGACCAGGGTAATATTGGCCTTCAAAGAATGAGTAACAAAGTGTTTCCTCTTTTTCAATTTTTTTTTTTTTTGAAGCATTTGAGAAGGATTGATAAGCATTATTTACATGTTTGGTAGAATTGAACAGTGAAGTAGTGTGGTCCAGGGCTTTTCTTTGTTGAAAGGTTTTTTAATTACTGACTCAATTCACTTACTAGTTACAGATCTATTCAAGTTTTCTAGTTCATGATGATTCAGTGTTGATAGGCTCTATTTCTAGGAATTGTTCCTTTTTCATCTAGGTTGTCCAATCTGTTGGTATATAATTGCTCATAGCACTCATAATTCTTTTTATTTCTTAAAATCAATAGTATCACCCCCACATTCATTTTCTGTTTTAGTAATTTGAATCTTCTCTCTTTTGGTCTTAATCCATGTAACTAAAGTCTTGTCAATTTTGCTGATCTTTTCCAAGAATTAACTTTTTTTTCTGTTTTTGTATTCTTATGGCTATTTTATATATCTCTATTCTAATCTATTCTATTTCCTTCAATTCTTTAAGATGTAAACTCAGGTTGTTGATACAAGATAAATGAGAAATCAGTATTTGAAATAAAGTGCCCTCTGTGGGTTGCATAGGTCATTATCAATGGCTGATGTTTACCCTTTATCTTCTTGCTAAGACAACAGATGAAATTAGACTATAAGGTCCTTCGTTGATTCAAACACCAGCTTGTTGTAACCCTGCCGAATCTTTTGGAGCAGTAGTCTGACAAGCACCCTAAACTCCTTGCAAGCATGGGAATCATGGGCACAGGATTATGGAGCTCTCTACCTCAAGATGATCTTCTCTCCTACCACCACCTTGGAAGTTGTTCTGGTCACAGACCATAATTATATTATAGAGGTATGGGGGCACCTGAGTGGCTCAGTTGGTTAAATGTTGCCTTTAGCTCTGGTCATAATCCAGGAGTCCTGGAATCAAGACCCACATTGGGCTCCCTGCTCAGCAGGGAATCTGCTTCTCCCTCTGCCTGCTGCTCCCCCCACTTGTGCTCTCTCACTCTCGTTATATCTCAAATAAATAAATAAAATCTTTAAAAAATATTATAGAGGTATGAGGAACATGATTTTCCTGTTTTTTTTTTTTTTTCACTAGGATTGGGGTGGGGGGGACAGGTGCATAGACCCAGGATAGAAGTATTCCCAGAGCCTGTCAATGAGATGTACACTTCACTTCACTCTTCTAAGGGGGGTGCCTCTCTCCATAATAACTTTTGGGGGGATTACTTCACTTGTCGTTTCAGTAGGTGCCCTTATACTGGAGGAAATTGGCCAGGCTGCTGATCTTTGGGATTAGAATTTTGGTCTTGTTTTCTCTCATCTGTGTGAGGAACTCTGTCCCTTCTGGGGGTCCAGGTGTTTCCTTCCCCCTTTTTTCCCCCCTATCTTTAACAACAATATGAAATGGAGTATTTTATGCAAATTATCTCATAAATAGTGATGGGATAATGATGGAGGCTATTGATTATTTTCATTGTACCAGAGTTAGGATGGTAGGAGGGTACATATCAGGGAATGAAGGATTCTCTGATCTCCAGCATTGTGTGGGGGAAAGAGACAAAACAAGTTCTCTAGGAGAGCAGTGTGTGAGAGTCTTTAGTAATGTCATATAAGCGTCGAGGCCAAACTCTACACGCTGCCTTCTGTTTTTTAGCCAAAGAAGTTTCTGGCCATCTGTTCTAAAGAACAGATTCACAGCAACCATACTCTCAGTTGAAGGGGAAAAACCCTTTATTGGTATTTTAAAAATCTAATAGAAACATAAAGAAAAAGGGAAATCTGCATATAGGTGAGGGCAGTAGTAAGCTGTAAAGGAGAAAAAGAGTTACATCAAATTGGATACTTCTAACACCCACCCTCATCAGCTGGGGAAGCCCTGTGGGGAGAGCAGACTGGAGTCTTCATTGAGAAGCCAGAATGGAGCATCCTCCCTTCAGGTGAGACTCCCAACTGACCATCCCTATAAGGGCTATATTTATAGGGCAAATGATGGGGTCTGAAGTTAAACATTTGTTTGCCTACTTGCAGTTCGGAGCAAGCTGCATTTCTGTGTCACATCTTTACATCTTCAAGGAGGCTGGGCTAGATGTGCTGGCCTCCCCTCCAGGATTCCATTCTATTCTGGGGGGCCAGCCTAGCCTGGAACCAGAGGGGATCCAAGGCAAGATTTACAGCTCTTGGTGTCCAAACCAGAAGGGCCAGTTCTGACCTGGAGTCCAGCTAATGTCCACTAATCAACTTCCAAGGTCCCTTATGCAGCACAAGTCTCACAAATAACATTCTTTAGCTCATGCCTAGGGTCAGGATTGGGTGGTCCCTTGTGCAGGACAAATCACAGAAAGCCCCATCCATCCCATTCTGGGCAGAAGCGCCCTAGGCATCATGTGATTGTCAAGCTCTGGAATTCCTTTCCTAAACTCTGGGTTCCCATGCAGGTAAATTCAGTCAACTTCATTGTACAAATAGTTTCTCATACATAATACTACATCATGAACATAATTTAAATAAATGTACATTTACATTATTAGCTTCAAGTGTAATTTCATATAGATATGCCAATACTTATTTAGCCATTGTTACTGATTTTATGTGACAGTAAATAACTGATGATCAATTCTTTTTAACAAACTCTGAACATATTTCTCAGATTTAGAGATTCATAAAATTGTTGGATCAAAAGAGACATTTGTACAGCTTTGGTATATGTTGCCAAGTGCAGGCTGGGAAACCAGCAGTTTACAATGCCACAAATAGAAAACAGGGTCATCCATTTCCTAAATTCCTGCCAAACTAGATATTCTACTTTTTGCATTACTTGAGAGATGTTATTTTAATTTGTACCTCTTTGCTGATTAGAATCTTAATATAATTGCTTACATATATAGGTCATTGTACGTGTTTGTGAATAAGTATTCATAGCCTTTATCTTTAATGATCTTTCTCTTGGGGTGTTGGTCTTCTGCTTATTTATCCATAATACTCTTTATGTAATAATGATCTGAGCCCATTGTTATGGATTTATTTATTTATCCCCATTTTCTGTTTTGCCATTTGATTGTGTGATGGTATGGGGAATTTAAAAAATGCTCACATTTATATATCACTAAGTTTTTTATTGTTCTACTTCTTTTTTACTATTTCATATAACTCAAGAATTTATGTCTATATGCTGTATTGAATTTTTTAAAAATTTAAAAATTTAACTTTATTTTTTTAGTGTTCTAAGATTCATTGTTTATTTTTAAATTAAGCTTTATTGAGATATAAGTCACATAACATAAAATTCAGACTCATGAAGCATACAGTCAATTTTTTTTTTTAGTTTAAAACTACCATTTATTATGTTTGTGGATTCAGATGGGGAATTACAAGGTTGGATTTTCTCTGCTCAGTGATATCTTGGCAGGCAGGAGGCTGGTCTGGAATCATCTGAAGATTGGTTTGTCCCCATGTCTGGTATTTGATGTTGACTGGTGGCTGGTGGCCTCAGTTCCTCTTCTATGTAGACACCAGATATGGGCTGATTGGAGCTTCATCCCAGCCTTGTGGCCTGGTTCCAGAGGTTTGTGTCCCCACAAAGAATAGAACAGACAGAAGCTGTATCATTTTAAGGATTTGCCTCACAAGTGATATAGCATCACATTTTTTCTAGTTGATGAAGTAGTTTTTTAAAATTTAAATTCAAGTTAGTTAACATATAGTGTAGCATTAATTTCAGGAGTAGAATTTAATAATTCATCACTTACATATAACACCCAGTGCTGATCCCAGCAAGTGCCCTCCTTTAGAGCCCATCACTCATTTAGCCCATGCCTCATCCACCTCTCCTCCAGCAACCCTCAGTTTGGTCTCTATCAGTCTCTGGTTTGGGGTATATTCAGAGTCATGTGACCATCACTACTATTTGTGGAATATTTTTATTACTCCAAAGTGAAATCCCATACCCACTGTTTCTTTCTGTTTCTTTCTCTTCCAAGCCACTAACTTATGGTTGCTATAGATTTTCCTATTTGGCAGAATCATATAAATGGAATTATGTCATATGCAGTCTTTTGTGAGTGGCTTCTTTCACTTAGTTTCCTTATTGACTTTCAGTCTGGACAATCTATTCATTGTTGAATGTGGAGTATTGAAGTCCACTATGATTACTGTATTGTTGACTATTTCCCTCTTCTGATCTGTTAGTATTTGCTTAATATATTTAGGTGCTCCCATAAGGTAGGATCAATGTAGTAAGTTTTGTGTAGATATGTTTTTACCAAATCAAGGAAATTCCCTCTGATGTGGTTCTGGAATGTAGGTGAGGTTTGGAGTGAGGTCTGGAGCCAACAGCCAAGAAAGAATTCTTTTCCCATTCTGTAGGTTGCCATTTAGTTTTGTTGATGGTTTCCTTTGCTGTGTGAAAGCTTATTATCTTCATGAAGTCCTACTTCATTTTTGCTTTTGTATCCTTTGCCTTAGATGTGTCTACCAAGAAGTTGCTGTGACTGAGGTCAGAGAGGTTGTTGCCTATGTTCTTTAGGATTTTGATGGATTCCTGTCTCACATTGAGGTCTTTCAACCATTTTTAGTTTATTTTTGTGTATGGTATAACAGAATGGTCCAGTTACATTATTCCGCATGTGGCTGTCCAATTTTCCCAACTTTTTTCCATTGGATATTCTTTTCTACTTTGTCAAAGATTAGTTGACCATAGAGTTGAGGGTCCATTTCTGGGTTCACTATTCTGTTCCATTTATCTGTGTGTCTGTTTTTGTGCCAGTACCATACTGTCTTGATTACAGCTTTGTGATAGAACTTGAAGTCTGGAATTGTGATGCTACCGGTTTTAGTTTTCTTTTTCAACATCCCTTTGGCTATTCAAGGTCTTTCCTGGTTCCATACAAATTTTAGGATTATTTGTTCCAGCTCTGAAAAAAGTTGGTAATATTTTGATAGATTACTCTAGGTAGCAGACATTTTCACAATATTCTTCCAATCCATGAGCATGAGTGTTTTCCCATTTCCTTGTGTCTTCCTCAATTTCTTTCATGAGTACTTTATAATACATACTTCAATATCATAATAGTACATACCTCAATATCATAAAAGACATCTATGAAAAACCCACAGCAAGTATTCTCAATGAGGAAAAACTTAGAACTTTCCCCCTAAGTTCAGGAACACAGCAGGGCTGTCCACTATCACCACTGCTATTCAGCATAGTACTAGAAGTCCTGGCCTCAGCAATTAGGCAACAAAAAGAAATAAAAGGCATCTAAATTAGGAACGAAGAAGTTAAACTCTCACTTTTTGCAGATGTTATGATACTTTATGTAGAAACCCCAAAAGATTCCACTCCAAAACTGCTAGAACTCATACAGAAATTTAGTAAATTGTCAGGATATAAAATCAATTCACAGAAATCAGTTGCATTTCTATACACTAACAACAAGACAGAAGAAAGAGAAATTAAGGAGTCAATCCCATTTATAATCGCATAACCTAGGAATAAATCTAACCAACAAGGCAAAGAATCTACTCAAAACTATAAAGTACTCCTGCATGGAATTTAAGAAATAACAGATGAATATAGGGCAAGGGAAGGAAAAATAAAAGATGAAAACAGAGGGAAGCAAACCATAAGAGACTCTTAACTATAGGAAAAAACTGAGGTGGGTGGGGGAATAGGTTACATGTGTGATGTAGAGCACCTGTGATGAGCACTGGGTGTTGTGGGTTAGTGATGAATCAGCACGTTCTAGATCTGAAACCAATATTGCACTCTGTTAACTAGCTAGAATTTAAACAGAAACTTGGAAAAAAAATCTGATGTCTTACAGAGCTAAATCAATGGACACTATGCCACTTTCAAGGCTGGGAAGAACTAACTTGACAAAGATGCCACTTCTCCTCTAAATTAAATCTAACAGTCACTGCAGTTCTAGCAGCAGTCACACACTTTCCTGAACTTCCATTTCTGGCACACCAGAGCCTCTAATGGTGCCTGAGACAGCAGATCCCAGCCAGCTCCTGCCCACTGTGAAAATGAATAGCCCCTTACATTTGCAATTGTTCATATTTTCTGGACTCCCTTCCCTGGGGCCACTGCTGCCCCACCTGGATCATCCCAGGCCCCCAGAATCATGATAAACATTGTGTCCTATGAGCAAAGACTATGGCCTTTGGTCTGTCAGTCAAGGATATGGTGGATCTGGGCAGGGGAGAAGCTTCACTGTCCATGAGAAACCAGAATTGATAGGGTCTGGGTTTCTTAGGGAATAGAAGTGGCAACCATAGGGAAAATCACACAAAACGAGTCTTCTACCCCTTGTATAATTTTTTCTTCTGTACTTAACATATAACACACTGTGTACTATATCAAGTTTATCATCTGTTCATGAGCCCACCCCAACCTACCATTAAATGCAACTTCTGCGAGTGAGCAATTTTGTCTGTTTTTTTTCAGTCCATAAACACAGCTTAAAACAGCTTGGTGGGGCCTCCAATAGTATTTTGGGAAATAAATGACTATGGCATACACACACTTATACATATATACATACACTAAATCTGGAAAGATAGACCAGACACTGATCATGTTTGTTTCTGGGCAAAAAACCCAGGAGACAGGTGTAGGACTGAGAATATTTTACTGACTTTGTAGCACGGAAGTTTCTCTCCTCACACCACCATCCCCATCTTAGAGGCCTACCTATTGTCTTGCTTAAGAAAGTCATAAATATATATAAATGATCCCATTTAAAAAAATTAAGATAAAACATATGCAAAAAGATGGAAAGCCTTAATATTGTATCATTCTAATGGACTGTGTGAATATGGAGAAAGGACAGAGGAAAAGGGAAATAACTCAGTCTAGGGATCTACAAAAAGCCCTTCTCCAGCCCCTGCGCTGTAAATGGAGTCCTCCCACAGTCCAGTGCTGACACCCAGGCATCAAGACCCTGCCCCATCCCTAAGACCCCTACTTTCCCCTTGCCTAGAAATCTACCCAATAAAAGGGGTACCTGCCCATAGCCCCACCCCTAACACTGATCCCTGCCCAAGTTCAGCCCTTGTCTGGTCCCAGCCTGTGGCCCCTCACCAGGCTATCCCTGCCTCAGGGTCAGGCCAGTACTCTCTCAGCACAGAACACCTTGATCAAGTCTGGGGAGCTTGGTCCCTGGTCCTGCCTGTTCCTTGGCCACCTCAGCCTGGAGGAACACAATGCTGAGCTCCCCATACAGAGCCTTGCACCAGAAGTGGAGGTTCCACGATGAGACAGCACTGGGGGAAGGGCTTTGGGTCACACCCTGGAAGTGAATCTCCTCCTCCTACTCTTCCAGGTTGGTGTCCTTGACCCCAGGTAAGGGGGCGGCAGAAAGAAGGGTCCTCAGGTCCACTGTCTTACCAGCCCTCTGTCCCTCAGAGGGGCTGGGTTTCTTCCCCTGAGGACTTGGATATTCCTGCAGGTTTTGCCCAATCACTTGTTTCCTCCCAGCTCAGGTTGCCACTGCCTGCCCTTCAGAGAGCAAGATACTCCCTCTACCTCAGCTGGAGACCTGGGAGGTGTTCAGTGCATGTGCACATCCAAAAACAAACCTGTCCTCAACAAAGACTGTGGATCCAAGGGATTCAGCAAAGTGGACCACTGCTCTCCTGGAGAGTGCAAACCATGGCAAGTACCCAGGAGTGAGAGCCAATTTTTGAAAGCCTGGGTTGCCTGAGGGGAGGTTCCAGAATGCCCTTGGGGCAGGAGAAAGACAAGTTTGGATGCAGAGGGGAGGGAGGAACTTGGTGGGGCAGCCCCTCTCCCCAGGTTGGGGGGGGCACTACAAGGATCTGGGCTTTTGGCAGTGGCAACAGTGAACTCTCCAGCAGAGAAGTGGAAAGTAGTGACCTCTTCTAGGGAGGAGGTGGAAAACAAAAGTGCTGAGCGACAGCCCAGAGAAATGCATTTCTCTCCTGCAGCACCTGGATTTCTGAGGAGGTACCTTCAAGACCAGATAGATAGAGGAGGAAAGGAAGGAGGCAGATAAGAATATCTGGACCTGATCATTTCTTTCTGCTCTAGGAAAGTGTGTGTGTGATGGAAGTCCACACACAAACCTCTGGGAGTACCTGACCCATGGGTCTCCCAACTGTGTCCATGGGTACCCCCAAAACACACACATCTATCCTCACACTGGTGCTAGCATCTCATAGACATACATCTGTGAATGACAGCTCCAGTAGACAAAGGACACCCAGATAACAGGCCCAGCAATTTAATGCGCAATTTAAGAAACAAAGAAAAAAGAAAAACCTAGACTTTTATAGAGAACAAAACAACAAACTGATCGTTACCAGAGGGGAGGTGGGTAAGGGCATGGGTAAAACCAGGCAAAAGAAGATTAGAACTACACTTATCATGAGCACTGAGTAATGCATAGAATTGTTGAATCACTATTGTATACCTGACCCTAGTACTCTTATGGTAATTATACTGGAATATAAAAAAAAATTAAAATGACAATTCTCCAGCAACCAAACACAAAAGCATGGAATATTGTGCTAGGACTCATACAGAATTAAAATAGGTTGTTATAAGGAAATTGAATGAACTACAGGAAATCTCAAATAATTCAGTGAATTCAGTAGTAACATATATAAACAGAAGTTCTTTACCAAATAGACAAATTGTAAAAAACCAAATAAGTTCTAGACTGGTTAATCAATGAATGAGATGAATAATGCAATATAGAGCATTGGCAACAAGGCAGAGCAGAAGAAAGAAAGAATAAATGGTTTGGAGAATAGGAATAGAGAAATTATTTAGAGGAAAGAACTAGGAATTTTTTAAAACAAGATTTTATTTATTTGACAGAGAGAGACACAGTGAGAGAAGAAACACAAGCATGGGGAGCGGGAGAGGGAGAAGCAGGCCTCCTGCTGAGCAGGGAGCACAACACGGGACTCAATCGCAGGACCCCAGGATCATGACCTGAGCTGAAGGCAGATGCTTAATGACTGAGCCACCCAGGCGCCCTGAGAATTAAGATTTTTAAAAAGTGACACCGTACACAAAGATAAACTCAAAATGGATAAAAGACCTCAATGTGAGACAGGAATCCATCAGAATCCTAGAGGAGAACATAGGCAGTAATCTCTTCGATATCAGCCACAGCAACTTCTTTCAAGATATGTCTCCAAAGGCAAAGGACACAAAAGCGAAGATGAAATTTTAGGTCAAAAGCTTCTGCACAGCAAAGGAAACAGTCAAGAAAACAAAGAGGCAACCCACGGAATGAAAGAAGATATTTGCAAATGACAGTACAGACAAAAGGTTGATATCCAGGATCTATAATGAACTCCTCAAACTCAACACACACAAAACAGACAATCATATCAAGAAATGGGCAGAAGATATGAACAGACACTTCTCCAATGAAGACATACAAAGGCTATCAGACACATGAAAAAATGTTCATCATTACTAGCCATCAGGGAGATTCAAATTAAAACTACATTGAGATATCACCTTACACCAGTTAGAATGGCCAAAATTAGCAAGACAGGAAACAACATGTGTTGGAGGGGATGTGGAGAAAGGGGAACTCTCTTCCACTGTTGGTGGGAATGCAAGTTGGTGCAGCCACTTTGGAGAACAGTGTGGAGATTCCTCAAGAAATTAAAAATAGAGCTTCCCTATGACTCTGCCATTGCACTACTGGGTATTTACCCCAAAAATACAGATGTAGTGAAAAGAAGGGCCATCTGTACCCCAATGTTTATAGCAGCAATGACCACGGTTGCCAAACTGTGGAAAGAACCAAGATGCCCTTCAACAGACGAATGGATAAGGAAGATGTGGTCCATATACACTATGGAGTATTATGCCTCTATCAGAAAGGATGAATACCCAATTTTTGTAGCAACATGGACGGGACTGGAAGAGATTATGCTGAGTGAAATAAGTCAAGCAGAGAGAGTCAGTTATCATATGTTTTCACTTATTTGTGGAGCATAACAAATAGCATGGAGGACATGGGGAGATAGGAGAAGGGAGTTGGGGGAAATTGGAAGGGGAGGTGAATCACGAGAGACTATGGACTCTGAAAAACAATCTGAGGGTTTTGAAGGGGCAGGGGGTGGGAGGTTGGGGTACCAGGTGGTGGGTATTATAGAGGGCACGGATTACATGGAGCACTGGGTGTGGTGCAAAAATAATGAATACTGTTATGCTGAAAATAAAAAATAAATTTAAAAAAAAGTGAAGTAACCTTATGAAACTATCAGATTTGATCAAAAGGCAAATGCAAGAATAATTGGAGATGCTGGGAAGATGGCAGAGTAAGAAGATCCCTATTTCACTGCATCCCACAGATACAAAGAGATACCAGCCACATCAGTGTAAATAACCTAGAAAATGACCCAAATACTGGCAGAACAGACTTGCCAGTTAGTAATAGAGAGGAGGCCACATCAAAAATGGTAGGAGGGACAGAGCTGCAGTGGGGAACCAATCCCCCAGTGAGACTAATTGCAAACAGGAGGGACACCACAAGCACAGAGAAGTGAGAAAAACCGATTCCACACCAGGCACCCATACATGGAAGACTTCATTAGGAAGATGGGTCTCCATGATATTTGGCTTTGAAAACCAGTGGGGCTTAACTGCCTGACTTTTTACAATCAGTGAAACTTAATTCCAGGTACTTTTAAAGTAAGCATGCTCACCTCTGGGAAAGCCAGAGAAAATAGGAAACTGAGTCCCCACCCTTAAAAATACAGCATAACAACCTGACTGAGCTAGAGCATAGAATCAGTTTGAAAAGTTCCTGGGGTGACATGAAGATTTACCAATCTCAGAATGTGCCCTGAACGATCAGGGATCTTTAGGAGAGTCCTCCGGTAACAACAACAACAATAATTAAAACTAGTGGACTCCATTTCCCTTCCTCCTGCACAAAACCCCATCCTAGATAGCAGGACACTTTCAGGAAGCAGCAGGAACACTCTCCACCTACCTTGCTGGCATCACCTGTTCCAGCTCTGAGTTCTCTTGAGGATCTACCCTCAACCAATCTTCTCTATTCAGAAGGAATCCTTACAAAGCAGCTACTGCCAAAAACTGCCTCCAAGCAGCCCCAGCAGGGACCAGCATCACTCCAAAGCGACTCCTGCTCTGGGGAGAGAAGATTAACCACACACACCAGTGTGCCTAAAATCTCAGAAGCCAAAATTAATAGCTGGCAATATAGAAAGAGTGTTCTGCCAATCAGTGTGTCTACAGTCCTGGCAAATAGGTTGAGGGGAGCCATCCCTCAGCCCATGGTCTGATTGCTGATGCCACACAGCTACAACCCTGCCCCAGACCAGACTATCTCCTTAACAGCACAGGAACAAAGCCTGGCCTGGAATGCTCACAACATGCAAAGTGGACCATTGCAGCTGATTTGACTGAGAGCAAGTGAGGCTCAGCCACAACTTTGAAGGCCATATTTGAACCACATAGGAAGTACACCTGAAATGCCTGGTCTGGTGACCACAGGAACTCTTCTTCAGCAGGGCACTGCTTTCCTGATCAGGAGACATAGCTAACTTACTTATTGCATAGAAACCAACACAGAGAGCCAGATAAAATAAGGAGACAGAAATAGGTCCCGAATGAAAGACAAGGACAAAACTAAAGAAAAGGAGCTAAATGAAACAGATAAGCAATCTTCCTGAAAATAATTCAAAGTAATGGTCATAAAGATATTTGCTGGGCTTGAGAAAAGAATGGAAGGTATCAGTGACATCTTCACAAAGAGATAAAAAATATGGAAAGGGACCAATGATGAAACATTCAATAACTAGAAGGAATGAACAGTTAGAGGAGGCAGAAAAAGGAATCAGTGACCTGGAAGACAGGGAATGGCAAGTAACCAAGCTGAACAGCAAAAATAAAAAGGAATAAAAAATGAAAATAGTGGACCATTTCCTTACACCACACACGAAAATAGACTCAAAATGGATGAAGGACCTCAATGTGAGAAAGGAATCCATCAAAATCCTTGAGGAGAACACAGGCAGCAACCTCTTCGACCTCAGCCGCAGCAACATCTTCTTAGGAACATCGCCAAAGGCAAGGGAAGCAAGGGCAAAAATGAACTATTGGGATTTCATCAAGATCAAAAGCTTTTGCACAGCAAAGGAAACAGTTAACAAAATCAAAAGACAACTGACAGAATGGGAGAAGATATTTGCAAACAACATATTAGATAAAGGACTAGTGTCCAAAATCTATAAAGAACTTAGCAAACTCAACACCCAAAGAACAAATAATCCAATCAAGAAATGGGCAGAGGACATGAACAGACATTTCAGCAAAGAAGACATCCAGATGGCCAACAGACACATGAAAAAGTGCTCCATATCACTCGGCATTAGGGAAATACAAATCAAAACCACAATGAGATATCACCTCACACCAGTCAGAATGGCTAAAATCAAGTCAGGAAATGACAGATGCTGGCAAGGATGCGGAGAAAGGGGAACCCTCCTACACTGTTGGTGGGAATGCAAGCTGGTGCAACCACTCTGGAAAACAGCATGGAGGTTCCTCAAAATGTTGAAAATGGAACTGCCCTATGACCCAGCAATTGCACTACTGGGTATTTACCCTAAAGATACAAACGTAGTGTTCTGAAGGGGCACGTGCACCCAAATGTTTATAGCAGCAATGTCCACAATAGCCAAACTATGGAAAGAACCTAGATGTCCATCAACAGATGCATGGATCAAGAAGATGTGGTATATATACACAATGGAATACTATGCAGCCATCAAAAGAAATGAAATCTTGCCATTTGAGACAACGTGGATGGAACTAGAGTGTATCATGCTTAGCGAAATAAGTCAGGCAGAGAAAGACAACTATCATATGATCTCCCTGATATGAGGAAGTGGTGATGCAACATGGGGGCTTAAGTGGGTAGGAGAAGAATCAATGAAACAAGATGGGATTGGGAGGGAGACAAACTATAAGTGACTCTTAATCTCACAAAACAAACTGAGGGTTGCTGGGGGGAGGGGGGTTGAGGGAAGGGGGGTGGGGTTCTGGACATTGGGGAGGGTATGTGCTTTGGTGAGTGCTGTGAAGTGTGTAAACCTGGCGATTCACAGACCTGTACCCCTGGGGATAAAAATATATGTTTATAAAAAATAAAAAATTAAAAAAAAAGAATCACATGTTCTACCAACTATGCCAGCCAAATGCCCCTATACAGTATGATTTTTGATATTTTTCACTGAAGCAGAAATCACTTAAATAAACGTTAGTCATCTGTTAAAAAAAAAATGAAAATAGGTGAAAAGAACCCAGCAACATCATCAAATGTAACAACACTCACATTATAGGCTCTCAGAAGGAGAAGAGAGAGAAAAGGGGCAGAAAATATATTTGAAGAAGTTATAGCTGAAAACTTCCCTAATTTGGGGAATATAACAGAGATCCAGAGCCAGGTGGCACAGAGAGCACCCAAAGTCAACCCAAGGAAGTCCACACAAAGATGCTTAGTAATTAAAATGGCAAAAAATAATGATAAAAAGAGAATTTTCAAAAGGCATCCAGAGAAAACAAACCATGCCATACAAGGGAAAGCCCATAAGGCTATCAGCTGATTTTTTAGCAGCAGCTTTGCCTGCCAGAAGGGAATGGCCTGATATATCCAAAGTGCTGAAAGAAAAACACCCACAATCAAGAATACTCTGCCCAGCAAGGTTTTTCATTCAGAATAGGAGAGAGAAAGAGTTTCCTAGACAAAAGATGAAGGAGTTCATCACCACTAAAGTAGCCTTACAAGAAATTTCAATGGGTATTCTTTGAGTAGAAAGACAGGCCACAACCAGGAATATGAAAATTAGGACAGGAAAAAAATTCACTGGTTAGATGCAAACATATAATAAAAGTAGATTAATCAATTATAAGGCCAGTACAGAGGTTAAAGCACAGAAAGTTAATTATATCTATATAAAAAACAAAGAATCATAAAAGGATGCAAAATAAGATACCATATACATAAAATTAGGGGGATGAGCAAAAATTAAGTGCTTCTAGAAAAGGTTCACTTTTAAAAAAATATTTATTTTTCAGAGAGAGAGAGAGAGAATGCACACACACAAACAAAGGGAGCAGCAAGCAGCGGGAGAATCAGGCTCCCCCCCTGAGCCAGGAGCCTGATGCAAGACTTGATGCCAGCCAAAGGAGACACTTAACAGACTGAGCCACCCAGGAGTCCAGAAAGGGTTCAAACTTAAGCAAAGCTACCATCAACTTAATATAGACCACTATGTGCATCAATATTGCATATGAATCTAAGGGTGACCACAAATCAAAACCTATAATAAATACACAAAAATAAAGAGAAAGTAATCCAAGCATAACACTAAAGATGGCCATCAAACGACAGGGAGGAGAGCAAGAGAAGAAAGAACTACAAAAATTCTAAAACAAGTAACAAAATGGTAATGAATACATACCTACCAATAATTACTTTAAAGGTAAATGGACTAAGTGCTCCAAACAAAACATAGGGTAACTCAATGAATGAAAAAAGTAAGACCCATGTATATACTACCTACAAGAGACCTACTTCATACCTAAAGATACATGCAAATTCAAAGTGAATGGATGAAAAATTATGCACTATACAAATGGGAGTGAAAAGAAAGCTGAGGTAGTAATACTTATGTCAGACAAAATAGACTTTTAAAGAAAGACTGGACAAGAAAGCCACTACATAATGATAAAGGCATTAATCTAATTATTGGATATAAAAATTATAAATATTTATGCACCTAGCATGGGAGTATCTAAAGACAGTAAGCAACTATTAAACATTAAAAGAAGAAATTAACAGTAATACAATAATAGTTGGGGACTTTAACACCCAGTTATATCAATGGATAGATCATTCAGATGGATAATTAATAAAGAAACAATTGCTTTGAAATGGCACATTTAATCAGATGGACTTAGATATATTTAGAACATTCCACCCAAGAAAATTGAAATACACATTCTTTCCAAGTGCACATGGGACATTCTCAGTGTAGATAACATGTTAAGCTACAAAACAAGTCTCAACAAATTCTAGGAGATTGAATCTTATCATGCATCTTTTCCAACCATAACAGTGTGAAACTAGAAATCACTACAAGAAAAAATTCTGAGAAGAACTTTCCAAGTGCACATGGGACATTCTCAGTGTAGATAACATGTTAAGCTACAAAACAAGTCTCAACAAATTCTAGGAGATTGAATCTTATCATGCATCCTTTCCAACCATAACAGTGTGAAACTAGAAATCATTACAAGAAAAAATTCTGAGAAGAACACAAACACCTAGATGCCAAACAACATAGTACTAAACAGTGAATGGGTCAACCAAGAAATCGAAGAGGGAATAAAAAAGTACATGGAAACAAATGGAAAAGAAAACACAATAGTTTAAAATCTGAGGGATGAGGCAAAAATTGTTATTATAGGGAAGATTATAGCAACACAAGCCTATGTCAAGAAACAGGAAAAATCTCAAACAACTTAACCTTACATCTAAGAGAGAAAAAACAAAACTCAAGAGAGAAGAAAGGAAATTAAGATTAGAACAGAAATAGAAAAAAGTAATAAAAACACAACAGTAAAGATGAATGAAACCAGGAGTTAGTTGATCAAAAGATCTACAAAATTCATAAACTTTTGGCTAGATTTACCTCCCCCCTCCAACCAGAGAGAGGGGGGGGGAACTTTATCTATTTATTTATGGACAGTTTGGTTACTTCCACATCATGGTTATTGTAAATAAGATTGCAATAAACAAAGGGATGCATATATCTTTCTGAATTAGTGTTTTCATTTTTTTTGGATAAATATTCAATAAAGGAATTACTAGATCATATGTAAATTCTATTTTTAATTTTGTGATGAACCTTCATACAGTTTTCCACAGTGGTGTCCCCGGTTTTCAATCCTACCAATAGTGCATGAAGGTTCCTTCCCTACTCCCCACCCCCACCTACATTCAGGCCAACACTTTTTATTTCTTGTATTTTTAAATTTTAATTCTGACAGGTGTAAGGTGTAAGGTGGTATGTCATTGTAGTTTTCATTTGCCAGAGGGGAGATGAAAGGGAAGTTGGGTGAAATAGGTGAAGCAGATTAAGAATATACTTATCATGGGGCACCTGTCTGGCTCAGTCAGCAGAGCATGTGACTCTTGATCTTGGGAGTTCAAGCTCCATGTTGGGTGTGGAGATTACTTAAAAATAAAATCTTGGGGCACCTGGGTGGATCATTGGGTTAAAGCCTCTGCCTTCGGCTCAGGTCATGATCCCAGGGGCTTGGGATTGAGCCCCACATCGGACTTGTGATTTCTGTCTGTCAAATAAATAAATAAAATATTTAAAAAGATAATAAAATCTTAGCATCAATGGCCACAGTCTCCATACTGGAAAGAACCAAGATGCCCTTCAACAGATGAATGGATGAAGAAGATGTGGTCCATATATACTATGGAGTATTATACCTCCATCAGAAAGGATGAATACCCAACTTTTGTATCAACATGGATGGGACTGGGGGAGATTATGCTGAGTGAAATAAGTCAAGCAGAGAGTTAATGAGTTAATTATCATATGGTTTTGCTTACTTGTGGAACCTAAGCAATAACATGGAGGACTTGGGAAGATGGGTAGGAGAAGTGAGTTGGGGGAAATCGGAGGGGGAGATGAACCATGAGAGACTGTGGATTCTGAAAAACAAACTGAGGGTTTTGGAGGGGAGGGGGGTGAAAGGTTGGGTGAACCTGGTGGTGGGTATTATGGAGGGCACGTGGAACATGGAGCATTGGATGAGGGGTAAACAGTGAATTCTGGAATGCTGAAAAGAAATTAAAAAAAATAAAATCTTAAAAAAAGAATACACTTGTCATGATGAGCACTGAGTAAGGTATACAATTGTTGAAACATATTGAACATATGAAACTAATACAACACTGTTTGTTAATCATACTGAAAATTTGAAAAACTAATTTTAAAAATGAGGATACAATCTCCCCACAAAAAAGAGAAGACTCAAATAAAATTAAAAAAAAAAAGGAGGAGAAAAAAACCTGCCACTACAGAAACACAAAGGATAAAATAATATTAAGAAATATATGCCAACAAATTGGATAGCTTTGAAGAAATGGATAAATTCCTAGAAACATGTAACCTTCCAAAACTGAGTCAGGAAGAAATAGAAATTTTGAAAATACTTATTACTAGCAATGAAGTTGAATCATTAATAAAAAAAATTCCCAGTGAACAAAAGTCCAGAACCGGGGCTTTAAGGGTGAATTAAAGAAAAGTTAATACCTCTTCTCAAACTATTCCAAAAAACAGAAGATGAAAGAAAGCTTCCAAATTCATTATATGAGGCCAGCATTGCCCTGATACCAAAACCAAATAAAAAAGAAACGTACAGACCAGTAGCTCTGATGAACAAAGCAGCAAAAATCCTTAACAAAATATTAGCAAACCCAACTCAACAATACATAAAAAAAATCATTCATGACAATCAAGTGGGATTTGTCACAGGGATGGAAATGTGGCTCAATATTCACAAATCAATGTGATATATCACATTAAAAAGAAAGGGTTAAAAACTACGTGATCTCAGTAGATGCAGGAAAAGCATCTGACAAAGTAAAACAACCATTCATGTTAGAGACTGTACCTCATTATTATCAAGGCCATATATGAAAAACACACAGCTAACATCATAGTGGGGAAAAACAGAGCTTTTGTGCTAAGAACAGGAACAAGGCAAGGATGTCCAAGCTTACCATTTTTATTCTACATAGTATTGGGAATATTAGCTAAAGCAATCAGAAAGGAAAAATGAAAAGAGCATCCAAACTGGCAAGGAAGAAGTAAAACTCCCATAATTGCAAAGGACAGGATACTATATATAGAAAACTCTGGGGGAGGAGCAAGATGGCAAATGAGTAGGAGACTTAAATATTATGGGGTCCCAGGAATTCAGCTAGAAAGCTACCAAACCATTCAAAACATCTCAACAGGAGATCAAAGAGAAGAATAGCCACAATTCTAGGAACAGAAAAACAACCACTTTCTGGAAGGTGGGACATGTGAAGAAGTGAATTTGAAGCAATAGAAAGATAGACTGTGGGGGGAGGGGCTGGATCCTGGCCAGGGTGGAGCAGTGGAGCACAAAATTGGGACTTTTAGAAGTCTGCTTGACTGAGGGATGTTGCTCCAGGGGCTAATTGGGGGTGGGGAGTACTTACAGGGACAGTGTGGTCTCAGGACCCATGGGTCACAGAAAGACCGGGGGTGTCTGAGGGTGCTAGAGCTCCCAGGTATCAGAGTTGGGAAGCCAGCTACAGAAATGGAGCCGAGGAGGAGCTCTCAGCTCAGGGTTACCTTAAACTGTGATCCAAGGCACAGTTGGGCCACTGCTCTTTGAGGAGGGACACAACAAATGGCAGATCTGGGGATACTCACCTTCCTCCTCTGGGAGGGAGTGGCATGGCAGGAATCTGGGGTTTGGAGACTCCAAACGGGGCTGTGCACCAGAGATAGAAACACTTGGTCACAGGCTGGGTGAACTTGGAGTGTGGCTAGAGATCAGGGAGATTGGAGGGATTGGCTGCTTTTCTCTGAGGGTGTACTGAGGAGTGGGGCCCCAAGCTCCTGGTTCCTCTGGGCCAGAGATTGGGAGGCCACCATTTTCATTCCTGTCCTTCAAAGCTCTACGGAAAGTGTTCAGGAAACAAAAGCTCTGAGAGCAAACCCAAGTAGATTACTTAGCCTGGCACCTGGCAAGTGTGGTGCAATTCTGCCCTGGGCAAAGACATTTGAGAATCACTACAATGGGCCCCTCCCCCAGAAGATCAGCAAGAACATCCAGCCAAGAACAAGTTCATGGATCAACGAGAACTGCTGAACTCCAGAGCTAGGGGAATGCAGCACATAGAATTCATGGCTTCTTTTCTCCTGATTCTTAAGATTTTCTATATACATATAAGTTTGTCTTCCTTTAAAATTTTGGGATACAGTTTCTTCTACAGATCAAAATATACCCTAAATCTAGCATATGGCTTTGTTCTAGTCTCCAGCCTGATCACATTCATCACATTCTTTCCTTTTTTCCCCAGCCAGCTCCTTATCAATTCCTTTTGCAGGCTTTTTTTTTTTTTTTGTAACTTTCATCTTTAGTCATATTCTATCCCTTAATCATGTTTACCCTTATTTTTGTATATATATAAGTTTTTCTTCCTTTAAAATTTGGGGAGGCACAGGGGCCTGAGTGGCTCAATGGGTTAAGTCTCTGCCTTCAGCTCAGGTCATGATCTCAGGGTCCTGGGATCGAGCCTTGCATCAGGCTCTCTGTTCAGCAGGAAGCCTGTGTCCCCCCCACCCCGCTCTCTGCCTGCCTCTCTGCCTACTTGTGATCTCTGTCTGTCAAATAAATAAATAAAATCTTTTAAAAAAATTTGGGGAGGCAGTTTCTTCTAACAGATTAAAATATACCCAAAATCAAGTGTGTGGCTCTGTTTTATTAACCAGTATGAATGTATGTATGATGTATGTATGTATGTGTGTGTGTGTGTATAAATATATATATATATATACACACAGAGTCGGTTCTGTGGGCTGCTTTTGTGTGTATATATATATATATATATATATACACACATATAAATTTTTTTTCCCCTTCCTTTCTTCTCCTCCCAGTTTTGGGTCACTTCTGATTTGGTCAGTGTACATTTTTCTGGGGTCGTTGCTACCTTTTTAGTATTTTGTTTTCTCATTCATCTATTTTTATCTGGATAAAATGACAAGGGAGAAAAACTCACCTCAAAAAAACAAAACAACAACAACAAAAAAAAACAAGAGACAGTACCAATAGCTAAGGATCTAATCAATACGGACATTAGTAAGATGTCAGAACCAGAGTTCAGAATGATGATTATCAAGATGCTAGCTGGGCTTGAAAAAAGCATGGAAGATACTAGAGAATCCCTTTCTGGAGAAATAAAACCATTTCTGGAGAAATAAAAGAACTAAAATCTAACCAAGTTGAAATAAAAAAAGCTATCAATGAGGTGCAATAAAAAATGGAGGTTCTTACTGTTAGGATAAATGAGGCAGAAGAGCGAATTAGTGATATAGTGATATTCTTCAAATGATGGAGAATAAAGAAACTGTGGAAAGAGCCAAGATTCCCTTCAACAGATGAATGGATAAAGAAGATATGGTCCATATATACAATGGAGTATTATGCCTCCATCAGAAAGGATGAATACCCAACTTTTGTATCAATGTGGATGGGACTGGAGGAGATTATGCTGAGTGAAATAAATCAAGCAGAGAGAGTCAATTATCATATGGTTTCACTTACTTGTGGAGCATAAGGAATAACACAGAACACATTAGGAGTTGGAGAGAAGTAAGTTGGGGGAAATCAGACAAGAAGAAGAAGTGAAAGCATCTGAATCAGCAAAGAAGTCAAACTCTGTCTTTGCAGATGATAGGATACTTTATGTGGAAAACCCAAAGTATTCCACTCCAAAACTTCTAGAACTCATACAGGAATTTACTGAAGTTTCAGGATATAAAATCAATGCACAGAAATCAGTTGCATTTTTATACACCAACAAGACAGAAGAAAGAGAAATTAAGGAGTTGGCTCTATTTACACTTATACTCAAAACCATAAGATACCTACAATAAATCTAACCAAAGAGACAAAGAATCAGAAAACTATAAAGTACTCAGAAAATTATAAAGTACTCATGAAAGAAATTGAAGAAGAAACAAAGAGATGGAAAACCATTCCATGCTCATGGATTGGAAGAACAAATATTGTGAAAATGTCTATGCTACCTAGAGCAAGCTACACATTTAATGCAACCCTATCAAAATACCATTAACTTTTTTCAAAGAAATGGAACAAATAATCCTAAAATTTATACAGAACCAGAAAATACCCTGAATAGCCAGAGGAATGTTGAAAACGTAAGGAATAACATGCCTGGTGGTGGGTATTAAGGAGGGCATGTATTTCATGGAGCACTGGGTGTGGTGCATAAACAATGAATCTTAGGTGGCACCTGGGTGGCTCAGTGGGTTAAAGTCTCTGCCTTCAGTTCAGGTCATGATCCCAGGGTCCTGGGATTGAGCCCCACATCAGGCTTTCTGCTCAGCAGGGAGCCTGCTTCCCCTTCTCTCTCTCTGTGCTTGCCTCTCTGCCTACTTGTGACCTCTATCAAATAAATAAATAAAATCTTAAAAAAAAAACCACAATGAATCTTGGAGCACTGAAAAAATAAAATTAAATAAAAAAATAAAGAAAACAAAGGTTGGCAACATTACAATTTCAGACTTCAAGGTCTACGACAAAGCTGTAATCAAGAGAGTATGGTACTGTTGCAAAAACAAACACAAAGATTAATGGAACAGAATAGAGAGCCCAGAAATGGGCCCTTAACTCTATGGTCAACTAATCTTTGACAAAGCTGGAAAGAATGTCCAATAGAAAAAATACATCTCTTCAACAAATGGTGTTGGGAAAATTGGACAGCCACAGGCAGAATAATGAAACTGGACCACTTTCTTACACCACACATACACAAAAATAGACTCAAAATAGATGAAAGACCTCAATGTGAGACAGGAATCCATCAAAATCTTTGAGGAGAACACAGGCAGCAACCTCTTCGACCTCAGACACAGCAACTTCTTCCTAGAAATATCACCAAAGACAAGAAAAGCAAGGACAAAAATGAACTATTGGGACTTCATCAAGATCAAAGATCTTCATCAAGATCCTTTTGCACAGCAAAGGAAATAGTCAACAAAACCAAAAGACAACTGACAGAATGGGTATGCAAATGACATTAGATAGATGGCTAGTATCCCAAATCTATAAAGAACTTCTCAAACTCAGCACATGAACAACAAATAATCCAATCAAGAAATGCACAGATACTTCTGCAAAGACATCCAAATGGCCAACACACACATGAAAAAGTGCTCAACATCACTCAGCATCAGGGAAATACAAATCAAACCCACAGGGAGATACCACCTCACACTAGTCAGAATGGCTAAAATTAACCAGTCAGGAAAACCACAGATTTTGGCGAGGATGCAGAGAAAGGGAAACCCTTCTACACTGTTGGTGGGAATGCAAGCTGTTGTAGCCACTCTGGAAAACAGTATGGAGGTTCCTTGAAAAGTTGAAAACAGAGCTACCCTATGACCCAGCATCACACAACTGGGTATTTACCCTAAAGATATAAATGTAGGGATCCGAAGGGGCATGTACACCCGAATGTTTATAGCAGCAGTGTCCACAATAGCCAACCTATGGAAAGAGCCCAGATGTCCATCAATAAATGAATGGATAAAGAAGATATGCTGTATATTTACAATGGAATACTATGCAGCCATCAAAACAAATGAAATCTTGCCTTTTGCATCTATGTGGATGGAACTGGAGGGTATTTTGTTAAGCAAAGGAAGTCAATCAGAGAAAGAGAATTATGATCTTTCTGATGTGAGGAATTTGAGAGGCAGGGCAGGGTGGGTGAGGGAAGGGAAGGATAAATGAAACAAGATAGGACCAGGGAGGGAGAAACCATAAGAGACTCTTAATCTCAAGAAACAAATTGAGGGTTGCTGGGTTGGGGGGAGAGGGACAGGGTGGCTGGGTAATAGACATTGGGGAGGGTATGGTCTATGGTGAATGCTGTGAATTGTGTAAGACTGATGATTCACACACCTGTACCCCTGAAACAAATAATACATTATATATGAATTAAAAAGAAACTCTAAAGGCCCCAACCATCATACTACTAGAACAATAAATGAATTCAGTAAGGTTTCAGGTTACAAAAATCAATATACATAAGTCAAAGCATATCTATACACTAATAAAACAGAAAGAGAAATTAACAGACGCATTTACAAATGCACCAAAACCAATATAATACCTAGGAATAAACTTAACCAAGTGTGTTAAAGTCTCCAAAAACTCTAAGACACTGAAGAAAGTAATGGAATGGAAAAATATTTCATGCTCCTGGGTTGGGCGTTTAACAAATACTGTTAAAATGTCCATGCTATCCATGACAATCTATAGATTTAATGCCATCCCTATCAAAAAACAATATTTTTCAAAGAACTTGAACAAGTAATACTAAAATTGATATAGAACCACACACACACACCCAAAGCAATCTTGAGAAAGAACAAGACTGGAGGTATCACAATCCCAAATTTCAAGATATACTACAAAGCTGTAACAATCAAAACACTATGGTACTGGTGCAAAAACAGACACATAGATCAAGGTAACAACAGAAAATCCAGCAAACATCACAACTATATGGTCAGTTAATCTTCAACAAAGCAGGAAAGAATGTCCAATGGGAAACGGACAGGCTCTTCAACAAATGGTTTTGGACAGCAGCATGCAAAGACAGATTGGATCACTTTCTTACACCATACAGAAAAATAATTCAAAACAGATGAAAGACCTAAATGTGAAACCATCAAAATCCTAGAAGAGAACATAGGTAGTAACCTCTTTGAAATCAGCTGTAGCATTTTTTTTTCTCAGTATGTCTTCAAGACAAACGAAACAAAAGCAAAAATAAACTATTAGGACTACATCAAAATAAAAAGCTTCTGCACAGCAAAGGAAATAATCAACAAAACTAAAAGGCATCCTATGAAGTGAGAGAAGATGTTTGCAATGACATGTCCAATTAAGGATTTTGTACAAAATATGTACATATTTACAAAATATGTACAGAACTTATAAAACTCAATACCCTGAAAGCAAATAATCCAATTAAAAAATTGGGCAGAAGACATGAACAGACATTTCTCCAAGTATACTCAAGCTCTACTATATACAGATGGCCAACAGACACATGAAAAGATGTTCATCATCACTTATTATCAAGGAAATGTGAATCAAAATTACAATGAGAGATCAAACTTGTCAGAACAATAACATAAGAAACAACAAGTGTTGGTGAGGTTATGGAGAAAAAGGAACACATGTGTACTACTGGTGGAAAGCAAACTGTACGGCCATTGTGGAAAACAGTCTGGAGGTTCCTCATAAAATAGAATAGAATTTCCATATGATCCAGTATTCTGTTACTTCCTGGGTATTTCTTTTGGGTATTTACCCATAGAAAATGAAAATTCAAATTAAAGATATTTGCATGCCTATGTTTATTGTAGCACTACTTACAATAGTCAAGATACAAAAGTAAAGAGTTGAAAGGCCTATATTATTAAAACTGTGTGAAACTATTGGTGAAAGAAATAAGATGATACAAACAAATGGAAAGATAAATTATGTTCTTGTATTTGAAGAATTAATATTAAAATATCCATACTACCAAAGCAATCTATAAATCTAACACAATCCCTATCAAAATACCAATAGCACTTTTTACTGAACTAGAATAGCCTTAAAATGTGTATAGAAACATAAAAGCTGTTGAATAATTAAAGCAATCTTAAGAGGAACAAAACTGGAGGTATCTCGATCCCAGATTTCAAGACATACTACAAAGCTATAATAATCAAAATGATATTATGATACCATTTATGAATGGTACCAATGATACCAAGTATGAATGGTACTATCACAAAAACGGACACAGACCAATGGAACAGGAGAGAGACCAGAAATAAACTCACACCTATATGGTCAATTAATCTACAACAAAGGAGCAAGAATATACAATGGGGAAGAGTTTCTTCAATAAGTGGTATTGGGAAAACTGGATAGCAATGTCCAAAAGAATGAAACTGGACCTCTTTCTTACATCATACACAAAAAATAAACTCAAAATGGATTAAAAACTAAAGGAGTAAAAAATAAAATAATATAAAAAAATAAAACCTAAAGTTGTTCATGACCAGCGCTGCAAGAAATAGTAAAGGAGACACTTTCTGTGGGAAAGAAAGACAAAACCAACAAAGACTAGAAAGGAATAAAGGAAATCTCCAGAAACAATGACTTAACAAGTAAACAATGGCACTAAATTCATATCAGTAATCACTGTGAATGAAAATGGACTAAATGTTCCAATCAAAAGACAATGGTTGTCAAAATGGTTAAAAAAACCCCTCAAGACCCACCTATATGCTGCCTACAAGAGAGTTATTTTAGACCTAAAGACCCCTGCAGATTGAAAGTGAAGGGACAGAGAACCATTTATGATGTTAATGAACGTCAAAAGAAAGCCAGAATAGCCATACTTACATAAACTAGATTTTAAACCAAAGACTGTAACAAGAGACGAAGAAGGGCAATTTATCATAATAAAGGCATCTATCCAAAGCAGATCTAACAACTGTAAATATTTATACTCCCAACTTGGGAGCAGCCAAATATATAAATCATTTAATAAAAAACAAACTCATGGCTTCTCGGCCTTTTGGCTAAGATCAAGTGTAAAAAACATAAACTCATCAATGCATTAGTAGTAGGGGACTTTAACACCCGACTCACAGCAATGAACAGATCATTTAAGGAGAAAAATCTAAGAAACAATGGCTTTGAATGACATATGGGACCAGATGGACTTAACAGGTATATTCAGAACATTTCATATTAAAGCAGCAGACTAGACATTCTTTTCAAGTACACATGGAATATTCTCCAGAGTAGATCGCATACTGGGTCAAATCAGGCCTCAAAAAATACAAAAAGATTGAGAACATACCTTGCATTTTTTCAGATCATAATGCTATGAAACTTGAAGTTAATAACAAAAAAATTTGGAAAGACCACAAATACATGGAGATTAAAGAATATCCTACTAAAGAATGAATGGGTTAAGCAGGAAATTAAAGAATAAAAAAGAAAATACATGGAAACAAATGAAAATTAAAACATGACAGTTCAAAATGTTTGGGATGCAGCAGAAATGGCTATAAGAGGGAAATATGTAGTGATATAGGCTTACCTTAAGAAGCAAGAAAAATCTCAAATACACAGTCTAACTTTACACCTAAAGGAGCTAGAAAAAGAACATTAAAATGAAAACTAAAGCCAGGAGAAGGGAAATAATAGAGTAGAAATAATTGATATAGAAACAAGCAAGCAAACAAAAGACCAGTAGAACAGATCAATGAAACCAGGAGCTGGTTCTTTGAAGGAGTAAAATGGATACACCCCTAACCAGGTTTAGCAAAAAGAAAAGAGAAAGGACCCAAATAAATAAAATTATGAATGAGAGAGGAGAGATCATAACCAACACCACAGAAATACAAACATTTGTAAGAGAGTATTATGAAAAATTGTATCCCAACAAATTGGGTAATCTGGATGAAACAGATAAACTACCAAACTGAAAGGGGAAGAAATAGAAAATTTGAACAGACAAATAACCAGGAGAGAAATTGAGTCAGTAATTAAAAATCCAGGGCCAGGGCGCCTGGGTGGCTCAGTGGGTTAAGCTGCTGCCTTCGGCTCAGGTCATGATCTCAGGGTCCTGGGATCGAGTCCCGCATCGGGCTCTCTGCTCAGCAGGGAGCCTGCTTCCTTCTCTCTCTCTCTCTGCCTGCCTCTCAGTGTACTTGTAATTTCTCTCTGTCAAATAAATAAATAAATAAAAATCTTAAAAAAAAAAAAAATCCAGGGCCAGATGGCTTCCCAGGGGAGTTCTACCAAACATCTAAAGATTTACTACCTATTCTTTTCAAACTGTTCCCCAAAGTAGAAAAGGAAGGAAATCTTCCAAACTCTATAAGGCTAGCATTACCTTGATTCCAAAACCAGACAAAGACACCTCTAAAAAGGAGAATCACAGACAAGTATCCCCAATAAACATGGATGCAAGAACTCTCAACAAAATACTAGCACATAGAATTCAACAGTACACTAAAAGAATTATTCACCCTGATCAAGTCAGGTTTATTCCAGGGCTACAAGAGTGGCGCAATATTTGCAAACCAATCAATGTGGTACACCACATTAATAAAAGAAAGGATAAGAACCGTAGATTCTTTGCATAGATGCAGAGAAAGCATTTGACAAGGTGCAGCATCCATTCTTGATAAATAGCCTCAGTAAAGTAGGGATAGAGGGAACATACTTGAACATCATAACAGGGTGGTGGGGATTAAGGAGTACACTTGTGATGAGCACTGGGCATTGCACGTAGGTGAGGAACATATGTATGTAAGTTATGAATCACTAAATTCTACACTTGTACAGCAGAGGGAACATAGAGATATTGTAACAATTCTGTATGCTGACTGATGATAACTAGAGCTATGGTGGTGATTATTTTGTAACATATAAAAATACTGAATCACTATCTTGTACACCTGAAACTAATACTGTATGTCAGTTAATAAGAGGAACAGAACACGTATACAATGATATAATCTTTTGACTTGTATTCTGCAATAGATTAATCATTAAGCTTTAAATTCAGTCTCCCTATTATACAAGTATAATAGTCACAATAATTTGTTTAAAATGCAAACCTAACAAGCACACCTTTCTTTTAAAATCCTTCATTGCTATCCTCAGCTGCTATTTCTAGAAAGGCAGACCGTAATTCTCACTTCATTCCAGTTTTGCTGGTATGATTATTGATACTATCTACTTTAGTACCCAAGATGTTCTAATTTGAAGTGAAACACAACTGATATCCTTATTTATAGAGAAACTATTATGTGCCAAGCAGTACTAGAACCCAGGATCCAGAAACAAACTTATCGGGTCTCTGCCCCTGTTTAATCTTGGTGAGTGGAAAATGATCATAAACAGACCAGTGAATTTCTACTACCATGATTTAAGCATCATGGTAAACAATAATGCATAGAGGAGATGGAGGGAGGACAATTAAAGATGGAAAGATTAGGGAAGGACGGACTGACAACATGATATCTGAGCAGAGAGAGGAATAAAAGAAGACCAACACCTGCTGGATCAAGCATTTTCCAAAGACGGAGATAATTTGAACAGTTCAGGAAATAATATAGTTTCCTCTACCTAGTGGTGGAGGTTAAGAAATAAAATTGGCCCATTATCCCAAGAAAGCTTCATAGACAAAAGAACACAATATCTTGAATATCACTCAGCAAATATTTACACTTTGGAGTTAACTTTCCAAAAGATATTTTAAAAGAATAATCCACTTAACTCTTGGAGGTTTAGCAGAAGGAGAAAAGTTACAAATGGGCACTCTGTCCATATGGATACTACACTCACCAGAATAGGCTGACTTGGCATCCGGATCCATGAAGGTTCTCCCACTCCTAAGAGGCAAGCAACCTGTCTCTTGCTGGAAAATGCAGCAGCTTCTGACCCCCCTCTTATGGAATAAGTGGGTGGATAACCCAGAGCAGACAATCCAAAAGAGACATCTGGTCTCACATCCATAGTATTTAAGGATCTCCTGAATCTTTATACAAAAACACAAAAATATGGGGTTATCACACCGTCAGATACGATTTGTAGAAGTAAAAACTGAACATATTTGTGTATGAGGGGTGGGATCTACAGCTTCTATCCACAGTTTCAATGTTTCTTTCTCTCCCACTATTTTAACATCTTCGAATACATTCTGTAGGAATATCAGTTTCTATGCACAAAAGTTTTCAAACATTTGGCGGGGGGGGGGGAAGGGTAGAGGGATATAGAGAATCTTAAGCAGGTTCCATACCCAGCATGGAGCCAGACACGAGCCTTGATCTTACGACCCTGAGATCATGACCTGAGCTGAATCAAGAATTGGATGCTTAATGGGGCACCTGGGTGGCTCAGTCAGTTAAGTGTCTGCTCAGGTCATGATCTCAGAGGGTCCTGAAATCAAGCCCCACATTGGGTTCCCTGCTGGGTGGGAATCCTGCTTCTCCCTCCCCACTCCCCCTGCTTCTGTTCCCTCTCTTGCTGTCAAATAAATAAATAAAATCTTAAAAATAAAATCTCTGTCAAATAAATAAATAAAATATTAAAAAAAAAAAGAATTGGATGCTTAACACCCAAGTGTTCCTCAAACAATATTGATAGGAGAAAAATTAGAGATGCTTTATTGTTCATCAACTAAAGAAATCTAAAACACCTTTTTATAGTTCTATAGCATATGTCACATGACCATAAAGTTAATATTTTATACGTTTACATTTTGAGTCATTGTCAGTACATTTCAGATTATTTCAACCATATTACTTCCTGATGCTCTTGCCTTTTTTTAATTTTGTTTTTTTCAGTGTTCCAAGATCCATTGTTTATGCACTACACCACAACTAACTTTTTAATGCTTGTTTATTCTCATTTGACTTCCATTGACTATTTCATTACTTCATTGTTCCTTCTATAATCTCTTCAGATTCACAAATTTCGGTGAAGTTGTACTAATAATTGTGAATCTTTTATTAATATAGCTTGATATAATTATTTTCATGAACTCCCCTGGAAAGCTACTATATTAAAACACTTTTAATCCTGTTTTTACCTTTTTACCATTACTGTTGTCATGCATTTTAATCCTACATTATTTTAATCTCTAGGAGACTTTTCTAGGCCAACTTTATAAAATGATATTCCATAGTATTTTTCTATATATTTTCCTTTCTGGTGCCCTTCATTCCTTCCTGCATTTCCAGTTTTCAATATGGAATTATTTTCCTTTGGACTGAAGAACTCACTTTTTTTTTTTTTTAAATTCGAGGCTACAAACAATTAAATTTTCAGCTTGCAGATATCTTCAGGAATTTTTATTTTTTTGTTGGGTATGGAAATCTGCCTCACAGGAGATTTAACACTTAAAAGTAGTTCTTGTTAATGTCTTGTTTATGTTGAGCTGTCGTCTGTCAACCATTTTCTTGCTTATTTGGCCTCTGTAGTTTCTAAAATCTTTATTTTCTTTGTTTTTTTCAGACAATGGTGTGTAGCTGGTTATGGCTTCACTTTGCTTAGGGTGTATTGGGCTAATTGAATCTGTGGGTTGATGTCCTTCAGCAATTTGAAAAATGCTCATGTATCTTGACTTTTGATAACATTTCCTCCACTAGTTCTCTCTACTCCCTTTTAAATCACATCCCACCTGTCTTCTAATTCGGTCTTGAGTCCATTGGAAAATGCTGTTCACCTTGTGTTTCTGTTGAGATGTCTCCTCTTGAACCATATTCCAGTTAGGTAACCCAGCCTTTTGGTCTAATCTTATCTTTGTTTATGTTCTAAATTTCAGATCTGAACATGGAACACAATAGCTTTCAGAAAATTACAGAAGAGCAGCCTCACAATTGAGGAGGAAAAAAATTTCTTATGGTAACAATAAAACACAAAATGGAAGGGAGAAAATTATAACTTGGCTTATATTAAGATATATTAGGAGCTACTTTGCATCAAAATTTACCAGGGAGAAGGGTTGGGATACCAGTGCGGGAGAGAAAATTAGCATTACTTATCTGATAAAGTACATTAAACCAGAGAGTGTAAAGAGTGTGTAAAGAGTTTTATCAGATAAAAAATATATTCTGAAAACCCATTAGAAAGAAGATGTGTTCTATATATACAATGGAATATTACGCAGCCATCAGAAAGGATGAACACCCAACTTTTGCATCAACATGGATGGAACTGGAGGGGATTATGCTGAGTGAAATAAGTCAATTAAAGACAATTATCATATGGTTTCACTTATTTGTGGACCATGAGAAATAGCACAGAGGACATTAGGTGAAGGAAGGGAAAGTGGGAGGGAGGGAAATCGGAGGGAAAAATGAACCATGATAGACTATGGACTCCAGGAAATGAACGGAGGGTTTTAGAGGGGAGGTGGGTGAGGGTATGGGTTAGACCAGTGGTGGGTATTAAGGAGGCCATGTAGTGCATGGAGCACTGGGTGTTATATGCAAAGAATGAATCATGGAACACTACAACAAAAACTAATGATGTCCTGTGTGGTGACTAATATAACATAATAATAATAATAAAGAAAAATGGTAAAACACACACACACACAACCTTGAATAGGCACTACATAAAAGAGGAGAAACAAACAGTCAAAAAAGGGAAAATGTTAACCTCTTCAGCTTCAGAAAAATGCTAATAAAAACCACAGTGACTGTTGTAAACATGACACTTTTAGCTAAAATGAAAAAGAGTAATGCCAAGGGCTGCCAAGGCGAGGAAGCAACCAATCATTCATGAACAGCCAGTGAGACCTGAAGTCAGTAGGACCAATTCGGTCATTGCCTATTTGTCAGTTTACTTTGCAAAACTCCTTGACAGCATCTGCTGTGGTGGCAATACGCACTTTCCACTGTTCCCTGCACACAAACATTCCCAACTTCAGTACGTGTGTGTCCACACCCTCCCCCCCCGCCCCGCCCCCTAGTACCTGGAGTTGGAGTACCTCCGAGGTGGAAACCAGCCACACACTCATCCCCAGGAGAGCAGACACTGCCCATGGCAGCACGAATTCACAGATAACAGAGAACACAATAGCCAGGAGCCATCTCGCAAACCTGAACTCACCATCTCCCAAGACAGTGAATACCATGTGGTTCCCTTCCCTGCCCGCAAGACACTAAAGCTGGTGAAACTTCTCCATGGTGCTGTTAGGTCAGGAGGGGCCTGCCTGGTGAGAGATACCCCAGTCTGATCTGAGACTCAATGGGGGTGGAATCCTTAGACAATATAGGTGCTGGTTTAGAGACCCAGAGAACCTGGCATTGGTGCAGTGAGTACCCAGGGATGGTGAGTGTGGCCAGTGACAACATAACTAGAGTTGAGAGTCCCGGGGCAGCGGGGGAATTTCTTGGTGCTCCCTTTGCCTCCCACTTCATGAGGGACCCTCGTAGCACTTACTTCCTGATCGCTGAGCCTGTTATCCAAAATTCCTCTTCCTTCCAAAAGCTGCCCCAAAGCCTGGATATATGGCCTCTCATACTTAGGTCAAACAGGCTGTGCCTGTTACAGACCAGTTCCTCTGGAGAAAGAGCGAGAATCCACATTTATCATCTGGTATCCCCTGATTTTAACATACGATGATTTGTTTAACTGCTTTCAGCCTGGATATACATTGGAATCACCTGGCCAGTTTACAACCACTGCAAACTGTATCCAGTACCTACCCTTTCTCATTTTCTGATGCAGGATGCAGCCTGGTCTGCAGGAATTTTACCAATCCCCAGGGATCTACAGGACAGCCAAGGATGAGAAACTACTCCTCTAGCTGCTCGGAGGGCTGTGGTCCTGGACCCTGGCTTGTGTCAAACACACCTGGAATGTTTGTAATGCTGTGGGTGCCTGGACATGTCCCAGACCAAGTGTATCACAATGGTCGAGGGAGGGGCCAGGACAGCAGAATTTATTTCATATGAACTCTAAGCTTTTTGACTACAAGATGAAGGTCCCTTTTCTCATTTCAGAGTTTCTCAGGCTTCTCAGCACATTAGAATTACCTGGTAAAATTGGGAAGGACTGGATCTCAGGCAGGGTCAGTTATATCTGTAGGGGGTGGGGAAGGCAACAGTAATTTGAAACTTACTAGGTGACTTAAACATGCAGCTAACTGGGCCAGCCACAGCACTAAGTTTGGAGAAAGGTGAATCCATGGCAATCAGTGAAAAAAGAGCTAATTAAATTACTCTCTGGATCACCTGGTATAAGTAGCTCCTTGAGACCAGTGACCTTGGGGATGGATGTCAAACTAGCATTTAATGGCTCAGAGGGCACAAGGAATTCAAAGAATGTGAAATTAGAATAAAACCCCTAGATTTTAGATAGTGGTTCTCTCTACATGCAATGAGAGTGAAGAGGGACCAGAAACAAGCATTCAGAGGGACTCATATATTTGTGATGTTCAATTTTTCTCAAGTACTGTGATGTGAACAGTAAACTGAGTATATTAACATATTGTCCTGAAATTTTTCAAATTTTGCAGAAGTAGAGATTAGAGAAAACCCAACTCCTATGTATCCATCATGTTACCTCAAAAACTGTCAACTCACAAATGATTTGGATGCCATTCCCATGAGTGAAAGTGCAGCAGATTTCTCAGAGTGTATGATTTTATCCATAAACATTTTAGTATTTCCTAAGGACAGGGATCTTTAGAACAGGAACACAACAACAGCATCACCTACTAAAATTAAAACAAGTCCTGCCCATAATCAAATATCTTGTGAGTTTTGGATTTCTCCAATTGTCTTGTTTGTTTGTTCCCTGGTTTTACATTTCATTTGATTTAGGATCTCTGTAAAAGCCATGATTTGCTACTGTCTCCATAGTTCATCCGTGTTTGGGTCAGGGTGGAGAAGGATGATGTATGTGTGTGTGTGTGGGGGGGGGGATATTTCTAGAAGGGATGGGGTTGTATGTCTTGCAGAGCTTAACCCAATTTGGATTTTCTTTTTGCAATCCATGGTTTCACTTAACATTTAAGTCTGACATCTGTTGTTCCAGAGGAATGACAGTTGGCAATAAAGGCTTGATTGTGTTCATGGTCTATTTTTTAGGAAGATGAATTCTTAGATGGGTTTGTGACCATCCCTCAGCAGCCAGCCGATGTTTTGGAAGAATCCGATTTTGAAGTTAACAAAGACTCCTAATTCTACAGATCCCGTATGCCATTCGTGGTTGCAAATAGTGATATTCAAGTTATATTACCCTGTTTTCATTTATTACATGGAACCCATACACTATTCTTTAAGCCTTCAATCTTCCATAGTAGAAACATACATTTTAGTATAAACTTGAGTTGAAATTACCATATTTTTGAACATACTGAAAAAATATCAGGTAGAAGAGGTTGCCTACAATTCTTAGCCTCATGTGGGTAAACTAACTGGCATCTTGTTCCAAACCAGGAGCACCTGTAGAAGAAAACCATCAAGGGAATTAATAAAAAGGAGCAGAGATCCAGCTGCATGGTCAGAGGCTACTGAGACTGTTCTTGTGAGGCGGGAATTTGCTGTGGCCCAGACTTACTGCTGATCCAGAAGAAAGGAAGCTCTTAGGGATCTGCTCTCCCCTAGTCAATCGCACTTTCCCAGGAAATTAATTTCTTGCCTCTCACTGTGGACTTTGGAGGCTGTTGTGGAAAAGAAGAGGATGAAAGTATTATCTGGGGTTGAAATTTGAGAAGAGACGAAGGCCTGGACCTTCTACCTAAAGCAGGTGTCCCAGGGCAAAGGAGAGCTGTCACTGGCGACACTGGCACTAGAAATGAGAAGGGTGAACAATGAAAGGTGGTCGTGACCCAAGAGAGAGATTTAAAATCATTCTAAGCATAAAACTGGTGTTGTTAGGTCCCCCAATAATGGGTCCGTGATTAAAGGAGCAAGACTGATACAAAGGTCAAGCAAAGCTTTATTTTGCGCCAAGCATCAAGAAGCAAACCGAACATTCCCGGGCCATGCCTCTTACAGAGCGGGCGACCCTGCTCTCCTTTACAGACTAGCTTTTAAGGGCAAAGGCCATGTGGTTGGGCCTGGCCACGCACAAGTGGCCAATGAGATTGTAACACACAGAGAAAGCTGCACAGTGACCAATTGAATTACAATTTACCCTAGTAGATATTTGAATCAGCCTATCACCTTGGTCAGAATTGGCGCCCAAAAGGTGCCCAGAGGGCGGGGCCCATACTCCTTGGTAACTAGGGAGACAGGATGCACCCCTCCCCCACTGATCGGATGTCTCCACCTGGCCTGACCCACCCTTTTATTTGGGCTTTGTTACCTAGGGCTGGTTTCTGGGACTTGTTTTTGAGTAAGTCCCCTGGGGGGAAGAGAGGCAGGGACAGTTTAAGGGTTAAACAACAAGGTTATTGTTTAACTTGGATGGGAGTGTTCTGGCTAAAATAGGTCCTTACAGTGTGTAGCTCGGAAAATAGCAAGTCAAGGGCACTGGTGACAATTTACCCCCGGTGGTTAACTGTGACTGAATACATCTGTCTTTGTCACAAGGCTGGGGGGAAGAGGCTTCCCACTGGCACTAGTGGGTGGAGGCCAGGAGAACTCTTGATGTGGGAAGGAACGTTAGGGTTCAGTACCTAAGGCCAAGAAAGAATTCTTGAAACATCTTTGGTACAAAAAGTGGCTTTATTAAAGCACAGGGACAGGACCCGTGGGCAGAAAAGCTGCGCTGGGGTCAGGAGGAGTGGGCCATGTTGGGTCCATGGTCAAAGGAGCGAGACTGATACAAAGCGAAGGTCAAGCAAAGCTTTATTTGATCTTAAGTAAACTCTGAAGTTTCACATTTACTGCTGATAACTGAAAAGACATGTATATCTTAATGAAACCAACAAACTTAACTTAGTTCAAATACTGATTTACATTCCACCTGGGCCCACTCCACTTTGAATGTTTGCCTGAGACACGGGTGGGAGGATCTGGAGTGGGGGTGTTAGGTCCAGGGGTTGCTCTTCTTGCTCCTTGACAGTGAAGAGAGAAGGAGCCGTGGTGCATGATCTAGAGGCTAATCATGCAGGCTGCATGCACATTGGTGCAGAAACATGAGAAGGGGGAGACAGAAGAAACAAAGTGCTGCCAGAAGGCAGAGAAAGGATTCCTGGTTTTAGAGCTTATCAACCCCAACAGAGGAGCAGACGCCATGCTTTCCCGCCAGCAAGGGGGTGGGGGCTAGTCAGTCCACATGGGGCCAGAGAGGGCAAGGAACTTCTCCGAAACAAAGGAAGTTTCGGCAGCTGCTTGGGAATATTCCTTAAAGTCTCTATCTCGAGTTAGACTAACCCCAGTTGGCTCCAGTTATAGCCAGCCATTAACACAAGCAATGAGTAAGGGAGAAGCCCCACATCTATTAGGAGGAACGGAGAGATGAAAGAGTCCCCTCACTCTCTGCTTGCCCCATTTCTTTAAACACAACAAATAACACAACAGACAACAAAAAGACAAGACAAAGACAGCCAGACCCAGGGGCCCTTCTTCCACCAGATGTCAAACCCAAAGGTGTGCAAGAGATAATCCCAACTCAAAAACGCAACCTGCCGCTGAAGGGGATTTTCTCTGTCCCCTATGAGCGTCTGCACACCCAGCAGCTGGAGGGGATTTTCTCGGTCCCCTATAGACACCCACTGGTGGGGATTTTCTTGGTCCCCCGACCGCCTGGGAGGACCCGTGCCCCCTGGCGATCTCCCCCGGAGGGATGGGGCGTCCCTACATCCACTCCAGTCCTGGGGAGCAGTGCTGCATCTAACTTCTCCCTGGTGGGCTTTACCCTGGAGCTCTGCAACCAGACAGACAGACAGACAGACAGGATCTCAAGGGGTCTTGAGATCTTAACTCTGGAGGCTTTCCCCAGAAATTCTGATGCTGGCTCATAGTTTGATCACAGTCGAGCCCCCAATGTTGGGTCCATGGTCAAAGGAGTGAGACTGATACAAAGCGAAGGTCAAGCAAAGCTTTATTTTGCGCCGAGCATCAAGAATCAAACTGACCAGCCAGGGTCATCTCTTGCAAAGAGGCGACCCCTCCCAGTCTCACAGACTAACTTTTATAGAGCAAAGGCCACGTGGTCGAGCCTGGCCACACACAGGTGGCCAATTGAATTACAATTTACCCTATAGTAGTTATTTGAACTAGCCTATCTCTCTGGTCAGAATTGGCACCCTAAAGGCAAGGTCCACATTCTTGGGTGGTTAGGAGGTATTTTCCTGATTGGATGTCTCCACCTGGCTTGACTCATCCTTGTATTCTGGGCTCTGTTACCTCCCCCTGACCTGACACGTCCTGGTATATGGGCTCTGTTATCAGGGACTGGTCAGTCATACTTTACTGGTTTCCCAGACTTGTTTCTAAGTAAGTTCCTCTGGGGGGGGAGGGCAGGGTCAATCTAAGTTTACTGCATAAACAACAAAATGGCTCGCTCTGGCTAAGTAGGCCCTTACAGCCCATTATGTACTTTGAAGTTGGGAGGGAGTTAGGGAGAGCCTGTCTCGTCTAATAATGATGAGGGAGCAGGAGGCTGGCTGAGGACAAAGCAAAAGCTGGCACTTTACCCCCCCCCCCTTCCCCTTGGTTTGCCAATGTCCTAGAGATTTATAACAAAGAACCTATCTAACAATAGCACAATTTCCAGAGGCAAATAACTCAGTTCCTTAAGTCCTAAAGTTAAATTTCTTCTAAACCCAAATCTCATTAACAAGGAAACTTGATAGGAGAAATGTAAAACTTTATCTCTAGATCTCCAAGATAGTGTCGAGAATCATTCCCAAGCATATGGCCCACTGATACACATCTAAAGGGTCTCACAAGATTTTTACTACTAGTAATGAATAATCTTTCTCCCAACAATAGCTAGCCCCTCAAGGTCCTGGAGACCTTGCTTCCAAAATTCCTTAGAGACTAACATCACCCCCTTGTCCTTGTCCTCACCTACCCAACTCCTGTGTATATAATCAGCCACTCCTCAGGATAACGGTGCAGCATCTCCGTCCGCCCACGTGTCCTGTCCCTGTGCTCTAATAAACCACCTTTTTGCACCAAAGACATCTTAAGAATTCTTCCTTAGCTGTCGGTTCCGAACCTCACCCCACTGAACCTCACCTAGGTTTAAGAATTTCATCAGTAACACCTTAGCCAGGAGAGCCTTCAGCTGTGTATCGGTTGGGGGGGGGGGGGCGGTGTCATATGCTTGCAAGGTGACTGCCGACCCTTATCTTGGGGAGGATTAGAGATAAAGGAAATTTCTAAAGGAATTTTTATACGTTAAAGCAGACTTACAGGATCATGGTGGGGGGTTGCCCTCCTCCGAGGTCGGCCTAGGGTTATCTTTCACCTTTAGCAAAGGGTCACGGGGGCAGGGGGGGGGGCGGCAGCTGAGTCCTTAGAAGAATGTCTCTGTGGCCATTTGCCTGCTACCAGCACGTGTCAAGGGGCTGTAGGAAGAGAGGAAATTTATTCTTTCTTCTGCCTGTTTCCCGCCTCCCTCTCAAGCATCACAAAGCAGTTAGGCAGCCCCAGCGGGTCTGGGAAAACCGACTCATGACCAAGGATTCAAACGCTGGCGCCTCTCAGGGCAAACCCTGAGGGATCCTCAGCAAGAGCCCTAAGGGGCAGAGGTTGGGACAGGTGGCGGCCACCACGGCCACCTCGCTGGGGCAGACGGTCCCACACTTTGCACTCCAGCGCTTCTCCCGCACGGCACGGTGGCCCTCTCCTCCTCCTCGCGCTCCCGCGAGCCCAGGCTCTAGGCTTTCCGCCCCCCAGGACTTCTCCGTCCTTAACCCGGAGGGCTGGGCTAGGCTCTCCCGCGGCTTCTCGCCTCTTTCCCCTCCCGGGTGCACATACCCCGCCCCTCGCCGGACTTCGGCTCCTTCCGCTCATCTTCGGCTCTTTCCGCCTATCATCTTCGGCTCTTTCCGTGCAGCGTCACCTCCCTTCGCCTCTCCGCCTTCTCCGATTTCGGCGCCACCGTTCGGCTCCTTCCGCCTCTCTCCGCCACCCTGGGCTCTGGCGGGCTCGCTTGGTCCGCTCAGGGGCTTCTGTCTGTTGGCAGAGGTTCGAATCCATGTCCCCGTCATAGAGGTATGGGCGCGCCACTTCCCCCACATCCTGGCTATTAACATAATAAACTTTTAAAATTTTCTATTTTTTAAATATAATAAACTTAAAAAAAAAAAAAAAAAGAATGCTCCCAACCTGATACACGAAAAAAGGAATCTCTGTATTTTATTTTGTGTTTTTCTTTTGGTGGGTTTAGTTGGGAATACTGTCTTCTGTTGAGACTATTCTATATTTTCTGTGAGCTCTGTTCCAGCATATACCGATTCTTCAGTGGATTCTTGGTCTTTTCCTTTGCTTGGCAGGATTTCTGTAATATGAACAAATAAGCTTTTGGTGATGAGTTGCCAATGTTTTCCTCTTTTTAAATTTTTTTTTCTGCCTCTAGTTTTTTTTTCTTTTTTTTTAAGATTTTATTTACTTATCTGACAGAGAGAGAGAGAGAACACAAGAGGGGGAGTGGGAGAAGGAGAAGCAGGCTTCCTGCCCAGAAAGGAACCCAATGCGGGTCTTGGTCCCTCCTGGGATCATGACCTGAGCCAAAGGCAGACACTGAACCCACTGAGCCACTCAGGCGCCCCACCATGCAGATTTTTAAAAAACGAAATCAAACGTGTCAATTTTTGTTCCTTTTTTTTTTTAAATATTTTATTTATTTATTTGACAGAGAGAGATCACAAGTAGGCAGAGAGCCAGGCTGAGAGAGAGAGGAGAGGAAGCAGGCTCCCTGCTGAGCAGAGAGCCCGATGCGGGACTCGATCCCAGGACCCCGAGATCATGACCTGAGCCGAAGGCAGCGGCTTAACCCACTGAGCCACCCAGGTGCCCCTGTTTCTTCTTGTTTTATGTATAGTTTTAAAAGACCATCTCTCCTTTGAGATATATGTAAAATATTTACGCCGTGGTTTTTTCCTGGACTTTCACAGCTTCAACTTTCATATTTGAATCAAATATAATGCTTATTACACAGACCAGCTCCTGGTTCCCTCATGATTCTCGAAAACAATCCACTTTCCTTTTACTGACTTAGCACATCACTTGCACTCAGATTATTATGAAAGATTTTCAAGTATGGAGATAATTTGAAAGAATTTTATAGTGAACACCCGTGTTGTGGACTGAATTCTGTCTCCTCGTGTTCATATGCTGAAGTCCAAATCCTTGGTGCCTCATAACATGACTATATTCAGAGGTTGGGCCTTTCGAGAATTAAGATTTAAACGAGGCCATTAGGAGGGGCCCTGATTCAATCTGACTAGTGTTCTTACAAGAGGGAGATTAAAACATACAGACCAAGAGATTACAGGAGCTCACACACCCAGAGGGAGGTGCCCGTAGAGGAGCAAGAACTTGGTCAGCTGCAGACCAAGGGGAGAAGCCTCAGGAGAAACCAGCTCTGCTGGGACCTTGAGCTTGGACTTCCAGACCTGTGGGACAGTACATTTCTGCTGCTTAAGCCACTCAGTCTGTGGTATTTTGTGATGGCGGTTCTAATGAACTAAACAGAATGTACCACTCAGAGTATGACACATTGCACTACGCTCACTTTGCTGCATCCATTCCTCTCCCATCCATCGATCCACGTTTAAAAAAAAAAAAAAAAAAGCGGGGGTGCCTGGGTGACTCAGTGGGTTAAAGCCTCTGCCTTCGCTCAGGTCACGATCCCGGAGTCCTGGGATCGAGTCCCGCATCAGGCTCTCTTCTCAGCGGGGACCCTGCTTCCTCCTCTCTCTGCCTGCCTCTCTGCCCACTTGTGATCTCTGTCAAATAAATAAAATCTTAAAAAAAACAAAAAGCATTTTGAAGTAGGTTGCAGACAGCAGGAGACTGCCCCCTTAAACATGTAGCACACATATTAATTAGATTTCAAAAATTGGGGCTGGGGCGATCTTTCAAGGCCGCTCATTGCATGGCTAGCGCTTTGGTGTGAGTTGGTTCCTCTCCATGTGGACATCTCCCTGGGCTCGCTTGGGCATCTCCATGGAAGGGTGGACGGGTTCCCCAGGAGAGGAAGCAAGTTTGGAGACTATGGAGGAAGCTCCAACGTGTTTTAGGACACGGCCTCGGATCCGACATCCTGTCATGGCTGCAGCATTGTTTATTACCTGCGGCATATCCGATTCCATGTGGGAGGCGACTGCACAGGGCATGAATACCAGGTGGCCTGGAAGCGTGGTGGCCATCTTGGAGGCCAGCCGAGGCACCCACCTCTTCTCTAGGCCCCTCTGCTTCATCAGCCCAGAATTCTTTTATTCTGCTCATTTTCTCCTGAGAGCCTGGTTTCAGTGTCGCTGTCTGGAGCCTCATGGATTTTCCGTGTGGGGGTGGAACAACTTGGAAGGTCTCATCTCCCCCTTTACTTTCTTTTATTCCTCTCCCCTCTCTATCCCTCTCAGCCTTGACCCCAGCTCCAGCCTTTTTTGCCCCCTAGTGCCCCTTTGAGTAGATGTTCTGGGGTCAGCTGGAAATGAAGCCGATAAGCAGGGTCTGCTTATGAAATGGGTTATGTTGGAGGAAGTTTTGCTTCCTGAGTTCCTGTCCCCTACATACTGGGAGCTTGGAGCTTGGGCTCTCTGCTGGCTTATCAGGACTATGATTGTCTCCCTTATTCTGGGGCTGGGGTTCTCAACATTTCCTGGGACAGGAGACACTTGGTTTGATGGGGTTCTATATATCCACTATAACCTGGGGACAGAGATATCTGCATTGCAAGAGGCGGCTAAACGTTTCCGGCTGGGGTTCAGATTATTCCCTGTGTTTGGGGTAAAGGAGGGGTCACCAAGGGGCAGTCATCTCAAGTTGGGGAATGCTTAAGGGATTTGCACTGTGGGCTTCCCTCCTTGTGTGGTTAAGGATGCTGCTTGCTGACCTAGTGAGAAGAGATACGGTTTTCTGGGAATGCTTGACGTTGTTGAACCTGGAGGTTTGCCTATTGAAATTGGTATTGCTTGCTTTCGGGGAGACGGGTTACTCTTTGCTATAAGAGTACTCCTATATCTACTCTGAGGGAGGCAAGGGAAGCAAGCTGGGATTTGTTTTGAGTGAGAATGGTGTCACATTTAGGTGTGTCTCCATTTAGAATGGAGCTGAAGCTCCTTTCTCCTTTAGTGTGTAGGGAATTTTAAGTTGCTTTGGGTGTTTCCATACTAATCTTGGAGGGATAAGGGAGATACTTGCTAAAACTTCCATCATCAGATGGAACGCTCATGATGTTGGGGGTAACCTCCAACTCCAATCCAATCCAACACCACAGTGTTTTAGTCTTCTCTCTCTTCTTGTTTCTAACAGTGAAAAGCTTTCATGAGCTACATGTTTACTTATTCAACCCTAGTATACACATAAAAGTTTCACAATCACTAATCCACAACATTGTAAGAAACAAATTTTTGAACTGAAGTGCAGGATTTCTGGACTATTCTTTTTGTAGTCAGTCTCATGTATCTGGTCAAACTATAGCTTTCCAAAGTAAATTTGGTTTCCTTCCTTGTGGTTATGTTATTCATTACAGTTTAGTCTATTTTGCATTCCCTCTGCTACCTGGCAGATTATTATTTTTTTAAACGTACAGTAATATCCACTCTTCATGGTGTACATTTCTTTTTTTTTTTAAAGATTTTATTTATTTATTTGACAGAGAGAGATCACAAGTAGGCAGAGAGGCAGGCAGAGAGAGAGAGAGAAGGAAGCAGGCTCCCTGCTGAGCAGAGAGCCTGATGTGGGACTCGATCCCAGGACCCTGAGATCATGACCTGAGCCGAAGGCAGCGGCTCAACCCACTGAGCCACCCAGGCGCCCAATTCATGGTGTACATTTCTGTAGGTTTTGCCAAGTACATAGAGTTGTGTATCAATCAACAGTCACAAGAGATCAATCCCATCACTCCCAAATTCCTTTGCGCTGCCCCTTTGCTACCATCCCCTTGTCTTACTCCTTGCCCCTGAACATCATTGATTTGTTTTCCTTCCCTAGAGTTTTGTCTTTTCTCAGATGCCATACAATGGAATCATAGAATAAATGGTTTTTCATATTTGGCTGCTTTCCCTTAGCAAAATCAATCAATCAATCAAACTGAGGTATAATTTACATGCAATGCAATATACGCATCTTGAGTGTATAGTTTAATGTGCTGTGACAAATGCATACACTTAGGTAACCTATACTTCTTTTGAGAGGCAGAACATTCTCTTCACCCCGTCAAGTTCCCTCATGTCACATCTCAGTCAATCCCTGCTCCTTATCCCTCACCTCCACAACCTGAGTTTAGATGCAACCAATACTCTGATTTTTTTCTATCAGTTTTTTTTGCTGTTCTTAAAATTAACACAAATAGATTCATATAATATTTACTCTTTGTGTGGCTTATCTTGCTCAGTATATTCCTACAGTAAATTTTAATTAACTTATAATAGAAAATAAAATGTTTCCTATATACCAGAAGAATCATAAAAGCCTCATATATACGTTAACTAACTGAATCCTTAATACAAATCTACAAAGTAGGCATTTCATTGTTTCTATTTTACAGATGAAGAAATAATAGTTCTCGATCTGGGGTGGCCTTTCAGGGGTGTCACAAACTGAGGCAAAGGAATTAGGCATTTGCATGCCTTATATGAACTAGTCATTGGAATTGGGTTGCCCCTTGAGGGTGGACATAAACGTAGGTTTGGCGCCCTCCTTTGGCCCAAGAGAATTCCAGAGGGAATGGCAGGACAAGCCATTAGAACACTTCCACCAGTTGGAGGAATGAGTGACTTAGTCCTGAAAGAATCTGAGAAATATATCACTGTCACCATTATGGCCCAACACTTAATGCCACTTGGATACACTAGCTTCTTAAAAGTAAATGCACACAGGATTCTGGTTGGTCCTCTTAGTATCTGCATCTTGGCTGCAGAAACTTTCAGAGGAAGAACAGATTATAGACAGCTCTCAAAAGCAGCTTTTCATGGTGTTGCAACTGGTACTTTTTTTTAATGATTTGAGAGAGAAAGAGGGAGAGCGAGCGAGTGTCTTAAACAGTACCTGACATATACATTATACTCAATAGATAGACTAGATAGACCATGTTAAGAACATGGACTGCCTGGGTTCAAATCTGGGCTCCACCATTTACTAGCCAGGGAGCTCAGGCAAGTAACAGGAAACTACCATGTTAGTTTTCTCTACTGTAAAATGAGGACAATAACAGTATATATTTCCTTAAGCTTACATTGAGTACTAATATCCATAAGGCATTCAGAAGAGAGCCTCATCTACAGGAAGGACTATGTAAATATTTAGTCATTTATTAATGTACTGAAATAATCCAGTATAAAAAATGATCCAAATATAAGGAACAATTCACAAGAAAAAAACCTAATCCTGAATGTACTTGTACATCAAAATACATTAAGAAAGATGACAGAAATGACAAAAAAGTGTTAATCCATAACCCATAGCAGATGACTTTAATAACATATCTATCACTAAATAAATTTGAGGACAGAAATCTCAAAGTACATACTATATCTGAAAACACAATTAGCTTGAGTTTATGGGTACATACTCTACATCTAAAACTTAGAGAATAAACATTATTTTCAAAGAAACATGAAACACTTATAAAATGTGACCAACTAAGAGGCTTACCAGTTAGATATTGCATTTAGCTGGACAGGAACAGAACATCACCTCAAAAACAAACTAAAAAAAGGACTTTGGCTTTAACCAGTTAGAGGGATTTAATCATACAAGGACAAGTCTGGGAACAAGCAGTACAGAGCAGATACTGCCAATCAGAAGTTTTGGAGATGCCCATATCATTGCAATTTTTTGCTGCACTGTGGTTTTTGTTATCATGATCAAAATATAGCTCTTCCAACTCTTGGCCTGGAGTCCATTTCCAAGAGAAAGAATGGGTAAGATGAACAGGATACAGGTGAGGCAAACAAGCCAAATGATGTTCTCCCCAGTGACTTCTACCTACTTCTTATGGTCAGGAGAGTAAGGCAATACTCCTCTGGGCTTCAAAGAAGCCTTACAGATTATTTTCAATCCTGCTCATTGACAACTTGAACAACAATAAAAACATTTTTTAAAGTAAGTAAGTAGGGGACAATGGACATTGGGAAAGAAGCTAAACAAATTGCCATACTAGGGTAGAAAGGTAAAAAAAGAATCAGCATCAACTCCACTTACCTGACAATAACGCCTTTAAACTATTTAAAGTACACAGTAAATATAGCTTAATTTCCACTACGGTAAAGAATTTACTCAGGAGATATTCAGAAATGTCTTTCTGGATATGCTATGTACTAATATTTTTAAAGAGTAAATTATAGCAAACATATTACATACAAAACTATGGGACATAACTTAAGGTTTATTTTAGGGTACAGCTATAGATATATGTTTATACTAAAACAAAAGACTAAAAACTAACGAATGAGTGGCCCAATCTTAGGATGAGACACTGAGGAGGATGGCAATCCCACACTCACTATTCTTTCCAAACCCAGTTTATTTTGTGGCCACTCAGTTAAGAGCTGAGGCATCCTCAGACTGACTACTTTTCTAGGGTTTGCCTCCAATGTAGGTTCTCACAAATCAACAAAGAATCACTAAAAGATTTTTCAAAATTAATACACTCACAACTTTTGCATCCAGAAAAAACTTGGTATTTTTCCTAATGTAGGAGGTATTAGTCAAGGCATCCCCTTGATCTTTATATTCACAAGTGTCTGCAGGGAATTCTCAGCTTCCTAAGGAATGTGGAAAAATGACTTTTCCGGACTGATGACGTTCAACAGGACTCTCTCTCCGGGATAAATCCTCATGCTTCTTAGAAACTGAGAGGACATTCAAGGCTTTCCCACAGTAACTGTGTTCAGAATCTCTCCCCATCTTTTGCTCGGTAATGCGAACACTTGTGCTGAAGGGTTTTCCACATTCTTTCTACGAATATTCCTTGGTAGTGATTTCTCACATGGGCTCTCAGTGATGGGAGTCCGTGAAGGTTTCTGCATTCTGATGATCTTAAGGTTTTCTTAGTCTGAACTGTCGCACGACTCCCTAGAAATATCACAAAGGCTTTCCTACAGCTTTTGTCTTCTTCAGGTTTCTCCCCATAAGTAATCTTTTGTGGACGCTGGGGTGAGTCTGAGTTGCAAGCTTACCACAAAGATTGCACGCATGATGTTTCTCTCCAGAGTGAATTAACACGACTTATTAAAGGCTACTTCATATAGACTAGGTTAAAAGAACGAGAGTCCGCTAAAGGCTTTTCTTCACTGATTTCATGGCAAGCTTCTCAGATGGTTCCTTATGATCTGCTACTATACATACCCTGTGTAGTTTCTTCCCACACTGTGTGAGCAATACAGTCTGGAAGAAGTGATAACAGGTTCTTCCGAGGCTAGGTCAAAAAAGACAATGTGGCTTCTGCATTAGCGCTCCCATAGATCAAATGCTTTGGGAGGAACCTGCTGCTACATAATGAAGATACTTATAGCCCTGTGGAGAGTGAGGTAATGAAGGTTCCCTGCCAACAACTGGCCTTAATGTGCCAGACATGTGAGCTAGCCATCTTGGAAGAAGATTCTTCAGCAGTAAAGACTCAGATGAGCGTTGCTCCAGCTCACATCTTGGCCTCACCTCATGACAGCTCCTGAGCCAGAACTACGTAGCTAAGCCATTTCCAAATCCCTGACCTACAGAAACTGTGAGATAATTAACGTATGTTGTCTGAAGCCACTGTGCTTCGGAGGGAAATTTGTTATGTAGCAACAGCTAACTCATACATCTAGTGAGTTCCCATCAGTTGTCTGAGAATTAAGAAATCAATGAATGCTTTCCTAGTTATTGTATTCATATCCACCTATTATGTATTCTCTTGTGCACAGAAAGGTAAGAGTTAGTGGTGAAAGATTTTCCACAATGATTACATTCATAGGGTTTTTCTCCAGTGTGAGTTCTCACGTGTTTCTTAACAGCTGAGAGATTATTAAATGCTTTCCCACAGTTACTGCATTCATAGGGTTTCTCCCCAGTATGAATTCTCTTGTGCACAGTAAGAGAAAAGCTACTACTGAAGGATTTTCCACACTGATTACACTCATAGGGTTTTTCTCCAGTATGAGTTCTCATATGCTGTGTCAGATATGAGCTCTTTCTAAAGGTCTTCCCACAATTGTGGCACTCATAAGGTTTCTCCCCTGTATGAATACTATTGTGCCCAGTAAGGGAGGACCTTGTGCTGAAGGCCTTGCCACACTGATTACATTCATGGTGATTCTCTCTTGTATGAATTCTCTTGTGGCTTTTGAGATTGCAACTAGTGCGAAAAACATGGAAACACTGATTACATTCATAGGGTTTTTCTCCAGTGTGAATTCTCACATGCAGTCTAAGGGAAGAGGGATCATTGAAGGCTTTCCCACAGTCATTGCATTCATAGGGTTTCTCTCCATTATGTATTCTTTTATGAATAGTAAGGTAAGATCGACTGCTGAAGGATTTGCCACACTGATTACAGTCATAGGGTTTTTCTCCAGTATGAATTCTCTTGTGCTGAGTGAGGTTAGATTTTGTGCTGAAGACTTTAAAGCACTGGTTACATTCGTTGAGTTTCACTCCAAGATGATTTCTTTCCTGTTAATTGAGAGATGAATCATAACTATAATTTATAGTATTTTTAATATTCAATGAATTTTTATGCATACGAACTCTCTTTCCCAGGAATTCTGTTATATTATTACAATTGATGTTTTGGCTATTTTCAGTGCTTATATATGACTTCTGCCCGGTCTGAGCTTTTAGAAGTTATAAAAGATGGATGCTTTGCCACAATTCCTTATCATTATTCACAGAGCATCTTCTGATAAACTCTGATAAACCACTTTGCATTTCTTTTTTTTTTTTTTAAGGATTTTATTTATTTATTTGACAGGCAGAGATCATAAGTAGGCAGAGAGGCAGGCAAATAGAGAGAGAGGTAGAAGCAGGCTCCCTGCTGAGCAGAGAGCCCAATGTGGGGCTGGATCCCAGGACCCTGGGATCATGACCTGAGCTGAAGGCAGAGCCTTTAACCCACTGAGCCACCCAGGCGCCCCAACCACTTTGTATTTCAACAGCCAATATTCTGGTCACATTTAAGAAAATATTTACTTGTGGAAACTCCCAGTGATGAAACAAGTTTGGAGCCAACTTATAGTTTTCCCCAAATTCACAGCTTTTCACAGAATCTCTCCAGAGACACAATTTCCCATGGTGTATATGACTTTCCTTTAATGACTCTGTTTACTTTGCAACTTTTCTAACTTATTCTCCTACTGTGGAAAAAAATCCAGAAATCAGCCATATTAATCTTACCGCTTTTATACCACTGGAATGTTCTTTTCTAAAATCATGCTTCTTGGGAGTTAACCATTTGGCTTTAAGTACTGTCTCCAAATCTGGGGAAAAAAAAAAAAAAAAAAAAAAAGAAAAGAAATTTAAGTTGATGGAGAAAAGAAATAGTAAAGTGCACATATGAGTAAATGCAGACTCTCAGGGATCAGCATTTTGCCATGAAAGCGCAAGGAGTATGAAAATTGTAGATATTCAAAAAATGATTCTAAAAGGATTAAGACTAATCAGAGATTTAAGAAGAAGGGATTATCAGGAATGCAAAGTAGGAAGGCATTGAACAAAGTGCTCATATGAGATTTATTTAAAAAGGAAAAGGACTATTATAGCATTGTATGGTGACAGATGGTAGCTATACCTCTGGTGAGCATAGTACAACTTAAGAAACTTGTCAAATCATGACACTGTACACCTGAAACTAATGTGACATTGTATGCAATTACACTTTAATTAAAAAAAATGAAAAGAAATGTCTTTTTCCCCCCTGCCTCTGACTCCAAGGTAATGTATGAGATACTTAACAAAAGGCAAAAAAGAAAGAAAGAATGTACACAAGGAAGCTCATACCAAATGTTCTTGACCATCTTTGTCAGAGAAAAAGACACTGTATAAACTTCCCTGTTTGACGTTTCCCAAACGTTAATACTCCCATGCCCCAAATCACTGACCAGAGCTATTCCTCAAAATGACTCATATCCACCCGTCCACCTGATGCTCACCTGGACAGGTGCCTGGGAGAACTCCCCGCTCCTCTGTCACCACCTTGGCTTCTTGTTCCAATTGGGAGATCAGACTGGGTTTATCAACGTGATACCCTATTCACAGAGAAAAGACAGAAGATGTTGGGTGACTGTACAGGTGACAAGCAACCCCATGAAACTGGAGCCAACAATTCTGAAGATGATCAAGTATGGCTTTTGCAGCAGTGGAATAACTACACATAAATTGTAATGAATATAGTAACTCCCAAGAAATAAAAATTCAAGCACACCCAATACCCAAGTGACAGGACATACACTGTCCCAAAGTCCATGTCTAAGTTTACATACATACTTTAGAAGCCCCAAAACTTTTAACCATGGAGAATGTAAAGTCAGAGTAAGGAACAGCTATTCAGTTCACAGGGAAGGCATCAGACAGAAAGTGCCATGAGGGCGGGGACCACATCTGTCTCATTCATCACTGTATTCCTAACCCCAGCATAGACCCAGGGGCACAGAAGTGCTTCAGAAAGACTGGTGAGAAGAGACAATAGTGAAAACTGAGGGATACTGAACCAACAGTCCCGAACTCTAAAGAATAACCTGGGGAAAGCCATCAGAATCAACTTTATCAGAACTTTGGAAACTTATCAAAAGTTCATAGCAACTTGGAAATTGTTTACTCAAGGACAACAACCAGCTGACATTTTCACTGACCCCTGTCTCATCCTCTATTCCCTGCTTTGGCTGCAACCTTGAAGATGAGAGCCCACATTCCTAGTACCAGAGGGAGCAGGATGGATCTTATTCCAAAGTTCTGTGGTTGTTTTGATCTTTCTGAAGGTTTGGCTCCAAGGGCTTGACTTTATTTATCTAATCTCGAATTCTCCAAGGGCTGAGCTGGGTACTCAGTGGGGATGTACTGAATACATTTCAAGGAAAATATATTAGCCACCACTGCCTGAGGCCTATGATAAATATATCATAGGAAAACAAAAGACTGTCCAAGAAACTTGGGAGGAAAAATATGGAATAAGATGTTCTGGGGAATTTTTAAAAGTTGCCCCTCCCCCCCAAAAAAGTTGCCCTCCCATTTCTTTGAATCTAGAAGGCTAGGATTGGGCACATGCTCAGAAAAGACCTGAAACAGCACTAAGTCCTCAGCTTTGGCTGATCTTTAAGTTCTGCACAAGCAGAAAGTGAAGATTATGGCAGAGTTGTAAACTGCCTGCTGATGTGAAGGTATGTTCCCAAACACACACATGGAACACATCTGCAGAGACAATAGGTTTTTACTTTTTGTTCCAAGCCTTTAAAAAAATCTTTAACCATGAAGTTAACAAAATAGTTTTCTGGGACTACACATGACAAGTACGGACATTACAAAATTAGTTCAGGAGTATCATTAAACATATATACAACAAGCAACAACAACAAATTTTGGTGATGGGGAAAAGCCTGATTCCAGAATTCCCATACAATAATGTTCCAAATGTCCATTTTGCAACAACAATATTTTGAGGCAGGAAAAGAAATAAAAGTGTGGCCCATTACAGGGAAAAAAAAAAAAAAAATTCCCCTCTGAGGAAGCCCAGCCGTTAGACTTAGTAGTCAAGGAATTGAAATCAACTATTTTAAAGTATGCTCAAAGACGAAAAGAAAACTGTGTATAAAGAATAAAGGAAACCATAAAGATGAATTCTCATAAAATAGAACACATGTTAAAGAAACAGAAATTACAAAAAGAACCTACATAGAAATTTTGGAGTTGAAAAGTACAAAAACTAAAATGAAAGAAAGTCAGAAGAGCTGTTGAGCGGCAGATATTGGCAGGAAGAAGAAAGACTCCATAAGCATGAAGACAGGACAATTTCTATTACCTCAATGGAAGAAGAGAAAGAAAAAAAATGAAAAAAAAAAATAAAACACCCAAAACAAAAAACTTGAACAGAGCCCTAAAGACCTGTGAATACCATCAAACATACCAACAGACACATCATGGGAGTTCCTTAAGTGGAGAAGAGAATGAGGTAGAAAGAATATTTGAAGAAATAATGGCCAAAAACTTCCAAAAAAACTGATGAAAAACACAAATGGACACAACCAAGAAGTTTAAGAAACCTCAAGTAGGCTAAACTGAGACACAGAGATTACTAGCACGTCTATCCTACAAGAAATGCTAATGGGAGGCTTTCAGGCTGAAATGAAAGGATAATGGGTATTAACTCAAATCACACAAAGAAACAGAGAATCGGATAAATGAAAATACGTAAACCAAGAATAATTATATTTTTGGTTTGAGATTCTCTTCTTTTTCTTACATGACTTACAAGAGAAATGCCTAAGCCCATAATTATGAATCTATGTTAATTGGCACAGAAGGCATAAACATGCAATTTGTGACAAAGCAATATAAAGGGAGTGTTTGTGTGCAAACACCAATACAAGAGCAAAAATTTTGTATGCTGTTGACACAAAGTTGGTACTAAACCAAAACAGACTGCTGTAAGTTAAAATGTTAATTGCAGTTCCGCAGGACAACTATGAAAAAAAATTAACTAAAACACACAAAAAAATGACAGGACATCCAAATGGTCCCCTAGAAAACATCTAACACAAAAATAATAATGAAAGAACTAAGGAACAAAAATGGTATAAGACATGTAGAAAATAGCAAAATGGCGTATGTGGGTCTTTATCAGTAACTATCTTAAATGTAGATGGATTAATCTGTCCAAATAAAAGGCAGATTTTGGCAGAACAGATAAGAAATATCCAATTATATGTTATCCATGAAAGACTCAATTTACATCCAAACACACTAAGAGGTTGAAAGTCAACGGATGGAAAGATATATTCCAAGCAGAGAGCAACCAAAAGATAATGTAGCTACATTAATTTCAGGCAAAACAGACTTTAAGATAAAAACTGTTATGAGACACAAAGATATTCTTTAATGATAAAAAGGTAATTCATCCAGAAGATGTAGCAATTACAGACTAATAAAAACAGAATTCTACAGTACTAGATTTCAAACTGACATAACTGAAGGGAGAAAGATGGAGAGTTCTATAATAGTTGCAGACTTGAACATCCCACTTTGAACAATGGGTAGAACAACTAGTTAGAAGGTTAACAAGGAAAAGGAGGACTTAAACAATCCTACAAACTCACCAGACCTAACAGACATATAAAATATTCCGCTCCACCACAGAATACACTTTCATCCATATACATATGGAACCTCCTGATCAGACAGACCATATGTTAGGCCATAAAATGAGACTGAATAAATTTAAAAGCAGTGAAATCATAGAAAGTATTTTCTCTGAATATAATAGAATCAAATAAAAAAATCAGTGACAGAAAGATGTGTCTTGGAAAACTTGATACTGTTAAGGTGACAATACTTACCAAAGTGATATACTGATTCAGCACAATCAGCACCAAAACTCCAACAGCTCTTACTTGAATAAATGGACAAAGTTGACCCTAAAATTCATGTGGATTTTCCAAGGATCTCAAATAGAGGAGTCTTGAAAAGGAACAAAATAGGAATTCTCACAATTCCTGACATCAAAACTTAGGTCAAAGCTGGAGTACTAGACACGCCACAGCACCAGCACAAGGAGACACAGAGATTAACAGAACAGGATTGAGTGAGCATAAACCCATATGTCTGTGGTCATTTCAATTGTCAAAAAACAATTCAATGGGGGAAAAAACAGTCTCCTACAGAAGTGGACATTGCTGCTATAAGCACTGGGGTACAGGTGTCCCTCTGAACCAGAAATTTCGTACCCTCTGGATATATACTGTTGATAGGGTAGCTCTGTTTTTAACTTTTTGAGGAATCTCCACCCTGTTTTCCAGAGTGGGTATACCAGTTAGCCTTCCCACCAACAGAGCAAGATGGTTCCCCTTTCTCCATATCCTCACAAACACCTGTTTCTTGTGTTATTGATTTTCGCCATTCTGACAAGGAAAGTGCGGTGGTACCTCACTGTGGTTTTGATGTGTGTTTCCCTGATGCTGAGTGATGCTGAGCACTTTTTCATGTGTTTGTTGGCCATCTGGATTTCTTTGGAAAAATATGATTTCACTCATATGTGGAATTTAAGAAACAAAACGAACAAGCAACGGCGGAGGGGAAGAGACACAGAAACCCAGAAACAGACTTAACTATGAAGAACTCTGGTGTGTCAAAGGACACAAATAAAATCAAGACACACCACCACATGGGAGAAATTATTTCCGAATCATATTTTGGATAAGGAATCAGCGTTCACGATATATGACCAATCTTTATAGTCCAAGAACAAAAGATAAACAACCGAATTTCAAATGGGCTTGAGCAGACACTTCTCCACAGAAGACCTACAAACCGCCGACTACTTCGTGAAAAAGTGCTCAAGTCATTGGTGATGAGGGCAATGCAAATCAAAACCACCACGGAATCCCCCTTCGCAACCATGAGGATGGCCACCCCCGGAAAAACAAATGTTGGGGGGATGCAGGGAAACGAGAGCCCTCACACCTCCGCGCAGGTGCCATGGAAAATGGTGCGCAGCTCCCCAAAAGGCTAAACATGGTAACGCATGATGCAGCCTTCCCCTCCCAGACCCGTACCCAGCAAAAGCAGAAACACGTGGAAAGGACAGCCTGGACACAAATATTCACAGCAGCGCTGTTTGCAACAGCTGGTCAGTGTGAAACCACCAAATGCTTATCAACCAATGAATGAATTTTAAAAATGTGCATGTGATTCAGACACGATGAGGAATAATGAGCTGGTACAGGCCATGCCATAGCTGGACCTTGAACGACTATGCTGCCGAAAGCAAGAAGCCAGACAAAAGAGATCAGATCTTGGGGAATACGATGAAATGAACTGTTCTCAACAGGCGCGGCCACAGAAACAGGAGGCAAACTAGTGGCTGCCGGAGGGGGGGCAGGGGGAAAGGTACCGGGTACTAAGCACTTCCGGGGGCGGGGCTGAGAGGGGCTGACACTGTTCCCCATTTGGACAGTGTTCTAGCTGCAGGGCAATGCCAATGCAGCAAAAGCTGCTGCGCGGTACACTTTAGAATAGTTACAATGGTGAATTTTATGGTATGGGAATGTTATGACAATTAAAAAAAAAAAAAGGACAAAAGGAAGTCTTGTCACCTGAGTCATTCAATAAATGCAGGGCTGAGGCGGGGCTTACCCAGGGATGCCAGGTTCCTGCAGTTCTCCCGCATCACGTCTCTGTACAGTGTTCTCTGAGAGGGGTCCAGCAGTGCCCACTCCTCCTGCGTGAACTCCACGGCCACATCCTCGAAGGTCACCAAGTCCTGAGCCATCACAAGAATCGAGGCTTAGCCAAGAACTTCCCCCACCAAGTTGATAAGGGGACAGGAACAGAAACGGGGAACCCCAAGCTTAAGATACACGGGCAGGGTTCTGAGCTGTGCTCTCCACTGCTTCTGGGCTCAGCCTGCAGTGCTCCTCTCCTGTCTACTGACGCTCACTGCCAAGGTGAAATGTACCTCTAACACATAGGTGAGTCCCTTATTCCCGGGAGACTGTGAAATCCTGCAGTCTTATCTCCCTCAGTCTCGGGGTTAAGCATAGGCCTGGGACGTGGCAGATGCCAGAGAAATACTTGGTAAATGAATGAGTGATTTCCTCACCGCCACCATTAATCACTTGAGTCTAGGACACTTGAGTTTACCTTCCCCTTAAAATTCTCAGTGGAACAGGACGTAGCCAGTGACCGTGGAGGAAGCTTTGCCGCGTAGAAAATGTTGACAAACACGGCCGCTGGCTGGGCAGCCCCTCATCCCCATCAGATGCCCGGAGACCCTGCGCTGTCCGAGGCCTGGTTTGGCTGTGGGGCTCCAGGTCACTGAGAGATAATCCGACCGCTGATCAAGGGAATGATGATCTGGAAAAAGGAGTATGTGACTCACCGGTAACCAGCTTGTCAGGAAGCCATGCACCGACCCTTCCTCCTTTGTGCATCCTTTTTGAGGAGAGGCTGAGAACAGGGAAGGCTGAGCTGGAGAAAGAGAAATGAATCCGAGGAGGTCGGGATGGCTCTGTATTCTAGCACTCACCTGTGTGGGGGCTTGCCCACCTACCTGTAACTGACCATACCCCAACACACACACACACACGCACATGCACACGCATGCACACACAGCTTTCACAGGAGGCAGAGCAGAGCCCTGTCTCACCAAGGCCAAGACTCTTACTGCACTGGAGGAAAAGGCGAGAGTTCTCATTTCACAGTGGAGGAAACTGAAGTTCAAGGGCCAGCACTGTTATTTTATCAAGTTTACAGAAAGAATTTGAGGCATAATTCAAAAACTCCCATATTCACCACACAGGTGACATCTTCACAGTCGCCCAAACCAGCAACACCCGAAATCCCAAGAACCACATGGGGCCCCTGTGATTCCCGCTCTGTGGTGCACGGGCCTTTAATGCTTGGACTCTGGGGACCCCCGAGCTTACCACAAGTGGGGGACAGAACCACAGCCTCCATCCTGTGACTCAGACAGAGAACCCGGACGCTCCTCCTCTCGTCCCCACTGCGCACGCAGGCCAGGTTCTGGAAGAAACGGGGAAACAGGAGCCTTCACAGCCTCTCTCCCTCCCCAGGCTACCGAGGACGGACCTGTCGCAGCCTGCCCACCGTGTCCTCCTTGGAAGCGCACGTGGGGTCTCCAGTCCCGGGTCTTTACTTTGCTCAGAAGGGGATGAACGCAGGGCATGTGAAGGCAGAACTTGTCCTCTTGTCCTAACCGGTACGACCATCATGGGCCTGCGCCGCCCCCATGGAATCCTCAGGCTCACCGAGTCTCAGGGCACGTTCTTCCCATCCAAGTGCTTGTCGCACACACAGCCCCAGCTGCGACCCTTTACCAGCTGGACACGCTGGCACCTGCCTCCCATCAGTCCTTCCCCCGCCAGTCCCACCACCGTCAGATGACGTCAGAGGGCGAGCGGATGACCCTCGCTGGGTAGGACGTCAGAGGGCAAGCGGATAACTCTCACTGCGTTGCGAGGTTCCCCCATCCTCGCCGGCCGCACCTTCCTTCGCCTCCCAGACGTGCCCTTGTTCACTCCGCGTCTCTCTACCACACAAAGGACTCGGTCCAGCCACTCTCCTGCTCCTCAGGCAAGCCCTGTCCTCCCTTCCTGCTTCCCCCGCTTGGATCTCACGGATCTCATCTCTCCGCCCACCCTCACGCCTGCCCAGCAGTGCTCCCACCAGGCGTGATTCCAAACCTCTGCCTGCTCTGTCGTGCTGCCACCTCTAGGGCAACACGGTCACAAACACGCAGAGCCCCTGACCCTGCGCGGCACCCTGTACGGCCGTGCAGCTCCCTACCCGCCCACCTGCTCCCATCTCATTACGCCCCACATGCCCTCCCTTCTTCCCTCCAGAGGAACCAGCTTCCTAAATGGTCCTCGGTGACCCAAGCCTCCTGGTGTCCACACCCACCTGCGTGAGGCTGATCCGCGTGACAAGAGTACCCAGGAGGTGACTCGGAGAGGAACTGAGGCTTCCCTCCGACAGCAGCACCGGTGTGCCGGCCTGGAAGCCAACTGCCTTGGCAGAGAACCCTCAGCGCCCGGCAAGACTTCAGATTGCTGCAGCCCCAGTGGACATCCCGCCGGCAACTCATCAAGTCCCTGAGCTAGAACCTTCTAGCTGAGCTGTTCTGAATTCCTGAACCACAAAAACCATGAGAGATGCCACATGATCATTATTGTCTTCAGTCGCTGAGATTTGGGACAATCTGTCGGGGGACAACAGATAAGAAACACACCCTCGCTTGCAGCAGCTGGTCCTGCCTCTTACTTCTCAGAGTAACATTCACGGGAGGAACTCTACCTGCCCACGTAGCACACCCCCCCTCTCCAGCGGCCACATGCACCACGGTTCCTGCCCTCCCTCCTGTTCCAGACTCGAGCTGCCCCCGTTCGGTATCAGGTCAGGGTCTGCGGCTCTGTTCTGGGCTCTGTCCCGCCTGCTGTTCGAGGAGCTGCGCACAACGGACTGTCTCATGCCTGTCCTGCCCTTCCGGCCCTACCACTCTACTGGACCCTTTCTTACACCGTGGAAACCCGATGCAGTGTTTTTCAGTAGTGAAATCAATCTATCTTCCGTTTTCTCTCTTTTACTACCCAGCCCCTCGCTCTCTGATCCCAGGCACAGGGGCTCGCTCTGACTCATTTCCTCGCATCCCACCTCCTCCTCAGCCCAGAACCCTCTGGTTTTCACTACTACCATTTCAAGGACATGACCCTTGGTGGAACCTCCCCCGATCTCCTATCTTACTTTTAATAACAGAGATGCACACAGCAACTACACAGATAACTTTTTTTTTTTTTTTTTTTAAACCTGTCAGATCAACAGACCTAGTGGACCACATCTCCTCTTGGCAAGCCTGTCTGGACAGGCACGCTCATACACTGCTGGACATAATTCCCAAGGAAGGAAAATTGCCAGCTGCAGGCAAAATGCGGCAACATTTACCCCTTCCGGGCCAACCACAATCTAGGAACCTATCTCAGGATACACAAATACTAAAGGACAAGGACACAAATACTAAAGGTCAAGGGTGTGATGATACACCCCGGCCTTATTTAGAATATCAAAGGACCATCAATAGGGAAGCAGCTCAATGAACTAGGGACTACCCACAGAATGAAGAAACTCTCCCAGCCAAAAAAGAAACAGATGATCTCTAGGTATTGATAGACATTCTCATCTCCAATAAGTTTAAGTGAAAAAAAAATTAAATTAGAATTAAGTGAATTTAAAAATTTTAAACTAAATTAAAATTAAGTGAAAAAAAAAAGTTTCAAAGCAGTGTCATCCCTATAAAAAGGGATGTTTCCTAGGGAACGAATGCCTCCTTTCCCTGGAGTTCGGGAATCAAATGTAACTATCTAGAACCGAGCTTCTTGAGGTCTGTGTGCCCTCCCTGCACCCAACGGATCAACGCAATAAAGGCTGCTGAGTGTGAGCAGGGAGGGGAACCTGGGACACTAAGAGTCTGGGCCGGGTGGAGGGAGAGTTCAGGGCCTCTTTGCCTCCTGGGCCTGTGCGGACAGATTACCGCCCCCTGTCCCAAAGGTGTCCAGACTCCACTCCTCAGAATCTGTGAACGTGTGAGCTTCCACGCACAAGGGATTGTGGAGCTGTGATTAAGGTAAGGCTCCCGAGATGCGGACAGTATCCAGAATTAAACGGGTGAGCCCAAGGTCATCACAAGAGGCCTTACAAGAGGGAGGTAAGATGGTCAGGTCAGAGAAGGCGCTGGGATGATGGAAGCAGGAGTCAGAGAAAGAGGCTGGAAGCTGCTACCTACCTACACCGCCCCGCCCTGACGACAGAGGCAGGAGCCACAAGCCAAGGAAGGCAGGTGACCTCTATGAGATTGTAAGGGCCTATTTAGCCAGAGCAATTCCATCCGATTAAACAGTAATTTTGTTGTTTATGCAGTAAAACTTAAACTGATAATCTCCCCCTCACCCCCCATGCCCCAGGACTTCCTGAAAAGCAAGTCCGGGAAACCAGTCCCAGGTAACAAAGCCCAAATACAAGGGCGGGTCAGGCCAGGTGGAGACATCTGATCAGTGGGGGCACACACTGTCTCCCTAGCTACCAAAGAATGTGGGCCCCACCTTTTGGGCGCCAATTCTGACCAAGGTGATAGGCTAGTTCAAATAGCTACTATAGAATAAATTGTGATTCAGTTGGTCACTTGTGTGTGACCGAGCATGACTGTGCAGCTTTCTCTGTGTGTTGCAATCCCATCGGTCACCTGTGTGTGGCCAGGCTCAACCACATGGCCCTTGCCCTTTAAAAGTTAGCCGGTAAGGCTGGGAGGGGTGGTCCTCTCTTTAAGAGGCAGCTCTGACGGGTTGGTTTGATTCTTGATGCTTGGCATGAAATAAAGCTTTGCTTGACTTTTGCATTGTATCAATCAGTCTCGTTCCTTTGATTACGGACCCATCAAGATGGAAAAGACACAGGAAAGGAGTCTCCCCTAGAGCCTCTGGAAGGAATGCAGCCCTGATGACCACTGAGGATCTGCCTTCCAGAATGGGAGAAGAAATCCGTGTTGCTGTCCGAGTCTCCGGTCATTTGTTCCAGCAGCCACAGACCACTGCTGTGGAGCCTCCTTCCCTTCTGCAGCGGCAGGGTGTCTCCTTTCTCCCCACCAGAGACCCGATCTGCACTTTGGAAGAGCCCAGTCACAGATGAGCCATGAGAGGGCTGGGATCCAGCCGCTCCTGGAGCCCCTAAGGAAAAGCAGGCTAAACAGATACCTGGGGCACTTTCAGGTTCTGAGGACCCCATCAGAGTCTTCTGGCAGGTGACATGTCACAGGAGGGCAGAGGGGTCTGTGCTCAGTTTAGAGATTCAGTGACGCCTGCAGCGGATGCATGTCCATGCTGGAAGAAGGTTGGAGAGGATGGGCCACCTGGAGCCAGTGCTGCCCAGCAGAACTTTCTGGGATGCCAGAGATGTCCTCTAACTCTGCTCTGTCCAGCTGGTAGCTACAGCCACATGTGGATACTGAGCCCTTGAAATGTGGCCAGGACGAATGAAAAAAAAAAAAAAAATGAAATTCTGATTGTGTTTCTTATTGGTTTCATTGAAATAGCTACAGGTGACTCGTGGTTCCCGCAGTAGACAGGGAAGCCGTGGACTGCTCAGGCATGACTTCTTCCAGGATGCGGAGGAGGGGGCCTATGAGTGGCAAAGCAGGATGAAAGCATGGGCCTGGGTGAGGGGGAGGCCTGCAGGTTCGCATGGACAGGAGCTGGGGGCAGAGGAAGGGCCCGGTACCATCTGACAAACGCAAGCACGAATGAAAGCATCGTTTCAATTTCTCAGTTCTGAACTCCCGGGTCTCCTCTTCGCACTTCTTTCCTACTCCACAACCACCATCCGGGCTTAGGGAACCATCACCTTATCCCTTCACTTCCTCTTACCATGCCCGGTCTTGCGTCTGAAGTCTTCCTTCTGAATCCTGAAGTCCATTTTAATCCACATGCACAGACCAAAGGTGAATCACGTCCTCCCAGTGCTCACATCGCTACCATGTCCTCTACTAGCCTGAGAGCAGAGTCCAATCTAAGACCTGACCTAGTCCAGCCTGCCCTGCTCTGTGCTCCCCACTTTGCTGGCTCGGCTTAGCCATTCAGGTCTTCCTAGCTCATGGAGGACACAAGGCTCTCTCCTGCTCTGGGGTTGTCTTTATGCCTCAGCCCTGAAGGTCAATATCAGCCCTTCTCAAGGCCTCCCTGTTCCCTCGACTGAGTTCTATGTGCCAAGATCCCACATCACTCCTGTCATGAGTTGTTTAAAATCACAATTCCTGGGGGCCTGGGTGGCTCAGTCGGTTAAGGGTCCTCCTTCGGCTCAGGTCATGATCCTGGAGTTCCAGGATTGAGCCCCACACTGGGCTTCCTGCTCAGTGGTGAGTCTGCTTCTCCCTCTGCCTGTCACCCTGCTTGTGCTCTCTCTAATAAATAAATAAAATCTTAAAAACAAGTAAAATTAAAAAAGTGGACTTTTGGAACTCCATCAGGATCAAAAGCTTTTGCACAGCAAAAGAAATAGTCAACAAAACGAAGAGGCAACTCATGGAATGGGAGAAGATATTTGCAAATGATACTACAGAAAAAGGGCTGATTTCCAAGATCTATTAAGAACTCTTCAAACTCAACACCCCCAAAACTGATAATCATGTAAAAAAAAATGGGCATAAGACATGAACAGACACTTCTCCAAAGACATACAAATGTCTAACACATGAAAAAACGTTCATCATCATTAGCCATCAGGGAAATTCAAATCAAAACCACAGTGAGGTATCACCTTACACCAGTTAGAAGGGCCAAAATCAGCAAGACAGTAAACAACAAGTGTTGGAGAGGATGTGGAGAAAGTGGAACCCTCTTACACAGTTGGTGGGAATGCAAGTTGGTGTAAGCACTTTGGAAAACAGTGTGGAGATTCCTCAAAAAATTAAAAATAGAGCTTCCTTATGACCCTGCAGTTGCACTACTAGGTATTTACCCCAAAGATACAGATGGAGTGAAAAGAAGGGCCATCTGTACCCCAATGTTCATAGCAGCAATGGCCACAATCGCCAAACTGTGGAAAGAACCAAGATGCTTTTCAACAGACAAATGGATAAAGAGGTTATGGTCCATATACACAATTGAGTATTATGCCTCCATCAGAAAGGATGAATACCCAACTTTTGTATCAACACAGACGGGACTGGAGGAGATTATGCTGAGTGAAATAAGTCAAGCAGAGAGAGTCAATTATCATATGGTTTCACTTACTCATGGAGCATAAGGAATAACATGGAGGACATTAGGAGAAGGAAAGGAAAAGTGAATTGGGGGAAATCGGAGGAGGACACGAACTATGAGAGACTGTGGACTCTGAGAAACAAACTGATTGAGAGTTTTGGGGGGGCTGGGTGAGCCTGGTGGTGGGTATTAAGGAGGGCATGGATTGCATGGAGCACTGGGAGTGGTGCATAAACAACGAAATCTTGGAATACTGAAAAAAACACAGAATTAAATTAAAACAATTAAGTAATTTTAATTCCCTATTTAATTCTAATTCCCTATTAGAATCTAAGTTCCATGAAGGCAGAACAAGGTCAGTCTGGCTCTCCAGGTCTCTGTTATCTGACCCAGGGCCTGGCTCACAGAGAGCATGAGCCACGCTGGTTTGTCTAGAACTGTCCTGGTTTGAACACTAAATGTCCTGTGTCCTGGTAAGCCTCTCAGTTTCAAATAAACAAGGAGGGTTGCTCGCCATAAACTGTGCACTCAAAGAATATCTATTGCATGACAAATAAACACTCTCTTCCAAAACATTACAGGAAATCTAGAGTAAAATTGGGACACACGTGCACCCATACATGGAATTAGTAAAACCCAACAACAGAAGACTACTTAACAGGATCCTCTGTAACATCAATTACCAGACTGTTATTTCAGAAAAGTTTTTTTTTCTTTTAAAGATTTCATTTATTTATTTTAGAGAGAGCACAAGTGAGAGAGATCACAGAGGGAAAAGGAGAAGCAGACTCCCGCCTGAGCGGAGAGCTGATGTGGGGCTCAATCCCAGGACCCTGTGATCATGACCTGAGCCGAAGGCAGATGCTTAACCCATTTAGGCACCCAGGCGCCTCTATTTCAGAAAACTTTTAAGAAATAAAAGTTAATTCCTGCCAGAAGGCAAGGTAGAGAGGATAGTCTGTGGAAACAAGTGCCCTACCTTCAACACACAAGTTGTTGGGTATTCCTCTAAATAATGTTAAATCTGATTATGAAAAAAAAAATCCATTGCTGGTCAATTCAATTTTAAATTTCTGTTACTAACAGAAAGAAGTTCAAAGAATTTTTCCCCCAGATGTCCATATATTTTTAATCCTTGTGGAGCATTTATAGGGCTTTAGATTTCAAACTGAATGGGTCTCGGGAACGCTGCTGAGAAGTCCTGCTAATCTTTAGTGGGAGAACTTGTAATATTACGTATGCATGTAAAAGTTTTATATATTTATCCTTACATATAAAATCCTGAAATTTTTAGTAGGACAGAATGCAAGAAAATCTGTATTTCTCTACCATTACATTTAGTGATTTACATATTTGTTTACTGTGTCCTTGTTTGCATATAAATGTATTTATTGCCTTATTTCCACACACATAACCACACTCACCTTAGTATCTTTCCTTTGAACATAATCCATCAAACATACAAATAATTTTTCTTAAGATACCCTCACTCGGGCATCTGGGTACCTCAGTGGGTTAAAGCCTCTGCCTTCGGCTGAGGTTGGCTCAGGTCATGATCCCAGGGTCCTGGGATAGAGCCCCGCATCCGCATCTGGCTCTCTGCTCAGCGGGGAGCCTGCCTCCTCCTCTCTCTCTGCCTACTTGTGATCTCTGTCTGTCAAATAAATAAATAAAATCTTTAAAGAAAAAAAAAAATACCCTCACTCTTAGCAGCTCTTCGTGTTTACAGCCTGAGCACAGGGAAGCCCATCAACAGCTCATCTGCACAATGGAGGCTTCTGGAACCTGTTACAAGTTCCTCATGGTCCTCACCTGGTCACAAAAATCCACAGATCAGTGAGGCTGGTGGACCCTGAAGCTGGTTTTAACACAAATTTGAGTTCAAGAGAGGCTTTTCTTGTCTGGGGGGAAAAAAAAAAAGACACAAAGATCGTTTTTGAGGCCTTTTTATAGAGAGTAATTGTTCATGGATAAATAGACCACCCATCCGTCTTTTTTTTTTTTTTCATTTATTTAAAGTGTAAATTTTGGCAGTGACTGGATTTACCAGATTCCCGACCAGCCATCTGCACCCCAAGTGGAAGAAAGCAGCATCATACTGTGTGTGCATCAGACTTACTCAACTCATCTTGCTGGATAAAGATTTTATGGTGACTATATATACACTTTATGTTTTTTTAATTAAAAAAAAAAAAGATTTTATTTATTTATTTATTTGCGAGAGAGGAGGGGAGGAGGAGCGGAAGGGGAGGGCGAGGGAGGGAGAAGCAAGGAGCCCAGAGGGTTGCTGGATCCCAGGACCCTGAGATCCTGTGACCCCAGTGAAACCCCGGGGTCTGACGCTTAACCGACTGAGCCACCCAGGCGCTCAAAGATGCCAGACACTTTCAACCGGGCTTGTCACTTAGGGGGCGGTAAGTGACTCAGCTGACTTTGAAACAATTTCCACGGCTGACCCAGGATTTCAGAGGTGTGGGGGCCCTACAGCACGAAGTCCCGAGCCCGGCACTACAGATTAGGCATCGTCTTTTGGAGGAGGGGTGCTGCTCCGTGCACCGTAAGACGCTGAGCTGCAACCCCGGCCTCCGCCCGCTAGAAGCTAGCTGCGCCTCCCCACACCCCCATTAGTACAACCAAAACAATGCCTCCAGACATTGCTCAAAGTCGCCTGCGGGGGCAAAACCAGCCCTCAGAGGTGGGGGGGGGGGCAGTGCCCGGAGTCGGGAGACACCGGCTTGGGACCGACCTGAGGAAACAGCCCAGGGGAGGAAACGGGACTCCGGCTGGGGACAGACGGACGCGGGGACGCCAGAGCCCGTGCCTGGAAATGTCGCGGCCCGTGCCCCTCCCTGGGCGCCGACCGGAAGCCCCGGACCGCCCGCCGCGCTCCGAGTCCGGCCCCTCGCCCCGAGGCCAAACATACCACGTGAAACCGGTCCCCCGGGGAAGAGCGCACTCCCCACGCAGCAACCACCCGAGGCTTCTTCCACGGCACCGCCCCACGCTTCCGCTTCCGGTCTCGGGCTGGTCGCCTCGCGCCCCAGTTCCGGTCTCTGTGGAGCCGCCGCGGAGAGGGAAGTTTAGGGGATCTGAGTTGGGTCGGGCGGGGTCGACCGCCGCGTATCGCCGCCGCCGGCCAGGATTTCTGGGTCAGTGAGGGAGGGACCCACCGCCCCGGGCAGGGTTAGCACCGGGAACGGAGACCAGCCCTAAGGGGCGGGGCTGTGGGCAGTACCAGGTCTGGGGGGTGCGGCTGTGGGCGGGAACAGCGAGAGGGCGGGCGGGCAGGTGGGCGGTGACAAGCTCTGGGGCGTGGCAATGGGCGGGGTCGTAGTCGAGGGGAGGTACGGCGGGCGGAGACCAATTCCAGGGGCAAGAATGTGGCCGAAATAAGCTTGGCGGGAGGGACTGTGGGAGGAAATCAGCTCCGGGGGCGCGGCTGGAGGCGGGGCTTCACGTGTACCTCTGGACTGCACTAGCAACAGGATGCATAAGAAAATTTTCTGCAATCTTTCCTCCACGTTTACACAGCCTCACACAATCCTAAAGAAGGACTTGTACGTAGTTAGGGCTTTTATTTTTTTGTGCATGTTTGCTGTCTTAATTTCTTTAAAAATGGATTATGTATGCACATAGCTCTACAACTTGCCTTAGAGATCTAATGCTCTTTTAAAAATTTTGGTGGGACAGAGAGGGTACTAGTTCATAGATTACACATACAGGAAAACTTTAAAAAACGATACAGAGGAGCGCCTGGGTGGTTCAGTCAGTTAAGTGTCTGCCTTCGGCTCAGGTCATGATCTAGGGTCCTGGGATGGAGCCCCAGGTCGAGTTCCCCGGTCAGCAAGGGGTCTGCTTATCCCTCTCCCTCTGCCTGCCACTCCCCTTGCTTGTGCTCTCTCTCTCTCTGTCAAATAAATAAATAAAATCTTTTGAAAAAGATGCAGAGTCAGTAAAATATCCTCACTCCCAGCACTGTTTCCCAGTCCTTTGCCCAGAGGTAAATATTCTTTCCTCCTCTATCCTTTTAGATATAGGTGTATATGTATGCGTATGTTTATGCTCAATCCCAAAAGGGATGTCGGCGAGTAAAACCTGGAACTGATAAACTGTCCCATGCACCTGAATCTACAGAAAAGAGATTTAAATTTCTGGTGGAGAGGGATAAACCAGAGATGAACTGATAGGAAAAAAGAAAAGAAAGAAAAGTTCACAATTTAAAAGGTCAAGACAAAAAATGAGAAAGAGAATGTTTTCATCATATCCTACCTGGTGTGTCAACAGATAAGATTCATATGTCATAAGGTGCTAAACATTTATGTAATAAAACAATAAACATCAAAATTGGTTTCTCATAATTAATTATATTGGGTAAGGGAAATTATGTTTTAAGATATGTAAGAGAACTACATGCAATTTTTTTCAGAAAAATTATTGGAAAAAGTCAAAAGCTGAAAAATGAAAACACTGTATAAGGGGCTAATTTAAAAATACAGAGTTATAATTTACAATAAACAAGTTGTTTCTGAGAGTCAGAAGTGAGGAGGATAGATTTTCATTGTAAGACTCTAAGTATTATTTAAGATATAGATATATAGACAGACAGAAACACACACATACATGCATAGAAGCCTGAATTTGTATTCCAAAGGGATCATCAAACTGTTAGAAGAATTCATAAAAGTGATCCACTTTGCAACAACAGAATATATTTTGAAAATTTCAGTCTTCAAGCATAAAAAAAGCTATAATCATCCTTGTGGAAAAATGAATACAGCATTACTTTCCAATGCACATGATGATAAGCATGTTATGTATATCACTACAGAGTATTTTCACAGGAAATCTATAAGGAAGATGCTATTATCTACCTACATTTTACAGATGAGGGAACTGATAGCAGCATATTGCTAAAAGTTTCATATTTCATTGAAATCTAATAGATATTGTCTCATTTTAAAATTGCTTATTGGGGCGCCTGGGTGGCTCAGTGGGTTAAGCTGCTGCCTTCGGCTCAGGTCATGATCTCAGGGTCCTGGGATCGAGTCCCGCATCGGGCTCTCTGCTCAGCAGGGAGCCTGCTTCCCTTTCTCTCTCTCTGCCTGCCTCTCTGTCTACTGTGATCTCTCTCTGTCAAATAAATAAATAAAATCTTAAAAAAAATAAAATTGCTTATTGAATTCTTTTTTCATTAATAAAACAATATGTGCTATTCTAACAAGCAAAGGGTATGTAAAAATGATTTAGTAAAACTACAGTTTTCTTTGGATATAGTTAAGTATATAGCAATCACTTTATTATTTTTCTGCTCTCTGCCTCACATCTAGGAAGCTACTTCCTATCCTAAAGATTTACTAGAAAACTACTAAATAAGAATTAGGAAACCCTTATATCATATGCAAACTTCCTGAACCCCACAAAGAGCCATTATGGAAAAATATTTGGTGAAAAAATCTTAAATTATTAATGAATTGATATCAACACAAATTACAATGAGGCAAGATTTATTTGAAGAGTAGCAAATATTTAAACTTTAGAAATTTAGAAAGGTACTTTGTTACATTAGATGATGTATATAAGAATATTTTTTTCAATCTCACTGAGTGCCAGGAAAACATTTGAGAAAATGCACTGCAGCAGTATTTACAATATCCAAGAGATGGAAATGACCTAAATGTACATTGCTGGATGAAAGAATAAAGAAAATGTGATGTGTTCATACAATGGAATATTATTTGTCTTAAAAGAGAAGGAAATCCCGTCATATGCTACAACATGTGTGAATTTGAGAGCACCATGCTAAATGAAATGAACCAGTTACAAAATGACAAATACTACATGATTCCACTTATATGAGAACCCTAAAGTAGTCAAACTCATAGGAACGAAGATAAATGGTGGAGGCCAAGGCTGGGGGTGGGGATTGATGGGGAATTGTTTGGTGTGTGTAGAAGCTTCGGTCATGTGGGCTGATTTGGGGTGATTCTAAGGCTCTGTTGCAGGACAACATGCATGTGATTAATAATATTGTAATATACACTTGGCAATTGTTGTCAGGATGAGTTTTATGTGATGGGTCTTTTTTCCATGATAGAAATATTTTGAGAAACGCAATATCCATTTCTAATACAGAACTCACAGAATGGAAAGGCCTTTCTTAATTTGGAAAACACTAAAAGGGCATTAAGACCTGTAGGAATTTCCTGGGGCTGCCAAAGCAGTCTTGCATACTGGGTGGCTTGAACAACAGAAATTTATTTTCTCAGTTGGGAGGCTTGAATTCTGAGGTCAGTGTGTCACCAGAGTTGTTCCCTTTTCAGGATCATGAGGGAAGACTCTATTTCAGTCCTCTCTCCTCAGCTTGTAGATAGCTGTCTTCTCCCTCTGTCTTCACATGGCCTTCTTGCTGTCCACAACTTTGTCCAAATTTCCACTTCTAGTAAAGATACCAGTCACTTGGGTTGGGTCTGTTCTGTTGACCCCATTTTAACTTAATTAACTCTATAAAGACTTTATCTTCAAATGCATTCTGAGATAAGAGAGTTAGGGCTTCAACTTAGTAATTGTGGGGCGAGGGGATGGTGAACACTTCAGCCCAAAGCCATCACTAATGGTTACGGAGTGGAACAACTCCCAATCTGTATGAGACCAGGCCAAGGATATCCGCAGCATCATTAATGTTCCTAATGACAAAATAATCTTCCCAGGAAAACCTGGAGGTTCTACTCACAATTTGGTTTCTATTTTATTTATTTTTTTAGAGAGAGTTCACAAGCCAGGGAGGGGCAGAGAGAGGGGGAGAGAATCTCAAGCAGACTCCCTGCTGAGCACTGAGCACTACATAGGGCTCAATGTCACGACCCTGAGATCATGACCTAAGCCAAAATCAAGAGTCAGACACTTAATGGACTAAACTACCCAGGCATCCCATCACAATTTGATTTATAATCAATAAGCTTATCATGGTGACTGCATAAATAGCTTTTTATACTTGAGGATAACACATTGTGTTCTAATAGATAAAAACAACTCCTTTATTAGATCAACAAAAACATGAAAACTATGAAGCAAAAACTTAGGAACAAAAAAGAAATACTCAAGAAGTAAAGAAAAAAAAGGTGGCTCCAGTTTTGGGACAAGATGATATAGACTCACTTTCCCCTGTTTCTCCCTGCTAAACATAACCTAAAGTCTTGGGAAAAAATCAGCAAATAACTGTATGAAGACCAAAAAATGGAAAGAGGAAGGTGGACTGGCTAAGGACCTCAGCACTTGAGGAATGACACAGTGACAAGTTCCTTACATTTTTTAAGAGTTTTCCATTTACCCAATTCTGATCACCAGAGATGCCTGCAAGTTGGAATCACCAACAGACCCAGGCAAAATAAAAGCCCTTAGACAAGCACATTCTCTTTGACTACAGGGTCAGGTCATGGAAAACTCAGCAGGGCAAGAACATTTATTTTTTACCATACCCACCCTACCCCACCCAGAGTCTGTGCTGTCAGTGGGAATTGAGTGGGGAGTAATAGACACCTATCTCCTACCATCAATATCAGGCAGCCTAGGCAGGCACTTTCTTAACCTGGTGACTTAGTCTCTACTGACTCCCTGATTCAGCAGCAACAAATGCCCCAGGAAGACACTTTTCTGTGCCACCAGCAGCATCAACAAAGAGCAAGTCAGACACTTGGGACTCTTGCCACCCATTGGGCAACAGCAGGCATCCCAGGTGGGTGCTTTCCTATTCCACTGGCAACATCAGTGGGCACAGAGTTGGGAGTCTTTTTTATTGTCTCCCACTGGTGCAGTAGAAGATAGCTTGCTGGATCAGTGTCAGGGGAAAATGCATAGGAAGTCTGGTCACTCACTACCCATCCCCCCTAAGTGGCATCAGCAGGCAACTCAAGGTTTCACTCTCTTTCCCAGCTAGCATATTGTCAGTGGAGATGCAGTCTGAACTTCCATTCCCTTCCAGGGGTGGCACGTGGCATCCGTTATTCACTGAATTAAAGACAGAGAGAGGATCTTGGAGAGGAAGGAACTGGAGAAAGAACATGCCAACAGTCTATTTCAGATCAAAGAAAATTACTAGGGACAAGGGGATTACTTGATGATAAAAGAATCAGTCCACCAAGAAGACAGTGACTACAACAGAGAATCAAAATATATGAATCAAAAACTGATATATCAACAGTTTTACACCATAAAAAGATACCACACTGTACAACCTAAATATATACAAATTTTGCTTGTCAGTCATATCTTAATAAAGCTGGAAAGAAGAGAAAATGTATGGTTTTATTGATGATAGATGATGGCTATATGCTAAAACAAACAAGTATAGCAAAACATTATAATGGTAAAATCTATGTGGTAAGTATACAGGCATTCACTGTAAAGTTCTTTCAATTGCTGTATTCTTGAAAATGTTCATAATAAAATCAAAATCTAAAATAAAGTATTAATATAACTGGAAGGAAAAAATAGAAGGATCCAAAATTACAACTGGGGACTTCAAAAGCCCCCTCAGAAATTTATGGCACTACTAGACAAAAAGTCAACAAACATATAGAAGAATGAACAATGTCATTAAATATCCATATCAAATTAACATTTGCAGAGCACTCAGTTGAGATTTTGTAAGACACTACATCCAACAACAGTCAATAGACATCCTTATCAAGTTCCCATGGAACATTCACCAAGATAGAACACATACTGGTCATAAAACAAATGTCAACAAATTGAAATAAGCTGAAATCATACAGAGTATATTCTCTGATAGAACCACCCATATTTTTTTTGAGTGATTAATTTTTTAAAATTTATTTTCGGCATAATAGTATTCATTATTTTTGCACCACACTCTGTGCTCCATGCAATCCGTGCCCTCTATAATACCCACCACCTGGTACCCCAACCTCCCACACCCCCCCGCCACTTCAAACCCCTCAGATTGTTTTTCAGAGTTCATAGTCTCTCATGGTTCACCTCCCCTTCCAATTTACCCCAACTCCCTTCTCCTCTCTAACTCCCCTTGTCCTCCACGTTATTTGTTATGCTCCACAAATAAGTGAAACCATATGATAATTGACTCTTCTCTGCTTGACTTATTTCACTCAGCATAATCTCTTCCAGTCCCGTCCATGTTGCTACAAAAGTTGGGTATTCATCCTTTCTGATGGAGGCATAATACTCCATAGTGTATATGGACCACATCTTCCTTACCCATTCGTCCGCTGAAGGGCATCTTGGTTCTTTCCACAGTTTGGCGACCGTGGCCATTGCTGCTATAAACATTGGGGGTACAGATGGCCCTTCTTTTCACTCCATCTGTATCTTTGGGGTAAATACCCAGTAGTGCAATTGCAGGGCCATAGCGAAGCTCTATTTTTAATTTCCAAAGGAATCTCCACACTCTTCTCCAAAGAGGCTGCACCAACTTGCGTTCCCACCAACAGTGTAAGAGGGTCCCCCTTTCTCCACATCCCCTGTAACACATGTTGTTTCCTGTCTTGCTAATTTTGGCCGTTCTAACTGGTGTAAGGTGTCCTAGCAACAACAATCAAACAACAAAGAGAAATAAAAGGTATCCAAATTGGCAATGAAGAAGTCAAACTCTCTCTCTTTGCAGATGACATGATTCTTTATATGGAAAACCCAAAAGATTCCACCCCCAAACTACTAGAACTCATACAGCAATTCAGTAATGTGGCAGGATACAAAGTCAATGTACAGAAATCAGTGGCTTTCTTATACACTAACAATGAAAATATAGAAAGGGAAATTAGAGAATTGATTCCATTTACTATAGCACCAAGAACCATTAGATACCTGGGAATAAACCTAACCAAAGAGATAAAGGATCTGTACTCAAGGAACTACAGAACACTCATGAAAGAAATTGAAGAAGACACAAAAAAGATGGAAGACCATTCCGTGCTCTTGGATTGGAAGAATAAACATTGTTAAAATGTCTATACTGCCTAGAGCAATCTACTTTTAATGCCATTCTGATCAAAATTCCACTGGTATTCTTCAAAGAGTTGGAGCAAATAATCCAAAAATTTGCATGGAATCAGAGGAGACCCCAAATCGCTAAGGAAATGTTGAAAAACAAAAATAAAACTGGGGGCATCACATTACCTGATTTCAAGCTTTACTACAAAGCTGTGATCACCAAGACAGCATGGTACTGGCATAGAACCATCCTTAAATCAGCAACATAAAGGTAACAAGAGAGTCTCCAAAGTAACTGGAAATTAATCAGCTCATTTATAAATAATTTTTAGTTCAATAAGCACTCTCAAACAAAATTCTAAAAAAAGATGAAATTACACCAACATGGATGGAATAAGTCAATTAGAGAAACACAATTACATGGTTTCACTCATATGTGGAACATAAGGAATAGTGCAGAGGACAATAGGGTAAGGGAGGGAAAACAGAATGGGAAGAATCATTGAGGGAGACAAAACATATGAGACTCTTGATTCTGGGAAACAAACTGAGGGTTACAGAAAGGGAGGTGGGTGGGGGGCTGGGGAAAACTGGGTGATGGAAATTAAAAAGGACGTGATATAATGAGCACGGTGTGTTATATTTAACTAATGATCATTGAATATTATGTCAAAAACTAATGATGTACTATACCTTGGCTAATCAAATTTAAGTTAAAAAAAGATGAAAATAATATAACATATCAAAATTTGTGACATGCAGATAATGCAGTGCCTAGAGAGAAATTTATAAATGCTAAATGCTTACATTAGAAAAAGGGAAATGTCTGAAATTGTTAATCTAAACTCCTACCTCAAGAAGTTTTAAAAAGAGGAAAATACACTCAAAGCGATCAGAAGTAAGGTAATAATGACAAAAATAACATCAATAAATTCTAAAACAAACGCAATAGATAATATAAAAAATGATAAAACTTTAAAAAGGAAATAAAATTCATGATTAGATAAAAAAAGCTGTATTTATCAGTGGTTTATAATAAAGAATTTATTTTAACCCCAAATATTTGATTTGATGTAATAAAGTTAGAATAGAACCATAATTTTTTAAAAGATTTTATTTATTTATTTGACAGACAGAGATCACAAGTAGGAAGAGAGGCAGGCAGAGAGAGAAGGGGAAGCAGGCTTCCAGCTGAACAGAGAGCCCGACGTGGGGCTTGATCCCAGGACCCCAAGATTATGACCGGAGCCGAAGGCAGAAGCTTTAACCCAATGAGCCACCCAGGCGCCCCAAACCATAATTTAAGATGAAGATGTTGATTCTCAAATTCACAAGGAAGTGAAGTTTTTCTTAGAGATTTATTTATTCATTTTAGAGACAGAGAGAGAGAAGGTGCATGCACATGGGATGGAGAAGGGCAGAGGGAAAGAAGCTTCAAGAAGACTCCCCACTGAACTCAGAGTCCCACACAAGGTTTGGGGTAGAGCTCTATCCCAGGACCCCAAGATCATGACCTGAACCAAAATCAAGAGTTGGATGCTTAACAGACTGAGCCACACAGGTGCCCTGGGAGTGAAATTTTTCAAAGGGAATTAAGAACTCTCTCTCTCTCTCTCTCTCTCTCTTTTTTTTTTTTTTTTTTGCAGGAAGAAATGAACAAGGGAAGATATGGAAAAAGTAATATACCACGACATTGTCTAAAGTTTGTTAAGGGAGGAAAAATACAAACAAACTGAAGAGGGATATGGAGGTTCCAGAAGCAACCCCTTGTATATATGAAAGTTTAGTATTTGATAAATTTAGCATTTCAGGTAAGTTGGAAAGTGATTATTTAAAATTGAGGAGAATATATTACATCTTTAAAAAATTGACTAATGTCTGCATTCAGAAAAAAGTTTTATTTTATTTATTTTTATTTTTAAAAAGATTTTATTTATTTATTTGTTAGAGAGAGAGACAGCGAGAGAAGGAATACAAGCAGGGGGAGTGGGAGAGGGAGAAGCAGGCTTCCGGCTGAGTGGGGAGCCTGATGGGGGGCTGGATCCCAGGATCCTGGGATCATGACCTGAGCTGAAGGCAGATGTTTAATGACTGAGCCACCCAGGCGCCCCCAGAAAAAGTTTTAAAACTAAAATTAAAACTAACAAGTTTACTAAAATAGTTCAAATACAACATGGAAAAATCATGTATAAGTTAGATTTTTTCACCCAAATGTGAACCTTTATACTGTCAGTTGATCAAACAAAACATGGAAGGTACGTAAAGGGTGGTCTGAAAAGTTCTTAGTTAGGAAATGGGTTTTCCAGGGTAGAGGAATGGCTGAAGCAATAGGGGACATACTTACTGTGTTTTCAGTGGTGGAAGACATAGCTAGCTATAGCAGCAAATCCTCAAGGATAGCATTAATAGGAGATGGAACACCAACCGTGAGTCTTGATCTTTGAGGGTAGATGTAGACAGGGACTCTTATAAAGGGAGGGGAAATTCTGTTGAGACAAATAGTTTTGATTGTTTCCTAATATCTGAATGAAAAAACATATAATGTTTTATATCTGAGTGGTTTATTGTTTGAAAGCCTAAAAATGTGTTGGAGACTTAAGAGAGAAAACCTGAATGCCTATTTCCCCTGGGGCCCATTTTAATCCATAAAGCTCTTAAAGAGTAACTGGGGAGGAGGCTTCAGGGGCCTTCTTGGACATCACCACCAGAGGGAATGAGGACCCCCAGTTCTGCTCTCAAGATCCAGCACAGGGGAGCATCTGCATAGACCTCCAGCCAGGGAGGGAACAAGATGACACCTTGAGGGGTGGGATGTGGGTAGAGGTGCTTGGTACCAGGAACTCACCTTTCCATTCTGCCAGCCATGGCCTGGGGTATAGATGTGACAGAATGCCAGGTCTCCTACACCTAACAACCTGTTCCTGCCCAGGCAGGCACCCTCCTCGTTTCCTGCCTTCCCCCCTTCTTCTCCCCCACCCCACACAGGAAGGGGTAAGGGGTGTGGGACTGCCCTGGTGGGATCACAGTTGTGGCTTGGCCTGGACTGACCTGTCCTGGGATGGCCTGTGTTACCTTAGGGTACCCTGTGGTGAATGGCCAGAGGTGTTAGAAATAAGGGTTGAGCCAATGTTGACAGTGACTGATAAGGCTCTCACTCTTGGGTCTTCTGAAGCCAGAGCCTCGGAAAATAGGGATACAACAGGATCGCATGTTGCTCTGTTGAGCATCTCTGGTCAAGTGAGTTGGATGAGGGGCTGTCTCTATAATGTGGGTGCCCGATGATCAGAATTCTGTTGGATTCTGTCACCAATGAAGTTAGGTCACTTTTTCAAAGCTCCATTTCCTGAACCCCTTCTGTCATTGACACCACCCAAATTCTCCACTAGACTGTTGACTGTTCCCCCTCCTTGGCCACGTCATCTCCATAACTACACAAATGCCCACCCCACCACTGGCTGGGAATGTAACCAGGGTCCCAGCTTGGAGGAGTCAGAGCTGAGTTCAGTCATCTTTTTTCTCTGTCAGTTCCCTGTTATGGAAAAGCCTTTGTGCCACTGAGGTCTCTCCAGTCTCCCAACTTGCACAATGGGGGATGAACTTGTATGAACATACTTTGAACTAGTATGAACTAGTAACTACTTCCCTCTGACATCACCAGGTGTACATGAGATTATATCTGCAACACTGGTGGGTTGGTGACACATATATCTGATGAAGAAACTCAGAGGTGATAATTACAAGAAGGGGATATAGTACAGGATACCACTCAAAACAGGCTTGGGGTCCAGCTCTATCATTTACTGGGTGTTAGACTTTGGACAAATTACTTACCTTGTCTGTGCCTCAGTTTCTCTGTCTGTCATTGGCAATAACAATTGTACCTACTTTGTAAGGTCATGGAGAGTTATTAAAGGGGATAGTGTTTGAAAATGCTTGGAACACCTAACATATCTCAAGTGTTGTATCTGTATATTATTAACAAAATTTACAAATTCTTCTGGCAGAAGAAGCTCCAGAGGGCAAGAACTAGTGCCTTGATGTAAATAGAAATTACTCCACAACAGAGGGTAGATATATGAATGAATAATGTTTATGAATGCATTACCTGTGTCACACATCCTCTTACTGATATTCCCAAGCAAAATCATATACCCAGACATACCTGCTCTGTCTGGCATCCTTTTGTTTGATTCTATCCAGGTATCACTGGGGTTTCTTGGACCCTGTTAACCTTGCACACTACAGATTTTCTTCTCTGTGTTGGCAAATCCTAGTCCATGTCCAATCTTTGTAGCTCTCAGGGCCTGCACCCTGACCCTTCTCTTCACCTGGGAGAGAAGGGTCACCCCCAGAGCTTGGCACATGGAGCATGAAGCTTGGAGTAAGTGTTTCCTTGCCCTGTAGCAGATAGGAGAATGCCGTGGCGGGGTGGGTTGTTGGGAAAAAATCCTCCAGCTGTTGTCAGAGGGGTGGAACCAGGGGATTTGCCAGCAATAGCTGGTCTGGTTGATAGTCCTTGGTGGTTAAATAGTTGGGAGGGCTGGCATGTTTCAGAAGGCCTAAGGTAATAGGATCAATATCATGGACTTGCAATCAGAATCGGCCCAATGAGGCCATGTTAATCCAATCTCCTCTGTTCCCTGACTGACTCACAAATCCGGTAGTGATTTGATAATAATGATATTTGTGTTCTATCCTCTTATTTTCATTTATTGGGCAGAGTGATTATTAGTTACATTTCCTGTGTATTTTTAAAATGACTTTCCCTGAAGAAGTTTTCCAAACAAATTGAATTTATAATAGAACCCAATGATGGGCAACTCACAAAAGAATCTTGATGCATAATCTCTGGTTTGGCTTTTTCTAACTGGTAAATTTTATGGACTTCCGAATTCTCTCTTGAGATCAAGTCTAGTTTGGACTCTGTGGGAGTGGGACCTCATGGCATTTGAGAAGTAATGGTGGTACTCTGGGATGATGTGTACTTGAATGTGTGTGTGTGCTGAATCTGCTGTGGTGGTGAAGTAGACTCTTCTCCTTGGGAGAATTTCCCCAGACATTTTGCTCTGGGCTTTATTTTTATACACGAATCAGTGCTGTCAATAGACCACTAAGCACTCTACAACATGGATTCTTTTAAAAATTTAGTAGCCACCGGGGCGCCTGGGTGGCTCAGTGGGTTAAAATTTAGTAGCCACCTTTAAAAAGGTTTTAAAAAGGTGTGAAATGAATTTTAATAGCATATTTTAAAAAACTATAACCACGATATTTTTACCTGTGCTTGCAATCAATGTAAAAATTAATAGAGGGGCGCCTGGGTGGCTCAGTGGGTTAAAGCCTCTGCCTTCGGCTCAGGTCATGGTCCCAGGGTCCTGGGATGGAGCCCTGCATCCGGCTCTCTGCTCAGCAGGGAACTTGTTTTCTCTCTCTCTCTCTCTGCCTACCTGTGATCTCTATCTGTTAAATAAATAAATAAATAAATCTTTAAAAAAATTAATAGAGATAGTTTATGTTTTTCATGTGTGCTGAATATCGGAAATTCAGCATTTTCCATTTATAACACAGTCTCATTTTTAAGCTGAATCTTGTCGGATGTATCTGCTTTGTATTTAGATTGTATAGAAGTTTTCAACTTAAAGATCTTGTCATGTGAATACTGAAAAGTTCCTCCTGGGTCTAGTAACAAAGGAGTCATTGTGACCTTAACAGGGAAGAACCCACAGAATGGTGAGGGCAGATGGAAGAGTCGGGTGGTCTGAGGAGGTGCTTGAAGATGAGGCCCCAGAAGCAAAGGATGGAGATGATCTTTTCTCCATGACTCACAATGAAAGGGAAGGAGTAGAAAGAGCCATTTCTCTGTGAAATATCAGGCAAGTTAAGGGAACTTGGATATGTATAAGGTAAAAAGAAAAGTAGGGAATGTTTGAAACAAGTTTTGTGAAAAGCCAAGGAGTAAATATGCTGACAAATAAAAAATAGAGTAAAATTCCAGGCATTATGGATGCTTTGCAGTGGAAGCAGTTGATTCTGGATTTATAGTGATTACCAAAGTATGTGTGCTCTCCTCAGCAGTTATCCTAAGACTAGCAATAGCTATGGCATGGTGGACAACCAGGGTCTTCCAGATTTGAAATTTTACAAGGCAGATATGATACGTGTTAAGGAATTCTTGATTATTCCAAGGGAATTATTGAGATCATAGACCATGGAATCCAGGATTGATAGGAATAGGAAAGAAAGTAAGGTGAGGATATGATGATCTGGCATCACTTCCAATCTTGAGGGACAGGTAACATTGTATAAGGTAATTATTGTAGAAGTATACAACATTGCATATTGTATTTTTTGAGTGAAAACTGAAAATCAGGAATTTGTAGTAGGTGAATATGTTTTCTGAATTATTTATTTTTGACCATGACATTGTTGGTTGATGTGAATGTCTGGGATATGGGAGTGACTTGCTAAGAGTGGAGCAGATGATAATTACACTATTGGTTTAAGCTCTGAACAAGTGGTCAACAGGTAGACCAAATGAATAGTCACCTAACACAGATGGGTTGTGGGGCTGGAGATTTAGAAAAAACACTGGGCACTGTGGATCTAGGGGTGGGGGCGAAGAACAGGAATTGTATGGTTGAGAGTGACAAGGACAAGTGAGAATATATCATAAAAGAGAGGATCTTGTGGCTCTGTGGGTTAAAGCCTCTGCCTTCAGCTCATGTCATGATCTCAGGGTCCTGGGATCAAGCCCCACATTAGGTTCTCTGCTCAGCAGGGAGCCTGTTTCTTCCATCCCTCTGCTTGCCTCTCTGCCTACTTGTGATCTCCATCTGTCAAATAAATAAATAAAATCTTTAACAACAACAACAACAACAAAAAGATGGTGAAGGGGAAATGATCTGGGGTAGGTCCTGAATTTTGACCTTGAATTTTCTGGTTTTCACCCAAATCTATTTGATGATATTTCTAGGACACAGGTCAGATCTATCCCCAGAAGTAGAGAAGGAAGGTAGAAGTACAAGATAACCACTACGGTGTTCCTAAGAAGGCAGTCTTTTAAAACATTTTAAACCAATCTCAGGCCAATCTCAGGATTTTAAACCAATCTCATGATTTATTTTTATAGGGTAAAAGGAAAAGAAGTATGATGGTCAAGACTCCACAGAGGAGGCAGCAGGATTGTGGAAACCAATCCAAACCAAAGTCTTGTTTAAGTGTCTCAATCCCTTTGAGGATGTCCAGTCACATATTCAAGAGGCCAGTAACCAGAATCACATCCTATCCTGGCAATGAGGTCAGATGCCATCACTGGGAGGAAACCCTGGACCAGCCCCAGCAGATGTGCTGGCAGAAGAGGTTGCAAGGTCTCCAGGCCTGTAGCAGTGCAGGGGAACTCTTAAGCACTTTGGATCTTGCCAAAGCCTTGCAAAAACTTGTGCCTAGGTGCTCAGGTGAATATCTGCCAGGCGTTCTTGTAGGTGGTCTGAACCCCAGCCCCATGCCCACCCCTGCTGGGTCTTCAGATTTGGTAAAGGTGATTCCAGGAGCTGGTCTGGGTATCCCACAGCTTCTGGGAAAACAATTTCTGGTGACTGAGGAAGATATCAGGAAACAGGAAAGGAAAGTGAAGACAGCAAGAGAAAGGTTGGCCATGGCACTGGCTGTAGACAGACTTGCTAGAGAGGCAGAGAAAATGAGGGGCCAAGAAGCACATCCAGAAAAACACCATGAGAAAAAAGAGAAGCTAGTGCAGGTGGAATGGAGCATGGGACTTTATTAAGGTCTCTTTGCAGTGTCCATGGTGCCTTCATGCTCCTGAGCCCTCAAAACTTGTACTGGTACTTACCAGTACAAAAATGTACTGGTACTTTTCTTTTATTAAATTATTTTGTGTGACATAGACAATAGACACAGTGATCTTTTTGAGTTGCGTGATTGGGTTTCAGGTGAGGAGAGAAAGGAGGTCTTTCCTTCCCATGAGGTACTGTTATCTTCTCTTACCCTGTATGTTATTTGCATTTTAAAGTCAACAGAGAGTAATCAAAGTCATGGCATTATTTAGTGTTCTGCCTTCACAGTCAGGGTAAAAACATGCCTGGTTGAAATGGACTATTCTGTTTGTGTTAAGATTCCAACATAATTTTTTTTTTTTATGTTCTCAAAGAAGATGTATGTTTGTAGGTCTCTATTTTTCTGTTCTTTGTTGCATATTAATTCAGAATTCAGTACAAGGAAATACCAGACTTCTCACTTTTTAAATATCTCTATGTGTTGGAAATTGGATTCCCAAAAGTGGATGTGCCATTTTGGGGATCCTGATGTCAAAAAAGACTGTTTTCAGCATCATTAATCTATCACTGAACCACATTGCTCATTGGGATTTAACTGTCAATTTGCTTGAGCAAACTGTGGTACTATTTAACGCCTTTTCATCATTAACTTTTGTCTCATGGGTTCATCAGTTTCTGAGAATGAGTTTTTAAAAAACAATATTTGTAGTATTTCTATCTTACCTAAAAATGAGTTATTTTATTTTATTGTTTTTTACTATGTTATGTTAGTCACCATACAGTATGTCATTAGTTTTTGATGTAGTATTCCAAGATTCATTGTTTACGTATAACACCCAGTGCTCCATGCAATATGCGCTCTCCTTAATACCCATCACCCGGTCAACCCATCCCCCACCCCCCTACTCTCTAAAATCCTTGGTTTGTTTCTCAGAGTCCACAGTCTCTCATGATTCATTTCCCCCTCCGATTTTTATCCCCTTCATTTTCCCCTTCCTTCTCCTGTTGTTCTCCATGCTATTCCTTATCTTCCAAAAGTAAGTGAAACCATATGATCATTGACTTCCTCTGCTTGACTTATTTCACTCAGCATAATCTCCAGTCCTGTCCATGTTGATGCAAAAGTTGGTTATTCATCCTTTTTTTAAAATTTATTTTTTATTTATTTTCAGCATAACAGCATTCATTATCTTTGTGTTATTCATCCTTTCTGATGGCTGAGTAATATTCCATCCTCTTTTCTTCCATGAGGCACTCATCTGGAGTTTTAGAATGTGCTTTAATACCTTGTTTGAAGACTAATTCTGATTTAGATACACTGAATTTTTTCTTTCCCTTATCACTCCTGTTACATTTTTCTGGGTTCACGTTTCTGCTTCCTGATGTACATCCTTGACTGGTTCTTTCACTGAAGGCCTCTGGCAGGGCAATGTTGAGTCTGTCCGTATTTCAGAAAGTGTTTTTACCTTTTTCTTCAATAGATAGTGTGGTGAGGTGTTTAACTTAGGTTCTTAGTAAATTTTTTCCTTCCTGGTTATTTAGTATCTCTGAGCCTCTGTATCATTAGCTATAAAATGGTAATGCAGCTCTCAAGGATGGTGAATGTTAGCTGAGACAATGCAGGCAGAGGCTAGAGACTGTGAGGGCAGCTGGGAAAGGTTGCCACTCATGTTGCTTAGGAGATTAAGGCATCAATAATAATATAGCTCTTGTTATCATTATTATCATTTCCAGAGAAGGCACTCTCAGAGAATGACTGTTTAAGACTGAGGATATGACTCTCACACCAACTTCTCTGCCCTTGGGTGTCTTCAGCTGTGGTTGTCTGCAAAAGGTGTAGAGATCATGCCAATTAGCCCCGCAAATCCAAAGCAGGACAGACAGCACAGCTTGCCTCACGCTGTGCTCATCTGGAGGTGCTTGCCGGGGGCAGCCCTGCTCTATCTAGTTGGAGTCAGCACAGAGAAAGATAAAGAAAGACTGTCTAGCTTTTTCCTCAGATTTTTTTCTTTCCCACTGAGTGTTATTTAACTTTATATCCAAAGCAGAAACCATGTCTCTCAGCCTTGAGATTTCTCTGGGACTGAGGCTTCCCAGATACCTGGTCATTTCAGCTCCAAGTCCCAATGTTGATTGCACAGTCATTCCTGACTCACTCATTCCTCCAAGATGGGAGGACTCAGGAGAGGAGCCCCTGAGGCAGACTGGTCTGGAAATCCTGGTGAACCCGAGCTTCCGAGAATGAGACAGTGTCAGGAGAACATTGGGGGTGGGGAAATATGGAGGAACGGAGATGGGTGTCGTGGTTGGCACAGAGCCAAGGGGAGGCATGCTCCAAGGTTTCTAGGAAGAGAAACCTCGGATTGAGGTGGAATGTTGATTTTACATGATGACAATGTTTGGGTCTCTTGCCAGTTCTGATGCCTCTGAGGGAGGAAATGGTGTGAAGCCAAAAGACAGAACTGCAGCTGCCCTTCAGGGGTCAGTGAAAGGGAAAACCTTTCATCTTGGTCCCCTGTGAACCAGTCAGAGGCCAAGTCAAGAAGGGCCCAGAGACTGTGTCCAACCAATGTGGTTTATTCCTATCCCAATGAGGTTATTCCTGTTGGAGCTCCCAGGCAGAGCTCTCACTGCAGCTTCCTCAGGTCCAGGTGAGGCAGGTAATAGCCCAGGCTGTGCTGCTGAACCTGGTAGCCTCCCTCCTTCTTCCGCCGGCAGATGGTTACCTGTGAGGGCAAGAAGAGGGCGTAAGAATGGCCTGGGACCTCAGGGATGAGGGTGGCCAAAGCCACAGATGCCTGGTGCCTTCTGTGTGTGTCTCAACCTTTTTCTACTTCATTTTCTCTCAGGCATGCCTCGTCCTTTTATCTCTTTCTCTTCTCTCTTCCCTTCAACTCTGTTTTTCTACCCTTTTCTCTGATACCCCTTCATATCCTCTCCTTCCCTCCCTCCACACAGGCAGCCTCTACTTAACCAAGGTTTAACTGGTGTACAGTGAGCTGTATGCATGTAAAGCAAATGATTTGACAAGTTTTGATTGTAACTTTGTGAACCATCACCGCGATCAAGACAAGGAAAGCTTGTCATCCCCCAAAGTGTCCTCTTGCTCCTTTGTAATTCCTCCTTCCCTGCCATTTGCAAAAACATTCTCATTCCCAGGGAACCACTGATCTGATTGATATCCCTATAGCTTAGCTTGTCTTCTGTAATTTGTTTATAAACAGGATCATACACTATGTACTCATTGTTATCTAGCTTCTTTCACTCCACATTATTATTTTGAGATTTATGCATGTCAGTGCATGTATTTGTCATTCATTCCTTTTTATTCCTGAATTAGTATTCCATTGTGGGGCTAGACCAGGGTTTGTTGATCCATTCATCTGTTGACGGACCTCTGGATTGTTTCCAGTTTTTGGCTGGTAAAATAAAGTTATTATTAACATTTGTGTACAAGTCTTTATATAGATTCTAGTCTATTCTAATTTTATATAATTTTTCTTAAATTTATTTTCAGCATAACAGTATTCATTATTTTTGCACCACACCCAGTGCTCCATGCAATCCGTGCTCTATAAGACCCACCACCTGGTACCCCGACTTTCCACCCCCTGCCCCTTCAAAACCCTCAGATTGTTTTTCAGAGTCCATAGTCTCTCATGGTTCACCTCCCCTTCCACTTTTCCCCACCTCCCTTCTCCTATCTCCCCATGTCCTCCATGCTATTTGTTATGCTCCACAAATAAGTGAAACCATATGATAACTGACTCTCTCTGCTTGACTTATTTCACTCAGCATAATCTCTTCCAGTCCCGTCCATGTTGCTACAAAAGTTGGGTCTTCATCCTTTCTGATGGAGGCATAATACTCCATAGTGTATATGGACCACATCTTCCTTATCCATTCGCCTGCTGAAGGGCATCTTGGTTCTTTCCACAGTTTGGCGACCATGGCCATTGCTGCTATAAACATTTTAATTTAATTTAACTATTTAATTTAATTTGATTTAATGTTACTTCTCTTGCATGAATTCTTAGGAGTGGAATGGCTGGGTAGGTATATGTAACCTTTAAAAATGCACGGTGTGGTGCAAAAATAATGAATATTGTTATGTGAAAATAAATAAAAAAAAAGCATCCAAGCTATTTCTCACCAGCATTCTCTGAGAGTTCTAGTAGTTCCTCATCTTTATCACCACTTGTCAGAGTCAATCTTTTCAATTTTAGCCATCCTCATGTGTCGTAGTATCTCATTATGACTTTCACTTATGTTTCCTTGAGACTTATGTTGTTCAAAAGAAGGAAAAAGCAAGAGGCACTGGGTGACTCAGTCAGTTAAGAGGCCGACTCTTGACTTCAGCTCAGGTCATGATCTCAGGGTCCTGGGATGGAGCCCCCTGTCAGGCTCCACACTCTTTGGGGAGTCTGCTTGAGGAGTCTCTCTCTCTCTGTCTCCCTCTGCTCCTCTGCTCATTCCCTCTCTCTCAAATAAATCTTTAAGAAATTCTTTAAAAAAGGAAAAAGCAAAACACACACAGACTATGAGAGAAATTCACAAAACATATTCCCAGCAAAGGACATATATCTATAAAGAATAAAGAACTCTTACAACCTAATAGTAAAAAGATAAGCAACCCTCCTTACTTACCAGGAAGCAGCAGATCAGGCATGTGATGAGTACCAGGAGTCCTGCCAAGCAGATAAGGATGATGGCCCAGTAGGGGAGGTCTGGGGAGACAAGTGCTGGTGTGAGTCACCTCCTGTCATTCCCCTAGAAGCTCCTGCTTTCCCTGCACTGTGCCTAACAGTCCCTGACATTAGTTGTCCAGCTTTCACCATTATCAAGACTCTGGGCACATGGTTTTCGTTAAGTACAGCATCAAGACATTCCTTCCCCATCCTGGGCTGGGACTTCTTTGAGACTTACCAGAATTCTCAGTCAAGACATCATTTCTGTTGGGAGAATACCCTGGAAATGAATGAAATGGAGAATGCATGTGAGCGTGTTTTGTGCTTTTTAAATTTTGTCTTTATGCTTCTTAAGACTTTTCAAATATATAGAAAAATAGAATATCGTAAACATATATCATCTAGATTTAACAATGCATATTTCACCCAATTAAAACAATATTTCATCCAATGTATAAATTGTTAGCACTTGCCACCCTTGCTTCATTCGTATTTTCCCTGAAATGTTGAAGTAGAAATCATAATGTTCATCCATTTTTCTCTAAAAAATGAGGACACTTTGCTACATAATCCAAGGAGTGTAATAAATTAATCAAACTCATACCTCTGGGCAAGGAGGGCTGAAATTGGGGTGGGCCATCTTATGATGGTTTTGGGGAGAATGGGTTATCATAGCTGGCAAGACCAAGAGATGTCTCTAAATTTGTAAATTCCCACTCAAATGCTCTCTTCCCTGCCTAGAAACACATTCACCCCTCTCCTTTACTAAGTTGTTTTATACTCATTTTCCAGGATTCACCTACAATGTAATTTTTTCCAGGAAAGCTTCTGTGATGAGCACTTCCAAGTATGAATTATTTTACACCAAATAATACTTTCCAGTTGCCTATTCTTGTCATTGTAGCTGCAGCATAAACCCCACAAAGGTAGGGACACATAGCACCCACTGGGCATGGGAGAGAGTTTCAGGTCACCCTACTTGATGGCCTCTCCCCAGCCAACTTCTTATAGATGTGCTGTCCAATACAGAGCAGCTACAAGTAGCTTCTTAAATTAAAAATAATTTTAATCAACTCAAACTAAAAGATCTGGTTCCTTGGTAACATTAAAAATCAGTAACTATAAAAGCCAGTCATAATAGCCAGATTTTAAGTATACAATAGTCACATGCAGCCATTGTGCTGGACAGCACAGATAGAGAAGATTCCATGATTGCAGAAAGTTCTACTGCATGGTGCTGATCCAGAGCAGAACTTGGCAAACTACAACCTGTGGACCAAGTCAGGTCCATTCTTATACAGGTCGTCTTTTTATACAGTCTGTCTTGGAGAAAAGGCTGGTTCATATACAGCTCAGAGCTAAAATCCCCCACTGACCACTGGCCAAGTGACTTTTAGTACAGGGATGAGAAACAGAATTCCAGAGAGGGGAAGTGACCTGCCTGAGGTCACAGAGCTATCTCTGAGAAGGCAAGTGTCTCCAATATCCCACTGGGTATCCCTTCCTCTCCCTCAATGGTGGATAAAGCCTGGGGGGAATATGCCATATCCCATAAGCCTAAAAATGTTTAATGCTGACTCAACCCCAGGTCTCTAGATTATCAGGAAAGACCCCACATGTGGAGGTTGGACCCCTAAACTCCTGCCCCAATCACCAAGAAACCTTACCATCCACAAGGACACTGTTTCTGTCCAGAGTAAAGTTCTGCAGCTGGGTGCCATTATTGGTCAGCCTCAGGAACTCCAAATAAATGGCAACTCTGTCCAGTTTCCGAGCCAATGGTGAAAAGTTACACAGCGAATCCACCCCAGTGTGGCTGCTGTGTGGGACAGACCTGGAAGGACAAAAGGGATGAACAAGACTACCTTGAATTCTACCTTGCTTCAGGTTCCCTGCTTCTAGGTCCTGTCCAAAAGAACCTTCTGCAATGATACAAACATTGGTGTCTGCAGTGTCAAAATACAGTCATTATTAGCCCTATTTTGTTGTTGAGCACTTAAAATATGCTAGTGTGGGTGAAGAAATGAATGTCTCATTTTGTTTAATTTAATTAGGTTATAAATAGCCATGGGGAGAACATTTTTGAAATGTTTGCTGTAAGGACTTCCAAAAATCCATAAAATCATTGAGAACACTGGCAAGAATGGTCAAAATCAACTTTTTCAGAAGTCTAGAAATTAACCAAAGGCTTGTAACAATCTGAGGATCGGTTAGTTAAGAAAAAAACAGATGTCAGAAAAAATGGCTGAGAACTCTGAAAGTGTGTCCTTCCAAAAAAAATAAATAAATAGGGGCGCCTGGGTGGCTCAGTGGGTTAAGCCGCTGCCTTCGGCTCAGGTCATGATCTCAGCGTCCTGGGATCGAGTCCCACATTGGGCTCTCTGCTCGGCAGGGAGCCTGCTTCCCTTCCTCTCTCTCTACCTGCCTCTCTGTCTACTTGTGATTTCTCTCTGTCAAATAAATAAATAAAAAAAAAATCTTTAAAAAAAATAATAAAAAATAAATAAAAATAAATAAAAATTAAAAAAAAATAAATAAAAAATAAGGGGAAGTGGGTCGGGGGGGATCAGGTAAATGAATGATGGGCATTAAGGAGGACACTTGATGTAATGAGCACTGGGTGTTATATGCAACTGATGAGCCACTAAATACTACCCTTGAAAATCCATAAATAAACAAACTCATGTAATCACGGACAACTGATTTTCAACAAGGGTACCGAGATAACAGGGAAAGAATAGCCTAGTTAACAAATTGGTACTGATACAATTAGATATCCACAAACTAAAGAATGAAGTTGGACTCGCACCTCACAACACAAAGAAAAATTAGTAAAATCAAATGTCTAAATATAAGAGATAAAATTATAAAACTCTTAGGAAAAAAATGCTGGGTGTAAATCTTTGTCAATTTGGATTAGGCAATGGTTTCTTTGATTTGGGACTAAAATCACAAAGAACCAAAGAAAAAAAATGATAAATTAAGAGTCATCAAAATTAAAGATGTGTTTCAAAGGGTAGTACCTAGAAGGTGAATAGGCAACGTGACAAATAGAGAACATATTTGCAAATCATATAACTGACAAGGATCTAGTATCCAGGACACACAAAAATGGTGATAACTCAACAATACAAAAAAAAAATCAGTGTGAAACTGGGAAAAGGACTTAAATAGAAATTTCTGCAAAGAAGATAGGAAATAACCAATCGGTACTAAAAAAAAATGTTTACTGTCTTGTTAATTTTGGCCATTCTAACTGATGTAAGGTGGTATCTCAATGTGGTTTTGATTTATGGCCAAAATTAACAAGACAGTAAACAACGTGTGTTGGAGAGGATGTGGAGAAAGGGGGACCCTCTTACACTGTTGGTGGGAATGCAAGTTGGTGCAGCCTCTTTGGAGAACAGTGTGGAGATTCCTCAAGAAATTAAAAATAGAGTTTCCCTATGACCCTGCAATTGCACTACTGGGTATTTACCCCAAAGATACAGATGGAGTGTAAAGAAGGGCCATCTGTACCCCAATGTATATAGCAGCAATGGCCACGGTCACCAAACTGTGGAAAGAACCAAGATGACCTTCAACGGATGAATGGATAAGGAAGATGTGGTCCATATACACTATGGAGTATTATGCCTCCATCAGAAAGGATGAATACCCAACTTTTGTAGCAACATGGACGGGACTGGAAGAGATTATGCTGAGTGAAATAAGTCAAGCAGAGGGAGTCAATTATCATATGTTTTCACTTATTTGTGGAGCATAACAAATAGTATGGAGGACATGGGGAGTTGGAGAGGAGAAGGGAGTTGGGGGAAATTGGAAGGGGAGATGAACCATGAGAGACTATGGATTCTGAAAAACAATCTGAGGGTTTTGAAGGGGCGGGGGATGGGAGGTTGGGTGAGCCTGGCAGTAGGTGTTATGGAGGGCAGGTATTGCATGGAGCACTGTGTGTGATGCATAAACAATGAATTCTGGTACACTGAAAAAAAAAATTTAAAAAAGTTCAACATCACTAATTGTTAGGAAAATGCAAATTGGAACAGCAGTGAGATACCATTTCATATCCACTGGGATGACTATAGTAAAAAAAGGGATAATAAAAAATCTGGATAGTTTGGAACTCATACATTGCTTATGGGAGTGGGAAATGGTAGAACCTCTGTGGCAAACAGTTCAGTAGTTCCTCAAAAGTTAGCCTGGAATTACCATATGACCATACAATACCAGTCCTATGTACATGTCCAAGAGAACTGAAAACACAAGCTGATGCAAAAACTTACACGGAAATGATCATAGCAACATTATTCATAATAGACAAAAAAGTGGAGATAACCCAAGGCTCATCAGTGAATGAATGGATAAATGCAAAGTGTTTTACCTTTTTACGGTTTGCCTCCGTAAGAGACTCTTAACTCCAGGAGACAAACTGAGGGTTGCTGGGGCAGGGGATGGGGTAATTGCGGGATGGGCATGAAGGAAGGCATGTGATGCAATGAGCATTGGGTGTTATGTGCAACTCATGAATCACTAAATTCTACCTCTTAAACTAATAGTAAATACAGTGTATGTTTATATGAGGAATCTAAAATAGTTAAACTGATTGAACAGAGAGTAGAATTAAATTGATTTAAATAAAAGTTTTTTTAAATTAGTAGAGCTATACAACAGATATTATTTAGTCATAAAAAAAGGAATGAAGTACTTATACGTGTTACAACATGGATGGTCTTGAAAACATTATGCTCAGGGAAAGAAGTTGGTCACAAAAGGCCCCATAGTATTTGAATCCATTAGTATGGGATGTTCAGAATAGGCAAATCCAGACAGACAGAAAGTAGATTATTGTTTGCTAGGCGATGTGGATTAAGGGAAGAGTAGGAAGCAACTGCTAATGGGGACAGGATTTTTTTTTAAAGAACATTCCACACCCTACATCACATCTACATCAAAAACTAATGATATACTAGTCGGTGGCTAACTGAACATAATTTTTAAAAATTCCACCATTAGATAGTGGGATGATTGTACTACTCTACAAATAAAGCACTAAATCGTGTACTTCGAAGGGGTCTATTTTCTATGTGATCCTATCTCAGTAGATATATGAGAAGTTTGGATTGACTCTTTTGACTAGTGGCTACACTACTGAGCTGCACAGTCCGGCTGCTGGATTCTAAGTCATCTGATTCTAGCCACCCCCACCTTCTATGGATCCTGACTTCAGTGGCTAATTTCTTTCTTTTTTTTTTTTTTAAGATTTTATTTATTTATTTGACAGAGAGAAATAACAAGTAGACGGAGAGGCAGGCAGAGAGAGAGAGAGAGGGAAGCAGGCTCCCTGCTGGGCAGAGAGCCCGATGCGGGACTCGATCCCAGGACCCTGAGATTATGACCTGAGCTGAAGGCAGCGGCTTAACCCACTGAGCCACCCAGGCGCCCCAATGGCTAATTTCTTAAGGCATGGATGCTCTACTCCACATCCCATGGCCCCAACATCAGGTGCCTCCAGGTCTGCTGAAGTCTACTCTGGCTTCCTTGAATTTCTGAGCCAATTGGGTTCACTGGTTTAGGAATAAGTTGGTTTTTAGGTAACAGTTCAATACTCCCAGGGCTATCTTCTATAAGAGCTAGAACTGGGACCATGACAATGGGGACACTTTTACTTAAAGGACATCAGAAGTCTCCAGAGTGATTATATCTTGAGCTGGAACTCACCTGAATGCTAAAACTTGACAGCCAGAGAAAAAACTCTTGATGCTGCTGTTCCAGAAGACCTGGTTGAGCTGAAAGATAGGGCAATGTTTTTTTGATCACCATCCCAGGCCAAGTGGCAGCAGAATTTTTAGCCACTGAGCATACTTCCCTTCTATTTTTTCCCATCTATTTTTTCTTATCTCAACAAACACTAGCCCAGATAAGTGTACCAAAGGACATCCCATTCCAGAGTATGCCTTAGCTACAGGACCCTGGACTAGCTACTGAAACTCTCTGGGCCTTAATTTTAATCTGTTATCTATTAATCTGTTAATTTTAATCTGTTAATCTGTTAATTTGAATCTCAATCTGTTTCTTAATTTGTTAGTGGGCATAAGAACCTATCTTCATGAATTGTTATGAAATTATTATGGAAAATCACCCTCTGACTACCCAGTGTCCATAGGTCTGTCTCTACATGGGAATGGAGTGGATTCTCACCGCATTCTCAATACTTCTCTTGTTCTGCTGGTGTTTGGTAGTGCCTGGCTGGGCAATGTCCTGGGAATAGAGTAGGTTGGTGACAGTGAAATTCAGCTGGAAGTGCTCAGGGCTGGGACTGCTTGTTGGTATGTCTGTTGGTAGATGAGCTGATGGCTCCACTTCTGTAATAAAAAGAAGGTATAATAGTCCCAATCAAGTGAATATTTTAGCAAAAAAGTCATTCCAGCTAGTCTACTTATTCCTGGCAATGTGACCTGAGCTGGATTTTTTAAAAGATGTGTTACATAAGGCCCTCTATCCGCCCAGCCACTTTGTATCCATTGATCTCTCTATCTACCAACTCTCCCCCAAGCATTATGAGAGCTCACTAGTATGTGGGGATGAGGAGATTGGGCCCTTCTGGGGTACAGAAGGCAAGTGCAGGTGCTGATCACACTAGGGGACATCTGCCATACACCTTTGTTGACCTAAGTTCCTAATGTGTCTCGCTGCCTCTGGTCTTCACCCCTTTCCAATCCACTCTCTATACAACATCCAGAGGATGAGCTTTCTAAAGCAGAATTCTGTTATATTCCTCTGCAAACCATTCCAGTGCCCTAGAAAGTCTCTGCCTGCTTCTATAGCTTTACCCGCCACTTCTCCCATGTCAAAGTGTTTTCTCCAGCTACACCAAACTCCTTAGAGCCTCCCCAAATATTCTGTCTTCTAGGATATAAACACATGTAACTCGACTCCCTAACTCTTCCCATTGGCTAGGTCATGTTCACCATCACATCTCAGTTTGTTCATTACTTCCTCCAGAAAACTTTCCAAGATGGGCTGTGTGTCCCTCCTTGGGGTTCCCTCAGGTTCTTGAAATTCTCTGTAGCAGTTTCCACAGTGTATCATCGATGCCTATTTACTTTCATGACATACTTGTTGAATGAACGAATGTGTCCTTCAATCAATCCGTGTATGAGTCATAGCCAGAGGGCCTAAGAAAGCAACTCAGGATACTCCACATTTTGGGTTGGAAAGATTTATGAGTAAAAATAATCATTTCCTTGTGTGCAATTGCTGCATGTTTTTTCCCTACTTTCTGTTGTATGATCCATGTCATGGGTCATCAACATGGGCCTCCAGAAAGTCCCCCTTTCCCCTCCAGAGCTTCCATCCATTCTACTGCTCCTGAGAAGCCCCGTCCTTCCTTCCTCATAACCCCATCTCTTCAAGCCATGAAATCAACCCCCAATCTTGCACCTGTCACATGAAGGTCCGTTAGCTGATAGGTGGCTCCTAGCCAGTGGGATGAGACGTTCAGGGTCTTGTCCAGAAAGACTTTCTTCACCACGCTGGGGTCCACATTGGAAGAGAACAGTACCTGGACGGTGACCAACATGGAGCCCAACCTAGAGACAGAGACCATGGAACTCAGCCATCACTCAACACCAGCAGTGTCTCCTGAGTTCTTGTTTAATAGGCCCAAGGACCTAAAGGCAAGAGGTGAGAGATTATCTCCCAGGCTAGAGAAGACACCCTGACCAAAAACACAAGGTTTCCGCGAGTTGGGAATAGAACAAATAACTATAAAAATAATGAACATCTATGGAGCACCTCTAGGAAGTGACTTAAACATTCCCTCACCATCACTCTAATGGAAGTTATCATTATAATTATCCCCATCTTAAAGACAAAAGAACTGAAGTCTGGAAACACTCAAAGTTGGCACTGTGTCCCATGATCCTCCTGTTCCCCAGTGTCTCAGTTCTTCCACCCATTCTTCACAGACCTGGGTTCCAAACAAATTTGGGCAATTCTTGAGCTGTTTACTTTCCTTCTCCAAGCCTCAGCTTCCCCATCTGAACAAGGGGGATGATCACAATAGTATCCATCTCACAGGGGCTGCATGAGAATCCCATGAGATGACCATGCATGAAAGTGCTCAGCAGGGGTAGGGCCAGAGGAAATATTATTGGGCTGATCTTTGTTGAAAGCATCTCAAAGAGGAGAAGGTGGTGGATGCTCGTGTTGGTGGCCCCATGAGGTTAATCCTTCCCTTGCCCCTCCCCAAAGTCCTATGGAAGGAGATGGTAGAAATGGCTGACAGGGATGTGGGGGAGCATGGGGAGCTTGTCAGTGACTTTCATCTCAAAGACTGTGCCAGGATAGAAGCTCAGAGCCGCAAGCTGCCAGTTCAGCCAGCGCTTCCAACCTCCTCAACTTACGTCAAATTGGTGACCAGGCAGGAGTGGAATATATCTTGTAGCTGGCTGCCTCTGTAGAGTTTGGTGACCTAGAATAAAGGGTGGGGCAGTGGGTGAGATGGAGGCCTCCTGGGGCTGGAGGGGGCTACTGCAGCCAGTGAAAGAACACAGGCCTTGGAGCAAAGGAGCTCTGAGTTTGTATCCTGGCTGTGTGACCTCAGGAACACCACTCCCCCTTTTAAGCCTCAGTTTGCCCATCTGGAAAATGGGGAAGGCAGCCAGAGCACCACCTTTGGAAACTGAGAGAACTCAAAACACATAGGCAAAGGGCAAAATTGAAATAATCACTTAGTATATGTGAATCAGAGGAATGACAGGGGCACCCAGGGCAAGGAGAGACAGGACTGGTGAGAGAGACACTACCTTGTCCTGGATGTCCCTCCATAGGGCTGTGTACTCCAAGGATGTGGGGTCTGGGTTGCTGAGGTTCCAGTTGATGATGCGGAAATTTAGCTGATACTCCCTCTGGGTAGATAAACTCTGGGGTGCATAGCCTGTAGCCAACGAGAGGAGGAGACTCTTAGCCATTAGCACAGAGAGAGGTATAATGCCTACTGTCAGATTCAGCCAAACTTAGGCCCAAATGTTGGGGACTTCCAAATGTAAAGTCACCCCACAATGGGGGAAAACTGGAATTTTACAGGGATTCTCCCAGGGCGAGTTTTTACTTCCTAGAATGTTTTTCAATCCTCTGCTTTTCCTGGAAAACGACTCATGTTTCAGAACCCCAATGAGATGGAACTCCAGGAGAGCAGGGATCTCTCTGTCTTGTTCTTGCCATGTTCCAGGGCCTAGACAGTACTGGGTACATAATATCTTCTTCTAGGAAGCCTTCCCTGAATTGTCCCCCCTCTGTGTTTCCATGGCATCCTGTTAATAACAGTGTCTCTGCCTTTTTGGTGTGTCCCTAAGTAATATTCAGTCCTCTTGGTTATAAGATTTTTCAGGGAGAGAACTTGTGTGTTCTATCCCTGTACCTAGCACATGGCTTGGGACAGAATGGTAATGTGAATGTGTTTGTTGAAGGGGTGAATGTAAACTTCAATAGATCCTCAAATATGGGGCTGAGATACTCTTCTCCCAATGGTTCACTCATTTACTCATTCACTGGGTATGAGGATATACTAACTAAAGAACTGAGGCTGTAGTGACACATTACAAGACCTTAATTTCATAGAGTTGGATAATTAAACAATTGTGGTGAAGTATGATTAGTTGGTCTGGTGCCCATCTATCTAGGAACCACAGGACCATGGAGAGCAGGGTTTCTCATCCTCGGAACTACTGATATTTGAGGCTATGTAAGTCTTGGTGGAGAGGATCTCCTGTTTGTTGGAGGACATTAGCAACACCCTTGGGCTCTAGCCACTAGATGCCGATAGCACTCTTCCCCAGTTGTGGCAGCCAAAATGTCTACAGTCATTGCCAAGGGTCTCCTAAGGGGCAGAATTGTTTCTAGGTTAGAACCACTGACATAGAGGGGCCTCACACTGTAGAACTCCTGTCCCAAGAGATCCCATGAGTCAGACACTCGGGTTCAAATTAGGATCCATTATATTAATTTGTCAAAGAATTTCATGCTATTTACCTAAAATAACAGGAGAGACTTTTTCCATGGAGAGTTTGGGGAGGGTATTGCCTCATCAGAACTTGGGCTGACTTGTTAAAGAGGAGATAAAGTATAATGGGGACCAATAATGATTGCTATAAATCACTCACCATTGACGAAGAGGCTGTCACGGACCAGGGTATAATAGCCCATCTGGGTGACACCATGGGTCAGCTGGTACAGCTCCCAGTAAAGCTGCTCTCTGTCAAGTCCATGGCCCATGGAGTCATGGCGGTAGGTGCAGATGGCATCAACATGGGTAGCTGGCCCATCCTTCTCAGGTCTGGGGAGAGAGGGATGTGGGGACTCTAAAGGGAGGTCCTGAAACCTCACTATGGGGATCACAAGGAGGGGAATAACAAATGGGAAATCAGTGGAAGGGTTGGTCACCAAAATCGTCACTACTGGCAAATGCTCAGAAAAAGAGTCCTACCTGAGGGAGATTAGTCTGCAATCTGAGTAGAAGGGGCCCAAACTGCTCTTCTGAAACAAGGATCCAAGCTGGGGAGGAAGGGGGAGGAGGATGAACAGGAGAGACAAAAGTGGGGCAAGGGCTGGGTTGAATTGATCCCACTAGGAACTTCTGGGACCAGGGTCTCACCAGGCGCTGCAGGGTCCTCTTGGTGGAGTTGAACATAGCTGAGCCATTGCTCATGTCCACTGAATACTGGAGGTTCGAGATGGTGAAGTTGAGTGTAAGGGTCTTCAAGTTGTATCCCATAGCTACAAGAAGAGAGGGGAGAGATGGCTACTACTGAGAGTTGGCCTGAGGCCACATCAGAGTCCTACATTCATTGTACTCTGTCATCTTCTCTTCCAGTGGCACCACCACCCACTTCAAAACCATCATGTCGCTCGGTTCCTCTTCCTTCCCCTCCAAGTAACCCCAATACCACTTGCAGAACGGTCCTCATATACATCCTCTCTATCCTCTTCAAGCTCAAGCCTTTTCTTCTCTCACTTGGACCAACACCCCAGCAGACTTACTGGATGCCTTCTCTAAAGAATGTTCTCTACACTAAAAACTAGAAGAAATTTCCTTAAGTAAAAAATCTCAGTATAGTTACCACTACCCATGGCTTCCTTTGGCCTTCAGTGTCAAGTTCAAACTTCTTGATCTGGCACTCAAGGTTCTTCCAAATATGGTTCTTGTGATCCTTTCAGCTTCACATACCCATCTACTCTAGGTTCAGATTTATGCTTTATGTAAACCAAATCCCTCTCAATTCTCTCCATACACTATGCTGTTTCTGGCTACTGAGACTTTGCTCATCAAATCTCCTATATCAGGAAAACTCTTCATCCCTTATTTTCCTGGATGACACCTCCTCATTCTTAAACTCTCATTTTGGCTGAAACTTTCTCCAGAAAGACTTCCCCCCAAAATTATACTAGGTGCCTCTCCCCAAAATATCTCACATTGTTGTTATAATGGTCTGCTGATCTCACAAAGCTAGTGGCTTCATAGGGTATGCATTAGACTGAATTGTCAGTATAATCTTTGCAATAGACATGACTGCCCTACACCAGAATTTTACAACTGACTGGTAGAGCAGAGCTTTTCTTGGGAAGGAAAAGGGATCTCCCAGATACCTGTGGTGGCTTCTGGTTGTGTAGGTGATGATGAACGAGGCAGGAATGTGGTGGCTGCCTCAGGAGCTGTGGAAAGGGCAGTCATCAGGAAGGAACAGAGTTCCCACACAGTGGGAGAAACTCCCCAATGCTTGCCTGGGCTTTAGCAGTGGTTGCCCTAGGACAAGCATTCACAGGTATGTCATCAATGGGAGTAAGGGAAGGAGGGATTGTGTGAGCAGAGGGGTGAATGAGCCCATGAGTGAAATAAACTCAAGAAAGTAAGGGCAGGTGAACAAGAGAGAGATTAAACAAGAGGACAGGGAGATGAATGGGCAGAAAAGTGGACATACAGGGGGGATATATGGATGGACAGAGGAGTAATGAACAAATGAAGGGTCAGAAAGAAAGAATAAACACAGGAAGAAAAGTTGGAGAGATGGATGGAAGGGAAAAAGGAGGAAAAGACAAGCAAGTGAATAGGCAGAGGCTGGATGGATGGACGGATGGATGGAAAGAAGTAAAGAATAAAAGTTGGATGGATGGAAGGATGGACAAAGGAGAGAAGGAATGAGGCATGGATGGTTGCAAGAAGGAGAGATAGAAGGACGGATGGATGAATTGATGGGTGGCTGGATGAAAGAAGAGAGAGAAGGAGGGAAGGAAGGATGGACGGATGAATTGAAGAAAGGAAGAATGGATGAAAGTTTGGATGGACAAAGGGAAAGAAGGAAGAAAAGATGGATAGAGGGAAGGAAGAATGGAGAAGTCTGAGAGAAGAGATAACTTGAGAATGGGAGAATGGATGGATTAAAAGATAGAGGAAGGGACCATTGGACAACTGAACAGGCAAATTTGGCCAAACCACTGAGTGGCCACCACAGTTGCATCTTGACATTGAGGTCCCTTCTGTGGCCCTTGTAGGAGATCTTGTTTTCAGGAGGCATGGACTCATCATCTGACCTCAACCCCGCATCCCTGTAGGAAACATTTGTTCAAATTTCTTCCTCCAACCCAAAAGGGTATGGAAAGTTTAGAAAGCCAATGCCATGGCTGCAGGCCCAGAAGAGACCAAGGACTTAGCATGCTTCTTCCCACTGACCCCTGGCCACACTCAGGAGAGCAGCCTGAGATTGGGGCAAGCTCCCTTTATTAGTGAGGAGAAAAGTTTGGCTCAAGACCCATAGAAGCTGATATGGGTACTGGTTGCAAAGATACATACTTGTAGGAGGCTCATCTGGACCACGTTCATTATAACCTGGAAACAAAAATGTCACACATAAGGGGAGATGGCAGCACAATCCCAGATATTCCATGCCTTTGTCCACGTGGGGCTCCTGCTGGCCTTTCCCTCTGTGTACCAGGTAAGCATCTATGCATTTTCTAAGATCAGACTCAAATGTCATCTCCATCATTAAGGTTTTCCTGATCTTCCAGGTAGAGATGACCCTTCCCATCCACCTCTCCAGCATGCCCCTAAGAGACCCTCATCACATTTATGTTCACACATTTATTCCCCCACATATATATCCGCCCCAATATCTACCCTTCCACCCTCCTTCCAATTTATCCCTCCAACCAACAACTATTTATTGAGAACCTACTATGGGCCAAGTTCTATTACATTTGGAGAATATATCACTGAACAAAATATCTCTGTCCCTTTGGAGCTCACATTAGGACAGGATGCCCATGTAGCCTGTGTCCCTGGTGCCAAGCACAAGGCCTGGCTTATAGCAGATTCTGGGGACTGCTGGCTGAGTGAGCAAAATGAAGCATATTTTACAGGAGGGAAATATCCTAAACTTGCCCCTGCAAGGGCCAAGGTGAAGAGAACAGATGTGAACTCACAACATCAAGACCCAGACTGACTAGTGGCATGGGTAGGTCGCTTTCCTTCTCTGTACATCTCCCTCTTTGCTCAAATGGGAGTCATAAAGGGCCAGGATGTCTCCATGTCCACCGGATGTGGCAATGGGGATAAGAAAGTATGATTTGCCAAATATCATTTCCAAGCTAGGGACAGAGAGGAGAGAAGCTGAATTATTCCAATAAACCCCACCACATTCCATGCTCTGCCTCTCAGAACCCCAGAGAGGGGTCACCTTCTTAAACACTGTCCCTTCCTGGCTTCTAGGAAGATGCCCAGCATGTCCCAACCTTGGACCCCACAGATGTCCAGAGTGCCTACCTCATTTCCTGGCATTAAGGCCCCACCCAGGAGAGAAGCCCATCCCTGGTCTAGGGTAAGAAGCTGGGAGGGAAGACAGATGTGGGATTTTCTTTTCCCATGCCTCCCCTGGAATGATCTTTCAGGAGTTAAAAGCATAGGGTCAAGCACAGTGTTGGATGCTAACTGCTGGGGCTCAGGCCTGGCTCCTTGTTCTCTAGCTGCACCCACTTGGGCAAATTACTTAACTTTTCAGAGCCTCCATGTCTTCATCTGCAGAACAGGTGTGATCAGGGACAGCCTCACAGAGTGAGTCTTGGAGGGTAGGGGTCATTATAGAGTTGAGATTCACACCTGAATTTGTCTCAAGGGTTCCCCTAGGTTTCCTGACCTGTGGGACAGGGGTATGGAAGCAGTTGCGGGGTGGGGGGTGCTGAGAACCGCTCACCATTGAGGTAGAGGCTGTCCTTGTCCAGAGAATAGGGACCCAGCCGGGTAATGCCGCGGGTCTGCCGGCTCAGCTCATGGAACACCTGCTTGGCAGGCAGACCCGGGCTGCTGGGGGGCTGCCGGTAGGTGCAGAGGATGTCCACTTTTGTTTTGGCGCCATTCTTCACAGACCTGAGGAAGGAGAGATTGATGTGTAGGGAGTGTGGCCCATGTGGTACCTCTTCACCTGTGGGCGCTGCACACCTCACGTCCTGTGTTCCAACCTTACTGAACCATTCAGTTTCTCCACCTGGCCACACTCTCTCACCCCAGGATCTTTGCACATGCAGTGCCTTCTGTCTGGAGGTCTCTCCCCGTCTCTCCTTACTCTCTAATAATTTCCTGGTCATCCTTCAGCTCTCAACTTAGACACCTCTTCGTTCTCCAAGATCCCTCCCAGGCAGAGTCAGGAGAGGATCCTTGTTGCCACAGGACACCATGCTTCCCCCATCACACCTCTGATAGCCCCCAGTGTGAACCTATATTATTTGTTCCTGTTCCCTCAAGACAGTGGCCTCCATGAAGTCAAGTAATGGGACAATTTAGCTCACCATTGTGCTGAACTCCCAGCACTTTGCCCATTGCCTGTTCCATGCTAAAACCAAAGTCCTTATGAATGGATGAACAAAATAGGATATATCCATACAATGGAATATATCCACATATCCATACAATGGAATATATCAGCTTTAAAAGTGAGGGAAATGCTCACACCAGCCACAATGTGGATGGACCTTGAGGACTTTATGTTTAGTGAAGTAAGACAGATACAAAAATGCAAATACCATATGATTTCACTTGTGTGAGATACCCAGAGTGGTCAGATTCATGGAGACGGAAAGTAGAATAGTAATGGCTAACATCTGGGAGTAGAGTGAAACAGGGAGCCATTGTTTAATGGGTACAGACTTTCAGTTTTTGCAAGTTTTGGAGACCAGTTGCACAATAATGTGAACACACTTAACACTACTGAACCGGACACTTAAAAATGATTCAGATGGTAAATTTTCTGTTGTGTGTCTTTTATCACAATTAAAAAATAATCCATTCCTGCCAATATTCTACATGGTGTGGACCTTGCTGCTGTCTGGAAACACACCTTCTTTCTCTCTGTCCCTCTGTCTCTGTTCCAGCCACACTGGCCTCCTTGCTGTTCATTGAATATGCTAAGCTCATTCCTACCTCAGGACCTTTGCCCATGCTGCTTCCTCCACATGGAACAGTTTTCACAGCCAGTTTTCAAGGCCAAATCCTTTTCCACCTGGGACACTGTTCAGAAATCACCTCCATGAACTATCCTGTGCCCTAGGTAAAGCTGCTTTCCCATCTTTCTGCATTTCTGCATCACCTTACTATATTTGAAACCATTTTAGATATTTTATTCTCTTGCTTAGATTCTTCTTCCTCCATTAGATGAGTGCAGGAACAGTGCCTGTGCTGTCACCCTGGTGCCCACCGCCTGCCTCAGGGGAGCTGTACCACTGATGACAGTGGACTGAGAACACAGCTGGAGAAATACTTTGTAAACCCCCACAGAACTCATACCAACCCAGAAAAGTGCAAGTAATGGCCTGATGAAGAGTTTCAGAAAGAGTAGGATGATGGGTGCATAGCATCGTGCCCATAACAGATGTCACCGAAATGTATGCTTGAAAATAGTGAAATGGCTAATTTTATGTCTATACGTATTTTGTTACAATTTTAACAATAATGTAACATGAAGATATGGATGCCAACAAGGACCCTCCAAGACAGTCTGCTACAATTGGCAGTGGCCCCCACAGTCAGAAATCCTGTCCTTCTGCAGGGGTTATGGTGGGTGGGAGGGGGGTTCTCACCTTAGTGAGGTGACTTTGCAGCCTGCATATCGGGCTCCTAGGCTGCTCCTCTGGAACAATGGGCCAAGCTGGAGAGGAAGGAGAGGGCCAGTGTGGTCAGAACCAGTGACAGCCCCGAGGAGTCGTCACGGGAAAGCTGGTCTCTTACCAGGTGCTGCATGAGGCTGTCTGTGATGTTGAACTTGAGGGAGCCGGGGTGGCCCATATCCGCTGAGTAGCGCAGGTTGTCGATGGTAAAGTTCAGCGTGAATGGCTCCTCACTGACCTCCCCAGCTGTGACAGGGGCAGAGAGGGCCAAGGCTTATGGGGACGTTGGGGCGCCCAACATCCACCCATGATGGGGCTTCCAAGGGCCTCTTGTCCTCCATCCATAAACCCGAGGGTCGCTTGTTAATGGGGACAGCTCCAGCAGCAAGCAAGGACAGGTGTAAGGATTTGGGGGCTGGAGATGGTATTCCCACCCAGGTGTAGGAGTGGAGGGGCTCTGTGGAAACACTAGCGGCTTTGTTCTTCCCAGAAAGGAAAGGCTCCAACTTACCATACTGATGTAGAACCGGGGAAAACCCCACACATTGTCCTCCATATGCTCTCTGCTCCCCCATCTCTAACTCTTTATCTCTCTGTGCCTCTGTCTCTCTTTTCTTCTCTGTTTCTCTCTTACACCCAGATATGCCAAACTTCTATGCATTGCATAAAAAAAAAAAAAAAATCCAACGAGAAGCTGTAACCAATCTCCCTGTACATTGATTTACTCATCTGTAAGATAATAATTCCTAATTCAAAAGCTGTAATGAGGTTTGAACAAGTCAAATTCTGTAAAGTGCCTAAGCACAGTGCTGGGCATAGGGTAAACACTATATAAATATTCATTATATAAAACAAATAAGCAAATACTTTCTGATCACTCACTACATATGGAGCTTTTTACCTGGGTAAGTAGCTGGGTGCTAGAATCATCCACACTAAACAGAGGAGGAACCACAGTACAGAAATGGTCCTCTGCCCAGGGTTACATGACTGGAGAGGGAGAGTCTGGGTCTGGACCAGGTTCTCCAAAGCCAGAGTCCTTGCTCATGACCTCCCCTGTGAAGACACATGCTCTTGCTGAGACACATGCAGCTGGCTCAGTGTTCAAAAGTTGGGGTGACCTGAGTAGACCCCCGGGGAAGTGTAATAAATGAACATATGATACAAGCGAGACCAGAGGCCCAGTGGCCTGGCTCTAGAATGGTTAAGCAGGACAAACCTTTGGAAGAAAAACTTACCTCTTCCCTCCCTCTCTTTTGTTTACTACTCCTTCCAAGCTCCCTTCTGTCTAACGTTCCTTCTTTCCTTCCATCTTTCTTTCTATTCATCCATGCATTCATTCTTTCTTCCTTCCATCTATTCATCTTTTCTTCTCTCTCCCTCCATCCCTTCTTCCTTTCTTCTATCATCTGTCTACCCAGCCTCCCATCCAACCACTCATCCTTCTATCCATCCATCCTCCATGTCTCCATCCACCAGCCCACCCTCCCATCCACCATCCATGTACCCATGACATCCATCCATCCATCCTTCCATCCACCCACCATCCTTGCACACATCATTCCTTCCCGCCTCACTCCTCATCTTCCTTCTTCTCCATTCACACTTCTTTCTATGCATCCTTCTGTCTGTCCTTCCTTCTATCCCCACCTTCTTCCATCTATCCACCTTTCCTTGCTTCCTTCCTCCACGCTTTCTTTTCTTCCATTCATCCATCCATCTTTCCTTTCTTTCATATCGATTCCTTCCATGTATTTAGACATTTTCTCTTCCTCCTTTCCCCCTCCATTCATCTTTTCTTCCTTCCATCTTCCTATCCATCTTCTGTCGCCCTCCCATTCATCACTTCTTCCTCCCTCCTTCCCATCCATCCATCCATCCATCCATCCATTCTTGTCTTTCCTCCATGCACATTGACTTGATCCTATAATGCTTCGGGAACTATTCCAAGGAGTGGATACTGAGCAACAAAACACAGTCAATCCAACTGACTTGAACTTATTTTTCCTCTTATCAGGTTGTCATTGCACCTGAGGAGCCCAGACCCCCAGTGACATTGGAAGGAGCAAGGGAGGATGCTGTGGTGTAACAGACCAGAGATGGACCCAAGAAGAGAGTTTGAGAGGGCTCCAAAAACACACCTCGAATGCAGGGGCAATTAATTCTTGAAAAAGCTGCAAGGTCCTCATCCCAGGGCTTGTTGGGGATGAACTTGAACATAAGAGGTGTGCACCAAAAATCAGCATATCTTTTTAAAGAAATTAACTGATGGAGAAGTGAGACTGTGAGTTTTTGGAGTCACAGGAACTCTTGGTTCTATTATGTATTTGCTGTATGGCTTGGCAGCCTCTCCCAGCCTGAGTTTACTCATCTGTAAAATGGAGCTGAGTCACATGGTTGTAGCGAGGAGAACTAAAGAATAAAGAGCATGTGTTTTTGGGTGAATTGTGTCTCCTGCCCTTCCTGTATACACACACACACACACACACACACACACATTCAAGAAGCTCTAATCCCTAGTACCTCGGTAGGTGACTGTATTTGGAGACAGGGCCTTTAGAGAAGTAACTGGGTTAAAATGAGGCTTTTGGGGTGGGCCCTAGTCCAGTCTGGCTGCTATCGGTATGAGAAAAGGAGATCAGGACACAGAGGGACACCGGAAATGTGCATGCAAAGGAATGACATGCCAAGAGGCAGCAAGTGGACGCCACCTGCTCGCCAAGGAGAGAGGTTTCAGAGCAACCAACCCTGTTGGCACCTTGAGCTGGACTTCTGGCCTCCAGCACTGTGAGAATATACGTGTCGGTCATCTGAGCCACCTGGACTGTGGTAGTTTGCTTTGGCAGCCAGAGCTGATCAAGACAGTACGTAACGTACGTAGCACGGTGCCCGGAAGGCACCAGGTTCAATACATGTTCACCAAAAACCCAACAAAGGGTGCAACCCTGATGTTGAGACACTCTCAGAACAATAGACAGAGAGGTGAGTGGAAGGATAAGAGAAGTGCCAGGGCAGGGTTTTAGAAGAATCCGAGGGATAACCACGCAAAGGTCAGAATGGCGGGAGGACGGGCCTGTGTGTGAGATGCTCTTGCCCTGGGCTGGGACTCTCCACCAGAACCCAGAGGGAGGAGTGGGGAGTGAGGGGCCCTCCCAGGTCTTTCCCTCACTGAAGACAGGAGGTAAAAGGAGAACAGAGTGGGGATGGGACCCAGGAAACCAGGGCCAGGAATACTCACTAGTGGTAGTCGGTATTATGGTTCCATAGGTGTAACCTGCAGAGAGAAAGCCAGAGGAGCTGAGCCAGAGTCAGGGTGAACATAAAGGATTAAGGGAAAGGTAGGATGTAGGGGTACTTTGTAGGAAAAGCAGAGGGGATGAGGCAGTGGAGGGATGTTTGGGGAGGAGGTATCCAGGCAAGGAGACTGTAGATGGCTAGCACCCATGGTTACGTCATTGGAATGAAGACTGAACCAAGACCAGAGAAGAAGGAGATATACCACAGCTCCTTTTAGAGAAACACAAAACTCTCCCAGGAGAGAGACCCTGCCTGGAACACAGTCCCTCACCGTTGACATAGAGGCTCTCCCTGTCCAGGGTGAAGGGCCCCAGCTGGGTGATGCCATAGGTCTCACGGCTCAGCTCCCAGTACAGCTGCTCCCTGTCCAGCCTGGGGTCTGCGGAATCAGAGCGGATGGTGCAGAGGATGTCCACTCCGGTGGCTGCTCCGCCCTTCTCAAGCCTGGGGAAGGAAGGACATGGGAATGTGGAGTACTGAGGAGGGCTCCTTCTAGATGTGGAAAGCAAGAGCGCTGAAGGCGGGAGGCTGAGAGGGGATGGAAAGAGCTGGCCCAGTTCCAGAGGGGCTCTCCAAAGGGTCTCTCCTCTGAGACAACCCCCTTGCAACTAAGAACAGAATACATTTTTAAGACAAGACACTTTAAGACTTTAACACTTGAGGACAAGAGATAGTGCTTCTTCCAAGAGGAAAGCTTTCCTCTAAAACAAATGATCATCTCTGGATTCCGTAAGGACAAACACGACACCTCATTTCTAACACCTGAACATTCCCACCATCTGGGCATGAAGAACACAAGAAGGTGTTACGGCGGGTGCTGAAGGCCAGCGATGCCCCACTGTCCGGTACATGAGGGCCCACTGGACCCAATGCATCCCTCTATCTGGGGGTCTCACCTGAGTGAGGCCAGTCTGCAGCCAGTGTAGAGGGGCCCGATAATGGTCTTACTGAACAAAAGCCGGAGCTGGTGGGGAAAGAAAGGGACATGAGCAGAAGGGCTGAAGGGCTACACGAGCAGGCATGTGGTGGGGCTGATGGTGGTCATCGGGGGGCTCTCACCCGGTGCTGGAGGATCCTCTCTGTGGAGTTGAACTTGGAAGAAGCTGGGTGCCCCATGTCTTGAGTATAGTGCAGGTTGGTGATGGTGAAGTTCAGGGTGAAGGACACCAGAGTGGGGCCAGTGGCTGCAGTGGGGGACGAAGAGAAAAATGTCCAGTTTGGACCATAGTAAGGACCAAGGGTGCCTGGAATTCTAACAGTGGAGCACCAGCAAGGGACCTAAGTATAGCCACAGACTGCATAAGCTGAAGGAGAGAATGTTACAGGAGTTTTAAGACATTGGGGACTTGCACTCATTCATTCAGCCAATGTGTATTGGGTATCTAACGTGTGAAGCCCTGGGCTCTGGGGGTCTAAGGGTGAATAGGGCACAGTCTCCTAATATTGTGGTCAGGAGCATGGCCAGACCATTATACTGCAGGGGAGCCAGGAAGGTTTTCAGTACCAAAGAGGCACCCAACCAAAGACTGAGGACAGCTTCCAGGAGGAAGCATCTTCTCAGGTGTGATTGAAAGCACAAGTAAGAGGTAGGTGAACAGGGGCTGAGCAAGTGGCAGAGTGCTCAAGCAAAAGAATCAGTCTGGGTATGAGCCTGACAGGAGACTGTGCAGTTGCCCTCAAGGGACTTGAATGTTTTCATTATGGCCTTGTGGAAGTATAGATATGAGCCCCAAAAGTGGGGCAGTGACTATACAACTCAGGGATTTGGACATGACTTGTAGATAAGGTGGAGTCATCCAAAGACTGTCAATAAGACAGGAATTACATAGACAGAAGTACATTGGGAGGGCCGTTGGCAGCTGCTGTGCAGTGGACTATAGGAGGGCAGAGTAGAGGCTACTGCACCAGTCCTAGCGAAAAATGCCAGTGGCCTGAATAAAGACCCAATGACACAGATTCAGTGAAAAGACTTGGCGGGATATTATGAAGGGAGAAGAGATGATTTGGTGATGGATAGATGGGAGGTGAGGGGGAAGGAGGGTGAAGGTGGGCACCTGTGTCCCTGCCTTTGGTGATAAGGAAAAGGAGCAAGTTTGGGAGAAGATGGTGATTTTAGAGTCAGAGACTGAGGGGTCAGGTGATGTCCAGGAGGTGGGTGGACCAAGGGTGAGGACCTGCTGTGTGGAGTGTGCTGGACTCAGGATTAGGATTCTGAGCAGCTAGACCTTGAGCTGTTATGTAGTCCCTGAAACCCACAGAAATGGATGAGTTTGCTCAGGGAAACTAAGTAAGCAATAATGAGGGAAGAAGAGATCTTGAATGGATGATTTTGTAGATATGATTTTGGTACCAGTAGGACCTTCCTACTTGCGAACTTGAGGGATAGGGCAGTGAGGACAGGGGGAAGGTTGCAGAGGTCACAGCAACAGAGGGAAAAGAACACAGGGGATGCAATCAAGGGAATGATGGCCATGGTGGCAGCTCACGTCACAAACCGTGTGCCTGGCCCTGTGCCCCATTCAGCCTGGAGTCAGGGCATCATCCTCGGGTGTGTTGTGCGGACAGGGCGGGGTGGGTCCTGTGACCTCCAGTTCAGCGCGCCCTTCCATTAACATCCTCTGGACTCCTTCCCACCCAGAAGGGGGTGATTAGGAGGGAAGGCCTTTCTGGTTGAGCAGTTCCTATCTTTAGGGAAAGGGTAGTGGTCCCAGGCACACAGCGGTCTGAAATACTCACTCTTGGGGGTGGTGGCTGAAGCTGGATGGGTGTAACCTGTGAAGAGAGGGAGTGACAGTGAGGAGGGGAAGGGAGAGGTCCTCAATGAAGAGGCAACTGGGCCGCTACATCATCACAGCTGAAATTATTTAAAAGGAAGATGATTATGCACTGGAAAGGGATTCAGGTCTGCTCCACTCCCATCTCCAGACAGACAAAGGACCTGCTTACAGAACTTGGATATGTGAACCCCCAGTGGAGATCTGAACTCATGCCGAATCCTGCTGCAGTAGAAGCCCTCTCGGCACAGGGGAGGCCCACAGCCCAACACGGACCCCACCAATGATGTGCACTCTGTCATCGTAGAAGCTGGCAGCAAGCCAGTACTTGGGGTGGGGACCTTGCCATCCTGCAGATGCCAGGGACCAGCCCCTATGTCTGGGGCTTTAATGGGTTCACCCGAGGCTGGGGGTGGAGCAGGGGTGCAGAGGGCAAGCAGCTGGCTCCTGGCTGCTTCTGTTCTAGGGTTGCAGAGGGAACCACAGGGTTGTAGAGACTTCGGAAGCCTCTGGACACTCACCGCTGGGGGTGGTGGCCTGGGTCTGGCGGGTATAACCTGCACAGGTAGAGGGAGAAAGAGTGAGGAGGGCGAATAATGAGCGAAACAATAGAGGGGAGGATGTGGGGACTGTTGAAAGGTGGACACAGGTGGCAATCCCTACCATTGATGTAGAGACTGTCCGGGTCCAGGGTGTAGGGACCCAGCCTGGTGACGCCGCGGGTCAGCTGGCTCAGCTCCTGGTACAGCCGCTCTCTGTCCAGCCCAGGGCCCACGGGGTCAGGGCGATGGGTGCAGATGGCATCCACTCCAGTGGCCGCCCCATCCTTCTCGGGCCTGGGGGGTGGGTGGGTAGGGGTAACAATAGATGGAGTTCCCAGGCAGGGCACCTGGCACCTCTGGGGCAGGACAGGAAGGGGCCAAGGCAAGTGAGAAGGCTGGCACCCACCTCTGGCCAGCCTGGGGCTGTGCACACAGTCAGTGGGTAGGAGGATTTTTATTAAATTGCAGGTCTGAAACCTGCAAGCTGGGGGACAGGAGAGCTCCTACTTGAGACAGGTGAAGAGCTGGAATTTGGGATTAAAGCAGGTGGAAAAGGCATGCTTGTCTTGAGAGGAATCCTGGGCTCAGAACTGAAAACCTAAAGGAAATGCCCTCTTTGGTCAAAGGGAGGCAGGAGGGAGTTTTCAAGGATGACTAGCCTAGAGCCATATCCTGCTGAGGGGCTCCCTAGAATGTGGGGACAGTTGGTGGGGTTGGGGGTGGTTGCAATCAAAGAGGCCTTGATCCTGGAGCCAGTGCTTCCTGAATTCCACCTCTTCTGAGAACATGGACAGAGAAGGAAGGAAGCAAAGGGAACTCTTGGGGTCCGGGAGCCCTTGAGGTGGTCCTGGCCTGGGATTGCAAGGACTCACCTGAGCAAGGTCAGCCTGCAGCCTGAGTAGAGGGGGCCCACACTGGTGTTCTTGAACAAGGGTCCAAGCTGTGGGTGAAAACAAGGGAAGTAAATAAGTGAATTGAGACCCAAGGGCTGGACGGGCATCGGTGGGTGGGGCAAGAGTGAGGTGGGAGGGGCTAGCTCCTAAGGTCTGGGCTGGAGAAGGGGTGGCCTCCCATCCGTAGGCAAGATGAGGCTAGGGGGCGGGGCTGGCAGGGGGAGGTGGGCGGGGCTCTCGCCTGATGCTGCAGGGACTTCTCTGTGCTGTTAAATTTCCGGGAGCCCGGAGGCTGCATGTCCTCCGTATAGTGGAGGTTGGTGACAGTGAAGTTGAGAGTGAATGGCACCAGAGGTCGTCCGGGGGCTGCAGCAGTGGAGGGAGAGGAGAGGAGTCAGGCCTGGGATGGGTATGGGGGCAGGGCCTGGGACCCGCAGCTATCTCATCGGAGACCATAGCAAGTGTTGAGGGTCCTTGGGGACCTAGTGCCAGAACCACCCGTGAGGACAACCTGAGACCGTCACACGCAGCAGGTGAAGGTGGGCAGGACAGGAGACAATCTGCTAACTTTCTTATTTATTCAAGCCTGCCTTCTGGGACTTTCTTCCATCCCTCGACCCCCATGTGGTGGCCATTTCTCTGTGTTCAGCCAGCAGCACAGAGGTGATGCACAGCTGAATCGTACTGCAGTGAACTCCCAGTCTGCATCCCCGGCCACTGCCCTCCCCGACAGCTGGAGGTGGTCTGCTGCTGCCTTCCCTCGTTGGGGGCGGGGGAGAGCCTGAAGACGACCCGTGTACTCACCACTGGGGGCAGTTACCGGTGTCTGGTGGGTGTAGCCTGCGGAGAGAGGACAGGAGAGAGGGGAGGTGCTGAGGTGCAAAAGGAAAAAGAAGAAGACGGGGGTGGGGGTGGGTGGAGGGCTGGACCTTGAGCTTGACAGCTCAGCAGAGTGCAGGGGCCGCTGCTCACCGCTGACACAGAGACTGTCCTCCTCCAGGGTGTAGTGGCCCAGCCTGGTGACGCCACGGGTCAGCCGGCTCAGCTCCCAGTACAGCCGCTCTCTGTCCAGCGCGAGGCCCGTGGGGTCGGGGCGGCGGAAGCAGACGGCGTTCACGCGGGTGGCTGCTCCAGCCTTCTGGGGCCTGGGGAGGGCAGGATAATTAAGATCCATCTGCAGAGCGTTCTTGAGGGGCACCATTCGGGGGGTACCCTGGGGAAAGCTAGGACATAGTGAGGTCCCTGTGGACGGGTCCTGGAGACGCGCCACCCACCGCTGAGGGAATCTGCTCCACAGGTTGCTCCCGCCTGCTGAACCCGGGCCTCCCTGCGCTTCACGATCCACTGTCATCACAGCACCGAGTCTCACTTAAAATGGGAATGTTCCCTTGTGAGGAATGTGCTGAAATCCTCTGGCTCCCTACTGCCTGTGGGGGAACCCGGGCTGTGCCCCTCACAACACCCACTTCCCCGCCCCCACCGCCGGCCGGACGCATCCCTCTGCCTCCCTCCTTGTGGGTGAGCGTTTCTGCTCTGCGTGTTCGCTACCCCGAGGCTCTCCACAGCTCTGGGCCAGGAGGACTGATTTGGGGAGAGGGAAGCCCTCTCCCCAAATCAGATCTCCTGGCCCAGAGCTGTGTCTCCCGGCCACAGCGTCCTCCCCTCTGGGTATGAGCTGCCACTTCAGTTCCTCCTAGACCCCCTACACTACCCATATCCCAACCCTTCCACAGTCTCTCTGGGCCTCAGTTTCTCACCTCAAAAATGGGTATAATCATGGCACCCAAGTGTGAGGTTTAAGGTTTAAGTCTGTTGATATTAGCGTAATGCTTACAATAGTATCTGGTGCATCCCTAAGGGCTAGGGGAGTGTCTGTCACTATTTTATAAATAAAATAGTATAGCATTATACTATTGTATAATTATACATTTACATATAATTACATAATTCACATATAATTAATGTGTACAAATGTGTTTGCACATGTTTCCATATAATTAATATAAGGCACTCTTCTTAATGGCAGAGTCTATGCTCTTGACCTCCATGGAGATTTTGGAGCTCAGCACAAAGCTTGGACACAGTAGGCGCTCAAGCAATGTTTGTGGATGGAAAGGAAATTTGTGGAAATTCGAGGCAAGGGGGGTGAAGAGACCACTTCTACCGTGGGTGCATCAGCAACCTGGGCAAGGTCCCAAGAAAGAGGACTTCATTCCATCCCTCTCTATTCTAGCACCACAGGAAGGGAATCCTTTCTCCGAATTCTATTTTTGGAGGCATGGAAATGTCCTAGGGAGATGCCCAATGAGGCTAAACCCTCCAGGGGACCTCGGAATGGAGAAGCCCATGCATGCTGAGAAGCCCTATCACTCGGTAAAGGGGGGCCGAGTAGCACGTCTCTGCACTGAAGGGAGCAGGGATTTGAAGGCTGGGGTGATGGGGGAGGGGAGAGATCCTACGGTTCTTCCCAGACAAAAGAAGCAAAGCAAGCTTAGTGGGAAAAGGCATAGACTCTAGAGAGACTGGGCTTGAATCCTGGCTTTACCATTTGGCAGCCATCCGCTCTGGGAAAGTTCCTTAACCTGTTTGTGCCTTGACTACTCTGCAAAATAGGGATAATAGTAGTGATGGTAAGTGAGTCTAGGGAGATGATGGACAGGATGCATTTCACCCAGTGACTCTAACCTGGGGTGCTCTGCATCTCAGGAGACATTTGGCAATGCCTGGTGATAGATTTTGTTGTCAGAACTTTGGGGGCTGGGATGCTACAGGAATCGATCTAGTGGCCAAGATGTAGCTGAATATTATATTGTGCAGGGAACGACCACCTATGACAGTAACTATCTGGCCCAGAATGTCAATAATGACCATACAACAAGAACCCTGATGTCTGGCACATGCTAAGTCCTTGCTGTGTGTTCACCTTCAGAAATATTTACATGCGGTGTGGAGTTGGAGGTACACTAGACTGGGGATTGCATCCTTTGTGGAGGTTCAGGGATGCAATCTTTATGAAGGGCTTTGATACATACTTTCCAGTTGCTATGTCCTGTCATTTTGTTCTTATGAAATACTGCATGGGAGATCTGAGGCTCAGGACAATGGGAAAGTCCAGAGCAGGGTCGGGGGCCCATAACCCAAAGGACAGTGGCTATGCCAGGCTGGGAGCTAGAAAGGGCTGAGGCCAAAGGGAGGACCCAGCCCTAACGGACCATGGTAAGAATATCCACTGTGCCTCACGGGCCATCTCCTGGGGGTCCCACCTGAGCGAGGTCAGTCTGCAGCCAGAGTAGAGGGGGCCGACACTGGTTTTCTTGAATAAAGGTCTGAGCTGTTGAGGAGAGGGAGGTGAGTAGAAGGACTGACCTGGACAAGGGCAGGGTTGGGGTGAGCTGGGTGGGGCTGGCATCAGTTGGGAGGTAGGGAGAGGTGGGTGGGGCATGGGGGAGGTGGGCGGGGCATGGGAGAGGCAGGTGGGGCTGGCATCAATGGCTAGGTGGACATCAGTGGGTGGTGGAGGGATGAGGTGGGTGGGGTTCTCACCAGGCTCTGCAAGATCATCTCTGTTTCATTGAACTTGGCAGAACCCACAAGCTGCATGTCCTCCGTGTAGCGCAGGTTGGTGATGGTGAAGTTAAGGGTGAATGGAACCAGGTCAGGGCCAGAGACTGCAGTGAGGTTAGGAGAGAAGCCATGCCCTGAGTCACTGCCTCAGCTGGATTTAGGGATGGTGGGGTAGAGTCTGGCTCCACATCCCTGGTGCCCAGTGTATTCACATCTGGTGTGAGAGCTCAGAATATCTCTGCCCCAAAGGGAAACTTGATTTTGTTATTCTGCTAACAGTAATGATATTAATAATGACACTAAAAATAGCAGTAATAGTAAGACCTGATTTTTGGTAAGAGCTTATTCTGTGCTAAGAACTTTCCATCTAGGGACACCTGGGTGGCTCAGTTGGTTAAGCTGCTGCCTTCGGCTCAGGTCATGATCCTGGGGTCCTGGGATCGAGTCCTGCATTGGGCTCCTTGCTCAGTGGGGAGCCTGCTTCTCTCTCTGCCTCTGCCTACTGCTCTGCCTACTTGTGCTCCTGCACACCACTCTCCCTCTCTAACAGATAAATAAATAAAATCTTAAAAAAAAAGAATTTTCCATATAGTATCTCATTATCCTCAAACAAACCCTGGAAGTGAATCCTTTTACTTCCAAATGACAGAGGCTGAAAGTTAGTTTCAGAGAAGTCAAGTCACTTCCCCAAAGCCACACAGCTATTTTGGGGCAGAAGTTCAGATTCTAGAGTTTGAATGACTTAAACTTAAGTCCTGCCCATCCACTGGCTGTGTGACCTTAGAAAAACACCCAGCCCCACATGGACCGGTCTTAGGTCTCTCCTAAACAGAGAAAGAGCAGTGTCCATCTGCTGGGGTCGAAGACCATATGTGTGATGCAGGATGTCCGTGAGGTGACACATGGTCAGTCAATACTGCTCTCACTGCTCCTTACACCTGCTTCCTCTGCTTTAGTCTCTACCCTTGGGGAATTAGTCCTGGCAGGTGGGGCTGGTGCCTTTGACTATATCCATTCCTTCGAGCAAAAGTTAAAGCTTTGAAAATTGTTCCAGAATGTATCACTGCATCTAATCTCACAAACTGACCCCATGGGTCCCTAAAGCCAACAGGGTCACAATTTGGTCCCTGGAAGGCCACGCAGGGTAGCCTATAAATATGACCACAAATTCTTTACCTCTGTGGACCTGCACCCTTGGTGTGGTCTCATAGCCCCTTCCACAAGTCTGTTTCTCTACCTCCTGACTCTGGCTTGGCCCTGACTTGCTTTGGCCAATGCGACAAGAGAAACGTGATGCAAGCAGAAACTTGGGAAGTGCCTGTGCACCGAGGCTTGCCCTCTCCTGCATCTAGGAAGCCCATGACCAGCCAATGAAGGAGCCAGAGCTAGTCTGCAGGATGGGGAGAGGCCACCTGAAGGAGACGGAGGCACCCCAGCCATCAGTCAGGCCTCCTCCAGTGCAGAGTCACCTAGTTAAGCTTCAGGTGACTGCAGACACACAAGGGAGGCTGGTTCAGACCAGAGGAACCGTCCCGCTGACCTATATGCTAGTGAGCAGCAGTAGACGATTGTCTTAATGTGAGGGTCGTCTGTCACACGGTAAACCTAGCTGATACAAAACCTTCTCAGAAAGCAAAGGGGGCATTAAAAGGAGTCACTGCTTCATCTTGGAATGGAAAAGCTAGTCACAGAGCTCCCCAAACCTAGGGATGGAGCTGGACTGGTCAGTGACGGGGGCCTGATCGGAGGATGGAGGACCCCCTCCTCCACGCCGTCTCCTTGCTTTGAGCTGCGTGTGCGAACTCTCTTTCCCTTCTCACTGCAAAGCACAGAGGTGTGTGTGTGTGTGCGTGGAAAGGAGGGAGCCACGGAGAGAAGGCGCTTACCTGTGGAGCTGGAGAAGGAGATTGGAGCTGCCGAGGTCCCTGAGGGCGTGGAAGTCACAGGAACTGAGGAGGAAGCAGCAAAAGAGATGGGGAAGAGAAGGAAGGGAGGGAGGAAGAGGAAGAGAGACGAGGCCCCGTCTCCTTGGAGATGCCAGAGGCAGGGGTGCTTGATGCCCAGCCAGAGTCACAGAAGGCAGAGGTGGGGGAAGGCGGGTGACCCCAGGAGGCTAAGGCTCCCTTCCTCCCAGAAGCCCTGGGCTTAGGGCAGAGGGAGCAGCTGTTCCCACGAGGTATGGGGGGCATGGAGCCACCCAGGAAGTGAGCACTTACCACTGGGGATGGAGGTTGGTGGTGGTCTGGTGTAACCTACAGGGGGTGGATAAAAGGCAGGTGGGATGTTTGAGAGGCTTAAGCTGGGGGATGAAGGGGCTGGGCCATGGGTGGAACAACAGTTGCCCTCAGGAGGTCCTCTCCCTGCCCGACAGTGGGTGGTGCCTCCTATAACATTTCTCTGGCCTCCCACCTCCCTGTGGGTGATGTAGCCCTCGGTGGGGAAGGGGGATCTCACAAGGAGAGGAAGAATGAGGAGAGAAAAGTCTAGAGGCAGACATGGATGTATCCCTCTGTCCAGAGCTCAGAGCATCAAGAGAATAATACATCTGGGGTGCAGGACAAGACCCCTGTCACCACCAGATGCTCACCGTTGACATAGAGACTGTCCCTGTCCAGGATGTAGGAACCAAGCTGAGTGACACCATGGGTCTGGTGGCTCAGCTCCCAGTAGAGCCGCTCCCTGTCCAGCTGGAGACCCGAGGGGTCAGGTTGGTAGGTGCAGACAGCGTCCACTCCAGTGGCTGTTCCACTCTTTTCAGGCCTGGGGGGAGAAGGACATGGGTACGGGAACAGGACTGAGGACAGCCTTGCCAGGACATCCTTTCATCAGGCCACTTGTAGGAATGCCTGCTTATCTGCTCTCCTGGTCCAGACATGCGCTGCTCCTAAGAGAAGGGGCATCCTTGTGCAACAAAGGACCAGAGTGGGTATTCCAAAGTCAGATGACCACCAGTTGAAACCTTCGCTCTGTCACTTACCGAATAATCCACGTAAGTGTGCCTGACTCGGTTCTCCCACCTTTGCAACGTGGATAGTGGTCTAACCCTATTGCTGGAATGTCTTGAGGTTCAGAAATGACATACCACACCCAGCTCTGGTGCCAAATATCCATTAATTAACTTTTTAATAAAACAAATATTCACAGAGCCAAACACTGACAGTCCCTAGCACTGGGGAACAGCTCTGCAGATTCATCAGCTCTTGAAAAGCTGATCCAACCTGATTTTTGGACCTGAGCACCTGAGCATGAGATGCTGCATAGCAAAGACCCCCACCCACAGCCCACCTGCTTCCTGTATTCCCAGGTATCTGGGGGAAGGAGGCAGGAAAAATTAAAACCTGAAAGGAAAACCTGGGATCCAGCAGGTCCCACTGCCAAGGGTATTACTGGGGAGAAACAGAGTATCCCTTGCAGGATCAGCAGTGACCTCGTAAATGACCTTGAGCCAAGCTGCTTCCAGCTCTGGTCTCCTAGAAACTTGATAAAGGTGCGATGCCATTTGTGTTGCCTGGTGATGTTGCTTATGGTGAAAATGACCCCTTGTTGATGACTGCATCTTTTCTGGGAGGGTGGAAAATAGACAAGAATACCTTGCAGGAGGCTCTAGCATTGGGCTTCCTTAGGTATGGTAAACCCCTTAACTGGTCAGGACCCTTATAAGAGATATTGCTTACCTTTTGGGACCTAAGACATGTAAGCGTCTATCCACTGAGGTCACTTTTTCCTTTTTTAAAAATTTAATTGTTTATATTTAAGTTAAAGTTAACATATAGCATATTATTAGGTTCAGGGTAGAATTCAGTGATTCATCAGTTGCACGAACACCCAGTGCTCATCCCATCCTGGGTCCTCCTTAATGCCCATCCCCCAGTGAGCCCATTTGCCCATTTGCCTACTCCACCTCCCCTCCAGCAACCTCCATTAAGATTATATTTCTTTGCACATTAACTGTCACCTGGATGCCAAAACAACAGTCCTTGGACTGCCAAGAAGGCTCTTACAAAAAAAAAAAAAAAAAAAAAAAAGAATGCCCTGGGCTACTGGCTGACACGCCCTTTCCTGTCTGTGTATGGCCCTATTCAGGTCACCTAAGCCTGATTCTCTGACTGGGCTTAAGATAACCTAGAGAGGGGAGTGCAGGGCAGGGGACTGGCACCAGAGCTGGGAACTGTGTGAGCCCAGCAAGGTGCCTGGATATGGTATCTAAGGGAGTGCTTACTCTCGGGGTTGGGCAGAGGCAGGGCTAACCCTCAGGGTGAGCGGTTCCTTTAATTCTCTGCTCTAGGCATCTTGCTTGCTTCCCTAGTCCGGGCCCCTGGCCAGTCCAACCCAATGAGCCCACACCTGCCTGCACCTCCTAACGCCGGACAAAGAGGATGTCTCACCTTAGTGTGGTCACTCTGCAGCCGGTGTAGAGTGACCCAATGCTGCTGTTGGCAAACAAGGGCTTGAGCTGAGGAGGAAGAAGTGGGTGAATGAAAAAGAAGTGAAAAAGGAACCACCAAAAGCATGAGATTTTCAGATAAAACAGCAGTTCCCCAATCATCTCAGTATGACACTGAATTCTCAGAAGAACCCTTTGGGATCAAGGCTTCTGTGGCCTCAGTGTACAGAGGAGGAAATGGTACCGAAAAGGCAAGATCATGACTCCAAAGGGACGTCTCTGGCCTGTGGCAGTTTCGAGTTTTGAACCCAGAAACAGTCTGCTCTTCAAGCCCTCTGTATCCTCCAGAAGGGTAGTAAGGAAACTCAGAGAGGGTGAGGAGGGGCTCGGAGGAGAGGGATGGTTAGAAGAAGGCTCTCACCAGGCGTTGTAGGACTGACTCCGTGGAGTTGAACTTCGCAGAGCCTGGATGCATGGCCTTCGTATAATGCAGGTTGATGATGGTGAAATTGAGGGTGAAGGGCACTGGGGCAGGGCCAGCAGCTGCAGTGGGGCAGGAGGAAAAAGAGGCCATGCCCTGAGTCAGGCCTGGACCAGAAGTGGAGCAAAGGCCCCCAGGACACAAGCCCAGCCTGCTCAGAGGACCCCATCATCTCGGCAATACCAAGGAGAGGCTGCCCTCTCTTGGGGCTCCCTTGAGTCCCATCTGAGCCTGGAGATGCGGGGTGGGGGGTGGGGAGTGGAGGTAGTGGTTTGTTCTGTCACCCATGGTCTCTAGCTTTGGTCACATAGGGAAACAGAAGATGCTGGTGTCTGGGTGTTACATAAAGAGCCAGACATGGTGTCTGCCTATGGGCTCATGGGGGTATTTAATTCTTTATAGTGGGCTGGGACCCGTGAGCTCAAAAGCCTGCCAGGACAAAACTCATTTTTTTTTTTTTTCCCCAGCTGCCATGTATCTTTTTATTTTTTAAATTTATTTTTAAATTTTATTTTCTGTTTCCAGTGCTCCAAGATTCATTGTTCATGCACCACAGCCAGTGCTCCATGCAATCCGTGTCCTCCTTAATACCCACCACCAGGCTCACCCATCCCCCCACCCCTCCCCTCCAAACCCTCAGTTTGTTTCTCAGAGTCCACAAACTCAAATTTTGATATCCAGGTGTGTGTGTAACTGTGTTTTTTAAAGATTTTATTTACTTATTTAAGAGAGAGTGAGCAAGCAAGAGAACACACAAGAGGAAGAGGGGGGAGGGGCAGAGGGAGAAGCAGGCTCCCCACTGAGCAGGGAGCCCCCATTGCTCCTAGACAGGAGGGTGTCTTCTCTGACCGCTCCCTTCCCCTGAAGTCCCCTTGCCCTTCTTCCTTTTTGAGTAGGGATCCGCCCCCGGCCCCCGAAATCCCTCAAAACCCCTACTTGGGGTTGGACTGGAAGAATAGGTGAGAAACCCCATAGCTCAGGACCACAAGAGTATCTTGGCTTGACCAGTTTCTCCCACCTACCAGGGCCTCTTTGAAGACCCCCCCTCCCCAGACCGGTTTAGTCTTCAATGCCGAATTTGAAAATTTGCCTCAGGAACAATTTGCCTGCCCACTAACAAGTTTTCTCCCAATGTATTCATTTAATAGGAGTTACTTTGTGAATAATTCCTTTTAAGAATATTCTTTTTTTTAAAAAAAGATTTATTTATTTGATAGAGAGAGATCACGAGTAGGCAGAGAGGCAGGCAGAGAGAGAGGAGGAAGCAGGCTCCCTGCTGAGCAGAGAGCCTGATGTGGGACTCCATCCCAGGACCCTGAGATCATGACCTGAGCGGAAGGCAGAGGCTTTAACCCACTGAGCCACCCAGGCGCCCCTCAAGAATATTCTTATACAAGACAAAATCAGAGAGGGAGACAAACCATAAGAGACTCTTAACTCTAGGAAACAAACTGAGGGTTGCTGGAGGGGAAGTGGGGAAGAGGGTGGGGAGATGGGGTCACTGGGCGACGGGCATTAAGGAGAGCACAGGACTTAGTGGGCACTGGGTGTTGCATGTAAGAGGAGTCACTGAATTTTACCTCGGAAACTAATAATACACTATAGGTTAATTAGTTGAATTAAAATAAAATAAAAGTAGAAATAAAAAAACAATATTATTACTCAAAAGTATATTTAAAGTAAGCAGGCAAAACCGGCTTCTGTTCTGTCATCTTTAAAAATCAATGTCCTAATAAAAACAGGGTGGTAAGTGGCATTATTCTAAATTTAGACACTAAAAAGACAATCACCTAATCAATATGGAAAGCTTGACTAAATCCTGGTTTGAAAAAAGCCACCTATACAAGGGAGACATTGGGGAAAATGTGAATACCAACTGCATGCTAGATGACACCAAATTATTCTTATTTTTTGAAGCATGGTAATACTACTACAGTTACATTGGGCAATGTCCTGATTTTGTGACAGTTCTTGCTGAAATCCTTAATAGTGAAGCATCGTGATATTTGCAAGTTTCCTATGGTTCAGGAAAACAATTATGTCTACCGCTTTCTATACTCAGTTCTGCCATAATGCTTGTTTTGAAAATGTAATTCTTCAGGGTCACTGAGACATTAGGGAACAAAGTGAGCATTATGTAAATTCCCCGTTTGGGCATGTGTAATTTTGTCTGCAGGACACACAAAAGGAACACCAGTTAAACCCAGAACCCAGCTGAACCTAGCTCTCTGGGCATACACAAAATGCACATACACAGCTCAACCCTCTACCGGCTTAATCACACTCCTGAGATGTTAGGGGGGTTACCCTTACCCACCTTGGGTTCCCAGTTTCTGTAGGATTTCGGGCAACCCTCCTGAACTTCACAATTACTCACCAGCTTCAATCTGTTTGCTGATATGACTACTACTTCTACAACAAATGTCAGGTCTCTTTCTGGGAAAAGCGCTATATTGACTGCAGTAATTTTATGTTGTATTTCTTAACCATTTAACATAAGTAAAACTGTGCTGTTTTATTAGAGGTCTGTTTTTTTTTTTTTTTTTATGTCACTGACAAGGTTTTGGGGTGTTGAGCCCCAGCCTCAGCCCTGTGCTTTTCTCCAGTGTGTGATTTTGCATAGCATAGTTTGGGGACATCCATGCCGTATCATAACAGAACTATGTACAAGAAGCAAGAAAGACATAAGGTCAACCACTGTGGTGGACAGATGGATGTTCCTCGTACTATTTTTTCAAAGTTTCTGCTACTTTTGACAGTTTTCATAATAAAAAGGGGTGGGGGTGGGGACAAACACACACAAAATATTCATGAAAAATGGAAATGACCCCATGGTCCCTAGACTTTGACAGATAAATAATGAATCTTAGAACACTGAAAAATAAAATTAAATTTAAAACATTCCTTAAAATGCCACTAAAATGAAACGATTATATGCATTGACTCTGGTCAGGGAGATGATGTATATTCATAAGGAACAAAGTCATAAAGATGTTATAAGAAGAATAAAGTTGTATCTATTGAATATATTCACAGAGACTCTTCCTTAAAACAAGCGGTTGGTAAATCAGTTAACTGGGGACACTGAAGAAGAATCGATCCTTTACTGAGTTGGCTTTGGCAAACTGGCCACTGGACAAATCTATTATCAGTGAACCAATCTGTACTCTACTTTCCATGGCTTGCAGGATGATTGGGAAGTCAGGGGTCACCTATAGGTTTCAGACAGGTTACAGAGAATGGCTCAGGACCCCCAGTGCTGGGAGTGGGACTGGTGTTGAAGAAATCTCCAGGACCTGGGTAGCGCCCAGCAGATTCTCAAGAGTTGGCCTTGGGCTCCCCCAAGAGATGCCACCCATTCTACTTCTCCTCCCATGTCCTGGGATTAGGGCCCAGCAGGAGTAGTTGGGAGCCTCTTCAGAGGAGAGAATGCCTACCTGTGGGACTGGAGAAGGAGGCTGGTACCCCTGCAGAAACTGTGGCCACCATAGAAGCTGGAGAGAAAAAAACCCAAGAGCTTGGGGGTGGGGATCCCTCACCCTGGGGATACCAGCGAGGGGGTGGTCATGCCAGGCAATTTCTTGGGCAGAGGTCCCTGTTCACCCGAGCCTGGGGGTGGAGCAGGGGTGCGGAGGGCAGGCAACTGGCTCCTGGCCGCTTCCATTCTAGGGTTGCAGAGGGAACCACAGGGTTGTGGAGACTTCGGAAGCCTCTGGACACTCACCGCTGGGGGTGGTGGCCTGGGTCTGGCGGGTGTAACCTGCACAGGTAGAGGGAGAAAGGGTGAGGAGGGCGAGTAGTGAGTGAGATGGAGGAATGGAGGGGAGGATGTGGGGACTGTTGAAAGGTGGACACAGGTGGCGATCCCTACCATTGATGTAGAGACTGTCCGGGTCCAGGGTGTAGGGACCCAGCCTGGTGATGCCGCGGGTCAGCTGGCTCAGCTCCTGGTACAGCCGCTCTCTGTCCAGCCCAGGGCCCACGGGGTCAGGGCGATAGGTGCAGATGGCATCCACTCCAGTGGCCGCCCCATCCTTCTCGGGCCTGGGGGGGTGGGTGGGTAGGGGTAACAATAGATGGAGTCCCCATGCAGGGTGCCTGGGACATCTGGGGCAGGACAGGAGGGGGCCAAGGCAAGTGAGAAGGCTGGCACCCACCTCTGGCCAGCCTGGGGCTGTGCACACAGTCAGGGGGTAGGAGGATTTTTATTAAATTGCAGGTCTGAAACCTGCAAGCTGGGGGACAGGAGAGCTCCTACTTGAGACAGGTGAAGAGCTGGAATTTGGGATTAAAGCAGGTGGAAAAGGCATGCTTGTCTTGAGAGGAATCCTGGGCTCAGAACTGAAAACCTAAAGGAAATGCCCTCTTTGGTCAAAGGGAGGCAGGAGGGAGTTTTCAAGGATGACTAGCCTAGGGTCATATCCTGCTGAGGGGCTCCCTAGAACATGGGGACAGTTGGTGGGGTTGGGGGAGGTTGCAATCAAAGAGGCCTTGGTCCTGGAGCCAGTGCTTCCTGAATTCCACCTCTTCTGAGAACATGGATAGAGAAGGAAGGAAGCAGAGGGAACTCTTGGGGTCTGGGAGCCCTTGAGGTGACCCTGGCCTCGGATTGCAAGGACTCACCTGAGCAAGGTCAGCCTGCAGCCTGAGTAGAGGGGGCCCACACTGGTGTTCTTGAACAAGGGTCCAAGCTGTGAAGGAGAGGGAAGTAAGTAGAAAGTCTGAGGGGTGGAGAGCAGGGTAGACATGAGATGGGTGGGGCTGGTGCCAGTGGGTGGGGCCTGAATGAGGCAGCACAGGTGAGGTAGGTGGGGTCTCTGTGGTCATGGCAGAGAGCCGGGAGGTGGTGCTTCAGTGGACAAGGCAGGAGTGCTGTGGGCGGGACACTCACCAGTCGCTGCAGGTTTCTCTGGGTGCTGTTGAACCTCCAGGAACCAGGGTGACTCATACCTTCCTGGTGCTGCAGGTTAGTGATGGTGAAGTTGAGAGTAAACGGCACCGGGGCAAGACCAGTGGCTGCAGTGGGAGCAGGAGGAAGACACCAGAGAGGCCAAGTGTGGGTCAGCCCACATCTGTCTCTTCAAGCACCGGCGAGGGGTTTCCTCCCAGATGGGCAGTTTCCATAGGAAGGAGATCCCAGACATTAGCATTACGTGAGGGATTCTGGGGATGAGTGTGGAAAATTACACAATGGAGGTAAATGCAGCCTTACACAGCCTTATGCAGCCTTAGCAGTTGGCTAAAGTTCTTGACAGATATCCCCTGTTCCTGAGGTTTTTTTTTTTTTTTAACTCAAATTATTTCTGTGAGATCCAATTATTTACTGATTTTTAAAGATTTATTTGAAGAAATACATTGCTTGTATTTGTTTGGGCCAGGCCCTGTTTTAAGTGCTTCACTTAAATTTTAACCCATTTAAGCCTTGAGGTAAACCCTTCAGAGGGAGATAGTATTCTTATCCCCATTTCACAGATGTAAATACTGAGCCCAGGGATGGTTAAAGAATCTGCCTGCAGTCACACAATCTATAAAGGGCAGAGCACAGTTTAAACCTGGGTGTTGTGGTCACAGAGTCTGTGCTCCTAACCCACCCACCCAAGCACTAAGGGCGGGTCCACACAGTGACCTGTTCACTCTGGCCTGAGTGGTCAGTGGTCAAAACACCTTCAAGAGGCCTTCACTGCTGAGTAACTAGAGGCTCAAGTAAGACATCATTAGTAATGATGGGTCATCCAGGACCCTCAGTAGGGTCAGGAGGTGATATCAAAATCTACCTTGGGCCACTGAGATGCCAAGAATGGGAAGTTATCCCTTGGCTCAGTCAGAGTCTGCCCAATCGGAGTCTCTAACAGGGACTTGTAAGAGGGCATTTTCAGGTACACATGTAGCTCACTCTGCTCCCTTCTTTCTTGGAAATGAAAAGCAAGTACTCAAGAGAGAGGACCCCCCCGCCACACCTGCAGAACTCACCCCACAATCATGCTGATTGTAACTCAAGTCTTTATTCTCTTTCTTGCTGGAAACCCATCAAAGACTAGCGTCCTTTCTATTCTGTTCACTGCTGCCTTATCAGGGCTCTTCACCTAGTAAGGGCTAAATGAATGCTTCTTGAGTGAAAGAATGAATGAATGAATGAATGGGCATGGTACTCCATGTGATACCTCCCACTGGCCAAGTGCAGGAGACCTTTGCAAGAGAGGAATCACAGAGAGGAAGCTCCTACCTGTGGGGGCAGGGATGGGGGTCACTGAGGTTGCTGGGGATATGGTAGAGGCTGGTGAAAACACACACACACACACACACACACACACACACACACACACACAGTGAGGCAAATGTGGCAGGAGGGAGGACCTTTCCAATGACATAGGGCCCATTGTGGGTCCATGAGACTCTCCTCAGGCCTGTGCCAGGCTTGTCTTTTCTGATCCTGGGAGTGAAGATGGGGGAAACCCTGGAGCTTTCCAGGCTCCTTGTGTCCCTGGGGACATGGGGTAGGTATTGCGAGCAGGAGAGATGGCCCCCAAGGCAGAGCAATGCTAGGGCCCAAATTACTACTTACTGCTGGGGGTGGAAGTCAGGACCTGATGGGTGTAACCTGCACAACGACAGGAAGAGAACGTATGGAGTTGTAAGGATGGGGGAAGGAAGGGAGTGGCAAAACTATGGGGTTCCTTGGGTGTCTATGAATCTATTTATGTTAGCTGCATTTAGAGAGCACCCTCAAATTGCAGACCCAGTAGACAAAGTCCAGAAAATTCCACCGAGACCTGGGAGGAATTCTCTACCAGGTCGTCCACAGACTCTCTCTGCCACCTGCGACCCTCCTCTTCTTCGAGTGTTTGATCCCTCAGTGAATGCCCAGAAGAGCTGTGAATGTACACTTCCTTTGCAGGCCAAACTCACTTCTGACTTTTCCTGAACACTGGTCAGGAGGAGATGTGAACAGGCTTGACCAAGCTGAGCTTGAGTCATGACCCAGCTGAGCTTGAGCAGAGTCTCCCAACTCATGAATGCCTTCCGGAAAACCAGAGAGCCTTCCACCCATCAAGGAACCTAGTTTCCTTGAGTTCTGTTCCACAATCCCTTGGCAACTTCAACTGAATTGGTAGCAACTGCCTAGGGAACTTCATTGGTAGGATTCTCAAGCTGCTTTGAACTCAGAAAGAATGGAGGCTATTACCATTTAGTGATGTCTGTCATGGATGAGGGGTTAGGGAGTGATGGTACAAATGTCATATATTTGTCCTGGACATAATCTGAGAGTCATTAAAGATTTGGGATTTGGGATTAAAGCAGGTGGAAAAGGCATGCTTGTCTTGAGAGGAATCCTGGGGACAGAACTGAAAACCTAAAGGAAATGCCCTCTTTGGACAAAGGGAGGCAGGAGGGAATTTGGAAGGATGACTAGCCTAGGGTCATATCCTGCTGAGGGGCTCCCTAGAACCTGGGGACAGTTGGTGGGGTTGGGGGTGGTTGCAATCAGAAGAGACCTTGGTCCTGGAGCCAGTGCTTCCTGAATTCCACCTCTTCTGAGAACATGGATAGAGAAGGAAGGAAGCAGAGGGAACTCCTGGGGTCTGGGAGCCCTTGAGGTGGTCCTGGCCTGGGATTGCAAGGACTCACCTGAGCAAGGTCAGCTTGCAGCCTGAATGAATAATGTCGAATGTGTTTACACTCCTCAGGTCTCTTCTAACAGATGTGCCATTGACTGGTACTTACCCATGGGGCTGGAGCTGGGAAAAAAAGATGGAGTCCCAGAGGTTCCCAGGTGCACTGTGGAGGTCCCTGGAGCTGAGGAAAAGCTCTCATCAGTGAAAGGAGAAAGGCAATCACATGGTGGAAATGCCAATAAGAGAGACTACTTATTAGGCTTTCATGTGGGGCTTGAACTGAGATTCCCCTTGGAACTGGGGCAGAGAGGATAGTAAATAACTTATGGCCTCCCAGGAGCTCTGTCCCTCCTGGAGGTGACATAACCAGGTATAAGGAGGCATCAATGCTTTGCCTGCCCTGTGTGTTGAGGGGCCCTGGGTCATAGTTGAATACTCACTGTTGGTGATGGGTGCAGAGCTCTGATGGGTGAAACCTGTAGGGAGAGGGAGAGGGTGTTGTAGATACGGGCTAAGGAAGAGGTGGAGGACCAAACAAGAGGCAGGGCTACCCTGGAGCAGTGGAGGGGGTTCTAGCAGGGGGTGCTATTATCTTCTTCATCAGCACCTGTTGGGAAGGAAGGCTCTGAGGATGAAGTCAGTCCAAGACGAAGAGGAAACCATGAATTAGCACACAGAGTGCACGGGGCCAAGCCCTGAAGGGCCCCACAGGGAATGCCTTCTCAAGCCAAAGGACAGAGGCTGCCCAAGGAGGGAGAAGCGACTCTGACCACATCACGGTTGCTCACCATTGACATAGAGACTGTTCCTGTCCAGGGTGTAGGGGCCCAGCAGGGCAATGCCATGGGTCAGCTGGCTCAGCTCCCAGTACAGCTGCTCTCTGTCGAGTCCCAGGCCTTCAGGGTCGGGGCGATGCATACACATGGCATCCACTCTGGTGGCTGCCCCATCCTTCTCAGGCCTGGGTAAGAATCATCACATAGTTGGTCTAACTCTCTCTCTATTGGTCCTTCCCCCTCTCTCCTTGCCAGCCCCTAAGGCAGAAACTTGGGAAACCCTAGTTAACAGAAGCTGCCACCACGAGGGAGACACCCTCCATAAACAGCAGCCTCCTGCATGCCTGGAAGAGGAGCCTCTGAAAGCCCTGGTGTGTGGCAGAACACAGAGGATATGTTGATGGGGTGAGCAATCCTGGAAGGTGCCACCTGCAGCCATAACAGCCAAATTCCGTCACAGGTCTTGACGGGCACAACAAGGTGCTGCAATGGGTGTTGTGGCCCCAGGACAGGGACTGCAGCATGGTTTGGTGACATTTTCCTGTAGAGAGTTGGGGTTTTCAAATAGTGAGATCAAAAAGCTGAAGTCACTGAGTCTGGATGCAGGGCTGGGGCATTTCTAAACACTCAACAGACTAAATGGCTGGAGAGACACACAGGCCCTTTGGGTGGGTCTGTCTGAAAGTGTGACCTGTCCATGTCTCAGCACCAGCTCTGGCCACAGGACACTGACCCACCTACATGCCCACCTAGCCATACACTCCTCAGAGATATGGACAGAAAGGTGCTCCCACACTTCAGGGCCATGGATAGAATGTCTCGTATAATAACAACCACCCCTTGTTAAATTCTGAGCACGCAGCTGGCCCAGAACTTTGTACTCATGATCGCAGAACCTAACCCTCAGAGCATCCCTGTGGGCTGTATTGCTCAACTCCCACAGATGTCACTATACCCATCACACTATATATCATACACAGTACAATTAGACATTACATAATACAATGGTCTATTTAACATGTAAGTATATGACATATATTTGTTACATATTTATTTTGTTTTATTTATTATTATATGTTATACCTTTTGTACCTATTCCTAATATATAGAATAGATAATATATATTAGGGTTCATATCTCTATATATCATATATAAAAGATATTATACCTAACATAATATACCTATTATACCTATATGTAACAAATATAACATATATAACATAAACCTATATATAAAGTATAGGTATAATTATATATTATACCTGTATATCATATTATCTATACTTAGGTAATATGTATATTATATAATATATAATATATATTAGGAATTATACCTATACATGTCATATATATTAGATATTATACCTACATATAACATATTACACATATTATGTCTATATATAACATATGTACAATATATACCTATGTATTAAGTATAGGTATAATTATATATTATACTTATTATACCTATATACATAATATATATTATATATAGGCATATACATTATAGCTATATGTAATATATAGCTATATGTAATATATAGCTATAATGTATACTATTATAGTTATATTATAATGTATACTATTATAGTTGTATATATTTTATATATATATACACACACACACAAGGTATAGATATAAGATATACTATAGAATTGTACCTATTTTTTCTCTCTCTCTCTCTGTATATGTGTGTGTATGTATACAGTTAACTTTTGAACAATATGGAGGTGAGGAGTACCAACACGCAACACAGTTTAAAATCTCTATATAACTTTTGACTTCCTCAAAACTTAACTACTAATAGAATGCTGTTGACCAGAAGCCTTACTGATAACACAATTAACATATATTTTATGGTATAAGTATTATATACTGCTTTCTTACAATAAAGTAAGCTAGACAAAATATGTTAAGAGAATCATGAGAGAAAATACATTCATAGCACTGCACTATATTTATCCAAACAAAATCCATGTATACGTGGACCCATGCCGTTCAAACCCACACAACCCGAGGGTCAAATCTTTCTCTATATATACACACATATGTTCATGTGCATATGTTATGTATGGGCCTAATATATCATATACATAACACACAGAGTCATGGGGCACAGCAAGTTTCAGACACCTGCCCAGGATCTCAGCAAATGGCAGAGCTGGAATTTGAGCTCCACTCTGGCTTCCCCAAGGCTCTTGGCCACTAGGCTCTTCAGCCCGCTCTTCCCCCAGGAAGGAAGGAGAGCTGGAGGTAGATGCCTGTGATCAAACGGGAGTGTGAGGAGAGCCAGACCTAGAGATTCTAGAGAGATGTGGGAGGTGAGAATGCCAGGTACGGAGCGGTGTCAACCACCCGCCTCCCCCACCCCCAGCTGCACCCGAGGGATGGCGTCCTCCACAAGCCTGAGCCATTCCAGGGCAGGTCAGACCTCCCATGAGTCTGAGCTATCTAGGAGCCCACGTTCGCTCTGCAACAGTGTGCTTGCTTTCCTTCCCTCTTTGATTATTCCCTCTTAGAGGTTGCCAGATAGGTGATTTCCACACGCTGCCGGGTCATAGTGAGGCAAAGGAGGCAGCGCTGCTTAGGAGCTAGGACTTGGGCTCCAGAACCCGAAATGCAGGTTCAATCCCTCTGAGCCTGTCGCACCTTTGGTTCGTGCTCCACGAGGCTGTCCTGAGGGCTGGCGGGGTGAAATGGAAGATACTAGCCCAGTGCCTTGGATCTTAGGAATTGCTAGAGGCTGGGGTTGTTATTGTTGATGATGGTGTGTGGTACCCATTGGCGGCAGTTGTCCCAAGTATGGACGAAATCAGGGAGCCCATAGATGAAGATCCCATACACCTGCTGGGCTGTGTTCTTGGGGAGAGAGACTCACCTGAGGGAAGCCAATCTACAGCCTGAATAGAGGAATCCCAGACTGCTATTCCTGAACAGGAGTTTGAGCTATGAGAAAGGAGAGAGGTAGTGAGAAGGAACCCTTGAGATAATAACAACACAGAGGATATGTTGATGGGGTGAGCAATCCTGGAAGGTGCCACCTGCAGCCATAACAGCCAAATTCCGTCACAGGTCTTGACGGGAGGCCACGGGGAGCTGAGGTATTGGTGAAGTGAATGGGACGGAAGTGATATGGGCATGGGCGGGGGCAGAAGTGAGGTGCGGGGCTGGCACCGGTGGGCGGGGCGGGGTGACGTGGGGTGGGGCTGGCACAGGTGGGCGGGGCTCTTACCAGACCCTGCAGGATCTTCTCCGTGGAGTTGAATTTCCAAGAGCCTGGATGCCGCATGCTCTCTTCGTAGTGCAGGTTGGTTATGGTGAAGTTGAGGGTGAACGGCACCAGGAAAGGAACCGCTGCTGTAGCAGGGGAAGGGAAAAGGAGGCCATGCCTGAGTCAGGCCGGGGCTGGCTTCTAAGACAACTTCTGCAGACAGGGATGGAGGACCCAGATATTGGGAAGCAGGGGTTCAGAGTAGGCACATAGGCCAGCTGCCTTAGGACCAAAGACAGATGCCAGGTAAAGAGCAAAGCCAGATGCTATTAAATGCAAAGCATGCACATCGATTGGGATAGCTATTAGGCTATTACAGAAAGAGAAAGAATGAAGGAAGGCAGACAGGCAAAAATAAATATTGGCAAAGATGTGCAGAAATTGGAATCCTCATGCATTGCTGGTAGGAAGGCTGGTAGAGCTGCTATGGCAGACAGTTTGGTTGTTCCTCAAAATATTAAATATGGGATTATCATATGACCTAGCAATTTTGCTCCTAGGTACAAACCCAAAAGAACTGAAAACAGGGACTCAGATCCTTGAATAAAAAAATGTTCACAACAGCATCCTTCACAATAGCCAAAAGGTGGAAACAACCTGAGCCCATCGGCAGAGGAATGGATAAACAAAAGACGGCATATACATGCAGTAGAATAATAGTCAGCCATAAACATGAGGGAAACTCTGACACCTGCTACATCACGGATGAACTGTGAAAATATTATACTAAGTGAAATAAAACAAACACAGGAGGACAAATATCACATGGTTCCACTTCCAGGGGGCACTTAAAATAGGCAAATTCGTGGAAAAAGAAAGTAGACTAGAGGTAACCAGGGCCTGGGGGTAGGGGTTATAAGAAGTTAGTGTTCAATGGGAACAGAGTTTCTGTTTGGGGTAATGAAAAATTCCTGAGAATGGATAGTGATGAGTGGCATGCCATTGGGAATATCACTAATTTGTACACTTAACAGTGGTTAAAATGGTAAATTCTATGTTATGCATAAAAATTGTTTAATTCAGCAATTGGGTCAAAATGCAGGTCATGGGGCTCTTGAGTCTGGATGTGGGCCAGGGTAGGTGGCGGGGGTTGAGGTCTTGGGCCCTGGTGAGGCTCTAGATTGGCTCTTGATAGCCTCTACTTGAGAGGTTAAAAGTAACAGGATTGGAGCCATCTCATGGATTAGGTGGAAAAGAAAAGGAAAAAAAAATCAGTTCAGTCCCATCCAACACAAAAGAAACATTCTTTTTTTAATATGAGTCAAACAGCAATTCTTCAAGGAGGTCTCCTGTCTTCTACTCAACCTACCCTACCCCGCCCACCCCGCAACTCTCAGGACTTGATCTTTCATAGAGACCATGCATAGAGCTGTGGTTACTATGATTACCAACCACCACACTATAGTGAGTCGGACTTGGTTTCAAATTCGGTCTGTCCTCTCCCCAGGAGATGTGACCATGGACACTAAACCTGTCTGTATGGTAGTCCCCTTCAACTGCAGCTTCATTTTTCCATGGTTTCAATTATCTGGGGTCAATCACAGCCTTGAAGCAGATGGTCCTCCTTATAAGGCATCATCAGGAGATCAGTAGCAGCCTAACACTACGTCATTCATCTCACTGCCTCTCATATCCTAGGCATTTCATCATCTCACATCATCACAAGAAGAAGGGTGAGTACAGCACAATTAGGTATTTTGAAAGGGACCACATTCGCATAACCTTTATGACAGTATATTGTTATAATTGTTCTATTTTTTTAAAAGATTTTATTTATTTATTTGACAGACAGAGATCACAAGTAGGCAGAGAGGCAGACAGAGAGAGAGGGAAGCAGACTCCCCACTGAGCAGGGAGCCCGATGCGCGACTCGATCCCAGGACCCTAAGATCATGACCTGAGCCGAAGGCAGAGGCTTAACCCACTGTTCTATTTAATTATTAGTTATTGCTTTAATCCCTTCCTGTGACTAGTTTATAAATTAAACTTTATCATAGGCATGTATGCATAGGAAAACACATGTACATATAGGGGCCCGTACTTTCCATGGTTTCGGGTATCCACTGGGGATCTGGGAACAAATCCCCCATGAATAAGAGGGGACCACTCTTCATTTCTTCATACCTTCATTTCATCAACTATAAAATGGGGGAATAGCTTTCTTTGTAGAGAAATTCTAAAGGTTAACTGGCTGCTTGTTAAAAGAGTTAGTTAGTATGTTTTAAGGGCACTGTGCTGGGTGAAAAAAGCCAGTCCCCAAAGGTCACAGGCTATATGATGCCATTGACACAACATTCCCAAAATAACACATTAGTGGTTGCCAGGGTGAGGCTGGGTGGGTGTGATGGTAAAAGATCTTTGCAGTGATAGAACTGCCCTGTACCTTGACTGCAGTGAAGCTTACAAAAGTCTGCCTATGTAATAAAATGCCGCAGATCCACACACGCACACGCGTGCGCATGCGCAAGTGCACACCCACTCGTGTCCACGTAAAACCAGTAACTTCTTTGAAATCTGAAGTCTGTGGGTTTTCGCATTTAATTTCCGGGTTTTGATATGATACTATAGTTGTGTAAGATGTTAACCGTTGAGGAGAAATTGGGTGAAGCCTACAGGGAACTCAGTACTATATTTTGCAGTTTCCAATGAATCTATATTTATCACAAAAATGAAATGAAAAATTAAAATAAAAAAATTAAAAAGAATACTATGCAGTGTGGCATGTCTAGGTGCTGAATAACATGGTTATCTTTTATCATTAACTGTAACTGCATATCCAGTTCTAGTCTCTCAATACACTGGAACTCGGTGAGGGAAGGGACCTCACCTGACAGAGCACCCATCCCCCCTCTGCCTGGCCCAGGTCACATGTCCTTTCATATGCCCAGTATGACAGTATCTGTCATACTGTATTCCCTGCTAGCTCCAGGGATGTGTGCTTCCAAGCGTTTTCATTCAACCTTCACAGTGACCTTGTAAAGTATGATTATTCCACTTGGCAAGTAAAGACACTGAGAGGGTCAGGCAATTGTCCTAGGTCTGCACAGTTGGACAGATGAGGAGGACACAGTCTCTGCTTTTGAGGAGTTCAGACCAGGGGAGCCCATGGCGGCTCCAGATTCCCTCACTGCAGCTTTTCTCTTTAAAACTTCCCGATCTAGCTTTGAGCTTCCCTACAAGGACCTAGAGAGACAAGTCGCCTACCTGTGTAGCTGGAGAAGTGGGTTGGCACCACCGAGGTCCTTGGAAAGAGCACGGGGGTCACGGCAGCTAAGGATAAACAGTCTGGAGTAAGAATGGCGATTCTGAGCGGGGTGTCCTACTTATCCATCTCTAGCCACTGAATGTAGGAGGAACTGGGTAAGACTGCCAGGTCTCCTGGCTTCTTCTCTGTCCCAGGCCCTGGAGTAGGGGGTCAGTGGTTGTTCACCAACAGGTCAGATCATATGGTCATTAGGGCTGTGGGTACTCACCACTGGGTGTGGGGGCCGAGGTCCGGTGGTTGTAACCTGAAAAGAGAAAAGGAGACAGAACTGGAATGCAGGCATGGGAGGGAGGTCCAAGATGTAGCCTAAATCCCACCAGCCCCTACCCCCAACAAAGACTTCAAATCTACACAGATCAACAATTGTGATTCAGGGGTAACTCTTATCTTCTTCCTAAAAGACTGAGAAATCAAAGATCCAGTCCCCTGTCTTCCTGAGCTTACAATTTATTTGGGAAGACAAATATACCAGTGCTTCTAGAAATGGGCTTGCCAACTGTGCTTTTCAGGGTCCCGAAGGGATTTTGAGATATTGACAGGAAGAAAGATGGCCAGATGCTTGAATTGTCATTGACTTCAGCCAAAGGGATATCCTCTTTCATCAGTCTAGATAAAGACTTTGTGGCCCAGACAAGTATATAAATCACAGCCCTGAAATGCAGGGATACAAAGGGACGGAGGGGGTTTGCAAACTGGAGGGCCTCTGGGGGTCCTTGACTAATCAGGGGACATTGCTCAGGTGGAAAAGGATACATGCGACAGGCCCTAGGGCCAAGTGGAGAGTCCACATCCCTTCCTGGGGGCAGATTCTCTGCTTCAACTCGTGGTTACAAAAAGGTTGCTCACCATTGACATAGAGGCTGTTCTTGTCCAGGGTGAAGGAGCCCAGCTGGGTGACAGCATGGGTCTGCTGGCTCAGCTCCCAGTACAGCTTCTCTCTGTCTAGCTTAGGGCCCGCAGGGTCAGGATGGTAAGTACAAACAGCATCAACTCTGGTCGCTGCTCCCTTTTTCTCAGGCCTGGGCGGGGAATGACACGGGAAAGAGAAGGTGGGGGTTCCAGACAAGGGCCCTGAAAAGCCTCCCTGAGGGAGGGGACAGTGAAAGCTGCAGGACCGGTGGGCAACCTGGAATGGCCTTGGTACTGGAGGGGGACTGGAAATGAATAGGACAACCAAGGTCCCAGACAGAGCCCAGAGGACGCAGCATCTCCAAATGCTGATGTTTGTGCTGAGATCTGAGATGAAAATCATAAAAAGGCAACCTATCCACTAACAATAGGCGCATGATGGAAGAGACTCAGACAAGGTGAAAAAAAAAAAAAAAAAAAAGCAATGTCAAGTTGCTTAAGTCCCAGCTCTGCTGTTCAGTTGCTGGGTGACTCTGAGTAAGTCTCTCATGCTCTCTGGGTCTCATTTTTTTTTCATCTATCAAATGACCAGGACAGACCTCATAGCACTAGTGAGTGCTCAAGAAAAGACAGCTATTTTTATTAGGCATTAATAGGTCCAAAGTTTTGGTGTGAATGGACCTTGCAGTGAGAGAGACTGAGCCTTTTGAAAGAAACAGTGAGGCCAAGCAGCCAGCCTAGGGTGGAGATGGGTATGAACCCAAGCAGCATCCCAGAGCCAGAGAGATCTCACGGCCAGTGGAAAGGGAAGGCACAGCATCATGGTGGAGGATAGTGGCGTCTTTGGAGCTGAGGGCATTCCATCCTCAGACAAAAGGCCAGTGACTGGAAGATCTCACACAAGAGCTAAGGTGACCCGAGTGTACATGTGGGGGTTATTCTCAGCACTTTGGTCTAGGAAAGGTCATGAATAATTCACTACATGTTCTCTATATGTTAGTTCCTTTGCTAAGCACCTTCCATTTTGATCCTCATTATGCCCACAGAACTGGCCACAGATTCTTCAGTCAGAAGTGGAGTCTGTTTCTCCATCTCTTGAATCTGGACTTGGCCACAGGACTGACACTGGCCAATGGACATTCACAAAACTGATGCAAGCAGAGGCTTGGAAAGCATGTGTGCAAAAGAGCTTGTCATTTCTTGCTGCTCTGGGAACTCTGAGCATGTGAATGAGCCCAAGCTAGCCTGCTGGAGGATGAGACAACATGGGGGAGAACCAAGGTAGCCCAGCCAGCAGCTGACAGCAGGTGCAGGAACGAGCCTTGTCTGAGATCAGGTGAGCCAGCTTAGGCGGGAGAATCTCCCAGCAGAATCTAGAACAAATCACCATCCAGTAGAATCACCGACTAAAATTGTTGTGCACGGAAGCAAACTGAGACACTCCAATTGATAGGTGAGGAGGCTAGGCACAGAGATGTTAAGTAACTTGGAGGGGCCACACAGCCTGGAAGTAGGGGAGCTAGGCTTGTCAGACTCTAGCTAAAACTATATAAGCACTGTTCATTACTACTCAGTGATCCCAAGTCTACCTCTGAGAGGTCAGAAAGCAGGACTTGGCCAGGGGACAGTACAAGGGAGGGTTGGCTAGGTATTCAGGGCAAGTCAATCGTTAGCTAAAATGTGACATAAGGAAGAGAGAGAATCATGCATCCCCTAGAGCAAGGTTTCTCAACCTTGGCATTGTGCATATTTTGGGTCAGATCAATCTTGGCCCTGGGAGACTGTTCTCTACCTTGTAGAATCTTAAGCAGCATCCCTGACCCCACTCAGTAGATGTCAGTAGCAACTCCCACCCTTGAGGTGTGACAACAGATAATGTCTCCAGACATCGCCACCCTGGGAGGGAAATCACTCCTGACTGAAAACTAGGGCTCTCTTGTGGTAAAGCCAGCATGACTGACTAGTTATTTTCTTGATGGGTCCCAGAAGGATGATCTTTCTGAAAAGTTCAACCTTGTCACCTGGGAAGGAGAGTCTGAGAAGATCCTGCATTTTCTGGTTAGAAACACAATGTGACACAGACGGGTCAAGCTATCCCTGGGATATCCCTGGGATAGCTCATGGTGCCCCCCAACCCTCTGCACATTGCCTGCACGTGGACCCTGGAGTTCTCACCTGAGCAACGTCAACCTGCAGCCGTAATAGAGAGGCCCAATACTGCTGTTCTGGAACAAGGGTTTGAGCTGGGGATGAAAGATGTGCAGGTCAGTAGATGGGCCGAGGGGCTGGGCAGAACAAAAGTGGGCACTGGAGGGTAGGCATTGGAGGGACTTTCACCAGACGATTCAAGGTCCTCTCTGTGGAATTGAATAGCTGAGATCCTGGGGATCCCATGTCCTCTGTGTAGCGCAGGCTGGTGATGGTGAAGTTGAGGGTGAAGGGCACCAGAGACAGGCTCACACCTGCAGCCAGAAAGGGAGAGAGCGGGTTCACTATGACCTCTGAATGGGATCGCTGTAAGTGGCAGATCCAGGGTTATCACCGCGTCTGTGTCAGCCTTGCATCCAGCCGGACTTACAGATGGGGAGGGGCCTCTCTACGGGACGGATGCTTTTTTCCACCTGATGTTTCTAAAGGCAAACCTTTGGTAGACATTTTGGGTGGGGGGTGGGGAGGAAAGGAGCAAAGCCACTCTGCTGCCCCCTGGGGGTGGAGATCTTGTACAGTCTTCTTTTTTAAAAAAACTTATTTTTTAAAAAAATTTTCAGTGTTCCAGAATTCATCGTTTATGCACCACACCCAGTGCTCCATGCACTACATGCCCTCCTTAATACCCACCACCAGGCTCACTCCACCTCCCACCCCCCGCCCCTCCAAAACCCTCAGACTGTTTCTCAGAGTCCACAGTCTCTCATGGATTGTCTCCCCCTTCGATTTCCCTCAACTCTCTTCTCCTCTCCATCTCTTCTGATTTTGCCATGAGAGAATGTGCGGCTGCCTGAGTGGTCAAGCCTGTTCCCTGTGTGAGTGATTCCTGCCTTAGTTCCATTAAGCCATCTTTGGAGACTGGAGTATAGGTGGGCTGATCACATTTCCTGGTGCCCCCTGGACAGTCATATGGCTCTCATGTAAATATTAATTTCAACCTTCCCTTTCTTCGTCAAAAGTGTCCCCCAAACCAAGGAAACAAACAAAAAAACCAAGTATATGGTCATCCTGGGGTTAGGGTATGAAGAATCAAAAGGTCACAGGTCTGAAACTGTGGGATGAAGAATCAAAAGGCCACAGGTCTGAGTGACTATACCCTTTACAAATTTCATCTGAAGAACACCAATTGTGTGCTAGCCTTTGCACCAGGCACTTTATCTCAGTTTACCCTCACCACAATCCTGAGAGTGATCCCCAGGAAGGGCTAGTAAAAAGTCCATACAGAGATTACGACACTAGAACAGACAAGTGTCTGATGTGGCCAAAGCTTAAAGATTGAGAGAGACAGTGAGTAGAACAGGCTGAGGCCAGGTGGCTGAGGGCAACCAGACCATGTAGAATTGAAGTTTCTCAGGTCCCAGAGAGCAGACTCCTACCTGTAGAGCTGAGGATGGGGGCCAGAGTTGTGGAAGATTCGGGAGAGAATGTGGAAGTCATTGGAGCTGAGAAAAAAGAACATGGGAAAAATTATTAAGTCTCATCCTGAAGGAATGTGGACAGAAGCTGTTGATTAGAATTTGGGTTTCTGTTTGGACTCAGAGCAAAACCCTGGGTGGGTTGGGGGCTCCTCTGAGTCTATGGCTGGACACTTAGGGAGGGAGCACTGGAAGCTTCTTTCCAGAAGAATGTGCTTTGGGGAATAAGGGTCCACTGGGCACTGAAATTTCACAGTCTTGAATACTCACTGCTGGTGATAGGGGTCCAGTACCGATGGTTATAACCTGCAGAAAGGAGTAAAGGACTGTTATAATGAGTAAGAGTTAAGAAGGGGGTAGAAGGTAGACCTAGAGACAAAATTCATTAACAAACTTGCTGAGATTTATAAATGAACAATAATGGCTACATTTTATTCCGTGCCCTTATGTGCTTTGTCCTTGCAAATAATGATGAACATCATCACTGTTATTATTGCCAAAAGAAAAATACAATAGTAGAGCTGTCCCTATTTATTGGGAATGTACTACATGCCAGAAATAACACTAACCAACACACAACAAGGAAATGGGGCAAATTTACAAACAAGTGTGTTCCAAGTCTTATCCGTGTCCTCTCAATCCACAAAAATAACTTAATCCTTGCTCTCTCGGCTTCCCGCCCTTCACAAAATTTTGTGATAATATGACTTTGTCTTTCTAGCTTAGTTTCTGGGTTTTCTTTCATGTGTGTGATGTAGAAGTGATAAAGTTGTGGCAGGTTGAGAGAGTGGTCTGTGGAGGGCAACAAGATGGAAGAGGGGGAATGTATGTGTGATTTGCAATATTAGAGGAACTTTGGAAAAGGACTAGGAGAATGAACATGAGAAGAGAATTGGAGGTCAGATGGATGGTATAAAAATTGGAGTTTGAAAAGAATTGGGGAAGAGAGAATTTTTCACGAGTGTTTCTCTGAGTCATGGTCATCTCCTTGGATGCTTTGTGAGTGATGGGAGAAAGACCGGACCCAGAGGGACCCTGTGATTTACTTGGGTTATTCCTGAACTCTCTCGTTTGGCCACCAGGACAATTCTGCATGGTATGTGTATTTGTTCCATTCTGAAAATGTGATATTAAAGCCTTGAGAAGTTGCAAAGCATGTCCAATGTCACGTAAAACAGAGATCTGTCACTTACCAATTGTCACACTGTTAACCATTGCTTTAAGGAAATCTGCACGTTGATACAGAGGAGAAATAACTAATCAAGCATTAGGTTAGATTGTTAGGCTAGAGGTCATTCATGTCCTTTACTGTTCTGAGATTGGAGGCTTTCTCTATCTGCATGGTCTGCAGTGTTGCCTTGGGGCTAAGAACTTGGAGTATAGATTCAATCCTGGGGCTGTTTGAATCTTGACTCTCTCATGCATGATGGCTAAATTATCTCAGGCAAATGACTTCCTGTCTGAATGCAAGATGGCTCTCTCAGCAAAAATGGCTATAAAAACTCAAAGGGTTTTGGGTAAGATTAATAGGAGATAATACAAATGAAGATTTTATCACAATTCCTGGCACATAAGAATGTTCTGGTAAGAATTAGCCACAACTGGGGCACCTGGGTGGCTCAATGGGTTAAACCTCTGCCTTTGGCTCAGGTCATGATCTCAGGGTCCTGGGATCAAGCCCCACTTCTGGATCCCTGCTTTTCCTTCTCACTCTGCCTGCTGCTCTCCTGCTTGTGCTCTCTCTCTCTCTCTCTCTCTCTGTGTCAAATAAATAAATAAATAGAATCTTTTTTAAAAACAAAAGAACTGGCCACAATTACAGTTACTGTTCTCACTGTGAGCATTGCTCTTAGGAGCATTGTGGTCAATGATGTTGCATACGTGGTTATTACTCATGGAGTACGTGCTCAGGATGACGTTATCTCATGAAGTGTGTATAGCTCTGACTGGCCTGTGGGAACTCAGAACATTGGTTGTCAAGATGGAGAGAATGACGCGGGTGAGGGCCGGCATGGTTCCTAGCTGCCCATTCAGAAACCTTAGCCACAGAGTTCTGCATCACCCACTTCTTTTTGTTTTTAATTTTTAATTTTTAAAATTTCTTTTCAGTGTATCAGAATTCATTGTTTATGCACCACACCCAGTGCTCTATGCAAAATGTGTCCTCCATAATACCCACCACTGGGTTCACCCAACTTCCCACCTCCCCGCCCCTTCAAAACCCTCAGATTGTTTTTCAGAGTCCATAGTCTCTCATGGCTCATCTACTCCTCCAATTTCCCTCCACTCCCTTCTCCTCTCCATCTCCTCATGCACCACCCACTTCTTTCCTTGGAGTCTGCACACTCCAGTTAGGCTCCTCTGGGAAGCAGTGGAAATAAGGAGGAAGAAAGATGTCAACCAGGAGGTGAAAAGAGAAAGGAAATCAGCTTCTCAGGGTGTGTTAAGCATTAAAAAATGAGTCCCCAAGGAAAGGCTAGGTTTGTTGGGGCACCTGGGTGGCTCAGTGGTTTAAGCCTCTGCCTTCAGCTCAGGTCATGATCCCAGGGTCCTGGGATCAAGCCCTGCATCGGGCTCTCTGCTCAGCAAAAAGCCTGCTTCCTTTCCTCTCTTTCTGCCTACTTGTGATCTCTGTCTGTCAAATAAATAAATAAATAAAATATTTTTAAAAAAAGAAAGGCTAGGTTTGCATCAGAACTATATATACATTTGTACACAGCAATTTCTCAAACCCAGCATTACGGATAATTTGGCTTCGTTAATTCTTCATGGTGGAGGGCTGTGTTATGTATTCTGGGATGTTTTGCAGCACCCCTGGTCTCTACCCACTAGATGTCCCTGGTACCACTCCAATTATGTCATGCCAATATCAATATCTCCAGACATCGCCAATATCCCCGGGGGAGCGGAATCAGCACAGTATATGGTGTACGGGTATAAGGAAGCGTGGGACTAGAGACCCCAGCTGCAGCACAGACACTCACCATTGACATAGAGACTGTCTCTGTCCAGGGTGTAGGTGCCCAGCCGCGTGACACTGTAGGTCAACTGACTCAGCTCCTGGTACAATTCTTCTCTGTTCAGCCTGGGGCTCATGGGGTCAGGACGGTAGGTGCAGATGGCATCCACTCCAGTTGCTGCTCCATCCTTCTCAGTCCTAGGGTGGTGGGACATGGGAATAGAGGCCTCCTGAGATGTGGGAGACTTAAGTGCTTCATTCATCTCTCACCTTCAGCTTGCTGCCCCCGGCCCCAGCCTTGGTTTGATGATTTTTTTTTTTTTTAACTGGGTCTGGTCTGGTTCCTCATATGCATTTTTTTCTGGGACCTTTTCATCTAGGATGAGCCAAACATGTGGAGCCAAACATGTAAAAACATCCTGGACCTTCCCCTGTCCTTGGTACCCCCCACCCCCACATCCAAGCAACATCCAGGTCCAGCTCAACATCTCACTGGTTTCCCCACCTCTTGTCCCATCCTCACATCAAATTTTCTCATCCCTATATCTACCAATGAACTACTTAAAATAAATGACATCACGTCAAAGCTCTGCTCACAACTCCATGGTTGACCACAGATCTGAGAGAGATGCCACCCCTTGAAATACCTTTGCCAAAGTTTCCTCTGGCGAGTGCTCATTCAGCTCAGGCATTACCTTTTCTAGACTGTCTCCACTCAGCTCCCTCACAATGAGCTAAAAGTCCAGCCTGCAGGTTCCTATGACCTCCACATAGTGCTTTATCATTGTACTAATCTTGCTCCTATTATGGTTTTAAGTCCATATGGCTGTTTTCCTCCCTATACTGTGGGTACCTTGAAGGAAGGGCCTGTGACGTTGGTGCCCTTAGCACCTGTCATAGAGCAGGGCCTGAGGTACCTCATTTCATGTCTGTCCAATGAGTCAGGGCTGCCTCTTCTGGCCAATGAGTATGAATGTTCCATGGCTCCGCTTCTCCAAGTAATTTAAGACCTTTATTTGATAGCCACCTCTTTCAGGAAGCCCTCTCTGATATACTCAGGCAGAGGGCATGCCACCCACCTGAATTCCTGGAAGGCCCCAGTCATTTATGATTCTTCTAGTTGCTATGTTCAGGTGTTTTCCTTCAGGTGAACTTGCCTGTGACAGTGCAAGCCTTCATGTTTTAAGGGAGGGAAGTCTCACCTGAGCAAGGTCAGTCTGCAACCAGAGTACAGTGAGCCGATACTGGTGTTCTTGAACAAGGGACCAAGCTGGGGAGGAAGAAGAGAGAGGTGAGCAGGAGGGCCTGAAATGACTGGGCGGGGGGGCAGGGTAAGGACAAGGCAGGCCGGGGAAGGCACTGTCGGGCTCTTACCAGGCGATTCAGGGCCCTCTCAGTGGAGTTGAACTTAATGGAGCCTGGGCGCCTCATGTCTGGGGTGCAGAGCAGGTTGGTGATGGTGAAGTTGAGGGTGAATGGCACCAGTTCAGGACCCACACCTGCAGCTGGAGGGAGAGAAAGGGGAGACCTATCACAGTCTTAGGCCTGACCTGTACATTAGGAGGAGGAGACTAGTGCCGTCTCTCTGTCCATAGTATCTAGTAGGTGAAGCCTGAGATATCCTATCTGGGATACATTCCATCCTCAGTTAGCCAAGGGAGGAGAGTTCCATGTTAGCTGTGTCATGTCGGTTCAAAAGGAAACCTCAATCTGCTCATCTCAGAGTGTCCAAAGGCTGACCTGTCATTGACATTTTGGTAGGAAGAAGAGGGGCCAAGTCTTTTGTGCTCAGACCTTGGGCCACAAACCCTTGAGCAGCCAAGAAATCCAAATAGTAGTTATTTCCATGAAGGAAGTGATCATAGATATAGAATAGAGATTAGATCCCATCTATGTGTGGAATTTCCCTATCTATGTGGGGGAATGCTACTCTATAGGAAGAGGTCTGAGCAAAAGGTTGGCCAACCTGAATCTGAAGGACAAAGAGAAATCAGGAACAGAGCTGAGTTGCCATTACAATGAGAGAAAGGCCCTGAGGATGGAAGGATGCTTGGTCCCTGGAAGAACAGAAATGAGGCTGGTGTGGCCAGAGATGAGAGAGCAAGGGAGACAGTGGGACAGGCTGGGGCTGCATGGGCAGAAGCGTCCAGATGACACAGGCATTTCTCAACCATAACAGGAGTTGAAGCTTCCTGGGACTCAGAGGTTAGACTCCTACCTGTAGAGCTGGGGGTGGGAGGTAGAGAAGTAGGAAGTCCTGGAGAGAATGTAGAAGTCATCGGAGCTGAGGGAATGAAAGAATACAGCATGAATGTACATTATTGGGCCCAATCATGAAGGAGTGAGATGATGAGAGGACAGGGCTGTTGACAGGAGCTGGCATCTCTAGTGGGTGGTCTGGAGCTGCTCTGGGGTTGAGAACCTGGGGGTGGTGGGTACTTCCTCCCCAGTCCCCGGGATCCGGTGTAGGGAGGAAGTGTCCCAGGGGTTCAGGGACATCTGGGCCCTCATGACTTACGGCTGGTGGTGGAGATCCAGTACTGAGGGTTATAACCTGTGGAGAGAGGAAGAGTAAGCTGATGGGAAAAGCCTAAGAAAAAGGCTAAGAAAAATGTGAGGGTTATGACTTGAAACACAAAACACAAAACACAAATCTTCTCGAGTGCTTTCTCTGGGACTCATCAACTCATTATGAGTTAACTATCTCATACTTCATTGCTCACATCTGTGTTGTCCTCAAGATCATCAACTGCAAAGACGATGATCAAAATACCCCTCATCTTATGGGGGTTCACTAGGGGCCTGGGACAATATCAACCTCGCCAAATGAGTATAGCAACAAAAACTTTATGAGAGTGTTTCCAGCCTTATTTGTGTATTCTCTGCCAATTAAATATAACTTTTTCCTTGGTCTCTGAGTTTTTCCTACTACCCCACTCTTCAGAGACAGCATGATCTTTGACGTAGTTCCTGGACTTCTGTAATGTTGAACTGAGATCATGAGCGTGAGAGAGTGAGGCAGACAGGCAGAGATGGGAGTCAACCAGAGAGTATAAAGTTGGAGAGGGAATTGGGGAAAAGAGGGTTTGAATAAGTATGGCTTTGGATTATGGACTGCTCCTCTCTGATGCTCTGTTAGGAATGCAAGTAAAACTTAGACCTATTTTATATTTGGTGGTATGATTGTGTTTCTTCAAATGAAACTGTTCTTTGAGACTGGACCTAGTAGAAAGAGCCCTGAGGTTTACTTAGATTATTCCGGTTTTTATCTCATTTGACCTTTAAAATAATCTTAAATGATGTTTTTTAAAAATTCCATTCTAAAAATAGACAATTGAAGCCTAGAGAGGTTGCATGGCTTGCCCAGGGCCACAGGATGAGCAAAAAAATAGGACCAAGGCTTAAAGAAAGACCTACAAATCACCCAAACCCACACTGTCAGCTACAGCTTTAAGTAATTCTATTGTAATATAATACAGGTCTTAATCCAGATAGAAAGACACTGTCAAAGGCAATGTAGTGGAGACATAATTAATTAAGCATTAGTTTAAGTTGTTGTATTAGGGGCTCCTAGATATGCCTTTCCATCCTGAGATTTGAGGCTTGTTCTAGCTGGGTTCATCTTCAGTGTAGCTTAGTAGTGAAGGGGCCTCTTGGGGGCCTTAGAGCCAAATTAGGGTTCGAGTTCTGTTGCTAACTCTCCTATTAACTGTCTGATCTTGGAAAAGTAGATTTCCCTGCTTGAGCCTTGCTTACTCCTCTGTAAAATACACAAAATATACATAATACATCATAGAGTGTTGGACAGGATTTGCAAAACATAATATATACAATGTTCGGGATCACAGGCATCCCTCAACAAATATTAGCCTTTGGTATAGGTGTTACTGTGGGCTTGTTGCTAAGAGCATTGTTGAGGGATTTATTGCTAAAAAACATTGCTAACATCTGTTGTTTGATTCTTAGGTGGGGTACAGTCTGGCTGGCCTCTGGAGGATGAGTGAAAGGCCACAGACATGAGAGAAGCAAATCAGTCACCACCTTGGGAATTCGTTGCCTGTTGGGGAGGAGTGAAACTCCAACAGCCACTGTAGGCTTGCTTTACTCTCTTCCTTCCCTGATGGCCTCATGCTTCAGTTGGGTTTCTGTGAAAGGTCATTTCAGTGAAGAAGACTATGCAGGGAGCCTTTATTTTTAGACCTTGGAAGTTGTCCTGTGAGCCCTAGGTGTTGTATGAAAGTGTTGAATCACTATCCTGTACACCTGAAACTAATAAAACACTGTTAACTAACTGGAATTAAAAAAAAAACTTAAATAAGTTAAAAATAAATACTAGTAGGTAGTTGGGGGAAATTGGAGGGGAAGATGAACCATAAGAGACTATGGACTCTGAAAAACAATCTGAGGGTTTTGAAGGGGCGGGGGGGGGTGGTGGGAAGTTGGGTGAGCCAGGTGGTGGGTATTATGGAAGACACGTATTGCATGGAGCACTGGGTGTGGTGCATAAGCAATGAATTCTGGTACACCGAAAAGAAATTTAAAAAATTAAAAATTAAAGAAAATACTAGTAGGACTTAGAGACAAATTAACTGACCATGGAATGTAGTGAAGACAAATTTATCAGCATTCATGAGAAGGCTTGTAACAGAAAAGGTGAGGATAGGCAAAGGAAGTGACATCAGCCAAGAAAACTTCACATTAATGAAATTTTCAGAGATCATTTACCATAGTGAAAGCACATAGGGTAAAATGCTAGAATCGGATCAAAACTTAGAAAGTAATATGACAATTCACCCTGGCATAGAAAAAGGTATGCTCTGTATTGTACATCATGTGAAATAAGAAGGTTCCTAAGAATTTCCACCCCCCAAACCTTTTCATTCTCAAAGTTTCTAATATTTAAAATGACAGGGTACAGAATAAATATTAGTTTTATAAGAAAGGAAGAAAGAAAAAGAAAAGGAAAGGAGAAGAGGAAGGAGGAGGAGGAGAAGGGGAGGAAGGAGAGGAAGAAGAAGGGGAAGAAGAAGAAAGGGAAAGAGAAGAGGATGAGGAAGGAGAAGAATGAATGAATGAAGGAAGGAAGGAAGGAAGGAAAGAAAGAAGGAAGGAAGGATGGGAGAAGGAAGGTTGCTTTGTCGGTGTTCTGATGGAAGAGAATTTCCCTCTGAAAATTCTAGGTTGGCCCAAAATTATGAACACAAGTCCTGAGAAATTTCACTTCAAGGAGATCCCATCTGGGGCTCAGGAGGAGACTCCAACAGCAATGGAGGTACTCACCATTGACCCAGAGACTGTCCCTGTCCAGGGTGTAAGGGCCCAGCAGAGCGACACCCTGGGTCTGCTGACTTAGCTCCCAGTACAGCCGCTCTCTGTCCAGCCTAAAGCCTGTGGGATCTGGGTGGTAGGTGCAGACTGCATCCATTCTGGTGCTTGTTCCATCCTTTTCAGCCCTGGGGAAGGAAGGACACGGGAATAGGGATGTTCCGAAACACTTGAGGACCGGTCACTCTTGACGATTGTACCCCTTGGTATTTATGTTAGCGGCCTTCTTGGGGTTTCATCTGCTGTCTCAAACATATCTTTTTCTCTTTTATTTGGGGATCCAGACCTCCCAACCTTATGTGTTCTTCAGGGATACTCTGCACCTAAGTTTCTTCTTTCATTTCCCCAAATTTGTATTAATTGGTTCATGCTCATTGTTTCAAGTACCAGCACCTAGTACAGTTCCTGTCCACGCAAGAATGTAAGTACAGATAGTGTCCTCTCCAGGAGCTGAGTCCTGCTTGGGCCATAAGATTGGGGGTGTGGAGCTCCCAGGGAGGAAATGAGAATCCTGAGCCCAGGCAGCATGTGGAAGGGCACAGCAAAGGACAGAAGACCTTAGAGGAGGTGAGTGAGGCACTTGTGACATTGTGCAAGAACCATCATGGAGCCTGAAGGGTAGACTTTGTTTCAAGTTGGTGGATCCCAAGGCTGAGGTCAACCCCTCAAGAGCACCTTTGGAGTAGGTGACCAAGTTTAGGAAAAAAAACAGAGAAAATGAATTAAGAGGTGTGAAGGGGAACCCTCTTACACTGTTGGTGGGAATGCAAGTTGGTGCAGCCACTTTGGAGAACAGTGTGGAGATTCCTCAAGAAATTGAAAATAGAACTTCCCTATGACCCTGCAATTGCACTCCTGAGTATTTACCCCAAAGATACAGATGTTGTGAAAAGAAGGGCCATCTGTACCCCAATGTATATAGCAGCAATGGCCACGGTCGCCAAACTGTGGAAAGAACCAAGATGCCCTTCAACGGACGAATGGATAAGGAAGATGTGGTCCATATACACTATGGAGTATTATGCCTCCATCTGAAAGGATGAATACCCAACTTTTGTATCAACATGGACGGGACTCGAAGAGATTATGCTGAGTGAAATAAGTCAAGCAGAGAGAGTCAATTATCATATGTTTTCACTTATTTGTGGAGCATAACAAATATCATGGAGGACAAGGGGTTTTGGAGAGGAGAAGGGAGTTGAGGTAAATTGGAGGGGGAGGTGAATCATGAGAGACTATGGACTCTGAAAAACAATCTGAGGGGTTTGAAGTGGTGGTGGGGGAGGTTGGGGTACCAGGTGGTGGGTACTATAGAGGGCACGGATTGCATGGAGCACTGGGTGTGGTGAAAAAATAATGAATACTGTTTTTCTGAAAATAAATAAATTAATTTATTTAAAAAAAGAGGTGAGAAGGGACAATGTGGTTCAAAAATACTTAAAAAATTAAAAAAAAATTTTTTTTAAAGATCTTATTTATTTATTTGACACAGAGAGAGAGAGAGAGAGAGAGATTGATCTCAAATAGGCAGAGAGGTAGGCAGGGGTGGGGGGGAGCAGAGAGCCTGCTGAGCAGAGAGCCCAATAGGGGGCTCGATCCCAGGACCCTGAGATCATGACTTAGGCCAAAGGCAGAGGCTCAACCCACTGAGCCACCCAAGAACCCCTCAAAAGTACTGTTCTTCTGAATTTAAGCTGAACCTACAGTGACTGACCCAAAGCAGGGACCTTACAGGAAGAAAGACCCTCTTCTTCCTTTGCCTGGGAATTCTTGCTACTGTCCATGCTATTCAAAGCATAGTTCTCAAAGTGTGGCCCAGGGACATTACTGTAACTTTTATTCTGTCAGGAGTATACTGTGAAATGTTCTTCAGAGGCCACAAAGTGAGATACTATAAATATTAAATGCAGAAGTAGATATCCTACTGTCTTTTCCTAAACCAGACATTAAAAATATCTGCAAAAAATGTAAACAGTGGCTCCCTTCTTATTGTGCTTTTTTGTGGGGTGGGGATACTGCTATTGTTCATAAAAACTATGTTATTTGTGTTAACATGTGACAGATTCATTACTTTGAATAAATTAATGAGTACATATTTATAACATTTGTTTTAATTTCGAATTCAGTAAATACGAGCAGATATAACTCTCAAGTCCAAAGGCTCATTGGAGCTCTGAGTCCTTTTAAGGATGTAAGTAACATTTGAGCCCAGTGACTTTGAGCACCACTGTATTGTGGTTAACAGGACAGACTCAAAAAACTAGAACCTCTGGGTTCAAATCCCAGCTCCTCTCAAGAAACTACTCTGAGCCTCAGTGTTCTGTTTTTACAATGTGGGATAATGCTCATGTTGTTGTAAAGATGAAATGGATGAAAACACATACATCACTTAGATTTGGGGGGGGGGCGTTATCATATCGGTAATATTCTTATTGACTCCCCCTTCTCGTGGGGAGATGGGGGCAGGTGTGGTGGGTGGAGCTCATTTAGGATGGGTTTGGTCTAGAACATTCCAGGAACCTCTTCTCGTGAAGCCATGTGAGTAGAGGACCCACCTCTCTGGCAGGATGACCGGCACTGGCTGGATGCAGTATCCCAAGGAGAGGTCATAGAGTTGTGACATGTAAGGAAAGAATTCTGAGCCCACTGACCTCAGAGGACACCAAATGGGAACAGGCAGAGAGGAGAAAACAGGCCATTTCTGTAGGGTTCAGGTATATTTAGGGCTTTTAGAATTGCAATATATCCTAAAAACAACACTTGGTTTGTTTTCCCCTTTGGTTCTATGGAACATCCTCTGGGAAGGTCCCTATCTCTTTTCAAGGAATATACTGCAGAACTCCAGTGTCCAGAGTTTGTCCCCAATAGAGTAGATAGGAGCTGGGGCAGGGAGAGTGTCAGGGATTCTGGGGACATTATTGGCAAAGATACTACACTGGTAATACTATGAGATCCCATTGAGTGTTCCCAGTTGGCCAGGCACCGTGATGAATGATTAATAACCCCAATAGGAAGGTACTAGTATTACCACTACTTTGTAGATAACGATTGAAGAACAGAGAGGTTATGCAACTTGCCCAAGATCACAGACCTAGCAAATGGGAGAGCAAGGGTTCAAACCCAGACACTTTGGATTCACCTTGATATGCTGCGTCTTGGCAAAGGCCCAAGGCTGTGGTTGACTGGGATATGAGGGAGCAAGAAGAGAGAGAATTGGGTTTCTGTAGGTGCTCTGGAGGACGCCTTACCTGAGCAAGGTCAGCCTGCAGCCAGCATAGAGGGAACCAATGCTGCTGTTTTTGAACAAAGTCCTGAGCTGGGAACAAAAGAGAGGGTGATGAGCTGGAGGGCCAAGACTTTGGCAGGCTTGGGACAAGGTGAGCATTGGCAGGAGGCTCTCACCAGGTGCTGCAGGTTTCTCTCAGTAGCATTGAATATCTCAGAGCTTGAGTTTTCCATGTCCTCTGTGTAGTACAGGTTGGTGACGGTGAAGTTGACAGTAAAAGGCATCAAGATAGGAACTGCAGCTGTGGTGGTAGGAAGAGAAAATGAGCCCAGTCCTAAGTCAGGCCTGGGCTGGGGGTGGGAGGGAAGGCTCCAAGGGTACATGTTAACTCCAGCACAGAGCTGGGGTTTGGCCTAGACTGGCCTGCTATTCAAGACCCTCCCACATACGGTGAGCAACCATCCCATTTTTCCCAGTATGACGTGAGTTCCTGGGATGCCGACATCCAGGTGGAAAAGTGACACAGTCTTGGAAAAACCAGGATGAGTTGGTCATCCTACTCCCACTTCCCCTTCGCTCTTACCATTTCAGTACACAGTAGCACCTGCCTCTCTTCAACCTGGGGGAATGACCAGGCCCAGGGAGTACCCCCACTAGCAATGATTGATGGGAGTTGGTGGGTAAATACCCCAGCTCCCTTATTAGCCCCCCTCACCCCACAGAGAGGATGACTCCAGAGTTCCTGTTCTACACATTCTCCCAGGGTCTCCTCCAGCCTCCAGAACTGCTAAATTTCTATTGTTCAAGGTACCCAGTGTTTGGAAGTTCATTACTGTTGCCTAATGAACTAGTACATCACATGACTGAGCAGTTCTTTCTCTAGGTATGCACCCCAAAGAACTGGAAACAGGGGCTCAGATACATGCACACCCACATTCACAGCAGCATTATCTGCAGTAGCCAAAAGGTGGAAACAGTCTGAGTGTCCATCAACAGATGAACAGATAAAATGTGGTCCATCCATACAATGGAGTATCATTCATCTGTAAACAGAAATGTTCTGATTTCTGATACACACTATGACATGATGACATTGTACTCAGTGAAATTAGCCGCACACACACACACACACACACACACACACACACTATGTGATTCCACATATACGAGATATCTAAAATAGGCAAACTGACAACAGAAGTGAATTAGAGTTACCAGGGGCTGAGAGGAGTGGGGAAGGAAAGCTAAAGTCTAGTGGGTACACAGATCCTGTCTGGGGTGAAAAAACGTTCTGGAGAGAGATAGGATAATATTTATACAGCACTGTGAATGTAATTAATGCCACTGAACTGTACATTTAGAATAGCTAATTGTATTTTATATATATATATAAAATACAATATAATTGTATTGTAAAATACAATATATATATATATTACCACAGTTAAAAAAAAAAGTCATTCTTACCTGTTTCTGAAGTCACACTGAGAGAGGTCATGGTGGACATCCCAGGTGAGGTCTCAGGGACAAAGGGACTTCCTGCTGATGTACTGAAGGTGGTTGTGTTCTCTGCCATGATGGGGCCTGAACCTGAACCTGTAGCAGCTACATTGGTGGTCTCAAGGGTTGTAGTTTTCAGGACAGTGGTTGAACTCAGTCCTTCTCTGTGACCAGTTTTCGGTGGTGTTGGGGTCTCTGATGCTATCAGAGTCACAGTTTTGGACAATTCAGGGAATCCAACTGAAGTCACAGGTGGTGAGGTTTCACCAGTGGTTGCAAGGGTACTGACAGGCCCAAGAACACCAGGAGTCAAAGTTGGGATACTGGTGCTGGCATCTGATGCAGGGCTGGAGGCCAGTGAGCCTGTGGTCACCAGTAAAATGGGGGAAAGAGTTGAGGTTGAAATAGCTGTGCTGATGTCTGTGCCAGGATGGGTGGAGAGTGAGGCTGTTTCCGCAGGAACACCAAGTGAGATAGTTGGACCTAGATCACCTCCATTGGTCTTGGTCACAGGTGTGGTGAAGGATGTTATTTCTGCTGGACTGGGAGAAACAGTCTGAGTTGGAAGGGCTGCACTAATCTCCAGCTGAGGCCGAATGGATAGTGAGGCTATGGTCTCTGGTAAGTGAGGAAAAGCAGTTGAACTAGGAAAATTCGTGATTGTCTTTGTACTGTACTGGGTGACCAATAAGGCTGTGGTTGCTGGTTCACTAGGAGAAAGAGCCAAACTTGGAATAGTCATATCAGCATCTGTCTCAGAACTAGGGGCCTGGGAGGTCATCATATCTGGTACACCAGGGGCGATGGTTGTACTTGGAACAACTGAACTGACTTCTGCCCCAAGACTGGTGGCTATTGAGTGTATGGTATCTGGTTCACTTTTGGAAAAAACCAGAGGTGTTGTAGGGACAGAGGTGTTTGGGCTGGTCTCTTCAGAATGGGTGACCAATGAGACTGTTATATCTGGCTTATGTGTAAAATCAGTCTGAGTTGGAACAGCTGAATTGACTTCTGTCCCAGAATGGGTGACCCATGAAGCCGTGGTCTCCAGTTGACCTGGAGAAACAGTCAGAGTTGTAAAACTCGTACTGGCTTCTTCCCCAGTACTGGTGACCATTGAAGTCACCAGCTCTGGCACAGTAGAGGAGACAGTTGGAGCTGGAATGGCTGAACTGGTCTGTGCCCCAGAATGAGTAACCATCATGGTTGTGGTCACTGACTCCATAGGAGAAAGATTCAGAGTAGAGATAGCCATACTGGCCTCTTTCTCAGCACTAGTGACCTGTGAGGTCACCATATCTGGTACACCAGGGGAAACAGTTAGAGTTGGAACAACAGAACTGACTTCTGCCCCATGGCTGGTGGCCACTAAGGGTGTGGTATACGATTCACTATGGGAAACACTGGGTATTGTCCTTGGAACTGTAGGACTGGTCTCTGCAGGATGGGTGATCAATGAGACTGCTGTTTCTGGCTCCTCAGGGGAAATAGTAAGAGTAGGAGCAGCTGAACTGGCTTCTTTCTCAGAATGGGTGACCAATGAGGCTGTGGTCTCCAGTTGACCTGGAGAAACTGTGAGAGTTGTAAGAGTTGTACTGGTCTCTGCCTCAGAACTTGTAATCAGTGAGATTTCCACCCCGGATACACCAGGGGAGCCTGCTGGAGTTAGAATTGCTGAAATTGTCTGTGCCCCAGAACTGGTAGCTATTGAGTGTGTGGTACTTGATTCACTATGGGGAAAACTGGGGGTTGCCTTGGGAATAGTTGGACTGGTCTCTGCAGAATGGGTGATCAATGAGACTGCTGTTTCTGGCTCCTCAGGGGAAACAGAAAGAGGTGGAGAAGCTGAACTGGCTTTTTTCTCAGAATGGGTGACCCATGAGGCTGTGGTCTCCAGTTCATGCAATGAATCAGTCAGAGTTGAGAGAGTTGTATTGGCTTCTGCCTCAGAACTGGTAGCCAATAAAGTCACCAATCCTGGCACAGTGGGTGAAACAGTTGTAGCTGAAGGTGAACTGATCTCTGCTCCTGGAGTGGTAGCTGTTGAGAATGAGATGTCTGATTCATGGTGTGGAGTTGTTCTGGAAACAGATGTGCCGGTCTTTGCAGAATGAGTGACCCATAAGGCTGTTGTCTCGGAATCATGCAAGGAATCAGTAAGAGTTAGAAAAGTTGCACTGGTCTCTGCCCCAGAACTAGTGACCAGTGAGGTCCCCACCTCTGATATAGCAGGGGAGACAGTTGGAGTTGAGACGGAAAAACTGGTCTGTGCTCCATCATGATTAACCCATGAGACTGTGCTTACTGGTTTGCCAGCAGAAAGAGTCAGAGGTGAAGGAACCGTACTGGCACCTGTTCCAGAACTAGTGGCCTGTGAAGTCACCATGTCTGGTACACCAAGGGAGATAGGTGTAGTTGGAGCAGCTGAACTGGCTTCTGTCTCAAGGCTGGTGGCTGTTGAAGGCATGCTGTCTGATTCCCTATGGGAAACATGGGGGTTTGTCCCAGGAACTGTTGGGCTGGATGTTGCAGGATAAGTGACTGTTGTATCTGATTCATGCAGGGATTCAGTCAGAGTCAAAGAGGTTGTACTGGCATCTGTCCCAGAACTAGTGAACTGTGAGGTCACCATATCTGGTACACCAGGTAAGACAGTGATTGTTGGAGTGGCTGAACTAGCTTCTGCCCTAGGAGTGGTGGCCATTGAGAATGTGGTGTCTAGTTCACTTTGAGAAAAATCCGGAGTTATTCTGGAAGCAGGTGTGCTGTTCTCTGTGGAATGAGCCCATGAAGCTCTTGTATTTGGCTTACCAGGGGAAACAGTCAAAGCTCCAACAGTGGAAATGGCTTCTGTTCCAGCATGGGTGACCTGTGAGGCTGTTGCCTCTAGTTCATCAGTCAGAGTTATAAATGCTGTACTGTCTTCTGCCTCAGAATTGGTGACTGGTGAGATTTCTACTCCTATTACATTAGGGGAGATGGTTGGAGTTGGAATGGCTGAACCAGTCTGTGACTCAGGACGTGTAATCAATGAGACTGTTCTATCTGGCTTACCAGGAGAAATAGTCAGAGTTTGACCAGCTGGGCTGGTCTCTGCTGCAAAACTAGCATCCAGTGAGGTCACCAGCCCTGGATCACCAGGGAAGACATTTGGAGTTGGAGTGGATGAACTGCTTTGCATCACAGGATGGGTGACCCATGAGGCAGAGGTCTCTGGTTCATCTTGGGAATCAGTTAGAGTTGAAATGACCATACTTTTCTTTGCCCCAGGACTTGTTACCAGTGAGGTTGCCATTTCTGGTACACTAGAGAAGACAGTCAGAGTTGGAATAGCGGTACTATTCTTTGCCCCAGAACTAGGGACCAGTGAGGGTGTGGTTTCTGACCCTCTATTGAAAACAGATGAAGTTGTCCTGGGAAGCTCTGTGCTGGTATCTGCTCCAGGTGTAGTGGCCAGTGAGGCTGTCATCTCTAGAACATCAGGGGAAACATCTGGGGTTGTAAAGATCGTTCCTCTTGTGCTTGTGCTGGCCATTTTACCTGATGTCCTGAGGAGAGTCAGCATTCCGGAAGTGGGAGTAGAGACTGTAGTGGTCAAAGTTGCTGTAGAGGTGGTCTTCAGAGCTGTGATTTCTGCGCTTTCTGTCCACTCTGTTGGTGGTCCTGTGAATTGGGGGATGGACACACAGTTTGGACAAAATGATTGCCGCTTATTGGACTGGCAAGGGCTTATTTTTTTCTCCAAATGAGGAAAGGGAGAGAAATGTCTCTACCTGAGATGTGCATGCAATGCTTCTGAGATGGGAAGAGGAATTGTCATTGATCTTCTTGCACCTTCCCCTTCTCTTGTGCAGTAACTCTGTGAATTCTTAACCATTCCCTATTCCCAAACATTGTCTGTACTCTATAGCCTCTAACTAAGCTTTTGTTCAGGCTGTTTTCTCTATCTGCCTTGTCCATCTTTCAGCAGATTCCTTACATTCTGCCCTTCTAGAAACCCTAACTCAAATCAACTTTCACAAATCCATGTCAGAATTCATCTCTCCCTTCTCAATATTTCCTTACCCTACTGTCTGAATCTGCACCGTAGCATGCCTCACAGTCTGCTTGGTAATAGCTATTACTAGCCAGAAGACTGCTTGGCATATAGTAGGTGGCCCAAAATATTTGTTCAGTGAGTATGTGAATGAGTGTTTATATGGATGGATGTATACAGAGACAGGTCTCTGCGGGCTTAAGAGAGATCATGTGTCATTGTGCTTAAGAGCTTGGGCTCTTAAGAAGAAGGTAGACCTGCACTTAGCTTCTGGCTCCTATGCTAACTGGATGTGTTACCAAACCTAGATTTCCATATTCTCATCTGTGAAGTAGGTATAAGCACAGTGGCTATCTCAGAATGCTGATAATAATGCACCAAACCCAGTGCCTCCTGGCTTGCAATATACTACCACCACTACTTCCCACTATTACCTGCTGTTACTTCCACTACTACTGTCACTGCTAATACCTACCATTACTGCTCTTCCCACCCAGGACCATTGTTACTGCTACTGTTACTACTGCTACTTTTACCTACTGTCACTGGAGTTATTACTACTGTTTCTACTACTACTACTCCCTTTTTGTATTTCCACTACAAAATAAGTGTTTGCTGAGTCATATTTGCCAGGAACTACGCTAGACCAGGATTAAAGCTGGCCAAGGTCCCTGGAATTCAGACTCTGAAAATGAGTAAACTTGCATTGGCTGAGAAGCAACTACTGACTGGAGGTTCAAGTAATGGTAAATAAAACACATTACCCTTTTAAAAAATGGTCCAGAGAAAGAAGGGAGAACCACCTGGAGACTTCTCTATAAAGACCCCAAAGCCCACTGGCACTTGATCCAGGGATAAAATAAAGGGGATTTAGACTCTGATGGGGGAGTGATGTCCCTCTTTTGCTAAGACTATTCCAAACTCTCACATTTCCAAGAGTGGACATACTGAAATGCTTTATATGCATCTGGCAATGAGGAGTGGAAGAGAGAGGAGGGGGAGGAGGGACATCTACAAGCACCTAGCATGATTTATCTCTTTGATCCTCACCAGAACATTGAATGTACACTATATTATTCTTGTGGTTTCATAGAAGAGAAAGACAGATGCTCAGAGATCTTTATCTGCCAAGGGCACACACTACTGACTGCTTGTGTGGAAATTTGAACATCATTCTGTCTTGCTAAATCAATGCTCTCCAGCACTGTAATGTATCACTCCCTAACGGAATCTCAGGATTTTGTGGGGACCAGGATAAAAAGAGAATGATGTAAGGAGAAAATATCCATCTGGAGAGAAGTTCAAACAAAAGTTTCCTAGTTCAGGTTCTCAACCTGGGGTGATTTTGCTCCCAGCAGATACCTGGAAATGTTGGGAGACATTTTTGTTCATTGCAACTGTGTGTGTGTGTATGTGTGGTGCTACTGGCATCTGGTGGGTAGAGGCCAAGATGCTGCTAAGCATCCTATAGTACACAGGACAGTCCACAAGAAATTATTTGCCTGACAGGGCTGAGGCTGAGAAACCCTGCCCTGCGTAGAAAGGAGTCAATGAGGACCATTAGCCATCTAGATATTGGTCGCCACCTGAAACCCAGTGATTCATTTCCTGGTGAACTGATGTAGCCAACCCTATCCATGCCCTACTTATATCCCATATCGTGACCACAGTGGGGGTCCTGATGCGGCCCCTATAACCCCACACCTAAGGGCTTTCACTTAGCCTGTGGCAGGGGAAGAGGGTAGGCTGGAAGTGTTGAGGGTTATTAAACGTCCTACAGCCAACAATAGAAGAGAGTTGGATAAAAAAAATATCCCATCTACTTTACTCCTCAGATAGAAGAACGCTAAAGATTTTATTTATTTGAGAGAAAGCACAGAGGGAGAGGGAGAAGCAGACTCCCCACTGAGCAGAGAGCTCAATGCAAGCCTCCATCCCAGGACCTTGAGATCATGACCTGAGCCGAAGGCAGATGCTTAACCAACTGAGCCACCCAGGTGCCCAACACTGACATGTTCTATGCTGTCTCCCAGAGCTTCCCAGTGGGACTGACGCTGTTGCCCATAGATACAATTTGCATTGACTTCCTTTCCTTGTCTTCTCCAGTGCTTCCTGGGACCATCCCCCACCTGAGACAAACCGTTTGCCCCATACCCTTAACTCAAGCCTGCTTCTGGGGGATTGAACCAAAGATGGCTGGGTCACAGGATATGACTAATCACCTACCTGGCTGTGGTGTAGGGGTTAACTCTGTCTAAAACCTGTATGTTGCCGAAAACTCCCAAAATGTATAATAGTCTGAGCTCCAAAAATCTTGGGAATAAATTTAATGGGTATGGGGAGCTTTACCTGTTAAACCCACAGTGAGGAGAACCCCTTGCTATCTATACCTGTACCTCTTAAACTCTCAGGCAGAACAATCACACTGAGAAATGTTAGCAGATGCCTTTTAGAGAGGAAGATTATGGCAGCCAAACAATTGTATAAAACTCTGGGTTGGGATAAAGTTAAACAAATCGTTTTACAGTAGGATTTCTCAGAGTCTTTAATATGCTTATGCATATTACGGTTCTTTAGGAAGGAGCAACACGTCTGCCAAACCTATTGATTGATTGATTGATTGATTTATGTTTTGCCTCAAAATTCTTTGTCCTTTTGCTAAAGGATATCCAAGCATTACCAAACCTTAGGTTTCCTGAATGTTGTTTTCTGCCCGTGTCTCCAGTATCATTTCTTAGCACCCCATCCTTCTCCCTCATACTTTAGCAAAGGCGAGTTATTTGTATCTTCCAAATATTTCCAGTTTTACCCCCTCTCTGTGCCTTTGTACGTGGCTGTTCTCTCTCTCCAGAATGTCTTCATCAACTCCCTTTGTCTTTCTGGTAAATCCCTAGTCCTCCTTTCAAACCCGATTCAGATATCATCTTCCTCATTAAGCCTTCCTTCTATAGTTCAAATACATCTTCATTGCATATGTTTAAAGTTGCATCATAGTTATTCTGTTCATTTGTTGCTTCCCTGCTGGTCTGAGAGCTTCATGGATACAGTGCCCAAGTATTTTCATCTGTGCATCCTCTGCTTATAACAGTCTCTAACACAGAGAAAGTGATTAATAAGCATTTTCAGAGTTAAGTTAAACTGGGTCCTATTTGTGGAACCGACATAGCCAACCCTGAACTAAACTCACTCTGCATGTTATGAGGAAAAGAAAAGTGGTCACATCCACTTGGTAACCATTAGACAAAGATCCAGCTAAGACAGGAAGCCCACGGACACCCCACATGGTTCTTCCTCTAAAGAAACACAGTTTCTCTCCCTGGAAGAGGAAGTAAGGCCTCAAGTGAGACTACTGGAAAGTAAGCGAAGTTGAGCCTACCTTTTGGACTAGCAGATGATGTGAGTGTCACAGAGACATGGGCTGGTCCTGTGGCTCCTCCATGGGCTGCCTCATTGGGCTTCTTTGTGATCGGCTCCACAATGCCATCTGTCCCTACAGGGGAGGGTGGAAAAGAAACCTGGGTTAATTCATCTCACCCAGAAGAGTACTGTCCAAATGGATCCACTTAATTGACTATACAACTCAATTCTTTTCAAGTCCAGCTCTAAGGGATGGATCCAGGGCTCTGAGCCACAAATGGCCACCCGTGTCCATTGACCCGCTCGTCCACCTGTAGATCTGTTCATCTTTCCTTCCATCCATCCATATATCTACCCATCCATCCACCCTTCCTTCCTCCTTTCTCTAAATCCATCCTCCCTTCTACACATTTGCTCTCTCTTCTTTCATTTATCTGTCTTTCCATTCTTTCTTTATCCCATCCAACCACTCTTCTACCTTCTTATTCTCTTGCACATCACCTGTTTATGGAACGTCCATGACTCAACTACTAAGCCACAGGTTAAGATATGGATCAATACCTATTAATGTGTCTAATTTTATTGTGAATTGAGAGGTAACCAAGTTATCTTCCTATAGATACTGGCTAGCAAAGCAGGTGCCAAACGAGTTAGAGGACTTCTCTGCACTTGTCTCCCAAACAAAAGCTGGGGGCAAATTCAACTTTTCAGAGGAATGAAATCCTCAAGAGGTTCCCTTCCTCATCTATGGATCTCTTGGAGGTGATGTGCCTCCCTCTAGGCTCCCAGCCCTTCCCACATCCCACAGGTACTTTGTGCCATCATTTTTCTTTGCTCATCTTTTTCTTTCACTTTCCCCTTGCTTTTGACTCTGTCCTCAATATAAAAACACACCCAGTTCAAAGTGGGTATCTCCCCTGTATCTATATGTAATTAGGCTGTAGTTTTAGTTCTTTTCAATGTACACTCCCTCCCTTCCTGAGGGCCCACATGTTGTCAGAGGACTCACCCTACTTCAATTTGACTATTAGTATCATTTGATGGAACTGGCCATTTTCTTTCCTAAAGCTCTCTCCTCCTACAGCTTCTGTGATGCCAGAATCTCTTGCTTTTTCTCCTTCCTCTCTGACCACTCCTACTTAGCCTAACTAAGAGCACAGATTTCTAGTGCCACATAGTCTGAATTCTTACCACATATTAACTCTATTATCTTGAGTAAATTACTTAACCCTCTGTGTCTCAGCTTACTAATCTGTAAAATGGGCTTATAATCATCCCTTCTTCAAATTGTGCTTCAATGAGGATTAAATAACTTAATAGAACACCACTTAACAGAGAATAAGTGCCCTAGAAAAAGTCTGTTGTCGTTAGCAATTATCACTGGCATAATCATAGTAATGTTAGAACATCTATCATGGTACTGGAATCATCTACTTGCTTATTTATCTTTGTTTCCCCAATGCCTAGTCCAATGCCTAGAACTGAGGCTAGAGCAACAAACATTTGCTAAAAGAATTTCTGTGCAATTATAAACTCCTAATTAACTCCTTTATGTCTCTCAGGAAAAGGGTCATTTCCTATGAGCCACTAATAATGGGAGTACAGGAGCTATGGGACCTTACTTGTCAACTGTGTTGATTGTGAAGGAAGTTGAGAGGCATGTGTCACTGTTCCCAAGTGAGTATCCTCTGTCATTCTGGTATCCATAATGGATGATAAAGATGTCCTGACTGGCTCAGTCCATGTCTCCAAAGTACTGGCCACAACCAAGGGTCCTTTGGCAGTGCTCCTCTCTGCCCCAGTGTTGGTGCCCCCCATACGTTGGGTAACGAGTGAGGAAGTAATCCCATGGGGGGCTGGGTTGGTTGAAGAGTAAGCAGTAGTGAAGGTCAAAGAAGGGAATGGTATTGAAGCTGTTGAAGGCAGGTTTTCCGCAATGGTGGGCATAGCATCTCCAGGGCCTGGTTCTTTCCTCCAAAAGGGACTGGTTGAGAAGGTGGCTGAGCTGGCTCCTGGAAATCCAGATGAAGCTGTAGACAAAGAAGGCACCCATGTGTCAGTCGAAATGGTCTCAGCTGAGGACAGCATTACTGTACTCAGGTGAGAAGTCTTTTCTGATACAGACATGGAAAGCATGGGTTCTGGGAAGGAGTTTCTGCCAGCAGAGCCAGCAAAAGAGAGAAGCACAACAGGGAGAGAAGGTTTCCATTGAAATTTCAGCACACTGCTAAGACAAACGCTGGTCTGAAACTCAAATTTTCAGAGAAGAGGTGACATCAGTCTTGGAATATTTGAAAACATGAATGGGCAGAAGAGATAAAAGTGTGCTTGTGGGAGTGGCTGGATGAGAGTCCAGGGATGTAAATGACTCTAGTCCTCTAGAAGAGAGATGGGAAAGTTGCCCTGTCACAAAGTTTTACGGTCAAAGAAGACAGGTACTGAAGTGAAAATAGGGGTCACCTCCATGGAATAGATAGTATCCATTGGATAAGAGGCTCTGCATAGGTCACAGTGAACGGGGACAGAGGAAGGTGCCTCATACGTACAAGAACTATTCTGTGCATTACTTACAAATACATTTATTAAAAATTTCACACTCTTTTTATCTGCACTAACATCAAAGGATGCCACTGTTAGAAAAGTAGAGGAAAAATGATTGTGGTTTCAAAGACTATATAACAAAGAAAAAACTGAGCTTTATGGGGACAGAGATGAGAAATGAGGTCAGGAATGGGAAAGGTGTTTAATAACTTATGCTGAGAAGGAATCAAAAGAGAGTAAGTTTGTGGAAGGCATCACTGCCCGAAAAATGAAGGGTAGAGAGATACTGAATTGCTAAGGAAATGTTGAAAAAGGAAAACAAAACTGGAGGCATCACGTTGCCTGATTTCAAGCTTTACTACAAAGCTGTGATCACCAAGACAGCATGGTACTGGCACAAAAACAGACACATAAGACCAGTGGAATAGAGTAGAGAGCCCAGATATGGACTCACAATTTTATGGTCAAATAATCTTTGAGAAAGAAGGAAAAAATATCCAGTAGAAAAGACAGTCTCTTCAATAAATGGTGCTGGGAAAATTGGACAGCTATGTATAGTTGAATGAAACTTGACTATTCTCTTACACTATACACAAAGATGAAAACTCGAACTGGATAAAAGACCTCAATGTGAGGGAGGAATCTATCAAAATCCTAGAGGAGAACATAGACAGTAATGTCTTTGACATCAGCCACAGCAATTTTTTTCAAGACATGTCTCCAAAAGCAAAGGAAACAAAAGTGAAAATGAGCTTTTAGGACTTCATCAAGATCAAAAGCATCTGCACCTCAAAGGAAGCAGTCAACAAAACAAAGAGGCAATCTTTTCCCAAAGAGGGAGAAGATATTCACAAATGGCAGGATAGGCAAAGGGCTGATATCCAAGATCTATAAAGAACTCCTCAAACTCAACACTCAAAAAACAGATAATCACATCAAAAAAATGGGCAGAAGACATGAATAGACACTTCTCCAAAGAAGACATACAAATGGCTAACAGATACATGAAAAAATGTTCATCAGCATTAGCCATCAGGGAGACTCAAATCAAAACTACATGGAGATACCACCTTACACCAGTTACAATAGCCAAAATCAACAAGACAGGAAACTAGTGTTGGAGAGGATGTGGAGAAAGGGGAACCCTCTTACACTGTTGGTGGTAATGCAAGTTGGTGCAGCCACGTGTGGAGAGTTCTCAAAAAATTAAAAATAGAGCAACCCTATGACCTGGCAATTGCACTACTGGGTATTTACCCCCAAAGATATGTATGAGTGAAAAGAAGGCCCTATGCACCTCAATGTTCATAGCAGCAATGGCCATAATCGCCAAACTGTGGAAAAAGCCAAGATGCCCTTCAACAGATGAGTAGATAAAGAAGATATGGTTTATGTATACAATGGAGTATTATGCTTTCATCAGAAAGGATGAATACCCAACTTTTGTATCAACATAGACAGGGCTGGAGGAGATTATGCTGAGTGAAATAAGTCAAGCAGAGAGAGTCAATTACCAGATGGTTTCACTTACTTGTGGACCATAAGAGATAACATGGAGGACATTAGGAAAAGGAGAGGAAAACTGAATTGGGAGAAACTTGAGGGGGAGATGAATGATGAGAGATTGTGGACTCTGAAAAACAAACTGAGGTTTTAGAGGGGAGGGGGATGGGGGCTAGGTGAGCCTGGTGGTGGGTACTAAGGAGGGCATGTACTGCATGGAGCACTGAGTGTGGTATATAAAAATGAATCTTAGAATACTGAAAAAATAAAATAAAATTTAAAAAAATAATAAAAAATACAAAAAATAAATAAGGAAATTAAAAAATTAAAAAAAAAACAAAGAAAATTTTGCAGAAAGAAAAAAAAACTAGCACATGTTAACTCTTTGCAAACATTTATGATGCTAGTGGTCATGAACCCTGTGATAAACCTAATGGCTCTATTCAGAACACTGGTTAATGCACCCAAGATAAGAATATTGTATGACATAGACCAAAGGGTACCTTTCGGGGTAATGAAGCTGATTGTCCCAGTTTCAACAACTAGGGCAGAGGTAGAAAACCTGGTGTTGATTCCTGGGGGGATGTCTGGTAACATTGTGGACTGAGAAGGTCCAGGGATGGATGTCCTGCTGGAGGAGATGACGCTGGTCCTGGAGGCCTCCATGGTAGTGTCAGTGACCACTATAGAAGGGACAGTCATTTTCCCCGAGGCCATGATGGTGTGCCAGGAGGTGCTGGTATCCCGTGGCTGTGGGCCAAAGAAAGACGTTGACTGTGTCCTAAACTCTGTGGTTTCAGAAAGGTGAGACATTGGAGTGGAAAACAAGGTGTCCCCACTGAGAGGAGAGGTGACAACTGCAGTGGTACTTTTAGGTGTCTCTGAGCCCGATGGGATAGAAGACTGGGACTCCTGGGCAGGCATGACTGCCCCCATGTTTGTTACTGTTGTGTTCCCAGAAAGGTAGAGTCCCTCTGTAGCAGCAGACACTTCTGAGATTACCTGGGTGTTCCCTGAGGTCCTGCTCAACCCTGAAGTTGGACTTGTCATAGGTCCCAAACCAGTGCTCAATGTGCCAGGTGTCCCCAGAAAACCAGCTGTGCCTGGTGAGGTGGCAGGGAAGAGTGGAGAAAGGTACCTGGCTTGTGATGTGGGGGAGAGTAGAGAAGATGACGTCATGGCACTTGAGGGTTCCAGGGGGGATGGAGATGTGGTGTCCTGGTCAGAGGCAGGGCTTGTCCGTGAAACAAACTCAGAACCCGTATCCACGTCAATGGTCACTACTGAGCTTGTAGAAACCCGAGTGCATGCTGTGTGACTTTCGGCCCAGGAGGCCGTGGTTGATGCATCCGTGTTACTTGTGTCCTGTGATGTAGCCCCAGGGACAAATGTTTTGGGGACCAAGTCTCGGGCTGTGTACTCTGTCAAGGTGGAGGAGGTAGAGAGTCTGGTGTTGATTTCTGTGGACATGTCTGGAGACATCATGGACTGAGCAGTGCCAGCGATGGATGTCCTGCTGGAGGGGATGACGTGGGTCATAGAGTCCTCTGCAGTAGTACCAGTGGGCACTGGAGAAGGGACACTCATTGTCTCCGAGTCCCCGGTGGTTTGCCGGGATGTGCTGGTTTCCCGTGGTTCCGGGCCAGGGGATGACATTGACCGTGTCTCAGACTCCGTAGTTTCAGAAATGCCAGCCTCCGATGTGGAAAGTGAAGTGTCCCCACTGAGCCAAGAGGTGACTTCTGCAGTGGGGCCTTTGGGTGTCTCTGATCCCGCTGGGGCAGAGACCCAAAACTCCTGTGTAGACGTGATGCTCCCCAAGCGGGTCACTGCTGTGTTCCCGGAAAGGTGGAGTACCTCTGTAGCGGGAGACGAATCTGAAGATACCCAGCTGTCACCTGAGGTGATGCTCACACCTGAAGGTGGACTTGTCGCAGGGCTCAAAGTCATGTTCAATATGCCAGTGGTCTCCATTGTGCTAGGCGTGCCTGGTGAAGTGGCAGGGACAGGTGGAGTAGGGTCCCTGGCTTGTGATGTGGGGGAATGTAGAGAAGGCGACGTCATGGCATGTGAGGGCACCAGGGGGGATGGAGATGTGTTGTCCTGGTCAGAGGCAGGGCTTGACTGTGACACAATCTCAGAACCTGTGTCCACGCCAATGGTCACTTCTGAGCTTGCAGAAACCTGAGTGCCTGCTGAGTGACTTTCGGCCCAGGAGGCTGGGGTTGATGCATCCGTGTTACTTGTGTCCTGTGATGTAGCCCCAGGGACAAATGTTTTGGGGACCATGGCTCGGGCTGTGGACTCTGTCAAGGTGAAGGAGGTAGAGAGCCTGGTGTTGATTCCTGTGGCCATGTCTGGTGACATCGTGGACTGATAAGGTCCAGGGATGGATGTGCTGCTGGAGGAGATGACGTGGGTCCTAGAGCCCCCCGCAGTAGTATCAGTGGACGCCGATGAAGGGACACTCATTGTCTCCGAGTCCAGGGTGGTGTGCTGGGACGTGCCGGTTTCCCGTGGTTCCAGGCCAGGGGATGACATTGACTGTGTCTCAGACTCTGTGGCTTGAGGAAGGCCAGCGTCCGGTGTTGAAAATGAGGCGTCCCCAGTGAGCGAAGAGGGGACTACTGCAGTGGTGCCTTTGGGTGTCTCGGGTCCCGCTGGGGCAAAGGACCGGGACTCCTGTGTAGACGTGATGGTCTCCAAGCTGGTCACTGCTGTGTTCCTGGAAAGGTGGAATCTCTCTGTAGCGGGAGACGCTTCTGAAGACACCCGGCTGTCACCTGAGGTGCTGCTCACACCTGAGGGTGGACTTGTCCCAAGTCCCAAGCTTGTGCTCAATGGGCTGCTGGTCCCCAGCCCGGCAGGCTTGCTTGGTGAAGTGGCAGGGACAGCTGGAGTAATGTCCTTGGCTTGTGATGTGGGGGAATGTAGAGAAGGTGACGTCGTGGCACGTGAGGGCACCAGGGGGGATGGAGATGTGTTGTCCTGGCCAGAGGTAGGGCTTGTCCGGGACACAACCTCAGAACTTGTGTCCAAGCCAATGGTCACTACTGACCTTGCAGAAACCTGAGTGCCTGCTGAGTGACTTTCGGCCCAGGAGGCCGTGGTTGATGCATCCATGTTACCTGTGTCCTGTGATGTAGTCTCAGGGATAACTGTTTTGGGGACCACGGCTCGGGCTGTGGACTCTGTCAAGGTGGAGGAGGTAGAGAGCATGGTGTTGATTCCTGTGGAGATGTCTGGAGACATCGTGGACTGAGCAGGGCCAGCGATGGATGTCCTGCTGGAGGAGATGATGTGGGTCGTAGAGTCCTCTGCAGTAGTACCAGTGGACACTGGAGAAGAGACACTCATTGTCTCCAAGTCCACGGTGGTTTGCCGGGATGTGCTGGTTTCCCGTGGTTCCAGGCCAGGGGATGACATTGACCGTGTCTCAGACTCTGTGGTTTGAGAAAGGCCAGCCTCCGGTGTAGAAAATGAGGCATCCCCAGTGAGTGAAGAGGGGACTACTGCAGTGGTGCCTTTGGGTGTCTCTGATCCCACTGGGGCAGAGGACTGGGACTCCTTTGTTGACGTTTTTGTCCCCAAGCTGGTCACTGCTGTATTCCCGGAAAGGTGGAGTCCCTCTGTAGAGGGAGATACTTCTGAGGACACCCGGCTGTCACCTGAGGTGCTGCTCACACCTGAAGGTGGACTTGTCACAGTGCTCAAAGTCATGTTCAATATGCCAGTGGTCTCCATTGTGCTAGGCGTGCCTGGTGAAGTGGCAGGGACAGGTGGAGTAGGGTCCCTGGCTTGTGATGTGGGGGAATGTAGAGAAGGCGACGTCATGGCATGTGAGGGCACCAGGGGGGATGGAGATGTGTTGTCCTGGTCAGAGGCAGGGCTTGACTGTGACACAATCTCAGAACCTGTGTCCACGCCAATGGTCACTTCTGAGCTTGCAGAAACCTGAGTGCCTGCTGAGTGACTTTCGGCCCAGGAGGCTGTGGTTGATGCATCCTTGTTACTTGTGTCCTGTGATGTAGTCCCAGGGACAACTGTTTTGGGGACCATGGCTCGGGCTGTAGACTCTGTCAAGGTGAAGGAGGTAGAGAGCCTGGTGTTGATTCCTGTGGCCATGTCTGGTGACATCGTGGACTGATAAGGTCCAGGGATGGATGTGCTGCTGGAGGAGATGACGTGGGTCCTAGAGCCCCCCGCAGTAGTATCAGTGGACGCCGATGAAGGGACACTCATTGTCTCCGAGTCCAGGGTGGTGTGCTGGGACGTGCTGGTTTCCCATGGTTCCAGGCCAGGGGATGACATTGACTGTGTCTCAGACTCTGTGGCTTGAGGAAGGCCAGCGTCCGGTGTTGAAAATGAGGCGTCCCCAGTGAGCGAAGAGGGGACTACTGCAGTGGTGCCTTTGGGTGTCTCGGATCCCGCTGGGGCAAAGGACCGGGACTCCTGTGTAGACGTGATGGTCTCCAAGCTGGTCACTGCTGTGTTCCTGGAAAGGTGGAATCTCTCTGTAGCGGGAGACGCTTCTGAAGACACCCGGCTGTCACCTGAGGTGCTGCTCACACCTGAGGGTGGACTTGTCCCAAGTCCCAAGCTTGTGCTCAATGGGCTGCTGGTCCCCAGCCCGGCAGGCTTGCTTGGTGAAGTGGCAGGGACAGCTGGAGTAATGTCCTTGGCTTGTGATGTGGGGGAATGTAGAGAAGGTGACGTCGTGGCACGTGAGGGCACCAGGGGGGATGGAGATGTGTTGTCCTGGCCAGAGGTAGGGCTTGTCCGGGACACAACCTCAGAACTTGTGTCCAAGCCAATGGTCACTACTGACCTTGCAGAAACCTGAGTGCCTGCTGAGTGACTTTCGGCCCAGGAGGCCGTGGTTGATACATCCGTGTTACTTGTGTCCTGTGTTGTAGTCTCAGGGATAACTGTTTTGGGGACCACGGCTCGGGCTGTGGACTCTGTCAAGGTGGAGGAGGTAGAGAGCATGGTGTTGATTCCTGTGGACATGTCTGGAGACATCGTGGACTGAGAAGGGCCAGCGATGGATGTCCTGCTGGAGGAGATGACGTGGGTCGTAGAGTTTTCTGCAATAGTACCAGTGGGCACTGGAGAATGGACACTCATTGTCTCCGAGTCCATGGTTGTTTGCTGGGATGTGCTGGTTTCCCGTGGATCCAGGCCAGGGGATGACGTTGACCGTGTCTCAGACTCTGTGGTTTCAGAAAGGCCAGCCTCCGATGTGGAAAGTGAGGTGTCCCCACTGAGCCAAGAGGTGACTTCTGCAGTGGGGCCTTTGGGTGTCTCTGATCCCGCTGGGGCAGAGACCCCAAACTCCTGTGTAGACGTGATGGTCCCCAAGCTGGTCACTGCTGTGATCCCTGAAAGGTGGAGTACCTCTGTAGCAGGAGACAATTCTGAAGACACCCAGCTGTCACCTGAGGTGATGCTCACACCCGAAGGTGGACTTGTCGCAGTGCTCAAAGTCGTGTTCAATGTGCCAGCAGTCTCCATTGTGCTAGGCGTGCCTGGTGAAGCGGCAGGGACAGGTGGAGTAATGTCCCCGGCTTGTGATGTGGGGGATTGTAGAGAAGGCAACATCGTGGCACGTGAGGGCACCAGGGGGGATGGAGATGTGGTGTCTTGGTCAGAGGCAGGGCTTGTCCGTGACACAACCTGAGAACCCGTAACCATGCCAATGGTCACTTCTGAGCTTGCAGAAACCTGAGTCCCTCCTGAGTGACTTTCAGCCCAGGAGGCCGTGGTTGATGCATCCATGTTACCTGAGTCCGGTGATGTAGTCCCAGGGACAACTGTTTTGGTGACCAAGTCTCGGGCTGTGGACTCTGTCAAGGTGGAGGAGGTAGAGAGTCTGGTGTTGATTCCTGTGGAGATGTCTGGTGACATCGTGGACTGAGCAGTGCCAGGGATGGATGTGCTGCTGGTGGAGAAGACGTGGGTCCTAGAGTCCCCCGCAGTAGTATCATTTGACGCCAATGAAGAAACACTCATTGTCTCCGAGTCTATGGTGGTGTGCTGGAACATGCTGGTTTCCTGTGGTTCCAGGCCAGGGGAAGACATTGACTGTGTCTCAGACTCTGTGGTTTGAGAAAGTCCAGCCTCCAGTGTGGAAAAGGAGGGGTCACCAGTGAGCAAAGAGGGGACTACTGCAGTGGTGCCTTTGGGTGTCTCTGATCCGGCTGGGGCAGAGGACCAGGACTCCTGTGTAGACGTGATGGCCCCCAAGTTGGTCACTGCTGTGTTCCCGGAAAGGTGGAGTCCACTTGTAGCGGAAGACACTTCTGAAGACACCCGGCTGTCACCTGAGGTGCAGCTCACACCTGAGGGTGGCCTTGTCCCAAGTCCGAAGCTTGTGCTCAACACGCCACTGGTCCCCAGCCCGGCAGGCATGCGTGGTGAAGTGGCAGGGACAGGTGGAGTATTGTCCCTGGCTTCTGATATGAGGGAATGTAGAGAAGGTGACATTGTGGCAAGTGAGGGCAGGAGGGGGGATGGAGATGTGGTGTCGTGGTCAGAGGCAGGGCTTGTCTGTGACACAACCTCAGAACCCGTGTCCAAGTCTCGGGCTGTGGACTCTGTCAAGGTGGAGGAGGTAGAGAGTCTGGTGTTGATTCCTGTGGAGATGTCTGGTGACATCGTGGACTGAGCAGTGCCAGGGATGGATGTCACTTCTGAGCTTGCAGTAACCGGAGTCCCTCCTGAGTGACTTTCATCCCATGAGGCCGTGGTTGATGCATCCATGTTATTTGTGTCCGGTGATGTAGCCCCAGGGACAACTGTTTTGGGGACCAAGTCTCGGGCTGTGGACTCTGTCAAGGTGGAGGAGGTAGAGAGTCTGGTGTTGATTTCTGTGGACATGTCTGGAGACATCATGGACTGAGCAGTGCCAGCATTGATTCCTGTGGAGATGTCTGGTGACATCGTGGACTGAGCAGTGCCAGCGATGGATGTCCTGCTGGAGGGGATGACGTGGGTCATAGAGTCCTCTGCAGTAGTACCAGTGGGCACCGGAGAAGGGACACTCATTGTCTCCGAGTCCCCGGTGGTTTGCCGGGATGTGCTGGTTTCCCGTGGTTCCAGGCCAGGGGATGACATTGACCATGTCCCAGACTCCGTGGTTTCAGAAAGGCCAGGCTCCGATGTGGAAAGTGAAGTGTCCCCACTGAGCCAAGAGGTGACTTCTGCAGTGGGGCCTTTGGGTGTCTCTGATCCCGCTGGGGCAGAGACCCCAAACTCCTGTGTAGACGTGATGGTCCCCAAGCTGGTCACTGCTGTGTTCCCGGAAAGGTGGAGTACCTCTGTAGCGGGAGACAATTCTGAAGATACCCAGCTGTCACCTGAGGTGATGCTCACACCTGAAGGTAGACTTGTCGCAGGGCTCAAAGTCGTGTTCAAAGTGCCAGCGGTCTCCATTGTGCTAGGCGTGCCTGGTGAAGTGGCAGGGACAGGTGGAGTAGGGTCCCTGGCTTGTGATGTGGGGGAATGTAGAGAAGGCGACGTCATGGCATGTGAGGGCACCAGGGGGGATGGAGATGTGTTGTCCTGGTCAGAAGCAGGGCTTGTCTGTGACACAATCTCAGAACCTGTGTCCACGCCAATGGTCACTTCTGAGCTTGCAGAAACCTGAGTGCCTGCTGAGTGACTTTCGGCCCAGGAGGCTGTGGTTGATGCATCCTTGTTACTTGTGTCCTGTGATGTAGTCCCAGGGACAACTGTTTTGGGGACCATGGCTCGGGCTGTGGACTCTGTCAAGGTGAAGGAGGTAGAGAGCCTGGTGTTGATTCCTGTGGCCATGTCTGGTGACATCGTGGGCTGATAAGGTCCAGGGATGGATGTGCTGCTGGAGGAGATGACGTGGGTCCTAGAGCCCCCCGCAGTAGTATCAGTGGACGCCGATGAAGGGACACTCATTGTCTCCGAGTCCAGGGTGGTGTGCTGGGACGTGCCGGTTTCCCGTGGTTCCAGGCCAGGGGATGACATTGACTGTGTCTCAGACTCTGTGGCTTGAGGAAGGCCAGCGTCCGGTGTTGAAAATGAGGCGTCCCCAGTGAGCGAAGAGGGGACTACTGCAGTGGTGCCTTTGGGTGTCTCGGGTCCCGCTGGGGCAAAGGACCGGGACTCCTGTGTAGACGTGATGATCTCCAAGCTGGTCACTGCTGTGTTCCTGGAAAGGTGGAATCTCTCTGTAGCGGGAGACGCTTCTGAAGACACCCGGCTGTCACCTGAGGTGCTGCTCACACCTGAGGGTGGACTTGTCCCAAGTCCCAAGCTTGTGCTCAATGGGCTGCTGGTCCCCAGCCCGGCAGGCTTGCTTGGTGAAGTGGCAGGGACAGCTGGAGTAATGTCCCTGGCTTGTGATGTGGGGGAATGTAGAGAAGGTGACGTCGTGGCACGTGAGGGCACCAGGGGGGATGGAGATGTGTTGTCCTGGCCAGAGGTAGGGCTTGTCCGGGACACAACCTCAGAACTTGTGTCCAAGCCAATGGTCACTACTGACCTTGCAGAAACCTGAGTGCCTGCTGAGTGACTTTCGGCCCAGGAGGCCGTGGTTGATGCATCCATGTTACTTGTGTCCTGTGATGTAGTCTCAGGGATAACTGTTTTGGGGACCACGGCTCGGGCTGTGGACTCTGTCAAGGTGGAGGAGGTAGAGAGCCTGGTGTTGATTCCTGTGGATATGTCTGGTGACATCGTGGACTGAGCAGGGCCAGCGATGGATGTCCTGCTGGAGGAGATGATGTGGGTCGTAGAGTCCTCTGCAGTAGTACCAGTGGACACTGGAGAAGGCACACTCATTGTCTCCGAGTCCACGGTGGTTTGCCGGGATGTGCTGGTTTCCCGTGGTTCCAGGCCAGGGGATGACATTGACCGTGTCTCAGACTCTGCGGTTTGAGAAAGGCCAGCCTCCGGTGTAGAAAATGAGGCATCCCCAGTGAGTGAAGAGGGGACTACTGCAGTGGTGCCTTTGGGTGTGTCTGATCCCACTGGGGCAGAGGACTGGGACTGCTTTGTTGACGTTTTTGTCCCCAAGCTGGTCACTGCTGTATTCCCAGAAAGGTGGAGTCCCTCTGTAGAGGGAGATGCTTCTGAAGACACCCGGCTGTCACCTGAGGTGCTGCTCACACCTGAAGGTGGACTTGTCACAGTGCTCAAAGTCATGTTCAATGTGCCAGTGGTCTCCATTGTGCTAGGCGTGCCTGGTGAAGTGGCAGGGACAGGTGGAGTAGGGTCCCTGGCTTGTGATGTGGGGGAATGTAGAGAAGGCGACGTCATGGCATGTGAGGGCACCAGGGGGGATGGAGATGTGTTGTCCTGGTCAGAGGCAGGGCTTGTCTGTGACACAATCTCAGAACCTGTGTCCACGCCAATGGTCACTTCTGAGCTTGCAGAAACCTGAGTGCCTGCTGAGTGACTTTCGGCCCAGGAGGCTGTGGTTGATGCATCCGTGTTACTTGTGTCCTGTGATGTAGTCCCAGGGATAACTGTTTTGGGGACCATGGCTCGGGCTGTGGACTCTGTCAAGGTGAAGGAGGTAGAGAGCCTGGTGTTGATTCCTGTGGCCATGTCTGGTGACATCGTGGACTGATAAGGTCCAGGGATGGATGTGCTGCTGGAGGAGATGACGTGGGTCCTAGAGCCCCCCGCAGTAGTATCAGTGGACGCCGATGAAGGGACACTCATTGTCTCCGAGTCCAGGGTGGTGTGCTGGGACGTGCTGGTTTCCCATGGTTCCAGGCCAGGGGATGACATTGACTGTGTCTCAGACTCTGTGGCTTGAGGAAGGCCAGCGTCCGGTGTTGAAAATGAGGCGTCCCCAGTGAGCGAAGAGGGGACTACTGCAGTGGTGCCTTTGGGTGTCTCGGGTCCCGCTGGGGCAAAGGACCGGGACTCCTGTGTTGACGTGATGGTCTCCAAGCTGGTCACTGCTGTGTTCCTGGAAAGGTGGAATCTCTCTGTAGCGGGAGACGCTTCTGAAGACACCCGGCTGTCACCTGAGGTGCTGCTCACACCTGAGGGTGGACTTGTCCCAAGTCCCAAGCTTGTGCTCAATGGGCTGCTGGTCCCCAGCCCGGCAGGCTTGCTTGGTGAAGTGGCAGGGACAGCTGGAGTAATGTCCCTGGCTTGTGATGTGGGGGAATGTAGAGAAGGTGACGTCGTGGCACGTGAGGGCACCAGGGGGGATGGAGATGTGTTGTCCAGGCCAGAGGTAGGGCTTGTCCGGGACACAACCTCAGAACTTGTGTCCAAGCCAATGGTCACTACTGACCTTGCAGAAACCTGAGTGCCTGCTGAGTGACTTTCGGCCCAGGAGGCCGTGGTTGATGCATCCATGTTACTTGTGTCCTGTGATGTAGTCTCAGGGATAACTGTTTTGGGGACCACGGCTCGGGCTGTGGACTCTGTCAAGGTGGAGGAGGTAGAGAGCATGGTGTTGATCCCTGTGGAGATGTCTGGAGACATCGTGGACTGAGCAGGGCCAGCGATGGATGTCCTGCTGGAGGAGATGATGTGGGTCGTAGAGTCCTCTGCAGTAGTACCAGTGGACACTGGAGAAGGCACACTCATTGTCTCCGAGTCCACGGTGGTTTGCCGGGATGTGCTGGTTTCCCGTGGTTCCAGGCCAGGGGATGACATTGACCATGTCTCAGTCTCTGTGGTTTGAGAAAGGTCAGCCTCTGGTGTGGAAAATGAGGCATCACCAGTGAGTGAAGTGTTGACTACTGCAGTGGTGCCTTTGGGTGTCTCTGATCCTGCTGGTGCAGAGGACAGGGACTCCTGTGTAGATGTGATGGTCTCCAAGCTGGTCACTGCTGTATTCCCGGAAAGGTGGATTCCCTCTGTAGCGGGAGACACTTCTGAGGACACCCAGCTGTCACCTGAGATGCTGCTCACACCTGAAGTTGGAGTTGTTATAGTTCCCACAATTGTTTTCAATGTAGTAGTCTTCCATAGCATGCTAGGCTTGCCTGGTAAAATGGTAGGGATGGTTGGAGAAAGGTCTCTGGCTTTTGATGTGTGGGAAACCTGGGAAGGTGACTTCATTGTAGGTGTGGGCATCACGGGAGAAGATCTGTTGTCTTCGTTAGAGAAAGGGCTTGTCCATGAGACATCTTCATAACCTCTGTCCTCACTAATGGTCCCACGCGGGTGGTTAAATCCGTGAGTCCATGCCGAGTGACTGTTAGCCCACGTGGTGGTGGCTGATGCATCTGTGGTGCTTGTGTGCTGTGATGTATCCCCTGGGAAAGGTGTTTTGGTGGCCATGGCCGTAGCTGTGGACTCAGTCACAATGGAGGAGGTAGAGAGGCTGTTTTTGATTTTTATGTCTGGTGACATTGTAGAGTGATCAATGCCAAGGATGGATGTCCTGTTGGAGGAGATGACGTTGGTCTGGGGGGCCTCTCTGGTAATACCTGTGACTACTACCGAAGGGACAGTGATTGTCTCTGAATCCACGATGGTGTGCTGTGATGTGCTGGATTCCCATGGTTCCAGGTCAGGGGATGACATTGACTGTGTCTCAGACTCTGTGGTTTCAGGAAGGCCAGACATTGGTGTGGAAAATGAGGCATCCACTCTGGGCGAAGAGTTGACTACTGTAGTGGTGCCTTTTGGTGTCTCTGATCCCACTGGGGCAGAGGACTGGGACTCCTGTGCAGTCATGATGTTCCCCACATTGGTCACTGCTGTGTTCCCAGAAAGGTGGAGTCCCTCTGTAGCAGTGGACACTTCTGAAATTATCTGGGTGTCACCTGAGATGCTGTTCAAACCTGAATGTGGACTTGTCACAGGTCCCAAGCTTGTGTTCAATGTGCTGGTGGTCCCCAGTGTGGCAGGTGATGTGGCAGGAACAGGTGGAAAAAGGTCCCTGGCTTGTGATGTGAGGGAAATTAGAGAAGGTGACATCGTGGCATGCAAGGCCACCAGTGGGGAAGGAGATGTGATATCATGGTCAGAGGAAAGGCTTGTCTGTGACACATCCGCAGAACTTGTGTCCATGCTAATGGTCACAGGTGAGTGTGTAAAACCCTGAGTCCCAGCCGAGTGAGTCTCAGCCCGGGAGGCTCTTGATGCACCCGTGGTACTTGTGCCCTGTGATGTAACTCCAGGGATTAGCATTTCGGTTTCCCTGGTTATAGCTTTTGTGGTAGGAAACTGGTGAGAACTGTGTTCTGCTTCTTTGCTGATGAGACCTATCCTCCCTGATAAAGTGACTCTGGAAGGACTTACCATCTCAGTAGGTGTGAACCCACTTTTAATTTCTGCTGTCAAGACTGGCAGCTGTGAGGTAGTTGGGCTGACCTTGTTCTCCCCAGGTAATTCTTGTGTTGTGCCTCCTTGAGGAAGTGAGGTAGTGGCTGTGGATGATGACACAGATTTCCCAGTAGCCCAGTCCAGAGTGGGCTGAAAATCCGATGGAGAAATAGGAGGGGGGATTTTGGGGTCAGTTTTTGTATTTGGATGGTCATTGGTCCCACTTGTGCTTACATAATGAGGATATGAGGAGCTCATCTTCTTGATCCCAGAAGTGGTTGAGATGGGCATAGATGGCGTTGTATCTGAAGGATGCCCTGTTCTCATATTTGTGGACTTTGTGTCTTCAGCTGAAGCATGAGGAGATGGAATGGCTAGGCTGGTTCCAAGGACAGTCCCAAGGCCATGGGAAGTAGATAAAGAGCCTGATTCAGTGCTAGATGCTAAGGATAACGTGCCCATTACAGAAGTTGTTTCAGCGGAACCTGTGGCTTCCAACATTGAAGCTGTGTCTGTTACGGCCCAGGAGCTTGATATTGGGACAGAAGCAGGTGTAGGTGACCAGCTGGAAGGACGCTCTTGGGTAGACATGCTGGTCTCTGTGACCAGGGTGCTCACTCTCCTCTCTGGGTTGGACGTGGTAGTCAGGACTGAGTTGTTTCCCATGGTGGTGATGGTGGTGGCGACATCTGGAGTAGGGGCTACAGTGACACCCGTGATGTTCGCTTCCGCAGGAGATGAGGTTTGTGATCGTTGTCCAGTTGTAGAGGCAGCATCACCGGCCACTACACTTGTGATGGCCACCAGCGCCTTAGACCCCATTGAAGGAAATGTGATAGACGGGGAAGAGCTCAGTATTTGTCCCGAGCCATAGGTGAGGCCAGTAGTGGCTTGGCTTTTAAAGGTCACCGATGGTGATGTGGTTCGTTGTCTGGTGGTTAGATGCCATGTGTCTGTGGCCTCTGGAGATGCACCATGAATCGGATCACTCCCAGTTGTCTTCTCTGACCATGTGACAGCAGATGAATAAACCTCACCCACAGACATACTTGCCTGTTGTTCAGCTGTTGCAATGGCCACTGCCGAGGAAGCCAGTGTCGTCCCTGTAGAACTGGCTCTGGGCAAACCAGTGACATGGAAGTAGGCTGCTATGTCTGTGACAGTCCATGGAGAGGTCCCTGGTGCTTGGGTGCTGTCTGAGGTCCTGGACTTCCTCTCTGGGCTAGGCATTACAGTTGAAACTGACCTTGTTCCCCCGGGGCTGGAGGTGATGACCTCCACAGCGAGGGCCCCACCCTTGCTTGTTAGTTCTGTAGGAGGTGATGTCACAGAAAGGCCCGCAGGCGGAGGTGAGGTTTCAGGGGTCTCCAATCCTGTGATGGACTCAGACTTGGGCCCTATGAAAGGGGAGGTAGCCAATGCAGAGGAGCGAGCTTTCTCTCTTGCCACGCTGATGAGGCCGATAGTGGCTGAGCCTTCTGACCTATCAGAATGGGGGGTGGTAATAGCTATGTCTGGGTCTGCAGGGGAGGCACTCAGTGTTGGGTCCCACCTAGCTGCCTGCTCTGACCATGGGCTAGTGGATGAATGAGCCTCCCCCCCAGATCCACCGGTCTGTGCTTCAGCCGTCACTGCCTTCTTACTGAAGGCAATGGAAGGAGTGACCATGGTGCTGATGCTTGTCATGGTTTCAAGTTCAGATTTCTTTGTCACTGAGCTCGTGGCTACTTTGGGGGTTACAAATAAACTTGTTGCAGAGTGCTGAAGACCAGTGGAAGTTCTGCTGGAAGGGAAATTCGTGCCCACTGTGGTCCCCTCCGTGGAGCCAAGCCATGTGGACAAGTCCATTTCAGTTGTTTTAGAAGTCGGGACTGAGCTCACTTGCTGGACAGTCCCTGTGGAAGTTGACTCTGGGTGGGGGAAAGACATTGTTCCTCTTGACTGGCTTGTCCCTTCTGGTGTCTCAGAGTATGTAGTGGCCCGAGCTTCAGCTGGATATGGGGAGTATGAGGTGTTATTTGTAACTACCACTGTTTCTGTAGATGACTCTGCTGGCACCACAGTTCGTGTGGGCAAGTGAAGGGGTCTGGTGCTGCCACTTCCTGTGGTCAGGGATTGAAGGGTGGCAGGTCCCACAATTACGTCTGTGGAGACTGTCTCTTTTGTAGTCTCCCTAAAGGAAGTTCCCACAGTGGTTCTGGTCTTGTGGCTGCTGCTGGGCTCCCTGGAGCTTGGGTTTATGATATCCTCAGATGTTCCTGGGCTTCTGGTGGACAGGCCTGTGACTGAAACAGCTCTTTAGTTAGGAAGTTTACAAGGAAGTAAAAAAGCAGTTCTTCTTTTGATTCTCTTTCCTTTCTCCTTACAAATCTGCACATATTCTGCTCCTCTGGGTGGCAGGAATCTTATTGTCCATCCTTGTGTCTAATGTTGGTATATGATTTTGGTCTACTGGCTTGCAGAGCTCCCTCTGGCATCCTATGTTTCTATATCCTCCATGCGGACCTATATACCATATCTCATGTCTTAATGGAGGGTAAATATTCTACCCGGGAATGGGGGAAAACTCTTCCACCTTTTGCTCTGCTTTTCCTCCTTGGTCCAGCTTTCAATCATTCTATTTCAGTCTAATATCTGCCTTTATCCCCCAGACTTCAAAATTGTGATTCTAATTAAAAGCTCTGTGGCCTGGTTTTAACAGGTTATGGAAAGAGGTAGATCAAGGCACATTAATTCCTATGTATTTGCATATTCTTTCACCTCTCATCAGGAAAAGGCAGAACATTTTTACCTTCTACCATAGAAGGTAAAATTATTGTCAATGTCAAATTGACATTAAACGTCATTGAATGTCAAATGGCATTGAATGTCAAATGATGCTTTCAGGCATCAGGAGAGCTGTATTCATCCTCTTAAGCACCTTAAATGAACACCTTTCACCTGCGGGCCATGTACTGAATATTGTAACAGTGGATAGTATTAGAATCATCTTATAACTATGAATTGTCCCACAGAGTAAACCAATGGCATCTCAAGTGTGTCTTTCCCTGTCCATGGCAATCCCTGACTTTAATGATGGTGTCTGAATTAGGAAGGCCCTTAACTACTGCTCAACTCTTTTGTAGAGACACTGTATCTCTTCCTAAGGTTGAAGAGATTGGCTCTTCAACATACAAATTACTAAGGAGAAGCAATTTATTATCAGAAATCAATAAATCTAAGGGCACCTGGTGGCTCAGGTGGTTAAGCATCCAACTCTTGATTTCTGCTCAGGTCACAATCTCATGGTCCTGGCATGGAGCCCCACATCAGGCTCTGTGCTCAGTGGGGAGCCTGCTTGAGGATCCTCTCCCTCTCTCTCTCTCTGCCCTTCTCCCTACACCCTCTGTCTCTAAAACAAAAACAAAAACTATTTTAAAAAAGAAAGAAATCAATAAGCGCTCCAAAAAAATATTGGTTGATGGAGAGGAGGTGGGTAGGGAGATGAGGTAAGTGGATGATGGGCATTGAGGAGGGCATATAACTTTTGTATCAACATGGATGGGACTGGAGGAGATTATGCTGAGTGAGATAAGTTAAGCAGAGAGAGTCAATTATCATATGGTTTCACTTACTTGTGGAGCATAAGGAATAACATGGAGGACACTGGGAGAACAGGAGAAGGGAGTTGGGGGAAAATCAGAGGGGGAAATGAATGATGAGAGACTGTGGACTTTGAGAAACAAACTGAGGGTCTTGGAGGGGAGGGAGTAGAGGGATGGGTAAGCCTGGTGGAGGGTATTAAGGAGGGCATGGATTGCATGGAGCACTGGGAGTGGTGCATAAACAATGAATCTTGGAACACTGAAAAAGTAAAATAAAATAAAAATTTAAAAAAATGGGCACCTGGGTGGCTCAGTGGGTTGAGCCGCTACCTTCGGCTCAGGTCATGATCTCAGGGTCCTGGGATCGAGTCCCGCATCGGGCTCTCTGCTCAGCGGGGAGCCTGCTTCCTCCTCTCTCTCTCTGCCTGCCTCTCTGCCTACTTGTCATCTCTCTCTGTCAAATAAATAAATAAAATCTTTAAAAAAAAATAATGAGCACTGGGTGTCATAGTCAATGGATGAATCATTGAACTCTACATCTGAAACTGATGAAACACTATATATCAATTAATTGAATTTAAATTAAGTAAGTCAAAATTAAAAAAAAATATTATCAATAGCCTCTGGATACCACAGCAGAAAGTTCTGATTATGTACCAGTGCACAGGATTCAGGCAATCAATTATTTTACTCCAGAGACCAGTGGTAAGCTTAATACACAAAGATGATCATACATACCCAGTCTGATGATCGTCACCAGAGATGTAGGGTCACCCAGTGACCACGTGGTGGCTCCATTTGTTCCCTCACTCAGCTCCCCAGTGGGGGTTGTCACAGAGTCCTGAGTCCCTGAAGGATAAGAGGATTGAGGTATCAGCCTAGCATTCCCTCAAATGTCTATACACAAGAAATGCTTTTCCTGTCTTCTTCCACAACAGTGCTCAGGGACCAGAAGGAATCTGGGAAGCCAGTGCCTGGGGAAGTTGTGGTTTTCTGGAATTGAATGTTTATGGTTGATGTGGATAGGGTCAGTCCTGAGGCAGGTGGAGGAGAATTAGGGGTTCTGGATCTCTCTGTTTTGGAGGAAACAGAAGAAACTGAGGTTGAACTTAGGGCAGGCACCAGGGAAGACAGATTTGGTCTGTTCTCCAAAAGAAGGTCTTGCCTATGAAGGATCCTCTAATTCTCTGTAGAAGTGGTCATCTCAGAGAGTGAAAAAACCCAAGTCTCAGCAGAGGGGACCCTTCCCAGGAGGTTGCAGTTGTGGTATTCAGAGTAAGAGAGCTGTTTGCTTTAGTCCTAGATAGACTTGTTGGTGTGTTGAAGGTCATATGTAAAGAATCTGCCATGGGAGGGGAGATAGAATGATTGATGTTGCTTCTGCCAGAGAATGTCAGTATTACCCACTGACAGAGTAAATCTGGGCTAGGGACCCTGTCACAGGAAGTGAACTCAGCCCCAGTGATTTCAGTAGTAGCATCACGGAGCATTTGGGAGAAGACCATGCTGAGTCTGTGCCCATGCAGGAATCCTGAGAAGTACTCATCTCCCTCCATCTAAAAGATTGTGAGGAACCAGATTCTGCCCCAGTCCTCACAGACTTAGGAAGAATGGAGGCTGAAATGTAAAGGCTGGTGGCCTCCACAGTGAAGGCTGTAACCATTGGTGGTATGACCCTGTGGGATTCTGAGTGGGTAGGAGCAGAAGAACGTGGTCATCCCCAGAAGTGGCCACCACCACATGTGTGAAAGGATGAGATCCCTCTGTGTCTGTGGTGGTCTCAGAAGCAGCTGCTATCTCCACTGAGGTACTGATCCAAGCTGAAGAACTGTTCCCAGCTTCTGCGCTCTCAGGTGAGTGAGTGACCCAACAGTTGGCCAAGAGCCCCTACCCCATTGTCTCAGTGGTCACTGGTACCTCATTACTGAAAACAGGTGACATTTTAATCTCTAGGAAAGGAATCTTCAAGCTCTGTCCCTTGGAGCTTGTCCTCAGGGTCCAATTTCCTTCAGGAGCCACTGCTACTGGGAACTTGTGCCCTGACATTTTAAATTCACCGTGAGAGTTGAGGGACAACTCTGCTTGCCCTCCATGCTGGTAAGGACTGATGTTCCTGTGATGGCTATTCCTGTGTTCCTGGTCATTCCAAGGATGCTTGACCCCATCTGTCCTGGACCCTGGAGAGAAGGCCTATATTGAGATGGACAGGCTGGTTTCAGGCTCCAGAATGAGTTCCTGGGAACTTGTGTCTCTGAGCAGTTGACCTGGACATAGGTGCTAATGATGGCTATTCATTAGTGGTCAAGATCAAGGTAGATGCAGGGTCAGGCAGAGAATTGAGAAAGGGATCCTTTACATAAGGCGGTGTGCTTGGCTTCTCAGAAGTAACGGAAATGTATGGTGTTGTCAGTCTCATCTACTCCTGAAGTCTCAGCACACACGGTGGTCGTCTGCTGGCCATCAGAAGCTGTGATGTGATACAGTGTAGTCATTCCCTCAGCCCTCCATTGCTAAAAAGTGTCATGTGTTAGAAGGTGTTGGTGATTGTGATGAGGTTTCCCATGATTATTAGATTTCTTATGATTATTAATCCCTTTTGAGTTTGTCCTAAGAAAACATTTAACAAGTCCCGTTTCTGACCACGTGGGGCAGAATCTGTCCCTCCTTTCCTACAGATACTGCTCCTTTCCCATATCTGGTCTTATTTACCCCACCCGTGGTCCCTGTTCCCTCATCTAAAACCCTTGACCACTGAATATTACTTCTAAAGAATTAGGCCATAATTCCGTATCCATCCTCTCTTATTATTTCCCATTTTGGGAAGTCCTGTATGGCCTTTCAAGAGAAGCTAAGTGCAGGGAAAATTAGATTATAAAATAGGTCAGTGTCCAAACCTCTGTCATTTCTTCCTGACAAGAGAGAACCATTTCCTTTTCAGATGAACCTCTGGGACACAGAGCTGACTTGCTCATGGCATCACATCTTCCAAGATGGTGGCTTTTTCCCATGGAAGGATCATTCCAGGAGCTGTCAGCCATCCCTGATCAATTCTTATCATGATAGTTTTGGACTTCTTTCAGTAAAAGCCATACACTACTGAACACGTCCTGAACACAGAATGATCTCTTATGTTCCTAGAGATAAGATCCATATGGAAGAAGTATGGCCAAAAGACCTACATTCTTAGGAGAAGTCCAGGTGGTACCTCTCAGACTAGTTCTAGCAAAAGACAGTTTAATAGAGAAGAGAAAACATGTTTCCTAGAAAGATAAAGTTAAGCAGCAGCTATCATATCATACCTGTAGGGTCATCCACGGTCATGGATGTTGAAGGATCAGTGTTCAGCGATGAGGAACTTTCATATGTGGGGAAGTTAGTAATGGACACCACATTCCCATCAGTGCCTACAGGAGAGACAGGTAGGTTGGATGGATATTGGTCAGTTTAGAAGGAACGCGCTTGAGAAATATCAACATGTGAACACGTTGGAAACAAAGATTATTTACAAGGAAGTGTTGCTCGAAGACTAGAGACAGGAGAACATAGGTTTGGGGTGATCAGAATGCCGACTCTGCCCAAAAGTTGTGCCATGAACAAGCACCATGGACAGTAACTGGTTCTCCTCTGTCTTTAGTTCCATCATCAACAGAATCCACAGAAAGTGTGGAGGTCATGGGCATCAAAGTGCTGGTCTATTCTATAAAGAATGGGCTGGTCATGAGGTATATGAGTGAGTGAGGCAGATGGCTGCCCAGGTGACTTTGACTTAGGTATTCTAATAGGACATAGTGGAGGCCATATACTAGATAGTGTCAGGAAAGATTCCCATCAGGAATCTGATGGGAAGCAGGTCGTTAGATAGATAATGACAACTAAGATGATGTGATCAGTCATCTCAGGGAGATGACACAGACACAGAAGCCACATAGTTCTATGCCCACCACTCTTACTGAGAAGGATCACCCATTAGGGATGTGTAGGGAAGGTCAGTCACAATGGGCTGATTCTCATCTGGGTGAGAACAGGTGACCCCGAGAAGTTTCAAGACCCAAACACAGAAACGTGGTATTCTACCATATTGTGTAGCAATTCCACGACTAGGTATTTGCTCCACAGCACAAAAAGGACTCAAATAAATATTTTTACACGAATGCTCACAGCAGCACAATGGGCGAGAGACGAAAGGTAGAGCCAACCCAGATGTCCATCATGTATGAATAAACAAAAGGTGATGTATATCCACAATGGGATATTAGTCAGCCTTAAAAAGGAAGGGAACTCTGACACCTGCTACAGCATGGGTGAACCTTGAAAGCGTGATGCTGAGTGAAAGAAGCCAGACACAAAAGGGTAAATATTACATGATTCTGCTTGTATGAGGTCCCTAGAATAGTCAAATTCATAGAGACAGAAGTAGAATGGTGACTTCAGAGGCTAGGAGAAGGGGGAAATGAGTTAGTGATTAATGGGAACAGAGTTTCTGCTCAGGAAGATAAAAAAAAGTTCTGGAGACGGATGGTGGGGACATTTGTATACAGTGTGAGTGTGCTTAATGCCACTGAACTATACATTTTACCTCCAAGAAAAAGAAGTTTTTATGAAAGATGTGATACACATGGGGCACCTGGATGGTGTGGTCAGTTTAGCCTCCGATTCTTGGTTTCAGCTCAAGTCATGATCTCAGGGTCATGAGATCAAGCCCTGTGTCAGGCTCTACAATGACCACACAGTCTGCTTGTTCCTCTTCCTCCTCCTCGGCCCCTCTCCCTGCCCCATGCTGCTGCTCTCTCTCTCTCAAATAAATACATCTTTTTTTCCCTAAAACATGTGATATGCATCAGGAATGGTTACAAAGTGAATTACAGAGGAGCAATCCCACAGTCTGGGTTTATGCAGGCTACAGTGAACTAGAAAACCAGATACAGATATAGACTGGACATTTCCCTGCAGCCAGAATCCTGAAGCAATAGAAGTAAAGTATGCTGTCGGAAAAGGGGAAGGGATTTCTTACCATCTTCATTGACCAACCAAGGAAAACAAACCCATTTCCAAGAAGGCAGAGGCAGCCGGTCCTTACTCATAAATGGGACAAGCTGTCAGGATCAGGAACAGGTGCCTCCTGACCTGGAAGTCTCACCTCTGTGGAGCGGGGCCCCTGACGGTACAGAGGTGGATGTCCGGAGGAGCTCTGTCTCGGCTTCAGAAGAGGTTAAGAGTCCTGATGAGGTTCTGGCCAGGTCAGTCTCCACTCCGAGGCTGCTGTCCTCTAGCCCTGGGTTTTTAGTCTTGGCAGAGGGGTGGCTGGTCTGTGCCAGAATGTTGGTAAATGCTGAAGAAGAGACCCAAGTTGAGGCTGTGGGGTCCAAGGGAGAGGCCCGGGTCACTGCTGTGGGGGACAGATCAGAAGAATCAGGGCTGTTGCTAACGGGAAGGGATGTGTAAGAGGAACTGACCCCCCATCCAGAGGATGAGCTGGACTGTGACATGGAAGATGTGGCCTCTGGAGGAGACGAGGAAGATCTCGTGCCCTGCAGTACAGACACCGAGGAGGAAGCGGTTTCCCCCATTGTGGGGGAAATGCCCAATGCACTGGTCACCTCGGGGGACACAGCAGAGGCTGAAGAAGAGGATCCTGGCCCCAATCTGCTTATGGTCACTGAAGATTCTGACCAGGGGCTGCTTTGCCTTCGAGGAGTGCTTGGAGTTAAAGACAGAGATGAATTCCCTTTGACATCTAAACTTGTTCTCAGTTCGGCTGTGGCTTTTCCGTGGCCAGATGTCCGAGTCACCCCTCTGCTGGTTTCCACAGAGCGGGCAGTGAGATGCTGAGCCTCGGTAGACCACCGTGGGGGTGAGCTTGTCTCAGCTTGAGACACGGAGCTGACCGGTCTTGCTGCCTCTAAAGTTGTGAATCCCTTCTCGGATGTCAAAGCGGTGAGTGCTGCTGGGGAGGTGGGCTCTGTCGTTGGAGTAACTGGGAGGGGTGGCGATGCGCTCTGCCCAGCTTCTGTGCTGGGGGGGTCTGGAGGTCTGGATTTAGACACACCGGTGCTGCCTCTTGTCCCCCAGGTTGTGACATCTCTGGTTGTGATATCGGGGGATGGATAGATCAATGACGTCGGTGCACTTGGTTCTGGGCCCACGGTGAGCTGCTGGGAGGCCGTGTCTGTACCCCCTCCCAGGGGCTGGCCCACAGAGGTCAAATCCTTTTCTGGGAGAGCACTGCTGTCTACCCCCACACTTGAAAGTTCATAGGAAGGTACAGGTGTAGACATAGCAAACGTCTCGGATGAACTTGGACTTGAGATGTCAGGCGCAGTTGAGGCTGTATCCTCCGTGGAGCTCGTGCTTAGCCACGTGGCCATAGGGAGAGACGTAGTGAGAGCCCACAGCCAAGAAGTGATTGTGTTCTCCTTATTGGTCGTTGGGGTCAAGGACTCACCTGCGGCATCAGAGGTCAGTTCCCAGGTGCTGTTTCTGGAGGTAGGGGAGGCAGTGGCCACTCCAGACGCTGGTCCTGGGGTTGACTGTGTCCCGAATCCAGGGGACTTTTCTGCCAGATCTGGGCCCTGGGATGCAGTGGAGCGTTCAGCTGTGTCTGTGCTGGTCCCTGCTATTGTGGCTGGGCTGGTGGGACTAGGTAGCCTTGGGGTTTGGGGGTTTTCAGGGTGAGTCACTGGGCTGGCAGACTCTGTTTTTACATAGGTGTCCACAGTTCTGAGATCCTTCACTGGGCGGGAGGAGGTGACATGAGCTGTTTGTGTCGCTCTGAGACCCAGAGGGGTGACGTAGGAGGTACCACGGGGGCTGGTCTTTCCGGGAACGGACATCTCGGGGGGTGATCCAGAAGAGTCAGATGTTTCCTTCGTGTCCATTTTTGCTATTGATACAGCCGTGGTGGTCTTCCTGGAGGCGGAGGTGAGGGGTGGGTCAGAGCCGGTTTCCACCACTGCGCTGGGACGCTCTGAACGGGTGTGCGCTCCGAGGCTGAAGCTCCAGGAGTCTGCTGATGCCCGCGGGGGGCTGGATGGAGAGACTGGACCATCTTTTGACCCCGCTGATGGGGCTGACGTACCCGGGGCAATGGTGGGGCTCTTCCCTGGATCGGTACTGGCGGGGGTCTTCCTAGGTGAGGAGGACATGGGTGTCTCAGGTGGAGATGGGGTTCCAGGGAGAAGCTGGGTAGTTCCCAACTTTCGGTCGCCGCCATCTCCCCTCGCGGGTTGCACCCTGCTGGAAGCTGCGGCACCAATGGCGGCTGGGCCTCTCATGTTCTGTGTTGGGAACATGGCCGTTGAAGGTTCCTTCGGTGACCTCCCTCCCATGGAGCCGGGGTTTAGGACACTCGATCTTGGAGCCACACCCGTCGCAGCAGGAGGAGTGGCAGCGGCTGGAATGGCACTTGGTGCCAGAGGGGACTTTGTCTCAAGGCTGGGACTGGTCTCCAGCCAGGCACTGTTGCGAAGGGCAGTGGGATAATGAAGTGTGCTCGTGTGGGGCTGTGACCTCGCTGCCACGGAGGTAAAGGGGGAGGTCTGAGATGACCAAGAAGTTGTAGGAAACTCAGGGCCCGCTGAGTCTGTGTGGGTCTCCAAGGCAGAGGAGGGCGATGGAGAAAGGGAAGGTTTCACTCTGGAGACGCTGGTGTTGCTGAGGGCTGTGGGGCCACCTGACAGCTCCAAAGCCAGAGTCCTGGCTGAGTCTGGGGCTTCTGGGGAGGTGCTGAGGGCGGGCAGCGTCCCCGCAGTCCCTTCCCCCGAGGGAGAGGGATGGGCCTGGGCAGAGGTCGGACTTGTGACTTTTCCAGGACTTGCTGTATTTCTTGGTGTCATGAGGAAAGGGGTCCCTGTGATCAGGGGAGCGGTAAGTCTCTGCGTTGAGAATGTGCTGGAGCCTGACCCTTGATCACGCAGATCTGAAGCAGGTGACAGCAGAGGCACACGGGAGGTCAGCGTGGGGTCTCCCTCAGAACCAGGCTCAGGGGAGGCCAAGGGACGTCCAGTGTGGGACAGTGTCTGTCCTGGGCTTGCCGGCTCCCTGGCGTCTGGAGTCTCTCTAGATGAGGTCTCAGGTGACGAGTGTGTCCCTCCTGGAGTACGTGAACTAGTGTCTGTCCCTGTCTCAGCTGCAGAGGTGACGGGGACACTTTTTGCCATCGGACTCACACCTGTGGGTGTCTCAGAGGAGGCTGGGCTTTCTGGGGAGGGGCTGATCCTGGCCCAGCTGCTCCCCGCACTGCCGCTTCCTGTCACCGTGATACCAGTGGGGACAGCCTGCTGATGGGTGATGGGGCCACGTCTCACTTCCGTGGTTTCTCCGGGTGAAGTTCCTTTGGGGGTGCTGCTCTTCAGAGTGGGGAGCCCAGGGACGTCCACAGTAGGAGAAGGGCTGACAGTGGTTTCCGTGACGTTTGATGCCACTCTAGGATTTGTCTCTGCCTGCTGCGTGTGCCGGGCTTCACTGGTGGACTGAACTGAGCCTGCCTGGGTCTGTGCTGTGGCTGATGGGGTGCTGGGAAGGGGTGCCGTGGGGTGCTTGGAGCCCCCAGGGGCAGCCGTGCTGGTGCTGTGTCCTGGGTGGGGTAAGGACACCTGAGCATCAGCTGTCACCCTGCTATCAGGGCTGGAGGCCGAGGTGACAGTCAGGTTGTTCTCTCTTCCAGGAGCAGAGGTTCTGGTCGTGGTCTCAGCTGGGGAAGTAAAAGACAGGGCACTTTTGTTTGCTGAGGTCACACCTGCAGGAACCTCACATGACAAACGGGTGCCTGTGTGTGTCCGTGTGCACTCAGTGTCGTGGGCCCCTGTGGGGATAGGGTAGGAGCACTGGACCCAAGGGGGCGGGACGGGTTAGCATTTGCCTTCCGGGGGCAGGTCTAAGACTCGTCTCCTGAGAGCAGGCTGCTGGCGGCCCGTGGGCTTCCTGCAGTTCTTTCTGACGGGCGACCCGACTGGGATCTCTTTTCTTCTGCCGGACAAACCTACATCTAGAAGACCTGCTGTGTACATGGGAAGTTGGGGGGAAACTGGGCAACCTTTCCGACAGAAGAAACAAATCTGCACAAGAGAAAGGACAGGGCAGCCACAGGAATTTTCCTAAAATAAAAACCTGACTGTATCAGTCCCCTCCTTCAAACCTCATCCATTAGTGTATTGTGTCGCTAATGACCCATCTTGCTTCTCCCTCTTACGCTGGCTCTCAAGCGGGTCTGACACCGCCCCCCCCAAGTTTGGGTAAAGGGTAAAGGTGCTACCTTTTGGGGATTTTACAACAAATGGTGCTCCGCTGCCACCTAGTGGCAGAGGCCAGGGATGCCGCCGCGAGCCCCAGAGGCTTACACCAGCCCGCCCTGCAGAGAATAGTGAATGACAACGGTGGAGAAGGCTGAAAACTGGCCCCACCTGTACCTCCCACAGCATCCTTCACCTCGCCTTCGGTAATCACAGAGACATTCTTGCACTTCCCCAGCCAAACAGATCCTAATTCTGCACTCCTCTCTCCCTTCTGTCCAACCTTACCACTCTCGTCTTTCTCTGATGAATATCTACTCATCACTCAAGATTCGGTTCAAGCTAGTCTATTCCATTATCCTTACTGAATTTCCTGCATGTTCTACAATATGCACATATTCCTTCCACTGGAATTTGCAGGAAAGTCTGAGAAGGAAAATAAATATTGATGTGGGGACACAGAAGTAAAAGAAAAACAATAAATTCCCTTACAACTTATAAGTCAATCAGAGAAAGACCAGGACAGATACCACAGGATCTCACCCATATGTGGAATTTAAGAAACAAAACAGATGAACATAGGGGAAGGGAAGGGAAAATAAAATAAGATGAAAACAGAGAGAGGCAAGTGAAACAGCCTCTTAACTCTAGGAAACACTGAGGGTGGTTGGAGGGGAGGTGGTGGGGGATGGGCTCACTGGGGGAGGGGCGTGAAGGAGCTCTGGGTGTTACATGCAACTGGTGAGTCCCTAAATTCTATCTCTGAAACTAGTAATACACTGTTAATTAAATTGAATTTAAATTAAAAATTAAAAAAATTAAAAAGGTATTATGATAATTTTTTTAAAAGGTCATTATTCAATATAATTATGTCCTTTAGGGGTTGTATCCTAGAAATTGCTACTCCTGTGCAAACGAGGATTAAGGTTCTGTTTTGGGGCAAACTCCTGGAGTTTCTAATTTATAACTGTATTGTGAAAGATACATGTCGGTAATTCAACTTTTGATTTTTCTTAGTTCATTTAAAAATCATTTTAGTGTCTTAGGGAATGTTTTCATTAGTCTGCTTTTTTTTGTTGTTGATTAGTATATTACTTTATTTTTATATGGTGACTGAGTTCGATGATCTTTATCGTTAACTTTGTAAGAGAGAAGCTGTAAACATTAAATATGGACACAAATGTAAACATTAAAAAAAGTTTTTCTTTACAACTTACAGCCCCTTGACAAGTCCTTGCAACAGGCGAGTGACCTTCTAGGATCGCAGCTGCCTCCATGTTAATACCTGGCTACGGGCAAAAGGCAGTCTTAGCCTAACATTAGCCCCACCTCCAGGACCTGTAAGTCTCCTCTAACATATAAAAGTCCCTTTGGGAACTTCCTCTATCTCTACCCCCTGCCAAGATATACGTTAGCAATCACCTTTCAAGCATAGGGCCCACTGATGGACATCTGAAGGGTCTCATGACTAAGATTTTACTTAGTCTAGTAAATGACTTCCTCAAAATACTGGAAACCTTGGAGACTGACTCTATCCCTAAGCCCCTCCCAACTTGAAAGTATATAATCAGCCAACCGCCACCACCCCTGGGCAGCTCCTTCTGCCCACAAGTCCTGTCTCTGTGCTTGAAAAAAATCACCTTTTTGGCACCGAAGACATCTCTAGAATAATTTCTTGACCATTTGCTCTAAACATTTCCACATCAACTGTCACTGCTCATTTTTTTTCCCTCCGTAATGTAAATTTTAAAAATACACAGCTTAATTATCTCCTCTGCTAGAAGGTCTTCTTTGAATTCGTGATAGCATGCTTTATAATAAGAAATGCATATATTTGGTAGTTGTTCCGGTTTCTGGCAAAGAACTGCTAAAACCCTTGGAAATTTTTTAAGTGAAGAGAGTTAGAAAGGTGGCTTTTGTTATGTTAATGAGGTGGCTTTGGGGAAACCACCTAAGGATGGCGGCTTACAGGAGGGTGGGGAGGACGGATACCAAGGGGTGGGAGGGAGGGTTAGAGGTAGAGCTCAATTAGCAGTGGCTGATGATTGAATCATTCCTGTGTCATGGAGCCTCTATAGAAACCCAGAAGGACAGGCTGGGAGAGCTTCTGGGTTGGGAGCATGTGGAGATGGGAGTGTGCCCCCTGCAGAGGGCATGCAAGGTCTGAGCCCTCCCCATGCCTTGCCCTCTGTATCTCCTCCATCTGGCTGTTCCTGAGTTCCATCCTTACATAAGAAACCAGTAACCTGGGGCATCTGGATTGCTCAGTTGGTTCGCCTCAGGTCATGATCTCAGGGTTCTAAGATCAAGCCCCACATTGGGGGGCGGGGGCTGCTCAGAGGGGAGACTGCTTTTCCCTGTGTCCCTGACTCCCCTGTTTCTCCTACCCTATCCCAACACCGCCCACCCTGACTTGTGCAATCTCTCCAAAATAAATAAAATCAAAAGAAGGAAGGAAGGAAAGAAAGAAAGAAAAAAAGAAAGAAAGAAACCAGTAACCTAGTATTCTGAATTCTGTGAGCCGTTCTAGCAACCCCTAAGGAAGGGGTGTGGGACCCTCTAATTTATAGTCAGTTACCTAGTCTTGCACTTGGCATCCTGAGCTGGAGGGGTTGTTGGAAACTCCCATTTGTAGCAGGTTGTTCAGAAGCACAGCTAACAGTCCAGGCTTACAACTGGTATCTGGTGTCAGGGGAAGGGGCAGTCTGGTAAGATGGAGGCTTCAACCCAAGGAATCTTGATGCTACCTCCAGATAGATAGTGTCGGAATTGAGGTGAATTCTCAGACACCCTCCTGGTGTCACAGTGGAAACTGGATCCAAGAACGGAAAAGAAGCCCTTCCTGAGTGGGAGGATCCTCTTGTCTGCTCTCAGCACCAAAGTGTAACTCTTCAGCCTCACTGCTACTGTATCTCAGTTATGTGGTGACATACTGCAATAGACCAGAAGCTTCTAAAGGAGAGAAACTGCCTTTGGAATCTGCATCTCTCCTGCACATCAGTAACTTGCCTTCATTTGTTGCACGAATGACTTCAACTCATGAGAGCGTAACCTGAGCATATGTATCGTAGGAATGGGATGAGAGTAAAAATTCCCTGGTCCATTCATACATTAAGTCTCTGCCGTTCACAGAAATCTTGTGCTGAGCTAATGACGACTCCAGCTTCCTTATACCTCTACAGATTATCTGTCCTGCAGAAAGCGGCCACGTCCATCAGAGGGGGCAGAAGATGATGGAGATAGAGATGATCATGATGAAATCAAAAAATTATTCAAGGGGCACCTGGGTGGCTCAGTGGGTTAAAGCCTCTGCCTTTGGCTCAGGTCATGATCCCAGGGTCCTGGGATCGAGCCCCACATCGGGCTCTCTGCTCAGCGGGGAGCCTGCTTCCTCCTCTCTCTCGGCCTGCCTCTCTGCCTACTTGTGATCTCTGTCTGTCAAATAAATAAATAAACAAAATCTTTAAAAAAAAAAAATTATTCAAGATCTCTGTGCCTGGCCCTCTCTTTGCATACGTTGCCCCACTGACTCTCCAACACCCTGTGAAGTTCTTACTATGGAACGAATTAATTAATATATGCAAACAGTGTTTGACCCATAGAAAGGCACCCAACCATGGCTCCCTGGCATCGTAAGATTCTACGATGACCGAATGCAGAGGTAATATTAAAAAAAGATCATTTTTTTCTCATATCCAAGGTACAGACGGCTCTCTCCATTACCTGAGTGTCACCAGCTACCCCTCCTCCCCCTCTCCATTGAGCTTGGTGGGATGGTCTTTGTACGGGGCAATGGAAGATACAAGGAGCCATGGGACATACATCAGCTCACTCTTTCTCTGAAAAGAGAATTCTTTCTGAGAAGGTTCTGGTATAGAGTCCAAAGCCGAGGTGACACACTGGCTTTCTGTCCTCCAACAGGTAAGGACTGAAACCTCAAAACAGAATAAAGGTCATGAACGCTTGCTAGCTCTAGAATGCAAGGAACCTTTAGGACTGAGCAGATCAGGTTACCATCTCATAAGCAATTAAAGAGATAAACGCACTTTTGGGGAATGGAGTTCAGAGGGGTCTCAGTGGCATGTCTCAGGGGCCAGAGACTGGCGTAAATGTTTAAATGTTCCCAGAGACCCTGACAGAGATAAGACCAGTATTCCCAAGAAGACACAGCCCCTAGGGCAAGAATCCCAGCACAGAGGATAGCAGGCACTGCGCAGTCTTCTTGCAAAAAGGGTGCCCTGGGAGAAGCAAGGACAGGATGTCTGGGAGTATCCCTGGGCTTTACCTGCCAGATGTCAGCAACCCCTGCCCTCCCAGTTGTGACAACCAAGAATCTCTCCGGACACCGCCATTGTCCTCCAGAGGGCAAAAATCACACCCAGTTGAGAACCACTATTTTGGAGACATCTCCTAATTTAATCTAGATTTTTGCAACTACTCAATCACACATTTGTTCTTATATTATCTAGATAAGACTCTGGAGGCTTAAAGAGGTTACGTCGCTTGTCCAGGAAGTGGCAGAGGTGGATTTGAACTCAGGCTCTCTGGCCAAGCACTGGAGTCAGTACTGTTAGCCACTCTGGTGTGTTACATCTTTGTCATCCGAATATAGGGAACGACTTAGACTCCGGGATGAGGAAGACCCATCCCCCGGGGCAAGGAGCGGAGGGCAGTGTGAAGAACCCAGATAGGACTCCGGCCTCCAACTCCCTCTTCTCATCTGCCTCCATTCCCACCCAGGGGACATCTGAGTGACAGAAAACTGGCCTGTGCACGTGCCAGGGCTGAAGGCGAGGGCCAGGCTGAGCCCCATCGCCACCATGTGCCTCCAGGACAGCGTGCAGATGTGGAGATAGAACGTGGATGGGCAGCCAGGAGTCTACGTCAAGAGTGGGGGGGGGGGGTCCGTAGAGGCCACTGGGTCTGGCCTTGACTCTCCCAGAAGGTGGGAAGAGCTCACTCACCTGCTCAAACCGTCCACCTGGGAGCTGCCCTGGGAATGTCAAATGACAAACTGGACTCGTAGAAGCCCAGGGCGGTCCCACCTGCCTGGACCTGTCACCTTCCTTTGGAGGGGAGGTCACCCAGTAACTGGGAAGAAAGGGGACTGTTTCTGAGGCTCAGGGGAAACAAGAACCAATCTTTCCTCTTTTCCAGGAGAGGAGTCCCCAGCACATAAGATGTGCACAGTACAAGATGAGGGTTACTGAGGTCCTTCAGGATCCTGGACAGTCTCAGCCCCCGGGGCAAGGAGGGTGTCAGCGTGGGATACAGAAAGTGGGAAAAGTTGGATGGGGTCCAAGGCGGAGGGAGAGGTGAGTGAGAAATGGATTTCCTACAGCTCTGGAATTAAAAAAAAAAAAAAAAAAAAAAGATTCCTGGGGGAGATGGAAACTCAGAGAGGTTAAGTGTCCAGCCCAAGAACACACAGCCTGTCAGGGCTAGATTACGATTTCTTCTCATCTCTGCTCAAGGATTAAGGGAATCTTTTCCAGCCTTTAAGTCACAAGTCCTGGAGGGTGTCTGGATCAATTCCAGGGGAATCCTGGCCCTGAGAGGTGTCCCAGGAAATGAGGGGACCATGGGGAGGGGTGTCAACCCACAGTCCAGGTGACCAGCACTCCTGGGGACACAGCTCAAACAGCTCCCTGGCATCAGATTTGGGAATGAGCCTGGGGGACAAAAGCTGTTAAGCAGCCTCTGTTTGTGGCTGCGTGCTTTTGGGGACAGCTCAAGGGGACACGCCCTATCGGGTTGGAGGTGGTGGGGTTGCCGGGTACAAACCCGCCCACTATTCAGGTCATTGTGTGGATGTCTTACAATGACATCTAACCACAAAGCTCTTCCCTGGAGCCGGAGAACGGGGCCAGAGAACGGGGCCTCGGTGACTCAGGGCTGGGGGGGCTGGGAAGCCGCCCCCACCTGCTCTGGGAGCTGCAGCCTGGCAGGCCAGCCACTGTCCAGGGTCTCAAGACCTTCCAGGGTGGGGAAGCCCCTCTCGACTGCCCTTCATGGCCTGGTGGCCTCCGTTTCCCAGAGAAACATCAAGGACAGTCCTTTGTCCTGGAACAAGCACACGAGCAGGTACTTATGTACCTGGCAGAGGGCAGACGTCCCTCTCTACAGGCCCTCCCATGTCTTGCATGCCCAAGAGGTTTGGCTCTTCTGCCCAAGGAAGCAGCTAGAGTAAAGCAATCCAAAGGGCTGGGCAGCCCAGAGGCCACAGGTGGGGAACTGTGGACCTTCCCTCTGTACAGAGAGGGCCTGGTCTCTCCCCACAGTGGGCAAACACACCACGCTGGACCCCTGCCTCTCCCTGAGGCCGGTGGGCTTCCTCGAGGGAATAAGGCCCAAGCTAATTCCCCCCCAAATGACCAACAGGCCCACATAGTTCCCTGAGGGATCTAAGAACCCATCTCCCCTTAACCGCACAGCCTGCCTTTTGCTTTCCGCCCCTGCCCTGCTCATTCCCCTATCGCGCAGCCCAAATACGCTCACATCACACCCACCTAACCCAAACACACTTGGCAGAAGCTGCCTCCCAGCCTCCGTGCACACAGATCTCCCGGCCAGGACGGTTCTTCCCTCTCTTCCACTGAGCGTGCCCGTAGACACCCCTGCCAAGCCCAATGCCGCCGGCCGCCTGGGCAGACTCCCCGCTGTCAGTGCTCCTGCTCAGCCTCGCGACCCTCGTGACTGTGACTGGGCGGCCGCATGCCTGGTCCGCCAGCACCCTGGAGCTTCTGGAAGCCTGGCGCTGGGATGGGCTCATTTGCCACCTGCATGCTAGGCACCAGGAGCCAAGGCATCAAGGGGAAGCGGCCCTGTGGGGGGAGGAGAAGGCAGGCACAGGAAGGAACAAATGCCGGGCCGTGTCCATGGCAATCCTGGACGCGGTGGTTTTGTGACTTGGTCTGGTGGGGGGGTGGGGGGTGGAGGGGAGGGGCCCCTGCCTCATCTGGCCAGTTGTGACCTCGTATTTCGCCAGAAAGCAGAAGACCTTCCCGGTGGCCGTGGGGGCGGGGGAAGCTGCAGACACCTGTCCCTCCTGCCAGTCTCCTACCCTGTCCGGGCCCCAGCCCACCCCGCTTACCTGGCCCACAGACGAGGAGGAGGAAGCTCACAGCCAGAGGCAGCAGGTGCCCGCGCGGGTGGCCCGGGTGCCCGGGGCCCTCCCAGCCCATGCTCCTGCCTCCCGACCTGCGCTCCTCACCCCCTGAAGGAGTCCCAGTGACTGAACCCAGCCCGGCTGCCGGCACCAGGGAGGGTGGTGAGGACACGCCTTGCTGAGCTTCCCTGGAGAGGCAGGGCCCGCCCCGGGGGAGCGGTGGTTCTCGGCCTGCAAAGGTCAGCTGGCATTTCTCAGTGCCCATGTAGCCAGTGACTAACACCTGCAGACTGACACCCTCGGGGCGGGGGCAGGAGGGGACAGCCACCCACCAGCCCGGCCTGGCTCCTGGGGCTGCTCCCAAACGGCTCCCCCCCACCCCCCCACCCCCGCCACCCCTGCCGTAGGTCCCTCAGGGCTGAAGAGAGGACAGGGACCCAGGGCAGGGACCCATCCCGTTCTCTGAAGGCCCTGACAGGTACCAGACACCTTCCTGCTCAGGGGGCTGGCACCACCAGACTGGAGCTGGGTGGACCCTCCCTGGGGGGGGGAGGAGGCACGTCTGGCTCGGGGCGCTTTGGAATGTGCGGGAGTGGACAGGAGACTGCATTCCCACGCGGGAACGGCCTGCTGCCAGGGGAGCGGAGGGCTGGGCCTCTTGGACCTTTCCACCCCATCCCTCAACGCCCCTACCCCTGCCCCCTCCCGCCTCTGCCCCACATGGCCCTCCTGGGGTCTGCAGTCGCTCACGCCCAAGCAGAGCCCTTCCGCTGTCCCTGCCCGGGGCCAGGAGGAGCATGAGGGACTGGCAAGGGCTCCAGCAAGGGGATTGGCGATCCTGCTCCTCCTTGAAAACTCTGTAGTCTCCGCAGGCCTCTACCCCCCCGGGCTCAGGCTGTACAAACCGAAAGTGCGTCCCCGCACCACCTGCCCAGTGCAGACGACCAGAGCAATGCTCCTTAGGGGCCATGTTCCTCGGTGACCACCCCCTGCCCCTGTACTCCTCCTTCGTCTTGCCCTGCGGAGACCCACCCCCTCTGCCCCACTCCTCAAGCCTCTAACGGCCGGACAGGTGGGGTTTATCCTCACCTCCAGGGGAAGGCACGGGCAGGTGGCCGGTGTGAAGCTGTGGGGGGTAGTGGACATGGCCACTACATGGCCTCACCCCTCTCCTGCATCTCTCTCTCTCTCTCTCTTTTTTTTTTTTTTTGAGATTTTTATTTATTCATTTGAGAGCATAAGCAGGGGGAGAGGCAGGAGGAGGGGGAGAAACAGACTCCCCATTGAGCTGGGAGCCTACATGGGGCTTGATCCCAGGACCTGGAGATCCTGACCTGAGCCAAAGGCAGACACTTAACCGACTGAGCCACCCAGGCGCTCCTCTCCTGCGTCATATACCCAGAGCCAAGCTCTATGATCCTGGGGTCAAGGCAAACTTGTCAGAAACCCCCAGGTCCTCCCACGCTCGGTGTAACTTCCTGCTAACCTACTCTCCTGTTGCCTCACCCTGCTCCTATTCACACTCCTAGGACAGATGAGCCCCGAGCCCCAGCTCTGCTCTGGGCACACACCTGGCCGAGGTGGACAACAAACGGGCACAGGTGATCGGGCTGAAGCAGCGACAGGAGGGTCGAGGTTGACGGGAAGACCTGTCTCAGACCCTCAGACCGGAAGGGGGCAGGCAATCAGGGAAGTCTTCCTGAAGGAAGGGCCACGTACACTAAGACCTGAAGGATAGGCAGATCAGCTGGGCCAGGCAAGGTCCCGAGAGGGGAAGGGAGTGGTTGGCAGAAAAGACACTGGGGTTAGCAAAGACTGGAGCAGGCAGGAAGGGGGAAATTGGAGTATGGCCTTTGTCCTGACCCCTGCTCAGGGTTCTCTATGCTAAGACGCACCCTCCCTTCTTTAAGAAAACTATCCTGGAGAAACAAAGGCGAAGCAGGTGGGTCCTGTTGGAGGCTGATCACTGTGTGCGCTCCCCCAACCTCAAAGAGGGGGGAACAGCGCTCCCCAAAGCATCAGATCCATGACACAGCTGGGACCACTTCCCAGACCCCTGGATTCCCCAAGCCCTTCTCCTTTAAGCAATTCAAATTTTGGGGGTGCCTGAGCGCCTCAGTCTCTTAAGTGTCTGCCTTCGGCTCAGGTCAGGATCCCAGGGTCCTGGGATGGAGCCCTGCACTGGGCTCCCTACTCAGTGGGGAGCCTGCTTCTCCCTCTGCTTGTGCGCGCGCGCGCTTTCCCTCTCTCTCTGGCAAATAAATAAAATGTTTTTCAAAAAGCGATTCAAACTCTCTTGCTCTAGAATGTGACAATAAGCACCCACGAGCTTCATCAAGGTCCAGGAGCTGCCCTGCTCTCCAGGGGGCACATGGGGGCTAACGAGTTCAGGTTCACACTGCATGATCACAGCTACTGTTTACTGTTTACTGGACACCCAGTATGACTGGACACCAGTGAGTGGAAGCGGGCATGGCTTCAGCAGGACGCTGAAGCCAGGTCTCACCCTCGCCGCCGTTCTGTAAGGGGACCGCTGTTAGCTGTTCCATGGCACCATGAGAACACCAAGCCTTCAGGATTTGCCCAAAGTCCCTCAGCTCCCACAGAGCTGAGCTAGGGTTTGAACTCAGCTTTGATCTAGAACAGTGCTTCTCACCCAGGGCTGGTTTCTTCCTCCAGAGGACAGCGGACAATGTTGGGGGTCCTTGTTGGTCGTCACGACAGGAAAGGGGGCTACTGGTGTCAAGCGGGCAGAGAGCAGGGATGTTGGTGGACACCCTAAAGTGCTCAGGATGGCCCCCTCAACAGGGAGTTACCCGGCCCCAAGTGTCAGCAGTGCCCCGGTCCAAAACCCTGGTGGGAAGCCAGACTGTCATCCAGCAGAACCTTCTGTGATAATGTTCAGGTCCCGTGGCTATACCACCCGATCGGGCCTCCCGCAGAGAACCACATGTGGCTCTGGGGGCACTCGAGAGGTGGCTGGTGCAACTGAGGACCTGAATTTCTAATTCCGTTTCATCTCAGTTTCCGTGGAAATTCTGCCAGCGGGCTTGTAGCAGCTCGGGCACGTGCATGTCCTCTTTCGACCGGGATTTTACAAAACGTCAACGCAGATCAAGTAGTTCAGGGGAAAAAACCCAGCGTCTGAAATGAGATGTACTGTTGTTGGAAACGCACTCTGGATTCCGGAGACAGAGTGTGGGGAAAAGAATGTAAGCCGTCTCCTTGGTCGATTTCACACGGGTTACTTACTGAAATGATACATATTTGGATATGTTGGGATAAATAAAATATCTGATGGAAATTACTTGCACCTGATGTCTCTTTACTCTCTTAACCCGACTACTGGGAAGCCTAAAATTACATAGGAGACTTGAGGTCCCTTTCTATTGGATGATGCCTTTTGGGATCTGACCATCCCCCACGACAAACAGTCTTAATTGCTTAGGATGATTATATTAGTATTGTTTAATTGTGGAACCGTAATCATCTTAACTATAAATACCTTCACTTCTCTTGGTTCTGCCTCTCCCCCTCTCCCCACCCCCCCCAGTCCCATCTTGGTGGTTCCTGTGCTAATGACAGGGATGGGGTGGGATATGAGGTCCCCCTCCCTGTGGTGAGGGTGTTTAAGGTACGTCCGTCAGTGGGACCTCCTGAGAATTAGGGATGACGGCGCAGGCCTCCAGACCTCCAGGTCTGCCTGTCCTTCTGCGGGTGTGTGGTAAGAACCATGGGATCAGAGCCCAAGTAAAACAGCCTCTGGCTCCTGGTCCAGACCAACGGGGCAGAGAGAGGAAAGGGAGCTAAAGGCAGAGGTGGAAGGGTCATGCTCAGAGAAGTGGGAGAAGAAACCCCATAGTGTCATCATGGCACCAGCAGGGGGGGTGGGTTTCCAGGACAAGAAAGAACCAACCATCCCCCTACCCCACCACCGCCCCACACATAAACGTCATAAAAAAGGTGGAGGTCCTGGGTATTTACCCCAAAGATACAGATGTCATGAAAAGAAGGGCCATCTGCACCCCAATGTTTATAGCAGCAATGGCCACGGTTGCCAAACTATGGAAAGAACCGAGATGCCCTTCAACAGACGAATGGATAAGGAAGATGTGGTCCATATACACTATGGAGTATTATGCCTCCATCAGAAAGGACGAATACCCAACTTTTGTATCAACATAGATGGGACTGGAAGAGATTATGGTGAGTGAAATCAGTCAAGCAGAGAGAGAGTCAATTATCATATGGTTTCACTTATTTGTGGAGCATAACAAAGAGCATGGAGGACAAGGGGAGTTAGAGAGGAGAAGGGAATTGGGGGAAATTGGAAGGGGAGGTGAACCATGAGAGACTATGGACTCTGAAAAACAATCTGAGGGGTTTGAAGGGGCAGGGAGTGGGAGGTTGGGGTACCAGGTGGTGGGAATTAGAGAGGGCACGGCCTGCATGGAGCACTGGGTGTGGTGAAAAAATAATGAATACTGTTTTTCTGAAAATAAATAAATCAATTTAATTAAAAAAAAAAAGGTGGAGGTAGAGAAAGCTCAAGAAGGAACCAGTGAGGATGCCTGAGAAGGGAGTTTCCGTGTCGGAGAATGCCAGCTTGTCCACTCTGAAGGCTGTGACAACAACCATGATAATGTTTACTGACCCCCCAACCCCACCCCCACCCCACCGTATGCCAGGCATCAGGGAACCGGGACGAAGGGTGCCAGGGGCTAAGAGTGTTAACAGGAAACCACAGCATTTATGCAATGTTTTCTCTGAGCCCCACCCTTCACGACCAGATGGGTTCACTGGGTTCTCATGGTGTCTCTGTGAGGTGTGGCAGTTGTCAACCCATTGCACAGAGGAGGAACTGAGTTCCAGAGACCACGCGGGGTGGGGGGGGGCGCTGTATATTTCCATTCACAACAGGTTCCCGAATATGCAGGACTCATGGACGGATAGGGATGGAAATCAGAATGATGCTCTGGCGATGGGAATCCTGTCTGGAGAAGAGATGAGGGAAATTTCTAGAGCAGGGGTTCTCCGTGGGGGGCTGTTATGCCTCCCACCCAGGGGACATTTGACAATGTCTGGAGACCTTTGGCTATCAAACCGGAAGTATTCTGTATTCTCACAGAGGACATCCAAATGGCTGATAGACACACGACAACGTGTTCAAGGTCACTCACTGTCAGGGAAATGCAAATCAAAACCACCATGAGATACTGCTTCACGCCTGCTGGGATGGCCATTACCACAAAGACAGGAGATAACAACTGTTGGTGAGGATGTAGGGAAAAGTGAGCCCTGGTGCGCTGTTGGCGGGAATGTGCCTTGGGGCAGCCGCAATGGAGAGTGGGGTAATTTGCACCCCTGATTCAAAGGGATAATTTGTACCCTTCTGTTCACTGCAGCATTATTTACAAGAGCCAAGAGATGGCAGCACCCCAGTCCCTCGACCTGTGAACAGATAAAGAAGACGGGGTACACACACACTCATATACACACACAGGAATATTACTCAGCCATCAAAAAGAATGAAATCTTGCCATTTGTAATGATACAGTTGGATCTAGAGAGTATAAGACGAAGTGAGAGAAGTTAGTCAGAGAAAGACAGATACCCTATGATCTCACTCCTCTGTGGAATTTAAGAAACAAAACAAACAAAGGGGAGAAAGGAGAGAAAGATGAATCAAGAAGCAGAGTCTTGGGGCACCTGGGTGGCTCAGTGGGTTGAGCCTCTGCCTTCGGCTCAGGTCATGATCCCAGGGTCCTGGGATCGAGCCCCGCATCGGGCTCTCTGCTCAGTGGGGAGCCTGCTTCCCCCTCTCTTTCTCTGCCTGCCTCTCTGCCTGCTTATGATCTCTCTCTCTCTCTCTGTGTCAAATAAATAAATAAAATCTTACAAAAAAAAAAAAAAAGCAGAGTCTTAACTGTAGAGAATGAACAGCTGGGTAGGGCGGGGGAGGGGGAAAGGGTTGGGGAAAACAGGGGATGGGGACGAGGGGGAGCACTTGTGATAAGCACAGGGAGATGTGCGGAGTGCTGCGTCACCAGACGGCATGCTGAGAGCCGGGATTAAACATTTCAAGGAAGAACAGTATGGCAGTTCCTCAAAGCATTTAAACTAGGGCTGTCATTGGTCCAGCAATCAATCCCCCTTCTGGGTACACATTCAAAGGAAATGAAAACAGGATCTCAAGGAGACGTCCACAGTCCCATGTTCACTGCGACATCATTTACGATCACCAAGACCTGGAAAGAACCTAAGTGCCCCTGGTTGGATGAATGGAAAAAGAAAAGGTGGTATAGATAAAGAATGGAGCAGCATTCTGCGTGAAAAAGAAGGAAATCCTGCCTTTTTTTTTTTTTAATTAACATATGATGCATCCTTTGCCCCAGGGGTACAGGTCTGTGAATCATCCGTCTTACACAATTCACAGAGCTCACCCTAGCACATAACCCTCCCCAGTGTCCATACCCCCGTCACACTATCCCCCCCTGCCTCCCCCCAGCAACTCTCAGTTTGTTTCCTGAGATTAAGAGTCTCTTATGGTTTGTCTCCTTCCCTGGTCCCATCTTGTTTCATTTTCCCTCCCTCCCGCCACGACCCCCAGCCCTGCCTCTCAAATTCCTCATATCAGAGAGAGCATATGATCATTGCCTTTCTCTGACTGGCTTAGGAAACCCTGGCTTTGGCAACAACATGGATGAAACGTGAAGGCATACGTGCAATAAGCCAGACAGAGAGGAAAACATCCCACGTACACATGGAATGTAAAGAAACCAAACTCGCTAATACGGAAAACAGACTTCGGGCTGCTGGAGATGAAGTGTAGGGGTGGGGGAGATGGGTGAAGACGGTCAAAGGTAAAAACTTCCAGGAAAAAAAAAAAAAAGCAGAGAGGTCTGGGTGCTACTGGTTTCTAGAGGGCAGTGGCTAGGGTCAAGGTCAATGTCCTCGAATGCACAAGACAGCCCCTCACAACGAAAAATTGCCTTGCCCAATGTCAACACTGTGGAGGCTGAGACGCCATGTTCTAGAGGAAAGGCATGTTCTCCACCTTTCCCTAGAAAAAAGCCGTGTTCTGTAAAAATTCATGTTACGGATTTTACATGTTATGTAAAAATCCACTGAGTCACAGTCTTACAAGAAGGGCCTTTTGTGGACTTTACGGGGTGGAGACCATACCTCAACAGAAAGTTTTCAAAAACGAGCTCAAAATTTTATAACTACAGTTGGCAGGGTGTGGTGCTAAACTGAGGCCTGTCTGGGTAATATTTTTTTCACCTGGACAGCGACAGCACCCTGCTCACCGGGCTCCTTGCTTGCCTTCTGACTCTCTCCAGATCTTTCCCTTCAGCTCACCTGATCAAAGCCCTCCAATGCCCTCCCACTGCAATCAGACTAAAATCTGAATTCCCCACCATGACCTTCACACCCTCAGGTCTGCCTTCAGCCACCTCTGGGTCTTCTCCTCTCTCTGCTCTGCTCTACCTCCCTGGCCTCTGTGATGGACCTTGCACACGTGAAGGCTTTGTCCACCACAGGCCCTTTGCACATGCTCTTCCTTCTGCCTGGATCTTTATGCAGCTGGCTCTTTCGCATCCCTCCAGTCTCCACTCGGATGTTACTACCTCAGAGAAGTCTGCCCTCACGACCTCCAAACTGTCCTGTCTTCTCCCTCACTTGCCGCCTTACCATCTCTTTCCTTACTCCCTGGCACCTGCCAATTCTCTGAGTCTCTCCTTTATCACCCATGTGTTCACTTGCCTCCATCTCCCCTGGTAGGAAGGGGCTGGGTCTGCCTTGGTCATGGCTGTATCTCCATGAATGGCACACAAACACTGGTTGAATTAAAAAAAAAAAAAGTAACTAAAGTGCTAAGATTTCCCCACAGGATCAGAGAAGGGAATCCCGTTCTGTTTAGTTTCGCTGTGTGAAGACACCGCAGCCTTGGAAGCAGCCTTCTGGGGGCGCTGTCTGTGAAACACTGCCCAGGACCCTCCTTTCCCACCGCGAAATCTTTTATCTAATTCCTGACTCTCTGTCAGCCACCCCACCTTAGCGCAAGCCCTTTCATCTTCTCCGGCTTTTCGAAACAGTCTCTTTACTCATCTTCCGCCCCAGCTCCCTTCTCTTGAGTGGCCCTCCACCCAGCCACAGACTGACCTTTCAAAAATGCAAACCGGCCATGCCCTGCCTCTGCCCGAAATTCTTCGAGACCTTCTCATCGCCCTCAGGATCAAGCCCAAACTCTGCAGCCTGGCCTTCAGGCCCAGCTTGCTCCAGGACCTGCCCCTCCCCCCCCATTCACCCAACCACAATCTCCCCCCGTAACCCGGTGCTTCAGCCTTGCCCCAAACCCATCCTCCCCCCCCCCCTGCATTTGATATGGCTTCCCCCTGGCAAGCCTTCCCTCCTGCTCTGCACCTGACACATTCCTTCGGAGGCTTTGCTGACATGCCCAGTGATCCACAAAGCTCCCCACGGCCTCCCACAGACGGGATGCTCCCCTCCCCTCCCAGTTTCCAGAGCACGCTGAACTTCCTCCACGAGACGGCCTGACTACGCCATCTCCTATCTGTGCTCCCATCTCTCACGGCTCCTAGCTTCGCAAATACCACTTCGTGTACCTGACACATGCAGGAGGCATGCAAACAAAAAAGAAAAAAATGGTTTTTTGCTGACGGATTCATTCATTCATTCTTTTTTTTTCTTTTTTTTTGAGATCACTCACCAGGCACCAAGCACTGGGGATAAATAAGTAAATGAGAGATGTGGCTAAAAAAAGAAATCATTTTCTACCTACCCACTGCACCTCCCCTGTGTTTTTTCTTTTCTTTTTTTAAAGGATTCTATTTATTGGTCAGAGAGAGGAAGAGAGAGCACGAGCAGGGGGAGCTGCAGGCAGAGGGAGAAGCAGGCTCCCTGACAAGCAGGGAGTCTGATGTGAGATTCAATCCCAGGACCCCGAGATCATGAGCCAAAGGCAGACACTTAACCGACTGAGCCACCCAGGTGCCCCTCCCCAGGGTTTTTTATGCCCTTTGGTGCTTCACCCTCCTTCTGTCCCCAGTGGGTAGTTCTTGGCATATGGCGTGAGGGCCCCTGATGGCACTAAGCTGACTCTGCCTGAAATCCAAACACATCTGGGAGCTCCTGGCCCATTGATAGATGGGTTGGAGGTCTATTGTTAGTAGGACTTCTGTACATGGGCATTGCTGACATTTGGGAATGGATAATCCTTAGCCCTAGGCAGGCCGTCCGATGCATCGCACAGTTCTTAGCAGCATCCCTGACCTCCACCCACACAGGTCAGTAGCAACTCTCTCCTCCCACCCACAGTGGGAAAAACCAAAATATATGGCCAACACTCCTTGGGGACAAAATTCCTTCAAACTGAGAACCACAGATTTATATCAATACCGAAGAATCTGGCCCCAAAGTGAAATTGAGTTATCAAGAAGAGAAGTGACTCCAAGCATTGCCTAGTGGTTAATAGCTTATAGTTCTCATAAAAATTCATTGCTTTATATGTTTAAGATTGTGGGATTTACTGGGCATAAATTATACCTCTGAATAAGAGAAAAAAGGGGAGGTAACATTCTACATCTTTCTAAGGTGATGCTGATGATCTTGATAGGAGTTTGGGGGACACTGAGGTACCCCTTTGTCCAAACTTAGCAAATTATACCTGATTCTAGGTAGGTCTCCTGAAGCAAGGGACACAAAAGCAAAAATAAACTATTAGGATGATATCAAGATAAAAAGCTTCTGCACAGCAAGGGAAACAGTCAACAAAACTAAAAGGCAATCTATGGAATGGGAGAAGATACCGGCAAATGACTTATCAGATAAAGGTTGGTATCCAAAATATATAAAGACCATATACAGGGCACCTGGGTGGCTCAGTTGGTTAAGTGTCTAACTTCGGCTCAGGTTATGATCCCAGGGACTTGGGATCGAGTCCCACAGCAGGCTCCCTGCTCAGCAGGGAGTCTGCTTGTCCCTTTCCCTTTGTTCCTCCACCTGTTCTTGCTTTCTCTCTCTCAAATAGATAAATAAAATCTTTTTTTAAAAAAGAACATATACAACTCAGCAACCCCCAAACCACAAATAGCCGGATTTTAAAAATGGGCAAAAGACATAAACAGACATTTCTCCAAGGAAGACATCCAGATACGTGAAAAGATGCTTGACATCACTCATCGTCAGGGAAATAGAAGTCAAAACTACAACGAGGTATCACCTCACCTGACAGAATGGCTAAAATCAAAAACACAAGCAACAACAGGTGTTGGCAAGGATGTGGCAAAGAAAGGAATCCTCACGTACTGTTGGTGAGAACTCAAGCTGGTGCAGCCATACGGAGGTTCCTCAAAAGTTGGCAACAGAACTACCCTATGGTCCAGCAATCACACTATTGGGTATTTACCCAAATAATACCAAAACACTAATTCAAAGGGATACACACACCCCTATATTCATAGGAGTTTTATTTACAATAGCCAAGATACAGAAGCACCAAGTGTCCATTGACTGATGAGTGGATATAGAAGAGCTGGTGTACATATACAATGGAATACTACGCAGCCCTAAAAAGAACGGAATCTTGCCATTTGCAACAACATAGTTGGAGCTAGAGAGTAGAGCGCTAAGGGAAGTCAGTCAGAGAAAGACAAATACCACTCACAGGTGGAACTTAAGAAGCAAAACAAGCAAGGGGAGAAAACAAGAGAGAGAGAGAAACCAAGAAAGAGATTCTTAACTGTAGGGAACAAACTGATGGTTACCAGAGGGGAGGTGGACTGAGGGGTAGGGGGGGATGGGTGAAATAGGAGAAGGAGATTAGGGAGTACACTTGTGATGAGGACCAGGTGAGGTGTGGAAAGCTTCAATCACCATATTATACACCTGACGCTAACATAACACTGTATGTTTATTATACTGGACTTAAAATAAAAACTTAAATAAAGGGGTGCCTGGGTGACTCAGTCGGTTAAGCGTCTGCCTTCAGTTCAGGTCATGATCCAAGGGTCCTGGGATTGAGCTCTGCATTGGAGTCCCTGCTCAGTGGGGAGCCTGCTTCTCCCTCTCCTTCTGCCTGCCACTCCCCCTTCTTGTGCTCTTTCTCTGTCAAATAAATAAATAAAATCTTAAAAAAAACTTTAAAAATATACCTGAAATCCATGCATTTCGTGGAGTGTAAATTTGATCTCAAAAGATAAAAATCTATACACAAATATTGAACTTTTAGCTCTCTCCATGGTGAACTATTTAGAGGGAAATAGTACTGGCAGTACAATGTTCTTGGAATGCATAAAAAAACAAGATGGTTAGATAAGGTGGAGAGAGGGAGGGACGGATGATGGATAAATGGATGGAAGGATGGATTGATGGACGCGTGACAAAGCAAATATGGCAAAATGTGAACGCAGAATCTAGGTAGTAGATATTAAATAGTTCACAGCAACATTCTTTCAACTTTGCTGTAGGTTTGACATTTTTCATAATAAGATGTTGGAAAACAGTGCCTTGGGATGCACACTTAAATTTGTGCCATTAATAAACTTAAATTCTAATTCCTTAAAAAAGGACAAAATAAGAGTCTCTATGGCTTTGGGGTCAGATTCACCTCTGACCTGGCTGTACATTTTCTCCCTCTGAAACTGCTTTCTCTCCCACCAAGTTGGGCTGGTGATGTGTTGAGGCAAGTTTATAGGTACAAGCTCTAGCGTCAGACACACAGCGTTCGAATTACGGCTTCACCACTTCTCAGGTGTGCAGCCTTGGACAATGATCTCTCTTGTCGTGCATCTCAAGCAGGCGATGACAGCATCAGCTTTGCAACATTGCTAGTGAGGCTGAAAAGCAATGCCTCGCATCCAGGTAACAAAGCCAGTGACAACAAGAGGTGACACGAAGCATGCTTCTCCGGGAGCATGTAAGACAGACAGACACCTTCTGCAATCGTCCTGGGGGAGAAGTTGACAGACTTCAGAAAAGCCAGGAGAGAGGCAAGGAATGGATTCCCCCTCAGCTCTCAGAAGGAACCAACCGGGTCAACACACTGATCTGATTATGGACTTCTGGCCGCCGGAAGGGTGACATCATCTATTACCTTGTCAAAGCTAATCAGTTCACAGCCCTCTTGTTACAGCGGCCCTAGGACACGAATACATCTGTAAGTAGCAACAAGGAAGCCAGCAGTGGGGCAGGAGGGCAGCGGGCAATGATTCTATTCACACGGACAGGTTCTCCTTATGGCTGAATAATACTCCATCGAACACAGGGACCACATCTCCTTTATCCATTTGTCTACCCAGGCAGCAGCGTGGATGGAGCTTGCGAGTGCGATGCTGAGCGAGAGAAGTCAGAGAAGGACAAATGCCAGCTGATTTCACTCATACGTGGAATTTAAGAAACAAAACAAGGGAAGGAAAAATAAGAGAGAGAGAGAGAGAGAGACAAACTAAGAACCAGATTCTGAACTCTAGAGAATAATCTGATGGTTACCAGAGGGCAGGGGAGGGGATGGGGGAGATATGTGATGGGCAAGAAGGAATGCATTTGTCGTGACGAGCACCGAGTGATGGACGCAAGTGCCCACTCACTATACTGCACAGCTGATGCTCATATCATGCTGTATGTTAAACGAATGGAATGAAAATAAAGCAAGATAAAATAATGAGAAAAAGAAGTCTGGCAGGTTTTTGCCAGGTACTGTGCCAGATATGAAGAGAGCCCCTGCCCCAGGGGGTTTGGAGGGACTGGACAAAGTGAGCAAGGAGGAATAGCTTGCAGGACGTCGGTGATGGCAGGTGACCCGTAAGGTGGGGATTTACTCTAGCCTGGGGCTTGCTGAGCCTGGGGCTGGGGTGAGACCTGAAGAGTGAGTAATACCAGACAAAGAGGGGAGCCTGGGTGGCTCAGTGGGTTAAGCCTCTGCCTTTGGCTCAGGTCATGATCTCAGGGTCCTGGGATCGAGTCCCACATTGGGCTCTCTGCTCGGTGGGGAGTGTGCTTCCCGCCCCCCCCCCGCCTGCCTCTCTGCCTGCTTGTGATCTCTGTCTATCAAATAAATAAATAAATAAATAAATAAAATCTTAAAAAAATACTAAAGTGAGGGCAGAGGAGCAGTTACGCATGCCAAAGCTAGAGGCTAGTGGGAGCTAGGGCAGACGTTTCCTTCAAGGGGAGAAATGCACGGAGAGAATCCCGAGAGAGGGGCGCCGAGTTCCAGAAGGCTGTGGACCCAGCCATGGTTGACAGAGTAACAGCCTCCTAAAGATGCCTCCATCCTAATCCCCAAGCCTGCAAATGTGACCTTGCGTGGCAAAGCGTCCCTGCAGACGCAGCTGAATTAAGATGTCGCGACGGGGAGGTGCTCCTGGATGGCCCAGCGTCACCGCAGGGTCCTTCTAAGAGGGAGGTGGGACGGTCAGGGTCCCAGAAGGAGATGCGATGAGGGAAGTAGAGAGAGATCTGAAGATGCTCCATGCCTCTCTGAAGACACAGGATGGACCCATGTGTCAAGGAGCTTTCTAGAAGCTGGAAGAGGCGAGCAACAGATTCTCCCACTAAGTGTGGGGTGACTTGGTCCAGCAGCCATAAGAAACTCGTACACCCTGGACCCAATCAGGAGGTATCTTGTGGGGTCCTCAGAGAAGTGATGCTAGCTCCCCACAGGCACCTGGGTGCCCAGAAATGTTTGCCAAACAACTATGTGAACCGATGAACCAGCCAACAAGCCAGCAACCCTCGTCACCACTGTCATCACTGGCCTTTCTAGGCGCTACGGCAGAGCAGGACTCTGCCTCACAACACACCTCTGAGTTCCGTGCTACTCTGCCCTTTTCACAGATGTGGAAACCACAGCTCAGACCAGTCATCCCAGCTTGCTTACTCGGTGAAGCAGAGGCAGATGGAGGATTTGAACCCAGGCAGGTCCAAGTCCAGAGCCTGCCCCCGCGTGCTCCCAGCATGGTCCTTCACTGTGTGTTTGTTGCCATAGACAAACAGACCAACGAAAGCATCCGTGACCCTGCAGCTGAGATGCCCTTCTCCAAGGACCCTCCTCCAAGGAGGTGGCAGCAGTGCCATCTCTGGGAGGGACTCTTTGAGGAGACCTTGGGCCCCAGTATGCAAGGGAGGGGGCAAGGGGCACAAGCCCCAGGTTGAGGCCTTTCAAGGGATTCCATACTATACTGTTTTCTCTGAAGAAAGAACTTCCCAAGAGTGGTCTTTAGGACAGTGCTATGGGGACAGATTTTAATTACGTGAAAATGCTTGGGGTTTCCTAATCTATAAGGCCTCCACTACAACATCCTCCTTGTGGAGTCTTTCAGTTCTTGCTTGCATGCCTCCACTGATGGGGAGCTCACTACCTAACTCAACTCTCATGAGTAATCTGAACTCTCATGATTAATCATGACAATGTCCCTCTGCTGATAACTTGCTTCTGACTGCTACAGCTGCAAAGTCTTCTTCTCCCTTCCAGCGTACAATCTCAACTGCTTCTTCAGCCTGAAGCAGATTGCAGAAAAACGTATGTAAGTACGTACTCAGGTCACCGCACTCAGCTTGAGATCCAAACCTTATACACTGCCTGACGAAGTTGTGGGAGCCAACTATCAAAGCTGGCCCCCCAAATTCCCCCACTCCAATCATCACATCCATACAGAGTCCCCTCCCCTCGGACGAGGGCTGGGCTGAATGAATCCTGGCTAACAGAATACAGCAAAAGGGACGGTGTGCTCCTTCTGTGATTAGGTTCCCAAAGATCACAGCTTCTACCTTGTTGGACTCTCTCTGTTGCCTTTCTGGCTTGCATGCTTGGGTGAAGCCAACGGCCACGGGAGAGAGGACCATGGGGGAAGGAACTGAGGGCGGTCTGCCGCCAAAAGCCGTCAAGAAACTGAGAGTCCCTAATCCAGCAGTCCCTGAGAACTGAAGCCCACCAACAGTGAACTTGGAGGCAATTCCGGTGACAGCCTGAGGACAACCTACAGGAGACCCCGAGGCAGACAGAGGACCCAGCTGAGTTGAACCCAGATCCCGGACCCCCAGAAACTGAGATAACAAATGTTGTTTTAAGCCTCTGGGGTTTGTAGGGGGTGAGGAGTGCGATCTGTTCTGCAGCACCAGATGACTGTTACGCATGCCCCCTGAAGCTAGCCCCTGCCCACCTTCTTGACCTCATATGCCTCCCTGTTCACACACCGCAGCCACCCGGACTTCGTAAAGCTCCCTGGACACGCCACACATATTCTCTGCTAAGAGGTTTCGCATAGGCTGTTCCATCGGCCTGAAATGCCTTCCCCACTGCAGGATCCCTTTGGTCACCGACTCAGAGAGGCCCTCACTGACCACCGCACCTGGAGCTGCCTCCAGCCCCTCGCTCACCTGGCGCTACCCTCACTTTGTTACAACCTGCTAGACTGTCGGCCTCTGTGAGGGCAGAGACCTGCAGCGTGTTGCTTGCCGTCCACAAAGCAGGTGCTCAATCAATATTTGCCAAGTAAGTGAGCAGGTTTTCAATGAGAGAGAGACGTCCGCTTGACGCTTCGAGCTGGAAAACAAAGCGAGCGCGGGACTTGGCACCACACCCTGCCCAGCTCTCGCCGGCCAGGCACGCAGAGGTCAGCCTGTGCCTCCTCCACCCCTGGCAGAGGCTGGGGGGCACCTCCCACCTGCCGGGAGGACTCCCTCCCCCTGTACAGTTGGTCTAGTGCCCAGCATGCCCTGCCGGGTCTTCAAGGCCTCCTGGCCCCACCTGTGGGTGTCAGCCAGCTCGAGGGACACCAGGACAGGCTGCTCATTTCAAGTGACCACAGAAGGCACTGGGGAGGACTGCCAGGAAGGGTTTGGAACCAGATCAGGAGAGCCCACCCACCCCCACCCCCCCGCCGCCAAGGTGGCCCTGCTCTCTTGAGGTGTATAAAGAACACATTTGGTCCCAGGGAGGTAATACTTTGCAGGGTCCCCAGCCAATGGCTTTAAGGAACCATCTTCCTCCTAATGATTTCCATGAGCCAGGGACTGTGCTAAGTGTCTGCCACGTTGGCTCATTAGATGTTCGCAGAAATCTCAAGAGGTAGCATCGCTCTACGTCCCCTTTCATGGCTGAGGATGCTGAGCGCCAGTGGGGTGGATGGGCAGGGCGTCCGCAGCCGGATGCAGAGCGGCTGGGATTCAAGCCCCAGCCCAGTGCCAGATGCCAACGAGGACAACCATAGTCTTCCTCGCCCTCCGCACCTTGACCTTGGCTTACAGGACAGCCTAGAGGGGCAGAGGTGAAAAAGAGTCCAGGCAGGACGTGTGCCCTCTCTGGGACAGAGGCTGGGAACCCCCTTCAGGGGCTGCGATTTCTTCCCTGGGGGGGGAATACAGCACAATTTAAAACACGACACAATGAAATACCTTCCAGCACCTGCACCCAACAAAAGTAAAAAGAAACAGGTGAGAATTACATGAATCATGCACTTTGGAGGTCGGTAAACATTTTCTGTAAGGGATCTGAGTATTTTAGGTTTGGAGGTTGTCGTCTCTGCCGCATCCTTGCCTTTGTTTTGGGGTGGGTTTTTAATTTTTGTGGTTTTGGGTTTGTAAGTCTTGCCCCAGACCTTTCGATACGTCAAAACCATTCTGAGCTTGAGGTCTTTACAAAAACAGGGCCCCAGGGCCTTTGCTCATGACCTGAAGCGCTCAAGAAAAAAAAATTGGGAATGTATTTTAATAATACTTGAAGGAGGAAGAGGAGAAGGAAGAAGAAGAGGGCAAAGAAAGTGGGTGGAGAAGGTGGAGAGGGAGGGAACAGACAAATGGGAAGAGGGAAGGGGAAGAAACAGAAGAAAGGAGCGAGAAAGAGAGAAGGGTGGGAGGAAGGAGAAGAAATACCAGGGCAGGCGCGCGCGTGTGCGTGAGCGCACACACAGACACACACACCCTGCCCCAGCATCTTTCCCACATCCCCCTTGCTAGTGAACTCCTTCTCAATTTCAGTTCCTAATGGAGAAACCCAGACCCCCTACCCCAGGTTAGGCCCCCTGCCCGAACCCCGAGTCCCCCTCCTCTCCTCCGAATCATCACAATTCACCGTGATGTGTTTGAGATCTCCCTTCCCTGTTTGCCTCTGAGCCTCGGTGGCGAATGAAGCCTGGACCGGTTTGGCAGCCGTGACCTTTGACCCTCAGCCTGAGGCACAAACTCCGTGTTAAACCGGCAAGTACAGAACCAAAACCTTAAAACACTCCTCTGCCCAACAAAACATCCCCTTGGCAGATTCAAACAGCGAGGACTTCCTCTCCCTGGTCCCGGAATTGGGCAGAATCGCGCACATTGAAAGGTGATGAGCCTCCTCTCTCCCCAGGTGTGACAAGCAGAAATGGTGCCCTGGGGGGTCGGAATCACCCCAGTTCAGACCCATGGATTAAAGCTTGCTGACCGTGACACAAGCCCCTCCCCGGCGGTCTGGAGTTATATCCACACTCTCCGGAACAGAGGTGTGTTATATTTGGGGGGTCATGAATCCATTTAAGAATCCAGTGAGATCTATTAATTCTCTAGGGGCGGGGAGAGAATGCCTAGACTTCCTTCCAAACCCACTTCCTAAATATTTTGGAAGATTACTGACCATCGGCAATCCTTCCCAGGAGTTCATGGACGTCAGCCAAAAAGCCCCTACTCTGTAAGCGAGGAGGAGTCCTTTCAAGGCATTTTTTTTTTTTTTTTCACGAAGATCACGTGCATACCCCCTCCATGAAGATGCGTACCCCTCCTCATGCAAAGGTAGAAAGGAAATAAAGCTACCCAGGACAGGCTAAAACTTCAGGGAGGACATTCGAGGGAAGGGGAAAATGAAGCGGTGTCCATAAAAGTTGGTGCCCATTTTTCATGCCAGAAAGTACTTTAAATTAAGTCATGGTTTGGGTATAAATTTGTCTCTGAGCCAATGTAAAGGGAGAAATGTGATCAGTTATATGTTCCATTCCTCTAAGGGATACTCCAAGATGTGGCCAATATTCTTCCTCTTTTTGTTTTCCTCTCCCTTCCCTTCGGTAATTCCCTCAGAATACCAGTTTAGGCTACAAGGGACCCACAGTTTGAGCCGGTAGAGCATTTGCTGGAGTCCATTCAGCTTCAGAGGAAAACAAAAAAGCATAAAACAGGAACTGTAAAATATCAGTTACTAAATGCCGACATAGCTTTTTAAAAAGCCTTCCGGCAAGGCACCTGCTTCATAGCAGGAGCTGGGTAGAGGTCACTCTTATTTAATTATAGTAATTATCACAACCACCCAGTGAAGTAGGTGGGTGTGACCTAGAAACACCTTATAGGGAAGGAAACTGAAGCTTGGGGCGGTGATCTGGGGTCACACAGGGAGCTAGAGGTGCCTGCCGTGTGTTAACATTCCTGGGACATTGGAACACTGAAAAAACTAAATTAAAACAAAACAAAACAAAAAAACCAACAACAACAACAACAACATTCCTGGGAAAGCATCAGAGTTGTAGAGCAGCCCAGTGTATCCTGGGAAACAGGTCACACAGTCCAGGCAAGTGACAAGTGGGTATGTGAGGACTGGACCTAGAGCCCATCTCTCCAAGTCAGCGAGGCTCACCTCCCTGCAAGCAGAGGAAAGGCATTTCCCGGACAGGTTAGCCACACACCTCGCTAAGTGCTGGCATCAACCCCGCAGACGGACGTGCAGGTGTGGGAACCCAGAAAGAAAGGACCTATTCTAGGACAAAATGTCCCCAGGGCTCCCCCTCCCACCCCCCTGCCATGAGTGACTCACACACACCTGGGATGTTAACTGATTCAGCAGACACTGAAAAGCTGTGAAACCTGATGTGAAATGGAAGGCTCTTTAAAAATTAAACTTTGGGGGTGCCTGAGTGGCTCAGTCAGTTAAGCATCTGCTTTGGTTCAGGTCATGATCCCAGGGTCCTGGGATCGAGCCCCACATCGGGTCCCTGCTCAGTGGGGAGCCTGCTTCTCCCTCTCCCTCTGCTGCTCTCCCTGCTTATGCTGCGTGTGCGTGCGTGTGTGTGTGTGTGTGTGTGTGTGTGAGAAATGAATAAGTAAAAATTAAACTTTGAACATACAGTTCCTGAAACAAGATAATGTCTCCCCTCCAGGTTCCTGAAGGGGGCACAAATAGTGTCCCCTAAGGCTGGCATGCATCCTTCCAACTCTTACATGTAAGGTGTGACGGGAATCTCTCCTTGTGGTTGTGATTTGCATTTCCCTGACGATTACTGACATCCAGCAAATTTCACATGCCTTGGCCATCTGTCTGTCTTCTTTGGACAGACAGTCTATGTCTTGTCTATGCACCTTCTTTGCCCCCTTCTCGATTGGATCATTTGGGGTTTGGTTTTTCCTGGCGGGGGTAGATCTTAAGTGTCCTCACCACAAAAGAGAACTGGCAGTCACGTATCACGATGGAAGGGGTCCCTAACGGCACAGCCGTCATCATTTAGCGCTATGTATGTGTACCAAATCGACACACGGTACACCTTGAACTTACACAACATTCTATGGCAATTCTATCTCCATAAAGCTGGAAAAAAGAACAACAGACGGTCCCGAGCACCCAGTGAGGAAGGGGAAAGCTCAGGGGTGGGTACCGACTGCAGAGAAAACTGAGAAGCAGGGAAGCGCCGAGTCCTGAACAGTTTGGCACCTGCTTAGTCCGTTCTGCTACCAAGCCCTCGGCTGCAGCCCGTGTCACAGCAGACCCTCTCCGGTTCCTGGGGTGCTCTTCGGGGCTGTCCCTTCTGTGGAAGAAGGGTGCACCTCGCCTTTTCCCTGCCGGCAGCTGTGGCCAGAAAGGCTGCCCAGAGAATCAGGTTTGGGCTCTAAAATCGGTCGAATTGGGGGTACAAGCCCAGCCTCTGTTCTTGCCTGCAATTTTTGCCAGGTCACCTGATATCTCTAAGCTTGTTTCTTCCTCTTCAAAATGGGGATATGAAGAGGTAGAACCATACTAACTCGGCTTTTTTGTGGTCAAAATCCAATATCAGCAATTTTGTGCAATTCCATGTGATGCTTATCATCTTGGGGGTTGTGGGGTTGGAGACGGTCATTCACACCGTGGGTCTGGTAGTGATAGCGTTCCGTGCAGCATGTCACTATCTTGTTACTTTTTTTTTTTTCCAGTTTTGTGATCATGGTAAAATACATGCATACATTACAAACATAAAGTTTATAGTCTTTACCTTCCTTAAGTGTACAGGTCACTGGTATTAAGTCCATTCATCTCGTTGGGCATTGCCCCCACCATCCAATTTCAGACTCTTTTCCTTTGGTAAAAATGAAACTCTCTCCCCATTAAATACCGACTCCCCTGCCCCCAGCCCCCCACACCTGCCATCTACCTTCTTCTTCTTCTTCTTCTTCTTCTCCTTCTTCTCCTTCTTCTCCTTTCTTCTTCTTCTTCTTCTTCTTCTTTTTTTTTTTTTTTTAACAATCTCCTTCCCTGGGCACCTGGGTGGCTCAGTGGGTTAAAGCCTCGGCCTTCAGCTCAGGTCGTGATCCCAGGGTCCGGGGATCAAGCCCCGCATTGGGCTCTCTGCTCCTCAGGGAGCCTGCTTTCTCCTCTCTCTCTCTGCCTGCCTCTCTGCCTACTTGTGATCTCTGTCTGTCAAATGAATAAGTAAAATCTTAAAAAAACAAAACAAACAAACAAAAAAAACCCCAAAATGAACAATCTCCTTTCCCCCCATACCCAGGCTCTGGTTATCACCATTCTACCCTCTGTTACTGAGTTCATCCTTTTTTTTTTTTTTTTTTTTGGTTCTATAACTCAACAGCAGGAAAACCAAAGAACCCAATTTTGAAGTGGGCAGAGAGAAGCTGAACAGACATTTTTCCATAGACATACAGATGGCCAACAGGTCCATGAAAATGTACTGGATATCACTCATCCTCAGGGAAATGCAAATCAAAACCACACCGAGACCTCAGCTCACACCTGTCAGAAAGGACAGTACCAGAGAGACAAGAAATAAGGAGTGTTGGTGAGGATGTGGCGAAAAGCGAACCTTCGTGCTGTTGGTGGGAATATAAATTGGTGCCGCTGCCGTGGAAAACAGTATGGAGGCTCCTCGGAAAAGTAAAAATAGAGCTGCTCTTAGATCCAGCCGTCACACTACTGTGTATACATCCAAAGGAAATAAAAGCAGTACTTTACCAAGTACTGATAGCCCTTCCAGATCATAATGGGTTGAATCTGCCACGGTTCCGGAGAAAGACGATGAGTAGAGTCACCAAAGGGTCACCCTCACGCATCTGGGAGGAGCCGGGGAAACGGTCAACTCTGTGGTTTTATTTAAAAAAAGATGGACCTAACATCTCTGATGAGAAGTTTAAAAAGTCTTGTCATCGATGTAAATAGAAAAAAAAAAAAAAGCAAAATTACTTTTATCGTATGATCACAAATATGTAAACATCTTTGTTTAAAAAAATTGTAAAAATCAGATATCCTCAGCTGCCCCAAAGATGTAAGGACTCAGAAAAGAACAGTATCAAAAGGTAGCAGCAGTCGGTGGCTTATGGATGGGGCAGTTCTGATGCTCGGGATCTGTTTGCTGACTGAATAAGGGAGATACTTCTAGTGTTTACATTTTTTTTTTTAAGATTTTTATTTATCGGGGCACCTGGGTGGCTCAGTGGGTTAAGCCTCAGCCATCAGTTCAGGTCATGATCTCAGGGTCCTGGGATCAAGCCCTGCATCAGGTTCTCTGCTCAGTGGGGAGCCTGCTTCCTCCTCTCTCTCTGCCTGCCTCCCTGCCTCCTTGTGACCTCTCTCTTTCTCTGTGTCAAATAAATAAATAAAAATCTTTTAAAAAAAAAAAGATTTTTATTTATTTATTTGATGGAGATCAAAAGTAGGCAGAGAGGTAGGTGAAGAGAGAGAAAGAAGCAGGCTCCCCGCTGAGCAGGGAGCCCGATGGGGCTCCATCCCAGGACCCTGAGATCATGACCTGAGCCAAAGACAGAGGCTTTAACCCACTGAGCCACCCAGGCATCTCCAGTGTTTACATCTAGTTAAAAGATCTCTGTTCTACCAGTGAGAACAAAAAAATTGTCAAAACGAGCCTATGTTGTTGAGCCAGAAAATTTTTTCGTCCTCCTCGGACCTGAGATGTTGACCATTCACAGGGAGTGGAAAAGCACCCCCATGGGTGAGTCATGTTCCTCACCTGTGTGATCTCGGAGAAGTTAAAATGTCTTAAAATACTTAGAACGTGTTGAGGAGTCAAGCACTTATGACTTTCATGGTTAATGTAACTTAACTACAGCTTGATGTCATTTTTCACGATGGCTGTGTTTTTCAACCTGCGCAAAAAGACCCTAAAACTTTCACGACTGTCTCTTGCAAGCCAATTGCAAATGATGCAAAAATTTTGATCTTGCCCCTCTGATCAAAACACCCTCCCCGGTCAAGGCAAATTATCTCTCATACACTCAGCCAACCCACCTCTGTCTTTTTTTTTTTTTTTAATATTTTTATTTATTTGACAGAGATCACAAGTAGGCAGAGAAGCAAGCAGAGAGAGAGGAAGGGAAGCAGGCTCCCCGCTGAGCGGAAAGCCCAACATGGGGCTCGATCCCAGGACCCTGAGATCATGACCCGAGCGGAAGGCAGAGGCTTTAACCCACGGAGCCACCCAGGCGCCCCCCACCTCTGTCTTCTTACTGAGGTCAGAAGAACATATCCAGATGCCCCTTATGGGATAACTCACTGACCTCAAGTCCTACTTAAATGACTGCGACGAAGCTAGATTACCCCTTTGTACCCAGTACTGTTCTTCCTTCCTCTTGTTTAATGATTTCGACACCCACTGACTGGTCCCGGAGCCCACCGCATCTTCTCCCCGGCCTCATCTGCAAACACCGCTATCCCTATCATAACAGCCAATGTTGTTTATTTACGAGCATTTGTTGGAGCCCTGTGTCCCGCCCCCCCCCCCATACATTTAGCTCTGTGACAAAAAGGGATCGAGTCTTCTATTTTGCAATCTTTGTATCTCCAGTGCCTACCAACGTACCAGGCCTCAATCAGTTCATCTATGTCTTAATCCATTTGTAAGCCTTTAGCGAGTACCTGCTGTTTTTCGGGCACTGGGCCCCAGGAGATGATAAGGCAGAAAAGAGGTGTTTGCATTTCGACGTAAGGGTCAGTGTAAAGGGCTTAGTGCCCTCACCTCCACATCCACTGTCCATTCAAGAAATGCTCCCCCCCTCCCCCGCCACTCCCGCCCGGTAATGACCCTGGAGAAGCAGGAGGAGGTCGGGTCGGCTGGTGATTGGAGAAGGTAGAGCATGAGAACCTGCGGTGGGGGTGGGGGGAGGATTTCCCTCTAGGTGCTGGGACAGGCTGTGGTCACACAGGTGACTGGGTTTGAAGATACAGGAGTTCTCGCTGCAAAGAGATGAAAGATGCCCACTTTGGAGCCCACTGACCTGTGTTCTCTCCCACAGGGGCTCTACTGCCCAAGGACTCTGGGGTTTGGTCAACCCGACCTGTCTGAGCCTTGCCTTCAAACTTGGAGGAGACATGGGGAGCAAAAGAGGGACATGTTGAGGAGAAACAGTCTGGGGGCTGATCAGAAGACCCCCAGAGGCCCCACAGAAGGGACTAAGGAAGCAGGACCGACCTGACCAGGTGATGATACCAGCACTCTTGAATACCTCTGACACGCCAGACCCTTCTTCTAAGGCTCACAGGGGTCAGTAACTTGCCTGAGGTCACAGAGCTGTAACTAGGATTCAAATCCATGACCTTGAAAATCTATACCAAAGGTTGTCCTCCAGCGTCCATTGCTCTACAAGGGTTAACCCATTCCCCATCAGGCCCCTCTCCTCTGGCTCTCTCTGGTTCAGACACACAGGCCAGGTCTCAGGTAGTCACGTAGTGTCCTGTCTCCCTCCACAAGGTTCAGCACAGGCTGCTCCCTCTGTCTGGGGCGTTCTTCCTGCCTGTGTGTTTTTCAGATTCAGCCCTTGAATGAGGAGGCTCTGTGTCCTCGTCCTGACCCACCCATTGGAAATATCTCCTTAGTACTGATTTCCTCTTCTCTGGGTCTCATTGCAATGCCTAACCACACACAAACTTTGTGACCGTCTGATGGACCGTCTGATGATTACCACTGGAGTCTAAATCTGCTGCATGAGACCCAGGTTGGGTCTGACTTACTCCCTATCTGAGCCCCACACCCCACACACTATTTGGGCATAAACTTAGCACTCAGTAAATATTAGTTGCATATCTACCCTCTGCAACAGACACTTAATGTTGAGTTCACCAAGCATTACACTCCAGTGTTTTAAAGGCACTAACTCATTTAATACTAGAAGCAATTCCTTAAATTAGCTACCAGATGCCATCCAGTATGGTGGCCAACAGCCCCATGGGGCCCCTGGAAATGCGTCTGCTGCGACACAAAAACTGAATTTCTCATTTTATTTCATTTAAATTTAAAAAGTGATCCTCAAGCTACTTATTAGAAAGCTGGTCAGTTTGTCTGGAGGCAACTTGGCTGTGTGACTCTACACCCTCAATGTAAGATCCAGCATTTCCAACAAAAATGTGGCTCATCCAAATCGAGATGAGCTGTGAGTGTAAAATATGCCCCTGGCTTCGGAGACTTGGTACAGAAAGAAGAATGCAAAGTGCCTCATTAATCGTTGGCTTATTTTGACTGTAAGTTTGAAATTATAATATTATGGATAAATTTGGGTTACATAAAACTTATTGGCAAAGTTCACTTCATTTCTGTTTTAGTCTGTTTGGGCTGCTGGCACAGAGTATCATAGGCAGGAGAACTTATAAATGACAGATTTTTTTTTTTTTTTTCTCACAGTTCTGGTAGCTGGAAATCTGAGATCGGGCTGCTGACATGGTGGGATTAAAGCCAGCTCACAGATTTGGCAAATCCTCACCTGGCAGGAGCTCTCCGAAATCTCTTATGGGTCATGAATATTCATGAAGGCTTGGCCAGCATGATGTAGGCACCTACCAAAGGCCCTTCCTTCTAATACTGTCACAGTGGACATTAGGATTTCAACATATGAATTTAGGGGCTGGGGTAGTGGAGACACAGACATTCAGGCCATAACGTCTGTTTATTTTTACTTTTCTTTTTTTACTTTAAAAAAAATGTAATTATACCAGGTGATGGGTATTAAGGAGGGCATGTGTTGTGATGAGCACTGGGTGTTATATGCTACGAATGAATCACTGAACATTACATCAAAAACCAATGATGTACTATCTCTACAGGCTAGCTGAACATAATAAATATCATTATTAGAAAAAAATTAAAATTATGCATGTGGCTCACAATATATTTCTATTGGGCAGTCCTGTACTATAATTATTCTCATTTTACAGAGACAAAGAGAGGTTAAGTAACATGCCCAGTGTAACACAACTAGTGAGTAGCTGAGTCGGATTTGAATCCAGAACGTGTGGCTCCAAAGTCAGGGCACTTAACCACTGTCCTGGCCCCAACGTCCATCACCCGTCAGTGGCAAAGTCTGTGGGAAGGGGGATGTCTGAGGACCAGAGACCAGCCCCCACCCTCCACCTCAAGGAGGAAGCCCTTGAGCTAAGGTACCAAGACTGCACTGGGTAGAGAAAGCCTGAGGTTGAGCAACATGTTTGGACTTGTCTGTTTCTCTCCTATAAATTCTCACCCAGGGTGGATCTTGGTCATCCCCATGTTGAGCCTCATAACACACCAAGAAGGAAATATTTGTGAGCATCAGGTGGAAGAAACAGTGAGGTGTGGAACAAAACACAATTGTGTTTCTGGGTGACTGGGTTTAAAGTAAACGAAACTATCTCTCTTGATCTCTTTCTCTCTCTCTGAGTGTGCAGGCCCTAGGGACAGAGCCAAGGTCAGTGTCCAGCTTCCAAGGACACCCATTCCAAGCAGAAAGGTCCTCAGCTCGTCAGACTCACTGGAACTCAAGACCTTTCCTGGGACTGGGGGGCCAGTCTCTCAGGAAAAAGATGGAAGATGAATGTCAACTCCCTTCACCTCTAGAGACCTTTATTTAAGCCACACTTGCCTGTTACTAAAACCAAACTGACCTGTGGTTAGAAAGATCCACACCCAGACTTATCCACTCCAAACCTGCGCTATACACCCAGGTATAGCCGCTCTGAGTCCTCACCCCTCCCTGGTATCCTCCCTCAGGGACAGGGGCATCCAGAAACACAGCTCAATAGGATCTTCACACAAACCCACTGACCACGCTACCCACCCACTTAGAAACACACTGCCTCGGTTACCTGTTTCTACAACGGCGTCATTTCCAGAAAATACACAGACCTGCTGGACTCTTCTGCCATTATTCAGTCCACCCCACAAAACACAAGTCATCCCACATCAGTCACATGGTAAAAGACCCAAGAAAAACCTCCAGCAGATGTATAGACCTTATATTCTTATATTCAAAGAAGCCAACTATAAAGTCACAGGCTACAAAATCAATGTGCAGAAATCCGTTGTATTTCTAAACATTCATAATGAAGGAACAGAAAGAGAAGTTAAGAAAACAATCCCATATACAATTCCATCCCAAATAATAAGATACCTAGGAATAAACTTAACCAAAGAGGTGAAAGACCTGTAATCTGAAAACAATAAAACACTGATGAAAGAAATTGAAGATGATGCAAAGAAATGGAAAGACATTCTAGGCTCATGGACTGGAAGAACCAATAGTTTTTAAATGTCTATACTACCCAAAGAAATCTACACATTTAATAAATCACTATCAAAAGACCAACAGCGTTTTTCATAGAACTGGAACTAACAATCCCCAAATTTGTGTGGAGCCACAAGACCCTGAATAGCCAATGCAACCTTGAAAAAGAAAAGCAAAGCTGAAGGGATCACAATTCCAGAATTCAAGCTGTATTACAAAGCTGTAGTCACCAAGGCAGTATGGTATTGGCACAAAAAACCAGACACAGAACTGAATAGAAAACCCAGAAATAAACCCACATGATCAACTCATCTTTGGCAAAGCAGGAAAAAAAAAAGACAGTGTTTTCAACAAATGGTGTTGGGAACACTGGACAGCCACATGTACAAGAATGAAACTGGACTGCATTTTACATCATCCACAAAAATAAATTTAAAATGACTAAAGACCTAGATGTGTGACCTGAAAACATCAAAATTGTAGAGGAAAACACCAGCAGTAATCTCTTTGACATTGGCCATAGCAATTTCCTTCTACATAGGTCTCTTGCGGCAAGGGAAACAAATAGAAAAATACACTATTGGGACTTCATCAAGATAATTTCAGTGCAGTGAAGGAGACAGTCAGCAAAACTAAAAGGCAATCTACTGAATGGGAGAAGATATTTGCCAATGACATATCCAGTAAAGGGTTAATATCCAAAATATATAAAGAACTTACACAACTCAATAGCAAAAAAAAGCAAAACAAAAACAAAACCCAAAAAAACAAAACAAACCAACCCCCCCCAAATCCAGTAAAAAAAAATGGACAAAAGGCATGAACAGACATTTCCCTAAAGAAGACATCCAGATGGCAAACAGACACATGAAAAGATGCTCAACATCACTTATTGTCAGGGAAATACAAATCAAAACTATAATGACCTCATTTCTCAGAATGGCTAAAGTGAAAAACACAAGAAACAACAGGGTTTGGTGAGGATGTGGGGAAAAAAATACTCTCTTGCACCACTGGTGGGAATGCAAACTGGTGCAGCCACTCTGGAAAATAGTATGGAGATTGCTCAAGGAGTTAGAAATAGAATTACCTTATGATCTAGCAATCACACCAGTGGGTATTTACCCCCCAAACCCCACTTCATTCAAAAGGATACACAGACCCTTGTGTTTATAGCAACATTACTTACAATAGCCAAGATATGGAAGCACCCCAAGTTTCTGCGGTCTGATGAACAGATAAAGAAGATGTGATATATATTTATACAATGGAATATTAGTCAGCCATAAAAAAGCAATTATTTTCCATTTACAATGACATGGATGGAACTAGAGAGTATAACGCTAAGTGAAATAAGTCAGTCAGAGAAAGAAAAATACCATATGCTCTCACTCACATGGGGGAATTTATGAAACAAAACAAAACAAAACGCAAAGGTAAAAAGAGAGAGAGAGAGAAGCAAACCAGGAAAGACACTCTTAACCACAGAGAACAAACTGATGGTTACAGAGGGGAGGTGGGTAGGGGAATAGTTGAAATAGGCTATGGGGATTAAGGAGCGAACCTGTTGTGTTGAGCACCGGAAGTGATGAATCACTGAATTCTACTCCTGAAACTAACATTACACTGTAAGTGAACTAACTTACTAACTTTAGTAAATTAACTAAAATTTTAAAAAGGAAAAAAAGAAATCAGCTGTGAATAAACCTGTCAGAGATGATGGCGACATTTTGGCAAGGACTGGGGGTTAGAGGACATTAAGGAAGCATCATCAGTTTTGTGAACTGTGGTGATGACAAGAGCTTCAGTGAACTCGGTGAAGCCACAAATCCTTCCTCCTACTGCAAGGTGGAGTTTAGTTCCCCTTCTTTTGAATCTGGGCTTGGCCCCATGATTGTCTTGAGCAGCCTGGAACATGGCAGAAGTGGGACTTCTGAAGCTCAGCCTTAGACTGCAGCAGCCTCCACCTCTCCAGGCTTGGAGGAGTCCTTCCAGGAATCCGCCTACCTGGCTGGGGGAAGCCCACACCAAGGGGAGGACAGCTGTGTCTCCACCCAGAGAAGAGAACCATCTGGAAGGTCTGGCCCAGTCTAGCCTTTATGTGACTACAGCCTCAGCCAACCCTACATGGACATGAAGTGAAGGGACTTCACTTCAGCCAGAGACAATTATTGTTTTAAGGTGCCCTATTAGTTTGACATAGTGATAGAGAACAGTAATAATGTTCACGAGCAAAAATAAACAAGTTCTCCTTGCATCCTGAGGGTGGGAATGTAACTTGGGGCAGCCACTATGCAGGTTCCTCAAAAAATTAAAAATAGAACTACCATGTGATCCAGCAACTCCATTTCTGGGTGTTTCTCCAAAGGGGGAAAAAAAAATAAAAATAACATTAACTCAAAGAGAGATCTGCAGCCCCATGTTCATTGCAGCATCACTACAATAGCCAAGAAGCAGAAGAACCTAAGTGTCCACCATTGGATGAATGGATAAAGAAGATGTGGTACATATCTACAATGGAATATTACTCAGCCATCAAAAAAGAATAAAATCTTGCCATGTGCAACAACATGGATGACTCTTGAAGGCATTACACTAAGTAAAATAAGACAAAGAAAGATAAATACTGTATGATCTCATTTATACATGGAATCCAAAAACAAGAAAAGACAAGCTCCTAGATACCAAGAACACACAGGTAAGAGTTAGGGGGAGGTCAAAATGGGTGAAGGGGGTCAAAAGGCACGAACTTTAATTAGTTTAGTTTAGTTTAGTTATTTAGTTATAAAATAAATAAGTCCTGGGAATATATGATCATTTTGCACATATACAAATATTGAGTCATTACATTGTACATGTGTAATTACTATCATATATGTCAATTACATCTCAATTTTAAAAATAAAATAAGCAAGTTCTCGCTCTCAAATGTATGTACAGACATTCAATGCCCTTAATCAAAAAACTTCAGCAACAGATCCTACAGGTCCCCACAGCTCCCTCAACATATACCCATAAATATGTAGCACCCCAAATATTGAAAGTCCCACAGGCAGACAGTAGCAACACTTACCAACAGACCTGCCCACAGATTTAACCACAAAGATATACAGAAGTGTATATATTGACACATACCAATTTCCAGATATCCACATGCACCCTTAGCTACCCATTGATACATCTGGTTCCCAGCGAGGAAACAAATATACCTAAGACCCAGGGTGTAGACAGACAAGAAAGGAAGGATACCTCTCAAGCCTTAGCCAGGGACCACTCATTTATTCAACAAATACCTATTGAATGGCTACTGTGTGCCGAGAACCTTTTTAAACATTAAAACATCACAGAAGAAAATGAGGATTCCCGTCTTGGAAAATATATACGGAATCTGGAATATTTTATACCAGAAATGAAGGAAGATGCTCAGAGAAGAATGGGGATAGGACAAAGGAGCCGGCATGAAAGAGTTTCTCATACTGGGTGAGGCTGTGTTTGATTTGGGCATCAGGATAAACAATGCTAGTTAACCAGTGATACCCTCTGGTAATGAATAAACAACTAAATGAGGGAGAAGAGAAAGCTGCCCTTATCGCAGAATGCCAACGAATAAATGGATGGAACAAGAGAGCTAGAAAATCAATGTTTTACAACCATTCTGGGTTTCATTGTCACTGGATGCCATGATGGTTAGGTTCCTGTGTCAATTTGACTGAGCAGCAGGGAGCATAGGCATTTGGTCCAACATTATCCTGGGTGCTTTCCCATGAGGGTGTTTTGGATGAAATTAACACTTGAAATGGTGGACTGAGCAAAGTGGATTATTCTCCCCAATATGGGGGGCCTTGTCCAATCAGTCAAAGACCTGAAGAGAACAAAAAGGCTGACCCACCCCCAACTAAGAGAGAACTCCTCCTGCCTGACTACCTTTGGACTGGGACATTCCTGCCTTTAGCCTCAAATGAAACACTGGTTCTTTCTGGATCTCAAGCCCGCTGACTCTCATACCAGAACTACATCCTTGACTCTCCTGGTTCTCAGGCCTTCAGACTCAGACTGGAATCGACACCGCTGATTCTTCTGGGTCTCCAGATTGTCAACTCACCCAACCGATCTTGGGGCTGGTCAGCTTCAATAAGTACAAAAGCAAATTACTTAAAATGATTTTCTCTCCCTCTCTGAGTATGTCTAGAGATGTTGATTCTGTTTTTCTGGAGAACGTTGATTAATGCAGGTGCTAAAACCAGCAGGTAAGAGTTTACTGAAATATAGGACACGGTCCCAGAGTATCTCCTGATCAATTGCTTATTAATTACAAAGAGGGAAATAGGACACTGACAGCAGAGAAACTTGGCTGACATCACCTTAATGAGACAACCCAAGTTAACATCGCCAGGGATGGAATAAAAATTGTGTACCTCCTGATACGATGCACCGAGGAGGACACAGCATCCCTTCCTGGCTCCGACCAAAATGCTTCCCTTGAATCTCATCATGGAAACATTAGACAAACCCACACTGAGGCATGGTCTACAAAGCAAGTGTCCTGATCTCTCAAAAATGTCAATGTCATGAAAGACAAACGCTGAGGACTCTTCCGGATTATAGGAGACTACGTTGACATGACAACTGAAGGCAGTGTGTGATTCTTAACTGGATCCTGAACCAGGAAAAAAAAAAAGTGTCATTATGGACATTACTCTGATGACTAGAAAGGGGCCAGTGTGACTGGAGTGATCAAGGGAGACAGATGACGGAGAGGGGGCTCAGGGGCAGTGGCACAGGGTCTGGTGGCCCAAAACCCGCTACCATGTCTCCACTGAGCTCCGGTCTCCCCTACCAAACCGCACGCTTGACTTCTCCGTTTGGAGTTGTGAAAGCATTTTCATCTGAAATGGAACCCGAGGATATACAATGGAATATCTCACGTGTGGGCCCTCAGGAAAACAAAACTTAAGGACAGAGAGACTGATTTACCATAAATGCCAACTCCAAATGTAAAGTTTTCAGAGTTGAGCCCAATCTCTCTACCCCAGGGGAAAATTCCACTGCAGTGGCCCCTATGCCTACCTCAACCGTCTGCCCCCGCCTTGAATAAAAGTCTTCCTTTCCCTGCCCTAGTAAGTGTCAGTACATTATTTTTTTGCTTAACACTGGCAGAATGAATGGATGGATGGATGGACAGACGGATGAACAACCTTTCAAAACCGGGTGTGCCAGCAATTAACTTTGGCTGGGGATGCTGAGCACGGGAGAGGTAGACTGATGGATGGAAGGAAAAAACAAAGGTTCATAGTCAGCAATCGAAGGAGACCAGGGGTGTAGGAAACTCAGCCCGGGGTGAGTTTTTTGCCAACTCCCAGAATAGTGCTGCTTTCTAGAAATAAGGATGTAAGCCACGGGGCACCTGGGTGGCTCAGTGGGTTAAACCGCTGCCTTCAGCTCGGGTCATGATCTCAGGGTCCTGGGATCAAGTCCCGAATTGGGCTCTCTGCTCAGCGGGGAGCCTGCTTCCCTCTCTCTCTCTCTCTGCCTGCCTCTCTGCCTACCTGTGATCTTTCTCTATCAAAAAAAATAAATAAAATCTTAAAAAAATTTTAAAAAAAGGATGTAAGCCACAAAGGAAACCATGCAGATGATTTTTAATTCTCTATCGTGAAAGAAAAAAAAAATATTCTGACATTTGTTAAAATGGGAAGGAAGGCTTGACTCAAGACTATGGTATCCCAGGAATCCCAGTAGGGGAGAGACGCCGGGGTCAACTCAGCACGCAACCGGGCAAGTGGGGATTCACAGGCAAGAGGCAGAAGGACGGGGGTCCGTGCAAGGCACGTAAGTAAAAGGAAACATTGAGGGGAGGGGAGAGGATTCTCGCTGAGCTGACCTAAAAGGGTTCTTGCTAAAGGCAGGTCAAGGATTTGAACGTTGAAAGTGGGGGATGAGGAAGCTGATGAGATGTCAAGAACCGGGGATTCTCCATAAACTGACTTAGCCGTGTCCTGGCTCAGACTGGGGTACATAGACTTGTACAGAGGGGGACACAGAAGGCCAAGGTCAAGAGAAGAGGGATGGACCTGAGGGGCCTGATGAAAATGTGCTTAGGGAGAGAATTTTTTGTCATTACTAGCCATGTTTTCTTAAAAAGTGAAGAAGAAACAGATGATGTTAATTCTAAAGCTGTATTACATCAAACCCGACATTTTCAAAATATTATCATTTTGACTTATACAAAATGTTTTAAAAAGGTATCAATGAGAAATTTTACATTCCTTTCCTTTATTTTTTTCTTTTCTTTTTTTTTCTTTTTAGATTTTATTTGAGAGAGAGAACATGCGCTCATGAGTGGGGGGAGGGGCGGAAGGCGAGGGAGAAGCAGGCTCCCCACTAAGCAGGGAGCCCCACACGGAGCTCCCTCCCAGGATCCCGGGATCAGGGCCTGCGCTGAAGGCAGACGCTTAACAGACTGAGCGGCCTGGGAGCCCTGCTACTTTATTTTTCTAACTAAGCCTTTATTTTATGCTTAGGACACATCTCCGTTTGGAGCAGGCACAAAGCAAGCGCTCAGGGGCCACTGCGCGCGAGGGGCTGCACTGGGGACCCTGCAGCTCTAGCCCATGGACCCAAACCTCAGGTACAGCCTAGAGAGAACCCGCGGTCCATCAGAGGGGGACCGGGGAGACCAGACAAGCTGGCAAGAGAGGGACCCGCCCCCATCAAGCTGAGAGGGCTGGACCATGGCCAGGAAGAAAGGATCTGTCCATTGCAGACACCCTCCACTCTTGCCTACTGGGAGCAAAGCAGCACTCACCGGAAGAACCAGATCCCTCCTCCCCTCCTTCCAGGAGCAAGCACCTACCAGCGGCAGACCTTCAGGCAGGAGATACCAGAAATCCAGCCACCTCTTGATTCCTCTGCAGCGCACCTGCCTCCAGCGTAGTCCCAGCTGGTTTCACGCCAGCTTCCTTCCCTCACTCACCGGCCCCAATCCCTTTCCTTCCACATCCCTGACTTGCCCCGACCTTACCTATTAGCATCCTTTGGTTACTGTCTGTCCCTGCTCCGGATCCATGTCTGTTCTGATGAACCAGAAAGAGGCTGTTAACTTGGGTGCATGTCCTACACGCCCTGACTCCGTTTCCTCATCTGGAAAGCATGGCTCCCATGTTGCCGGGTTAAAGAGAGCCTTGAACGAGCTAATATCTTCCTGAATTCCTTCCCTGCATGGCCCAACTGTAACAAGCACTCAACAAACGGCAGCTGTGGTTACCTTTCTCACTTTCCCCCTCCCGACCCCACACATCCTAGCGGATCCAGAATACCCCAGCTCCTCACCAACCTGGCCTCAGAGCTTTCTCTCTCGGGCCTGTCCGACCATGTGACCCAGACGTGGGACATTTCCCGTCACTCCAGAGCAAAGCCTTTTCCCTGCGTCCATGTCAGTGATAAACCCATGAGCTGTCCATTTTCTCTACTGCAGGTTTCACTCCAGACCCTTCTGTAGGTACTAATCGGAGGCACCGTTAATTTCTTTTCTTTAACCACCTGAATCCCCTGCACTGTGATGCATTCACCCCATTCCCAGAAGCCTGCCTACCAGCACATCTGCCAAGGTCTTTAAAACGTATCCGAGGGGCACCTGGGTGGCTCAGTCAGTTAAGCATCTGCCTTCAGCTCAGGTCATGATCCCAGGGTCTTAGAATGGAGCCCTGCATCGGGTTCCTTGCTCAATGGGAAGCCTACTCCCCCCTCTCCTGCTCTCCTGGCTCCTATTCCCTCTCTGTCTCTCTCTCTGTCAGATAAATAAATAAAATCTTTAAAAATGATAAAAAATAAAAAAAGGGGGGTTCATAAGACAATGGTGAATGTTTGACAGTGGTTGAAGTGAGGAGATACAGATATGGGGGTTCCTTATACTCTTCTCCCTCATTTCATCTAGGTTTGAAGTTTTCCAGAATGGAAATATTTTTTTTTTTTTTTTTTTTTTTCAGAATGGAAATATTTTTTAAACTAACATGAATCTTCTTAAAATCAAAATAATAAATAAATACATAAAACCTATCCACAAGTGGGCGGCTTCTCACCACGCCCCTAGTCCAGCCTCCATCACCTTCCTCCTGGATGACGCAGGAGCTTCCTACTGGCCTCCTACTGGGAGCCTTCCATCCTTTCTGCCTCCTGGTCTGTTCACTGTGCAGCCAGAGAGAGGCTGCTAAAAATAAGAACAGAGCCCAATCAGCCAGAGCTCTACGGCCCTGCATTGATGTCAGAGTAAAAGCCAAAGAGCTTATGAGGACCTACTGATATGTCCCCCCACCCCACCAGGTGTCCCTCCCCTAGTCCCTTCTCTCTCCCTCAGTCAGCCACTCTGATCTCTGTGCTGTTTCTCCAACATGCTCCTGCCTCGGGGCCCTTGCACTGGCTGTTCCACTGCCTAGAACATCCTTTCACCAAATATCTCCACGATCCCACCGTCACCTCAGTCACTCATCTGCTCAGGTGTCACTTCTTCAAGGACCACCCCCAGGTGGAATTATTAATGCAAAACTTTCTGCAAGATGACGTCACAGTGTAAACATCTGGTAGACGGTGGAATGAAATGTTGTGATAATTCTTGTCTAAATACGATTTTTTAAAAAAAACTTTTATGATTTTATTTATTTGAGAGAGAGAAAGCATGAGCAGGGGGGAGGGGCAGAGGGAGAGGGAGAAGCAGTTACTCCGCTGAGTGGGGAGCATAATCCAGAATTCGATCCCAGGATCCTGGGATCATAACCTGAGCTGAAGGCAGACGCTTAACTGACTGAGCTGACCAGGTGCCCTAAATATAATTAATAATTATGATTATTTCCATAATGAATGAATGAATGAATGATTATTGATCTTTTGTTGGGAGTGGGGATCATGCACCCAAGAGAACTGTAAAAATGCTGGTCCCTCTCCCTGAAAAATGCAAACACACACATGCAACATTACACCTGTGTAAGTCACAGTGCAATTACTGTCATCAACAATGGCTTTTACTGAGCACTTACTGTGAGGGACCTTGTGCTGAGCATTTCTACAAATAGTAATACCTTTAATCCTCAAAGGACCCCCTACGGACTTCACCCACGCAGTGTTCAGGAGGAGGAGGAGGAGGAAGAAGAGGAGAAGGAAGATGTAGGCAGAGGAAGAGCAGGTCCCTGTAGGGCCATGGTCTGACTTTGATGATGCCACATACCTTTGGAAGCACTTAGAGGCTAAAGGCACCTTAATATCCATGTTATGCAAATGCTTCTAGAGGAAAATCTGCATTGCCAGCACCTGAATTTGCCACCCACCATAAGATCTTCCCCATGCTTGTCCCTCTGAGCTAACAGAGTAAGCAGATCCCTGGCGTAGCCTTGCCACACTGAGGCTGGGAAGAAGTCATTGAGGTACAAACTCCTCCCACCACTGGCCAGCTGTGTGGGCTTCTCTGAGCCTCAGTCTCCTCATCTGTAAAGTGGGAATGACAGTAATAAAACCTTCCTCCAAAGGTTCTTGTAAGGACTCCATGAGAAGGACTGTGGGCGATGCTTCCCCCACACTGTCTGTGCTCGGTAGATGTGAGCTGCTGTTTTCACTGGCATAAGCTAGGAGGCAGGGTTTCTCAGATCAGATGCTTTTTAGTGTCCTCCCTTGCTCCCTAAAGACCCTACCCATGCTTCTAGCTTTAGTTCACTCTGTACCTCTCCCTTCCACATACCCTGCATTCCATCAAAACTGGCCTATACACCGTATACCTGGTGATGGGTACCCCAGGACCTTTGTTTATGCTTCCATCTCAAGAGAGCTTATGGTAGAGTGGAGAGACACGAGCATCAGAATCTAACAACACATTAAAATGGATCCCAGCCTGGACGCCTGGGTGGCTCAGTCGGTTAAGTGGCTGTCTTCGGCTCAGGTCATGATCCCAGAGTCCTAGGATTGAGTCCTGCATCAGGCTCCTTGCTCAGTAGAGAGCCTGCTTCCCCTCTCCCTCTGCCTGCCACTCTGCCTACTTGTGTTCTCTCTCTCTCTGTCAAAAGAATAAGTAAAATCTTTATAAAAAAAAAAGGATCCTGACCTAACCTCCTGACTGCTTAGCAAGTGAGAAAATCTCTCTGCGCTTCAGTTTCTCCAATGTAGCACCGAGCGGATAATGTCAACCTTATAATGACTGAGGACTGAGGGGAGGGGAGGCTCATCTGGATCATGGAGGTGTGATGATAAGTATCATTATTAGAGTGAAAAAAATAACATTACTAATGATAAAACTAGATGTTAACGAATGTTATATTACATTATATATAATTACAAAAGAGATTATTACAATATAATAATAATATAATTATATATAAGAAAATATTAATAGATAATACAATATATAATTATTACAGTAAAAGATTGGTAATGTTATAATAGATGTTAATTATATGTAGATGTTATGTACTATATGCAGTATGTAATACATATTTTCAATATGTAATAATAACTATAAAATAATATTAATGTTAATAGATGTTAATTAGTTATTACCTTATATATTATAGTCATACATATTCATAATATATAATATATAATATAAAACTGATCTATTATGATATAACTGATCTATTGTGTTTATTATATATGATATGTTTATTGTATATTTATTATATATGATTGTGATTTAATTTTTAAGTATACAATAAATTCTATTATATAAACATAGGCTAGTATTGATCATATAAATATTAAATGCTGTTATAGTGTTAATAAGCATTTATCACGTGCCCAGCACTCTTCCAAATCTCTACAGCTATTAAGTCACAGAATTCTCACACCAGCTCTTGCATGTCAGTGTCATTAAAAAAAAACCCATTTTACAGATGAGCAGACCGAGGTAAGTGGAGGCAGAGCACTTACCAGGGTCATGTAACCCGGAAGTGTCTTCGTGGGGTTTCGAAGCTTGGCAGTGAACCACTAAATCATCCCTGCCGGAGGGACCCCTGCGTGTTTCTGCAGCAATGGATGCGTCTGGTACCATCTTCCAGCTGTCCTGTACCGCTACCAAGCACTGGAAATGTGGCTACTGTGGTTGAGGGACTTAATTTTTATTTTTATCTAATTTTTATTAATTTAAATTTAAATAGCCACAGGTGACTAGAGGCTGTTTCGTTGAGAAGCACAGCTCTGGGCCCTTCCTTTAGCCACTACTCCCCACCCCCGGGATATAGAACGCCCAGGATTGAGCTAACCCAGCCATAGCAGAGTGTTCTTTTTACTATAGGAAGAAGGAATTTTTCCCGTGTTCCTAGGAATCTAAGGCTCCCATTTCCCACTTGACTTGAAGATGCTAATGCTTAGTGAATATTTCACCTTCCCCCTATCTTTTTTAAAAGATTTTATTTATTTATTTGAGATAGGGAGAGAGCAACTAGCAGGGGAGAAGGGCAGAAGAAGAGGGAGAAGCAGGGACCACTCCCACCCCCCCATGCGGGGCTGGATCCCAGGACCCTAGGTATGCGACCCAAGCAGAAGGCAGACCCTTAACCCACTGAGCCACCCCGGCACCCTCACCTTCCCTTAAACTTTATTGCAAGAAGAAACAACAGCGCAACTAAGAAGAGGAGGGGGGTTGGGTGCCCTGAGTCAGCATCCAGGAGGCAACAGGGAGTGGTGGGGACTGTGGCAAGCTGGAGAGCTTCTCCTGCTCCATCTAAGGGGACCGGTGCTTCTCTGTTCTCCTGGGAGCTGCACCCAGGATGGCTGAAACTTCAAACTTTTTAAAGGAAGTTGGAAACTGGAAACACTATGAATTAGAGGATTGTAAAATATTGGCGGTCCCAGGCCTGAGTCAAGCCCTGGGTCATCATTCGAAAACCTGATTTGCATCAGTGGGTTTCAATCCTAGCTGTGCATGAAAATCTCTCTCTCTCTCTCAGTGTCTCTCTGTGTCTTTATCTCTCCCTTTTTTCATCTGTCACGTCTCATATCTGTCACTCCCAAAGGGGATAACTATAAGCCCGTCTGTAGGGCCATTCTTCATCTCTTCATTTTCACTGACTTCTGAGCCCTGAAGTAGATAAATGGCTTCTTGGCAGGTCTTGGAAAGGCTCAAACTGAGCAGTCCTAATCCTAACCAAACAGGATTTGTCACGATCATGAGTTTACAGAGCTGTAGAAAACCTCCACCTAATTTCCTGCAAGATCACAAAAGCAGCCGTGCTGGGGGAAAAAGCAATAAAACTGTGTTGACAGGAATGGGGGGCCCCTCGTCCCACCCACCCCACCCCACCCTCCAGTGCATTTGCGGGGCAGGGAGCCTTTCTTCCCTCTGAAATTGAAGGGGGAATTAAAAGGGCTAGAACAAATAAAAGCTTTAGCATGGTAATTTTCTGGCTCTGAGCCAAGGACTGTCCTGCTCGCTTGCTTTCTCTCTCTCTGGGCTCTAAGTCTCCTTTAAAAGGAAACTTGGTTTTCAAGATTCCAACTCCTCAAGGACAGACCAGATCTCGCTTCCTGATGAGGTTTCTGTTCATTCTATTTGATCGGACCTCTGAGCTCTGAAATGGAGAGATGGGAGGCGGGGGTGTCTGAGAAGCCCTGCCCAGAACAGTCTCCCTGTCCCTTTTGCCAGCCAGGCTCTCTGACAGAAGCCCTGTCCAGAGCACAGAAGGGGGCTTGGAGCTGCCCTTCTCAGCTCAGAAACTTGCCGCCCACCTGTCCACCCAGCCAATAACAACGAAGGGAGCTTGGGGCACCTGGGTGGCTAAGTTGGTTAAGCATCTGCCTCTTGCTCAGATCACGATCCCAGGATCTTGGGATTGAATCCAGCTGAGTCTCCCTAATCTACTTACTGGGGAGTCTGCTTCTCCCTCTCCCCCTGCTCCTGCTCTCTTGGTCTCTCTCTCTCAAATAAAGAAATACATTTTTAAAAAAATGTACCAAGCTAATATATGCTAAATATATGCTAGAAGCTAACGATTAGAAGAGTCCCCCGTTATCTGCTGGTGGGGGTTGGGGGATACAGGGTATGTTCCCAAACCCCGCGGGGATGCCTAACACCCAAACTGTAGGGGGTACCAAAGCCCGTCTGTACGTGCTTATGTGTGATAAAGTTTAAATTCTAGATTAGGGAAGTAAGAGATTAACAGCAACATTTTTTAAAGATTTATTTATTTATTTGAGCAAGGACGAGAAAGAGAGCACAAGCGGGAGGGGCGGTGGAGAGGAAGAGGGGGTCTCAGGCAGACTCCATGCTGGGCGGGGAACCCAATGTGGGGCTCCAGCTCACAACCCTGAGATCAGGACCCAAGCTGAAACCAGGAGTCAGGGGCTTAACTGATTGTACCACCCGGGTGCCCCTAATAGCAACATTAATAGAAACAGAGCAATGACAATATACTGTAGTAAAAGTTATGGGCTTTTTCTCAAAATATCCTACTGGGCTGTACTTACCCTTCCTGTGATAACGGAGGAGGGTACAATGCTAACCTTCCCACCACCGGTCAGAAGAGGGATCAGGGGCGCCTGGGTGGCTCAGTGGGTTAAGCAGCTGCCTTCAGCTCAGGTTGTAATCTCAGGGTCCTAGGATCAAGTCCCGCATCCGGCTCTCTGCTCAGCAGGGGGACCTGCTTCTCTCTCTCTCTCTCTCTCTCTCTCTGCCTGCCTCTCTGCCTACTTGTGATCTCTCTCTGTCAGATAAATAAATAAAATCTTAAAAAAAAAAAAAGAGGGATCACCTGCCTCCCCCACGTGGTTGCCCGTGGGGAACTGCAACCTTGAGAAGCAGAACCGCAGATAAGGGGAAACTCCTGAAGGTGATTATTATTGCTGTCACAATAAAAACCGTGAACACTCACACAGTTCCTATTCTGTGTCACTTACATGTTCTAGGCGTTGTTATATTGAGTCCGTATTGAGACTCTTTGATTTTCCCCATTTTATGCAGGTTCAGAGAGGCATCAAGTCACACAGCTGAGCTGGGATTTGAACCTGGACTGTCCGGCCGCAAACCAGTGCTCTTCCCTATGCTACATCTCACTGCCTTCATGGAATACAGGGTCTAGTGCAGGGCGCAGAACCGTTAAGCAAACAAGGTAGTTTCAGACATTTCAATGCTCTGAAGATACAAAAACAGGGCATTTTCCTATATTCTTTTTGTGAGAGTTCACACCAGCCTTAGGGAGAGCTAGAGAGAGAACACTCAGGCAGAATGAGTAGCAAGTGCAAAGGCCCTGTGGCCCAAACCTCTCCAGAAACAGCAGAGGCCAGTGTAGCTGGAGGAAGGAGCTGACAGGCAGGAGAGCAGAATGTACCAGTTGTAGGGCATGTGAGGAGTTAGCATTTTATCTGGAGGACAGGAACCTGGGAGCATAAGCGGAGAGCAGGAGGTGGTTTTACAAGAAACCCGGGTCCCCTTTTATGCTTCATTTGCTTCACCCCAGGCCCTTATAATTGTTGCTCCTGTAAAACCTAATTCCTGTGAATTCTTTGCTGTGCCCCGAATGACAAAAACAGGGCAAAGCACCCCCAATCCTCCCCTCTCTGCTCTTGTGTATACGTTCCTTGGACTTTATATTCTGGACGTATCTGTGTAAGGACAAATAAAAATGAACAATTAGAGTTTTCATCTCCCTGCCTCCCAGTTTCTGTGAGAGGGGAAGAGACTAACTTCAGTGGCTTCCTTGCTCCAAACTGCAAACCCACCTCTTGGCATAACGATGGCAAAAGTTTGGTTTTCCTGGGCATAGAGCCAATGCCCTAGCATAGAGGGTCACCTCAATTGCGAGAATCTCAGGTGACCTATGGTGCTGTTGAGTCCTCTAACTTGAGGATTAATCACCATTTCTCTTGAAAACACGCATGTAATGGGTTACATCTGGTTGGCAGTGTGGAAAGGTGGCATTCCTAGGGTGCCTGGGTGACTCCGTCAGTTAGGCTTCTGACTCTTGATCTCAGCTCAGGTCTTGATCTCAGGGCGGTGAGTTCGAGCCCCGTACTGGACCCCACTCTGGGCGTGGAGCCTACTTTAAAAAAAAAATTTTAAAGGTGGCATTCTTTTCTGCTTCGCAGTCTCTGAACAGATTGCCTGTCAAGTGCATCACGTTCTGGTTTAATGCTTATGATTTAAGGTTTTTTATTCTATTTCCCCAACATCCGCATGTCAGATCCTACTTTTTTCTAACCTATAAGGGATGGCCCAGGTTGTTGGTATAATTTCACAGAAGCACACTGGGCTCTGTCTTTAATTCTGCATTAAAATCCCGTAGGGCCCTGGACAAGGCATTCAACTTCTCTGTGTCTGTGTTTCCGCTTCGGTAAATTAGGGTTATGTATGACAGCACCCATCGGGGGGTCACGGGCAAGACTCATGGGCCAAGAGGCTTAGCACACATCCCAGCGCAAAGTTAACAGTGTTAGCTGATAATACTTATACCGCCGGTATTTTAGGATTGCTCATGCCTACTGGATTAGCACTACTTCAAACCCCGATATTAATAACACTGGAATGATGTCCACATTCTCAACAAAAGCTAACACCTAGTTTTGACCCATATGGCAGACACCGGATCAATTCCTTTTTTTTTTTTTTAATTTTGGTAAAATATACATAACGTAAAATTGGCCACCTTAACCATTTGTAAGTGTCCAGTTCAATGGCATTAAGCACGATCATTAAACAAATAGTTGTGTGACCATCACCACCATTGACATCTCTAGAACTTTTTTGTCATCCCAACCTGAGACTCTGTCTCCATTAAACACTGACTCCCTACTTCCTGTCCTCCAGCCCCTGGCTCCCACCATCCACTTTCTGTCTGTATGAATGTTACCTCTATGGGGTCCTCCTGTGAGCACATTCCCACAGTATCTGCTCTGTTGTGTCTTAACTCACTGAGCATGATGTCCCCAGGTCCATCCAAACTACAGATATGTCAGGATTTCCTTCCTTTTTTTTTTTTTAATTCACATATAATTAACATACAGTGTTATATTAGTTTCAGGTGTGCAATATAGTGATTCAACAATCCTGTGCATTCTTCAGCAATCGTCACAATGTGTACTCTTAATCACTATGCCTCTGCATTCCCCCCCCCCCGCCCCGCCTCCCCTCTGGTAACCACCAGCTTGTTCTCTGTAGTTAAGAGTCTGTTCTCTGCTGGTTTCTTTCTCTTTGTTTGCTTCTTAAATTCCACACATGAGTGAGATCATATGGTATTTGTGCTTCTCTGACTGACTAATTTCACTTAGCCTAATGTTTTCCAGATCCATCCATGTTGTTGGAAGTGGCAAGATTTCATTTTTCTGTGTGTAGCTGTCCAGTTTCCCCAGCCCTATTTGTTGAAGAGACTGGTTTTTTTCCCCCACTGCACATTCTTGCCTTCTTTGTCAGAGATTAGTTGACCAAAAAAGCATAGATCTATTTCTGGATTCTCTGTTCCATTCCATTGATTTACATTTGTGCCAGAATCATACTGTTTTGATGACTACAACACTGTAATATGATAGTTTTGTAGCATTGTAGTATCTAGCTCCTAAAGGAGAACAGACAAAACCCAAAGCCAGTAGAATGAAAGAAATAATAAAGATTACAGCAGAAATAAATGAAATAGAGACTAAAAAAACAAAAACAAAAACAAAATCAAAAACAAAACAAAACAAACAAAAAAATAAAATAGACCAAACCAAGATCTGGTTCTTTAAACAGTAGGTTTAAAGGTCAAAGAAATTGATAAATCTTTAGCCAAACTGGTAGAAGAATTTTGTCTTTAAGTAAAAAAAGCAGAGAGAGAGGACTCAAATACAATCAGAAATGAAAAAGGAGAAATAATAACACTACAGAAATACAAAGCAGTATAAGAAACTACTATGAAAAATTATATGCCAACAAATGGGACAACCTAGAAAAACTGGATAAATTCCTAGAAACATATAACCTTCCAAAAGTGAATCATATTGGGGCGCCTGGGTGGCTCTGTGGTTAAACATCTGCTTTCAGCTCAGGTCATGATCCTAAGGTCCTGGGATCAAGCCCCGCATCAGGCCCCCCACTTAGCAGAAAGCCTGCTTCTCCCTCTCCGACTCTCCCTGCCTGTAGTCCCTCTCTTGCTGTATCTCTTTCTGTGGCAAATAAATAAATATAATATTTAAAAACAAAGTGAATCAGGAAGAAATAGAAAATGTGAACAAACCAATTACTAGTAATGAAATTGAAGCAGTAATTAAAAAAGAAAAAACAACTCCCAAAAGTCCAGGATCCAATGGCACCACAGGTGAATTATACTAAACATTTATTTTTTTTTTAAGATTTTATTTATTTATTTGACAGAGATTACAAGGAGGCAGAGAGGCAGAGAGAGAGAGGAGGAAGCAGGCTCCCTGCTGAGCAGAGAGCCTGATGTGGGGCTTGATCCCAATGACCCTGGGATCATGACCTGAGCTGAAGCAAGAGGCTTTAACCCACTGAGCCACCCAGGCGCCCCTATACTAAACATTTAAAGAAGAGTTCATATCTATTTTCTTAAACTATTCAAAAAAAAAATAGAGGAGGAAGATAAGCTTCCAAGTTCATTCTGAGGCCAGCATTACCCTGATACCAAAACCAGATAAAGGCATGACAAAAAAAGACAACTATAGACCAGAGTCTCTGATGAACACAGATGCAAAAACCCTCAACAAAATATTAGCAAATTGAATCCAACAATACATGACAAAAACTATTCACTATGATCAAATGAGATTTATTTCAGGGATGCAAGCGCGGTTCAATATGTGCAAATCAATCAATATGATACATCACATTAACAAGAGAGAAGATAAAAACCCATATGATCATCTCAAAAAATGCAGAAAAGGCATTTGACAAAGTTTCACACCCATTCATGATAAAAATCCTTAACACAGTAGGTTTTTAAAATTTTTTTTTAACAGACTCTCTCTTTTTTTAAAGATTTTATTTATTTATTTGACAGACAGAGATCACAAGTAGGCAGAGAGGCAGGCAGAGAGAGAGAGAGAAGGAAGCAGGCTCCCTGCCGAGCAGAGAGCCCGACCAGGGGCTCGATTCCAGGACCCGGAGATCATGACCTGAGTTGAAGGCAGAGGCTTTACCACACTGAGCCACCCAGGTGCCCCGGTTTTTAAAAATTTTTTTTAAAAGATTTTATTTATTTATTTGACAGAGAGAAAGATCACAAGTAGGCAAGTAGGCAGAGAGGCAGGCAGAGAGAGAGGAGGAAGCAGGCTCCCGGCTGAGCAGAGAGCCTGATGTGGGGCTCGATCCCAGGACCCTGAGCCGAAGGCAGAGGCTTAACCCACTGAGCCATCCAGGCACTCCAACACAGTAGGTTTAAAGGGGACATATTACAGTGTAATATAGGCCTTAAATGAAAAGCCCACAGCTAACATCATGCTCAGTGCTAAAAGACTGAGAGTTTTTCCTCTCTTCTCAGGAACAAGACAAGGATGTCCATTCTTACCACTGTTATTCAACATACTACTGGGAGTCATAGCTACAGCAATTAGACAAGAAAAAGAAATGAAAGGCATCCGAATTGGTAAGGGAGAAGTAAAACTCTCACTATTTGCAGATGACATGACACTATAAATAGAAAGCTCTAAAGACGCCACCAAAAAAATACTAGAATTGGTAAATGAATTCAGTGAAGTCACAGGATACAAAATCAATATGCAGAAATCTGTTTAATTTCCATATACTAATAATGAAGTAAGGAAAGAGGAATTAAGAAAATAATCGCATTTAGAGTTGCACCCCCCCGAAATAAAATAGCTTGGAGTAAACTCAATCTAGAAGGTGAAACTCTGAGAGGTAGACTCTGAAAACGATAAAGCATTGATGAAAGAAACTGAAGATGACACAGATGGAAAGATTGGGATTGGGAGAAGAAAATATTGCTAACATTTCCATACTACCCAAAGCAATACAGGTTTAATTCTAATTCCTATCCCAATACCAACAGCATTTTTCATAGAACTAGAACAAACAATTCCAACATTTGTATGGAACCACAAAAGACCCCCAAGAGGCAAAGCAATCTTGAAAAAAGAACAAAGCTAAAGGTATCACAATCCCCAGACTTCAAGATAGACTACAAAAGATTCCCCGCCCTTTTTAAGGCTGAATAATATTCCCTTCTCTATGAATATATCTTATATACATCCATTCATCTCATTGGTTGATGGACATTTGGCTCCTTCTAACTCCTGGCTATTGTGAGTAACGCTGCTTTGAACATGGCGGCAAGATCTGCTCATGGCCTCACTTTCAACACTTGTGTGTGTATATGTGCCCAGAGGCAGAATTGCAGGATGATATGGTATTTCTAGTTTTAATTTTCTGAGAACCCTCCATCCCATTTTCATAGTGGCTACCTTATTCATTCCAGCATGCATAAGGGTTCTAGGTTCTAGCTTCTTCTCAGGAACACTTGTCCTTTGGGGTTTTTAGAAATTTAGGTATTTGTTTTTATAGTAGTTGTGTGAATGGGTGTGAAGTAAGGGGGCTGATTCTTGATAAGCCACGTCATCCCACACCAGACCCACTGTCCCAGAAACTGGGTTTTCATAAGCCCAGGAGGGGTTACTGTGCCCTCAAGTCTGGAATCTCTCCAATAAAGGGTCCTTCCTTCTCTCACTTCTCTCCACGCAAATGAAGGTTCTGGGGGTGGGTTGGGGGAGAGCCCACCCTCGCTCAGGTTTCCTTTGACTGAAGCCTCAGCCTCTAGAGGTGGGACCCCCAGCCCCTGCCTCAGGCCAGGCCAGTGAAAGAGACTCTCTGCCTGCAGAGCCTTCTTCTAGAGCTCGCCAGAAACCCCACCTTCTTGGGGAAGGTTCCCACCCACCCCCCACCTCAGCATACTTCAGCTACCTTTACCTCCCCAACACCTGGGTTACGGCCTGAATTATCTCCCTGCCAAATTCATACATTGAAGTCCTAATTCCTGTACTTCTCAGAATGTAACTTTATTTGAACTTTTTGTGGGGGCGGGAGACGGTGTGTGGAGGGGAAGAGGGAGAGAGAGAGAGAGAGACTTTCTTTTAAGCTTTTATTTATTTGAGAGACAGAGAGAACAAGCAGGGGGGGCGACAGGGAGGGGGAGAAGCAGACTCCCACAGAGCAGGGAGCCCTATGCGGGGCTCGATCCCAGGACCCTGGGATCATGACCTGTGTGGAAGGCAGACCCTTAACTGACTGAGCCACATGGGCATCCCAGAGAGACAGACTCTTAAGCAGGTTCCAGGCCCAGCATGGAGCCTGACCTACGCGAGGCTCCATCTCTCGACCATGAGTGAAGTCGTGACCTGAGCTGAAATCAAGAGTCAGATGCTCAACCGACGGAGCCACCCAGGTGCCCTGAATGTGAACTCATTTGAAAACAGGGTTGTCGTCGATGCCACTGATTAAATTAGGATGACGTCACCCTGCAGCAAGGTGGGCCTCTGATCCAACATGACTGCGTCATTCTGAGAAGGAGAAATCTGGACCCAGACAGGCTGAAAGCAGCGGTTGGAGGGAGACTTCAGAAGCCTGGGAACGCCAGGGATTGCCAGTTCACCACCAGAAGCTGGGAGACGGCCCAGAGCAGACTCCCCCTCGGAGCCCCTAAGAAGGAACCAGCCCTGCTAACACGTCAGCTCAGACTCCTGCCCTCCAGGACGGCAAGACAATTCATTTCTGCTGTTTAAGCTGCTGTCCTTGGCGAGGCAGCCCCAGGCAGCTCCCCCAGCTCCCAGAGCCCTTGTATGTCCTCCTGTCCTCTCCGGCTTCCGTTTTCCCTGCGAGTGTGTGCTGTGGCCGCACAGCCTGCACGGGTGCGTGGCAGGGACTCAACAAGGGACCACTGAGTGACCGAGTGGCCAGGCGCCCCCTCTCCTGCTGTGCGGTCCTAAGAAAATTCCTCTAAACCTCAGTTTTCTCCTCAGTAAAACGGGGTCACCAGCGAAGCAGTATCTCTAACCCAACACGCCGTTTCTCCTCCAGCCCACGTGGAAAATGTGGTCGCCTCTGGATGCCACACAAAGAGGGTCCCATTCGTGCCCCCACCTCACCCACGCATGCCCTTTCCCCCTCACGACGGCGAGGTCACTGGTTACGGACCAGGCATTATCTCCGTGACCCCATCCAGCCCTTCCAACATGCCCTACAAACTGCTGTTATCACGGTCACGCTCATTTTACGGATGGGAACACTGAGGCCCAAAGTCAAGTGGCTTTAGGGATCCCAGCCAGGGAAGGTGGGTTCAACCCCCAAACTCGAGCTTTCGGACACTGTGCTTCCCACCTCCAGCCAGGCTGCCCCAGGTCACAAGATAAATATTCACGGAGGGCCTACTATGTGCCGGGCCCCATCCCAGGCACTAGAGAGCAAAACTGCCCTCATGGGGCTCACAGGATGTAGGGAGAGATAGACAAACAAGTAAATAAATAATGGTAGAATATAATGACAGGTGCAGAGCTGGAGAGTACGGGGGGAAAAGGGGGTTGAATGGTCTCTTGGTGACGTGTTTAGAAACATGAAAGAGGAGGTGGTTGGGTGGAGACCAGGCAGGAAAGGGAGACGAGGGCCATGGACACTGACCGCCATCTGAGAAGAACCCAGGGCCCTTGCACACCCATGTCCCCTCTTTCCCAGAGGACCAGAACCCGGAGAGGCCCTTACCTGTGGGCAGCAGGCATCTGAGCACCAGCAGCACCAGGAGCCAATGCTGGCCTCCAGGGGGGCCCTGCCATGGGCCAGCCATTCAAGGCATCAGGAAAGCGTGGGGGCCTTGCTCTGAAGTGCCACTCCTTGCCCTTGGTGCAGCCCCCAAGCCGAGCCCACAGACATGACCAGAGCCCCTTCCCCAGGGCCCGGCAGCCAGGTGGCTGAGATCCGGCGAGTATCGAATGTGCCTGGTCCGCCTAATCCCTCTGAGGCTGGGTGGGGCTGGGAAGGGCCCCTTCTTCTGTTCCCAGGGCCCGATTGGCTCCCTGGGCCCTTGGCTCAGCCTGTCTGGTTCCCAGGAAGACAGGGACCCAGGGGGAGCACCCAGGTGTCCGTAGGCCTGCTCTGGCCTAGCCCCAGACCCGGAGCTACCATCATGACTATCGGGGGCCAAAGGTACGTCTGCCCCCTCCCCAGTAACAGTTTCTTAAATCATATCTTTCAACCACTTTGGTATAAGGGTATATATAATTCACAGCAAAGGAGTTTTGTTTTTTTTTCCCCCCTCTTCTGATTTTAAAAGATGAAAATATTTTTGTGAGCCCCTGAAGGTATCCTGGGCCCCAGGCCCTGTGCCTTCCAGGCCTGAAGAATGAGTCAGCTCTCATGAGTAAACAAACCCATGAAATCTAGCCCTTCCCAAACCTGTGTCACCCAGGACCTGGTTTAAGAACAAACAGAGAGGTTGAGTGAACTGCCAAAGTCACACAGTGGGTTCGAACGCATGACGGTCCTCTGCCATCCTTTGCTGCCCAAACAGAGAAGGGTGGGGGGGGGGCGTTATCTCAGGCAGCTCAACCTTGTTAAACCTCAGCCTCCTGACCGATAAAATGGGGATAACAGCGGCCCCCTCCTTGGGTAACTCATACAGCTATAATCAGCACCACGGAGAAGTACTTCCCCCACGCGGAGGTTAATCGATCAGAAATACAGGCTCACCAATGTGATGGGTCCCCTGTTATCAACGTGGACAGAAAGGCGGTGACTGTGTTCTCACAATTATTTACTGACTAGTGGCCATGCGCCCAATGACCAGAACTCCCACCAGAACGTGCTGTCAGCACATCTCAGGTTTCATAGGCACGAGTCACTGGGATCTCCATTCAGTGGGTTTCAGGATCTGCATGTCTGACAGGCTCCTGGGTGGTGTCAGTGCTGCTGGTCCCAGGACCCAGCTGGATTAGCCAGAGTTGTCTCCATTTTACAGAGGAGGCAAACTGAGGCCCAGGAAGCTGGCCCCGGCTCACACGGCCAGCGAGGGTCAGGGCTGGAATGACACCAGATCTGGTTGCAGAGTCTCCTGGTAGCCGGGCTCTGCACACTTCCCAGCTGGAGGCTGCTCGCGAAGGGCCAGAACATGGGGCGGGAGACTTGCACTTTGTCCTAAAGTCTCCGGACAGGTGCCGAGGAGTTTTAAACCGAGCAGTAGCAGGGAATGGTTGGGATTCTAGAAAAAGCCCCTCAAGACCTTGTTAAGGAAGGTCTGGAAAGAGAAATCCCATCAGTGAAGGGGCCAGGGGGGCGTAAGTCAGGAAAGTGTGGTTCGAGTCCTAGTGGTGGGGATGGAGGGAAGGGAGGAGACGCCAGGTGGGTGGGGCAGGGGGGCGACTTGGATGGTGATGGGGGAGGAGGGCAGAAGGGAGGAGGAGGACTGCAGGACAGCAGGGGTGAGAGGTAACCCTGTGCTTCTGTATCCGTCCCCACGCAGCCTTGCCTCTGCTCCCAACTTGGAAACCTTCAGTGGTTTCTCGTGACCCCAGAACAGGGTCCAGCTCTTTAGTCCGCAAAGCGGACCATGCAGGGGGCACAGAACGTCAGCGTTCTGCAGCCCTTGTCTCTCATTCTTGGTCATTTATGAACGCGGAGCCCCCGTGTGTCTTTTGCACTGGGCCCGTCTGCAAGGAGCGGCGTCTGCTGGCCCCGTGCCCACCTCCCTGCAGGGGCGTCCTCTCTGTCTTACAGGAGCCACTTGGGCAGCAGGCTCGAGCCGTGGAAACCTGTAGTCAATAAACTCTCTCCGTTGTTCTGTCTCCGGGGAATTCTTTTTTTTTTTTTTAATTTTTTCAAATTATTTATTTTCAGAAAAACAGTATTCATTATTCTTTCACCACACCCAGTGCTCCATGCGATCCGTGCCCTCTCTAATGCCCACCACCTGGTTCCCCCAACCTCCCACCCCCCGCCCCTTCAAAACCCTCAGATTGTTTTTCAGAGTCCATAGTCTCTCATGATTCTCCGGTGAATTCTTTCACGGCCTGTGCCACTGGCCTCCGCCTGATGGGGTCACCCCACATGTCTCTCTGTCCGTCCCCACACAATTTTCCTGTATTTCTGAACCTCCTGCCTCCCCCTGAGCCCCATCTGCTGATCTTTCTGTTCCTTCCATCTGGCATGCTGTTCCCTCCACCCGTTTAGCAAACAGCTGCTCATCCTACGAGACCCTAGGATAACCCCCTGACCGACTCAGGAAGCTGCTCGCCCTGTCCCTTATGTCAGTCAGTTCCCTCTGTCCCTTCCCTCTCGGACCAGCTGAGCTCACTTTCTGCACTGATGTGCTCTCACAGCTGCTCTGTTTCAAGCCTGTGAGCCCTGTCCGTCCGTCCATCTGTCTGTCCGTCCAGGCAGCACATCTTTATCGAAGGCCAACTATGTGGTAGGCATTATGCTAGGTACAAGGGACACAACAACCAATGAACAAAACAGAGACCCCTGAGGCAAGCTAATGGGCAAGATCCGGGGCCCCTGGGTGGTTCCGTTAGCTCAGCGGCTGCCTTCAGCTCAGATCCTGATCCTAAGGTCCGGGGTCCAGCCCTGTATCAGGCTCCACGTTTGGGGGTTGGCGGGGGGGTCTGCTCCCTCTCCCTCTGCCCCTCCTCCCTGCTTGTGTTCTCTCTTTCAAATAAATAGATAAATAAATAAAATCTTTAAAAACATCTATCAGCAAGATCATTTCAGGTATCAGTAACTATGAAGGGAGTGAAATTGGGACGAGACAGTGATCAATCAAAGCAGGGGGGCTGCAGAGGGGACACTGTAGACAGGTGGTCAGGATGATACCTACAGAAGACAAAGGTGCAAAATGTACACAGTGCCTGGGGGAAAGCATTGCTGGGAGCAGCAAGTGCAAAGGCCCTGTGGTGGGAACATGCCTAAGGCCAGTGTGGTGGCGGAACGTGGAGTTAGAAGGAGATACAGAGAGAAATGGTGGCATGGGAGCAAGATCTAAGGGACAGAGCTGTGTCATACTGTTCACATCAGTACCCAGCAAAACAGAATGTGCTTGCCGAGTGCATAAATACATGGATGAATAGAAATATTCAGTAAAAAGGGACTTGACATGAGTTGGAGGATCAAGGAGGCCCACCCAGAGGAGGCACTTGATTCCTTTGGGTTACAAATTGCCCACCAGGTTCCGCTTTTCAAATGCAGCCCCCCGGGGCAGGAGTGACCAGTGTCCCTTAACATGGGCAAGTTTTTTAGCCAAACCAGACCCAGAGCCCAGAAGGTCTGAGCAGGTTTCAGCTCCTGGGTCCTCCCACTCCCTTGAGCCCACCAGGAAGCTGTGGCTCCCTCTCTCACCTTGGGGAATGCAGGAACCTGTGCTCAGAAGTGGCATTAGTAACTGAGCCGTCCCATTGTTCTTTTTTTTTTTTTTAAGTTTTTTTTTTTTTTTTTTTCTTTTTTTTATCAGAGAGGGGGGAGAGAGCGAGCACAGGCAGACAGAATGGCAGGCAGAGGCAGAGGGAGAAGCAGGCTCCCTGCCGAGCAAGGAGCCCGATGCGGGACTCGATCCCAGGACCTGAGCCGAAGGCAGCTGCTTAACCAACTGAGCCCCCCAGGCCTCCCCCGTCCCATTGTTCTTAAACTTTGGCCCCACTGTCTCCTCCCCTGCGACCAGGGAAATGCCCTCTGGAGGCTGGGGGAGGGGCCTGACACTACTCAGCATCTCATGATGTAAATGGGTCTGGGTCTGGGTCCAACAGAGCCAGTACCCCAGCGTCAGGCTGAAAGAGAATGGATTCCGTGGGTCTGGGCCTGTGTTTCCAGATTCTGATATATTTGCCACACTCATAGTCCCCCAAGGAAGCCCAGAGGTTAAGAGTATAGGTTCTAGAGCTGATGCCAGAACTCAAATCTTGACTTGGCTCCTTGCTACCTTTGGGTGAGTTCCTCAGCCTCTCTGAGCCTCTGTCTTATCACCTGCCAGTAAGGGTAAGAAAGAGACCGCCTCCTGGGGAAGCGAGGTAAAATGGTCGGATTGACTGGTACATAGCAGACCTGCTCTGCGTGTTGTTTTAATAAATACAAGCAGGAGTAAATGAGAAATCCCGGACCCTGTCCTTCCTGACCTTAGTCCTTGGAATACATTTGATTCTCATCACACTACGGGGAAGGCAGGGCTTACTGTAAGCTCATTACCGCATAAGGAAAGGGATGCTCAGAGCTCAAACATAACGTGGCCACTGAATGCTGCTGCCTCAAAGGGCCAGGCCAGATGCCTGAGAACTGGGGGTCTGACACTCAACTTGGGAGAGCTGCTCTGGGGAAAGCGCAGTGGGGGATGCACCACCCAGGGCTGGGGACTAGGAAGGCCTGGGTTTCTATCCTGCTGTGTGACCTTGGGCAAGTCACTTAACCCCTGTGGGGCTCCATTTCCTGTCTGCAGGGTAAAGATCATTCCTGGCACAGAAGCCAAGAGCTCCATGAGACAAGGTGCCCTACTTAGCCTAGAGCAATGGTTCTCAATGGCGTGACTGTGTGTGTGTGGAGATAAAATTAATTTTATTTATTTTTTAAAATACTTTCTTTTAAAAAAATTTTTAAGGATTTTATTTATTTACTTGCCACAGAGAGAGCAAGCCTGCACAAGCAAAAGGAGAGGCAAGCAGAGGGAGAGGGAGAAGCAGGCTTCCCTGCTGAGCAGGGAGCCCGATGTGGGACTCCATCTCAGGACCTGGGATCATGACTTGAGCTGAAGGCAGATGCTTAATGACTGAGCCCCCCAGGTGTCCCCAGATAAAATTAATTTTAATAGTGTATTTTATTGAACTCAACATGTGGAAAATTAGTTTTGACATAGAATCAACATAAATTACTGAGATATTTTACATTTTTTATACTAATGTCTTCAAAATTCAGTGTGTATTTTATATGCACATCTCAATTCATGTGCTACATTTTCATCAGAATTACTGGATTTACATCTAAGCTTCATGAAATTTACACTTAAAAAAAGTAGATTCTTATACCCACGTTGTTGCCAAATGTAGTCAGAGGTTTTCCAATCCCTGAATTGAGTCTCAATTTTCAAACTTAAGTTAAAATTAACCAAGTTATAAATTCCATTCTGATCCTAGTGGCCACAGGCAGCTTGACCACTGAGCTCCGGTCCATCCAGTGAGAGGCTCAGGAAGTAGCCAGTATGAAGAAAGGAAGATCACGGTGAGCCAGGATGCATTGTGGAATAAATAGCAAACATTTAAACATAAAAATAATAAAAATAGAATTTAAAAGGGGGAGAAGAGGGGCACCTGGGTGGCTCACTCGGTTAAGTGTGGGACTCTTGGTTTCAGCTCAGGTCATGATCTCACGGTCATGGGGTTGAGCCCCACATTGGGGTCTGTGCTCAGCATAGTCTGCTCAAGTTCTCTCTCCCTCTCCCTCCTGCTCTCTCTCTCTCTCCCTCAAATAAATAAATAAAATCTTAAAAAAAAAAAGAGGGAGGAGAGAACCATGTGTTTGATAAGAAATAAAAACACTGAAACAAAAACAAAGCCAGTGTTGTCCACTGACCTTTACGTGTACGTGTGTGTATAGGAAATGTCTGGAAAGATCCACAACCAAGTCTCATGGTCACCCCAGCACGAGATAAAGGAAAGACTTTCACTTCTTCCCAAACACATTTCACTACTGTCTGGATTCTTTGCAGCAAGTACGAGCTCCTTTGGTATATTAATTGACACACTCACCAAATATCACGCAGACACCTACTACGAGCTAGGTCACCTCACCGGTGTCCTGGAGACAGCTCGTCCCGCTCACGAGAGTGATTATCAAGTTGTCAGGGGTTTTGTGAGCGAGTTTTTAAACAACGACATCATTAAAAAATCAACTATATAAGCGTATGATCCAATACATTAAAAACAGAAGTAATAAAGACTCAAAACTCATCACTTCCTTCGTTTTGCCATTATAGGACCCTGACATCATCTACTCTACCTTTAAGGGGAGGCCTCGGACAGAAATATTTAAACCCGTGGGACTGGCCAACCCTACAGATCGGGATCCCCTCCCCCACCTCCCAAGGACGGGGCGTGAAAACCTCACCAGCACACCCCGCCGAGGTCCAGCTGTCCATGTCGGTGTTCGGCAGAAACAAGACAGACAACCTCCTTGTCTTTGTGAAGCTCACACTTTGGAGAGAGCGAAACCGACAAACATCCATGTCCTTCAGGCCGATCAACGGACTTCGAAATTTCTAAGTCACCGGCCTTGTTGACCCCATTGGTATTTTGACAACTTCCCAGACGAGGCAATTGTCATTTATGCCCCCACCCGCCCATGCAAGCTCCTCCTGCATACCCACCCCTCCCCACCTCACCTGGCAACTCAGCTCTGGGGATGATCTTCCAGAAAGCCTTCACTCCCCACCCACCCCCAACATTCAGGCTGGGCTGTGGGCACAGCTCCAGCCAGGGCCTTGTTTGTCTCTGGCATGTTCTCTGGAAGCTCACGGGTAATCCATAAAGGAATGAAGGAAGCCCACGACAGGGAAAGCAGATGCCCGCACCCACGCACCACATCCTTCATTCGCTCAGGCCCAGACAGACATCGCCGCTGAAGCTCGCTGATGTTATTCCCCCAGGAGGAGGAAATTCTTTAACCGCATGTGTTTGCTGGAGGCTTCAAGCCTCCCAAGGCTTTTTTTTTTTTTTTTTAAAGAATTTGCTTCTTTTCTTTTCTTTATTTATTTGACAGAGATCACAAGTAGGCAGAGGAGGAAGCAGGCTCCCCGTGGAGCAGAGAGCCCAATGCGGGGCTCGATTCTAGGACCCTGGCACCATGACCTGAGCTAAAGGCAGAGGCTTTAACCCACTAAGCCACCCAGGTGCCCCCTCCCAAGGCTTTTGATGAAGGGGGTCCCAAAACAGCCCCCACCATCCCTCATCACCCCCACCCTCATCCCCAAACCCCACAGACCACACCCTCCATGTTGCCCTTAAGGCTCAGCCACCTGGTGGCCCCAACTTCCTGCTTCTGGGCAGTGAAAGCAGCATCTGCGGGATGTGCCACTGTTCTCCGTGGAAATCAGCCTTGGGTCCGAATAAGGGCAAAACCATGGATTTTCTGAACTGCCCTCCCCAAACTTGTGCACCCTCCTCTAGTCCCTAAGGACAGAAGCAGCAACATGTACCCCTAGAACCGATAGATGGGATTCCTCAGTAATAATGAGAGCCCAGTACTTCCCCTTCGCCACCGGCAGCCCTAAACCCTCCACATGACTTGTTGTGTCTAATCATCCCATATGCCAATGAGGCAGAAAAGATGATCACCCTTTCTCCAGGGTACAGAGAGAAAACCAGAGCATAGCGGGGTAAGGGCTTTGCCCAGGGTGACCGAGCTAGCAAGGGGCTGTTGGGGATTTTAGTCCAAGCCCTGGGGTCTGCTCTGAGCCATTGAAATGTTACCAGTGTCTATGGATGTGTATTTCTCCAGGGAGGGGGGATCCCAGGCCCTGGTCTGATTCTCAGGAAGGTCTGGGGACCCCCCGCCAGGGTACTGGCCACAGCTCTAAGATGTTTTCCTTCTCAGGAGGAACTCCCCTCTTCCTTTGAGAAGCCCTTCCTTCTAAAAGCCTGGGGAAGAGGCTGCATATCTTATTGTTAATAAGATATCAGCTCAGCACTGGTACCCTGCCTGTTGTGTCCTAGGGGACCCCACTCTGTTCTAAAGGAAAAGCTCCGGGCACCTGGGGGGCTCAGTGGGTCAAGTGTCTGCTCAGGTCATGATTCCAGGGTCCTGCGCTCGAGCCACACATAGGACTCCCTTTGCCTGCTCTCTCTCAAAATAAAATAAAATCTTTAAAGGAAAGGCTCCTTCCCTTTCCCCCACCTTTCAGGTACTCCCTGGAGGACATTCCTTAGGTTTGCCGAAACCTGACTGTCTTGAGAGTTCAAACCTATCCTCAGACTTGGAGAAAGCCTCAGCCCCTTCCCGGACTCCAAAGCAGAGAGAGACTGTCCGCAGTGAATAGTGACTGTTCTTTAGGTTTGTGGGGGGACTGGGGACAGAGGACAGAAATAACCAGGACAGACTGTGGGACCCCTCCCTCAAGGACATCAGGCCTCCCAGGGAAATCTGATCTCATTCAGCTCCTGACAAATCAGGTGTTAATGACACCTGAGACCTGTGTTCTGCTGGGCTGGGGACTTGGCATCCACTGGGAAGCTGGCCCTTCCAGCTCAGGCTTTGAGGACGGTGGGGAGCTCCAGGCCAGTGCACTTCCAGATTCACTTTCTAAAGCCCAGGCCTGCCTGCTTTCACTGGGGATAACCCCCCTTCCGCCTAGCTGGCTCCGGTCCTAGGGTAACACCTCGCTGACCCAGGTAACACCTCTGTTCACACTCCCTTTGCCATGACTCATCCCCCGCCCCCCCCCAGCTTTCATTGTTCTGTTCCCCTCTGCTGCCCCTTCCTTACCGAGCTCTTCACGCTTCCTGCAAGCTCTTTGTTGTCTCTGGGAACTGCTCCAACAGCTGCACAATGATAAGAAAGCTGCTCATTATTTAACTCTGTTAACATGGTCCCCATCTCTACTCGCAGTGATTCCTTGAGCACACCCGCCTGCTCTCAGCTCAGGGCCTGGGATCATGATCTGAGCAGAAGGCAGACGCTTAACCGACTGAGCCACCCAGGTGCCCAATCTTAAAAATTCTTATGGCAAGAAAAAAAGTTTTGCAACAATGTACGGAGACGGGTGTGACTCAGACATACTGTGGTGATCATTTAGCAAGACATATAAACATTGTTATCATGTAGGACACCTGCAACTAACATGATGCTCTAAGTCAATTACGCCTCAGTACAAAAAATAACAAAAACACCCTACAATCCTGTCTGTACAAAACTTGTATGTGAATGCTTGTAGAGCATTATTCCTAACAGCCAAAAAGTGGAAACAATGTGGGGAAAATCCCAAATGCTCATCCACTGATGAACGGATACAGAAAATGCAGTGTCTCTGGACATATACCCAATATATCAGAGACTAGGATCTGGCCTTACAAAAGAATGAGGTATTGATTTATACTCCAGCATAGATGAACCTGGAAAACAAGGCTCAGTGAAAGGAGACGGTCACAAAGGCCATACACTCTCTGTCCCTTTTATGCAAAATGTCTAAAATCAGCAAAGCCACAGAAACAAAATAGATTAGTGGTTATTCAGGGCTGGGGGTTACGGAGTAGGGGTGACATGGGGCACGAGGACTGGCATTAAGTGTGGGATTTCTTTTGGGGGGAATAAAGCGTTTTAAAAGTGATCATGGTGATGGGCACACTGCTCTGTGAACACACTGAAAACCACTAAATTGTATGGTTTTTTAAAATTGCCTTTTTAAAATATATTTTCTTTTTTAGTTGTATAGTTTAAGTGGGTGAATGCAGGCTGCATGAATTATATCTCAGTAAAGCTATATCACAGACCGCTCTACCCTTACCCATATTTTGTTCTTCAAAAAAATGTGACCTCACATCTTCCTCGATGCGCTTCTTAATTATATTCATGGACTCGGACACTTGAATGTTAGCTCCTGAAGGGCAGAGTCTGGCTGTTCGCTAATCAGTGAACATCCACCGTCCGAGGCTTGTCAGGAACATCACAGGCTCCCAATCAGTGTCTGCGAAGGGAAGGATGAGGGTCCTAAACACGCAGGTACTCTGTCCGGATCGTCTCTCCACATTCCCCTTGGCCTTCTTCTCCAAATCCTGCCTTGGTGAAGTGGACACTACATGTCACCCATCCCAAGGTCGCCTCTGGACTTGACACCCCATACACAGAGGCTGATGTTTTATTTTTAGTCACGAATGGGGTGCCTCCCCCCCTCTCTCCCCGGCCCCCTATCTCTCTCTCTCTCTCTCCCTACCTCGGAAAGAACAGGGCCCTGTGGACCCCCCTCCCCATTTGGACCCCAGATGGTCCCAGTCCTGGGTGGGATGCGAAAAGAGAGCAGAGATTCGGGGAGTCCTGGGGGTGGGATGCACAGGGGATTTGGAACACGTAAGGCCACTCTGCTCATGTGCCCCGCCTTGGGATGCCCTCGGGAAGCTGCAGCTTTGTGGCTCCCCTGTGGTGACGGGGCTGAGGTGGAGGGAGGGTCAGGAGCCAGGAAGGATTAGCAGAAGGTCTGGGCATGGTATCCAGAGGCTCCCTGCAAAGTTCTGCTCCTCCTGCCAGTGAGAGGAGGGGGCATCCCGGCCAGGTGTCTCTGCTGCCCCTGTGTGTCCTAACATGGAACTGCATGACTTCGGAGCGTCCAGGCCAGCAACACCCAGCTTTAAGGCCACCAACATCGCCTGGAAGGGCAGCTGCTGGGAGGATATTGGTGTCCCCCTCGGTCTCTCCCTGTTTCTCTCCCTGTCTCTCCCTCCCTTCCTTTCTCTCTCCCTCTCATTCTCCCTATCTCTGCCTCTCCCTTTCTCTGTGTGTCTCTGTCTTTGTCCCTCTCTCTTTCTGTCCCTCTCTCTCCCTTCCTCTCTCTGTCTCTGTCTCTGTGTCTCTATCTCTCTCTGTCTCCCTCTCCCTCTTTCTCTCCTTCTCTTTGTTCCTTCTCTTCCTGTCTCTGTCTCCCTCCCTCTCTATCTCTGTCTCTCTCTCCCTCCGCGTCTCTGTCTCAGTCTCTGTCTTTATCTCTTTGTCTCTCTGTCTCTCTCTCTCCCCCTCTCTGTTTCTCTCCCCCTCTCTGTGTTTGTTCCTCTCTCTCTCCTGCCCCACTATGGAGAGACCCGTATGTCCTGGATCTGCTGTCTCTCTGAGTGAAGAAGTGGGATCTGCCCAGAGGGAGGGTGCAGCCAGGTCCCCTGCCCTAGTGAAGACGGGGCCTGACCATAGTGCCCGCTGACACTGTGACTGCCGCCCTATCAGAGACTCTGAGCTTCGTCCCGGAGCTAAGCCACTCCTAGTTTCCTGACCCACAGAAACCATGAGATAATGACCCTTGGTTGTTTTCAGCCAAGTTCTATGTTGCGTTTATAATGCTTGCAGGCTTTTGTTCTTGCAAATCTAAATTGTTCACACTAATCTACATATATTTAAAAAAAAAAGACAAATTCTTAATACTTAAATACCAACTTGTTCCTGACTTTGCATGTCCAATTCCCTTCCTCGGACACTCTGTTCCCACTTCCTTCATAGGAATACTTTCTTCTTGGCCTGATAGAGGTCTCATCTCAGAAGTCACCATACCAGAGACAAAGTGTTCTCAGGAATGCCCATATTAATATCTCCCCATATAAATACCTCCCCTCATCTGTCTCTGTCACATAGTCTCCATTAAACCTTTGAAGTTCTTCTCACCACTGGTAGTTATCTGACACAGTGATTTCTTCTTAGTTTATTGTTTTCCCTGCTGAAATGGGAATGGTTGCTTTATTATCTAGTGTTTAATTTTATTTTTGAAAAAAAAGTAGTATCAGTAAAATTAACTTTTTTTCCCCCTATTTTACAGTCCTTGGAATTTAATCCATGTATAGATTTGTGGGACCTGGGGAGAAAGAGCACTTAAATTTTTTAGTACCAGGGTGCCTGGGTGGCTCAGTGGGTTAAGCCTCTGCCTTTGGCTTAGGTCATGATCTCAGGGTCCTGGGATTGGGTCCCACATCAGGCTCTCTGCTCAGCAGGAAGGCTGCTTCCTCCTCTCTCTCTGCCTGCCTCTCTGCCTACTTGTGATCTCTGTCTCTATGTCGAATAAATAAATAAAATCTTTAAAAAGCAACTTTAAAATTTTTAGTACCTTCAAGTCTGATATCAGGATACAGAACAATTTCACTCCCCAAAAAACCCCTTGGTACTAAACCTTGTAGTCAAAGGAAAGGGCTTTCTCTCTCTCTCTCTCTCTCTCTCTTGCTCACAGCTCTACTGCCAATGCTTAGAATATTAGCTAGCATAAAGGACACTTGGTAAATATTTGTTGAACTAATTAATTAAACATGTATCAATGACAGCAAATGTTGGATGTTGATATTGTTAGGGTTACCAGGACAAATCTCTCCTGGAGGTGAGGCCTTAACTTTTTTTTTTTTAAACACAAAACAAGACAGAGATAGTTTGGCTGACAGAATCTTAAGAGATATTTATTGGTGCCAGGCATCCCCTATCGGATCCCCTCTCCCAACCATTACTGCAACTACTCGTGGGCATATGGGCAAGACGACTTACTAGGAGAAAAAGCTGTGTTTCAACTATCAGCTGACTTTTGGTGGCTCCCTGACCCAGTGATGGGTTCCCTGGAGCAAACTCCACTATCCTTAATTTCTGGGTGTTCTTCACCAGAGTATCCCTAGAAAGCATCTTCATTCAGCAGGGTCAGGTCTGGAGGTCTGTTCAATGGAGAAAGTCTCTATGAATTCTCTTGGAAGGAAAATAACGTAAGCAAGCTAGAGGTACAAATTATTCAAAGCCATTCTGCTTAAGATGCTGTCAGCTTCTTAGCACCATTTGAAAAATTCTGGCCCCCTTCAGTGCTCATTCACCCAGAAATAGAGCCCAAATTCACTGCTCATTCCATTTGGATTGCAAATCTCCACGTAAAGATTAGAATTACTTCACAATACACATAAGTGAGGTGCACTGCTTTCACAGGGGCTAAAGAATGAGGAAATGAGACAGTGTAAAAGAACACGGTGAGGAGGCACAAGGAAAACCTGCAACAAATAACTCCCATTTCTGTTGTAAGCCGCGTTACGACTCATTTGCATTCCACAGGGGTATATGGTGACCGAGATGTGCCTCAGTTTCCTTCTGGCTTAGACATTCATGATTCAGTTGATTGGTATTTTCCTCTTTGGCTACAAAGACCTATACCATCAAGTGGCTCCTTGTTTTCTTAGTGCATGGTCTCAATCTCTTTCTCCCCTGTGCCTTGTACAAATGTCATCCAGCCCATGCCATCCTGCTCCCCCTGAAGACAGAAAAGAAGTGAGGGTACAGGGGACATGACTCACCTATGTGCTCCCTGACTCTGGTCTCTAAAAGTCAATGAACTGCCTGGTTCTCAGGAAAAAGCCAAACTCTTGAGTTGGTCCCAAAGTCCTTCAAGACCTGGCATTCCCCAAGTTATTCACCGTAACCGGATTTTTCACTTCACAAATGCATCCTTCTCTCTCTTCCTCTTGTTCTCTGACCTTTGCACATACTGTATTTTTTTTTTCTTTTTCTGATCCTCTTTCTCTTCATATTTGCCTGAGAAAACATCGTCTTATCCTTGGAGGTTTAGGATCATCTCTCCCAGAAAACCTTCCTGGAATCCCCCTTCCAGATTCTGTAGGGGGTTCTACTCTATCCTATCCTTGCCCTCATGTGCATAGTTCATTCTATTAAAATTAGTGTCCAGTATCTTTTCCCACATTCAACTATAAACTCTGCACAGTAGGGACCTTGTGTCTCCTGCTCACCATTCCATGGCCAGCACTCACAGCAAGCCCAGAACACGAACACCATAAATATTTGTTGAGAGCTAACTGGGTTTTGAACCAGGATAAATCCAATCTGGCAGATACTAGACTGATCTTTCTGGGAAGACAGCAAAGGACCCTTACTGGTCCAAGTAATTGAGAAAATAGTTACAAGGCCAGATTTCCTTTTAAACATCTTCAACTCAAAATCCAACATGGCTACTCTCCCAAACCATGCCATTCCATTTGTTAGCCCAAGATCCTAGATGTCGAGATCCTACTTCCTGGAAGTGTCCAAGTGTCCTTGTGGTCAGGAAGATGAAGTAATTTTTCTGTTGACAAGCTTCCTCAGGCCTCCTTTTAGATCCCGGTTCCTCAGGCTGTAGATAAAGGGGTTCAACATGGGGGTGACTGCAGTGTACATCACAGCAGAGGCTTTCTCCTTCACAGCTGTGCGCACAGAGGAAGGACACAAATAGACCCCAATGGTGGTCCCATAGAAGAGAGCAACCACAGAGAGGTGGGAGCTGCAGGTGGAAAAGGCTTTCTTCCTGCCCCCTGCAGAGGGGACCTTCATGATGGCCACAATGATGCGAACATAGGAGGCCAGGATGCAGATGAAAGGTGTGGCTATCACCATCCCAGCCACGATGAGTACAAAGATCTTGTTCACAGAGGTGTCAGTGCAAGAAAGCCTGAGAAGGGGAGTGAGGTCACAGAAGAAGTGGGGCAACTCATTGCTCCCACAGAAAACCAGACGGGCCATCAGGAGGATATGGATGAGGGAGATGACGCAGGAAAACATCCACGGGCCACCAACCAGCAGGCCACAGAGGCGTGGGCTCATGATGGTGGTGTAGTGTAAGGGGTGACATATAGCCACAAACCTGTCATAAGCCATCACAGCAATTAAAACACTGTCCATAATGCCAAAGAAATGGAAAAAGTACATCTGAGTCAGGCAGCAGGGATAGGAGATTGACTTGCTACTGATTTGGATGTTCACCAACATCTTGGGGACTGTGTCAGTGGCCAGACAGAAATCAACCAAGGAGAGATTGGCCAGGAGGAAGTACATGGGAGTATGGAGGTGGGAGTCTGAGCTGATGGCCAGGATGATGAGCAGGTTTCCCACTACGGTGACCATATACATGCACAGAAACAGAGCAAAGAGGAGGGTCTCCTGCTCTGGACTTTCTGAAAGTCCCAGGAGGATGAATTCAGATGCACTGGTTTGGTTCCTTGGTTCCATGGGTAATATTCCTCTGGAAGTATTGAAAAGATGATATTCCAGGAAAACTACAGAGATGGTTCTGGAAGATCAGATGAGATTACAACCCATTTCCCATCTGGACTAAGAATAACATCTGTTTATATACAGGTTCCATATTGAACTATTGATGAAGTGTTTACAGCAACTCATATGTCAAGGTTTAGTCGTAGGACCCTCCCATGAAGATTCCCATTTCAGAAAACTGTTGAGAGAGTTCACTATGCATGAAAACTTACTGAAAAAAAACTAAGGGATTTACTTCAGGTTAAAACAAATTGAATTAAAAATAAGCAGTATCATGAGAGACTATGGACTCTGAAAAACAATCTGAGGGTTTTGAAGGGGCAGGGGGTGGGGGGCCAGGGTACCGGGTGGTGGGTATTATAGAGGGCATGGATTGCAAGGAGCACTGGGTGTGGTGCAAAAATAATGAATACTGTCATGCTGAAAATAAAAAATACATTAAAAAAAAAGCAATATCCAGGAAGCAATGAAGAGCCAAGTAACTTGTTTATATGTAGAAAAAAAATTTTAAAAAACCACTGAGTTTTAAACTAATAATAATAGTACCACATAAACAAGATGGATTAAGATACTAGGGAAAAATTATATGTACTACAAAAGAGGAATTAGAATAAGTGTTGAAAGGTTCTTGCCTTGAGTTGCAGGAGAACAAGAATGTTGGGTATTTTGGACTTTCCACATGACTTAAGTTTAAATGTAACCACTAAAATAATGGATACAGTATTTATAACTTATAAATTGCAATAGGGGAGTAAAAGAACTCAAGAGATTTTGGTCAAACCATTTTAAGTCAGGGAAGGAACTATAAAGAAGCAAAGAAAAATCACAAAATATATGGGTAATTATAACAAATGTTTAAATGGCTTTAATCTTTAAAAACAGAGAGTCACAGATTGGACAAAGGAACAAAATTCTATTATCTCATGTAACCTATAATGATGTAGAAAGTTTGACCATCAGGAAATAATATGGGTATATCAAGAAATACTAACCAAGATGAAGACGAACAGCTTATTCAGGACATGTGCAGCTGAAGCAAGTGGGGGACAGACAGCATGTTGATATCAGATGAGGCATACTTAAGGCAAAGGTATCCAAAAGAATGAGGAAAGTCAATATATCATAATAAAAGGAAAACTGACCCGAAAAAAAAAGCAGCTAATAACTGATATATTATATATTATATATATAATACATAAAATAACTAATATGCATTTAATAGCACAAACTTATAATATATAAAGAAAAAACTAATAGAACTGTAAGGAAAAGATGATAAAGCACATCATATTAGAAGATTTTATCATATCTTTTTTTAGTAGTTGAGAGACTGGGGGTGGGAGCATGCAAAATTTTGCTAAGGGTATAGAAAATCAGGCCATAAAGCAAATGTTAATACCAAAGAGTACAAGCCAAACAGATCATGTTTTCTGATCATAATGTAGTCAAATTAGAAATCGTTAGTAAAAGATAATCAGCCTGTTCCTATATTTTCGGAGCTATTAAAAGGACATTTAAAAATAATGTATGCATCATTGAAACCAGGAATATTTATACTTTTTTAAAAAACCTATCATCTATCTATTTATTTATCATCTATCTATGTAATACATAGATATAGATATGCACAATGTAATATTAAGCAGCCTTTTAAAAAGATGAGAACTTGTCACTTACAACAACATGGGTGGACCTAGAGGGTATAAGGCTAAGCGAAATAAGACAGAGAAAGGTAAATGCTGTATGATTTCACTCCTGTGCGGAATCTAAAAAAACAAATGAACAAACAAAAAGCAGAATCAGACCTACTTGGGAATGCAAGTTGGTGCAGCCACTTTGGAGAACAGTGTGGAGATTCCTCAAGAAATTAAAAATAGAGCTTCCCTATGGCCCTGCAATTGCAGTACTAGGTATTTACCCCAAAGATATGGATGTAGTGAAAAGAAGGGCCTTCTGTACCCCAATGTTTATAGCAGCAATGGCTGGTCGCCAAACTGTGGAAAGAACTAAGATGCCCTTCAATGGATAAATGGATAAGGAAGATGTGGTCCATATACACTATGGAGTATTATGCCTCCATCAGAAAGGGCGAATACCCAACTTTTGTAGCAACATGGACGGAACTGGAAGAGATTATGCTGAGTGAAATCAGTCAAGCAGAGAGAGTCAATGATCATATGGTTTCACTTATTTGTGGAGCATAACAAATAGCATGGAGGACAAGGGGAGATGGAGAGGAGAAGGGAGTTGAGCGAAATTGGAAGGGGAGGTGAACCATGAGAGACCATGGACTCTGAAAAACAGTCTGAGAGTTTTGAAGGGGTGGGGGGGGGTGGGAGGTTGCGGGAACCAGGTGGTAGGTATTAGAGAGGGCACGGATTGCATGGAGCACTGAGTGTGGTTCAAAAACAATGAATACTGTTACGCTGAAAAGAAATAAAAAATTAAAAAAAAAAGGAGTTGAGAGGGTTCCATAATTAACATTTGTGGTGATTGCCATAAAGGTTAATTTGTCACAATGGTTCTGTGATTGTTCTAAAAAGCATTAGCCTGTACAGTTTTAAAGGGTCAATTTTACAGTATGTGAAATGTATTTCAATAAAAATGTAAAAAAAAAAAAAGAACCAGACCTATAAATACAGAGAACAAACTGAAAGTCGCCAGAGGGAGGGGGCGGGGGAATGGGCAAAACAGGTGAAAGGGAATGGGAGATACAGGCTTCCAGTAATGGAATGAATGAAGTCCCAGGAATAAAAGGCACAGCCTAGGGAACACAGTCAATGATGTAATAGCACCGTATGGTGAAAGATGGAGGCCACACCTGCAGTGAGAATAATGTAATGTGTCGAGAAGTTGAATCTCTAGATTGTCCACCTGAAACAAATGTAACACTGTATCAACTATACTCAAAAAAGGCACCCCCCCCAAAACAAAAAACTTACCTAATCAAAGGAGATGTAGGGAAACTGATATGTAGAAGAACATTCATATTCTTAAATGCATAATTCGGAAAAGAAAGCTTGAAACTTTAAAACTACTGAAGGTCCTGGGTGCCTGGCTGGCTCAGTGGGTTAAGCCGCTGCCTTTGGCTCAGGTCATGATCTCAAGGTCCTGGGATCAGGTCCCACATCGGGCTCTCTGCTCAGCGGGGGGCCTGCTTCCCTTCCTCTCTCTCTACCTGCCTCTCTGCCTACTTGTAATCTCTCTCTGTCAAATAAATAAATAAAATCTTAAAAAAAAAAAACTACTGAGAGAAGACCTACACAATTAGACAGATTACATGAACTCATTCTCTCAGTTCATAATCCCGTTTCCCTTTAGTGATCACTTACTATGTAATGTCACGAAGATAGGAGAACAGTTTTCCATCTTCTCTGCAAAGAACACTGAGTTTGACAACTTGCCATCGACCAGAGGATGCGTGTCGGAGCCCAGGGTCCAGTGGAGAAGTTCTAGCGCACAACTAGAGCGGAGAAAATCTGATATTTGACACTCGGAAGAGGGTGAGAAGAACAACTTCACGGTAGCCATGGCCACACTTCCTCAAGACAGCACAGCTCAGTGTCAAGAAGACCCCCTCAGCCCGTGATTTTTCCCACATGGTAAAGTAAGAGCATGTGAGCGAGTGTTTGACTCCCCCAGCTGTGCAGTGTGCTGACCCACTTCCTTCTTACCCCATGCAGGGAGCTATGCGAGGAGGCCGGGGAGAGGCTGGGGGCACAGCAGGCAGGGCTCCCAATGCATCAGAGGGCTCCAGATCCTGCTAACTCTTCCACAGATTCCATCCGGAAGTCTGCCTGCACACTGCTGGCAATGCTTCTCACCTGTAGACTCTCCCAACTCTCCTGCCAGCTCTCTCAGTGCCCCGAATGCCTCACCCATGACCACCACCAAGCCATGGCTGACTGGCTTCCAGTGCATGCCCCCAAGGGCGGCAAGTCTGGGCATTTGCAGATGGCTAGTGAGCAAGTGTAGAAAACCAGCCCAACTCAAAGGAATTGAGAGAAAATACACCAACTTGAGCATTTCGGGGCACCAAAACTGGAGGCTGTCAGCCTCTGGTCTGGCTTTGCAGGATCAAAAGAAGGTAACAGGGTCTCAGGAATGCCCCCTCCCCATTGGGAACAAGAAGTGTGAAGCAGGGGTATTCACTGGAAAGGTCTAAGAATCCACTGAAAAGCCCAAGAATCACTAGAAGGGCTAACAGAGGGATATTCCCCCGCAAAGCCAGTCAGAAAAAGACTGGAGGATGTAACTGCTACTTCAAATGTGAAAACATCAACGCATGATTTCAGGGAATGTTAAAAAATCAACAAAACATGACACAGCCAAATGACACAATAATTTCTAGTAACCGACCCTTAAGAAATACAGATCTATGGAGGGCGTGGATGGCTCAGTCAGTTGGGCAGCTGCTTTCGGCTCAGGTCATGATCTCACAGTCCTGGGATTGGACACTGCACCCGGCTCTCCACTCAGTCAGCAGCAAGTCTGCTTCTCCCTCTCCGTCTGTGATTGCTCTCGCTTTCTCTTTCTCAAAGAAATAAATAAACTCTTTTTAAAAAATAAATACAGATCTATGATCTGCCTGACAAAGAATTCAAAATACATGTTTTAAGGAAGTTCAACAAGCTACAGGAAAACACAGAAAGGAGGCACCTGGTGGCTCAGTAGGTTAAATGTCTGATTCTTGATTTCAGCTCAGTTCTTGATCTCAGGGTCGTGAGTTCAAGCCCTGCATTGGGTGTGGGGTCCACTTAAAGACAAACAAACAAACAAAAAATACAGAAAGATAACGCAATGAGATCAGAAAAAAAATACATGCACATGATCTTCTATATAAAAAATCCCTAAAAACTAGACACACACATACACACCCCAACAGCTGAAACTAACAAATGACTCAGTGAAGTTGCAAGTGAATTGATATGAAATCAATACAGAAAAATCAGTTGCATTTCTATATACTAAGAATGAACTATCTGAAAAAGAAATAAATAAAACAATCCCATTTATAATCGCACCCAAAGCAATAAAGCACTTAGGAATCCATTTAACCAAAATTTAACATGTGCCAAAAACTAAAACGCTGATGAAGGAAATTGAAGAAGACATAAATAAATGGAAAGATATCCTGTTACATCAACTAGAATAATTAACATTGTGAACACATACATTCTCCTGAAAGTGATCTACAGATTCGATGTAATTCCTATCAAAATTCCAAAGGCGTTTTTTGTAGAAATAGAGGACACAGTCTTAAAATTTGTATGCAACCATGAAAGACTCCCCCCCCTCCAAAGCCAAAGCAATCTTGAGAAAGAACAAAGCTGGAACCATCACATTTCCTGATTTCAACTAATTATAGAGCTCTAGTAATCAAACAGTATGATACTGGCATAAAAACACATAGATCTGTGGGACAGAACAGAGACCCAAGAAGTAAACTCATGTGTCAACAGTGAACTAATCTTTTACAAGGGTGCTTAGAACACACAATGGGGAAAGGATAGTCTCTTCAACAAATGATGTTGGGGGAACTGACTATACACATTCAAAAGAATGAAAGTGGAATCTTAAAACACTCACAAAAAATAACTCAAAATACATTAAAGACTTAAATGTAAGATCTGAATTCATAAAACTCCCAGAAGAGAACATAGGGAAAGTTCCTTGACATCAGTTTTGGCAATAATTTTTTTTTTTATATGACAACAAAGGCACAGGGAACAAAAGCAAAAGTCAACAAGTGGGATAACAGCCAACTAAAAGGTTTCTGAAACAGCAAAGGAAACGATCGACAAAGAGAAAGGGCAACCTGTGGAATGGGAGAAGACATTTGCAAACCATGTATCTGATGGGGGATGTATCCAAAATATATAAGGAATTTATACTGCCTGATAACAAAAATGCAAATAATCCGATTAAAAATGGGCAAAGAACCTGAACAAAACATTTTTCTAAAGAAGAGATAAAGAATGGCCACCAGGTACATGAAAGGTGTATCATCAGGGAAACACAAAAATCACACTGAGATATCATTTCACACCTTTTAGGCGGTTTTTACCAAAAAGACAGTATATAAGAACTGTTGGTGATGATATGGAGAAAAGGGAATCCTTGTTCAGTCTTGGTGGAAGTGTACACTGGTGTGGTCACCATGGAAAACTGTGGAAGTTCCTCAAAAAGTTAAAATAGAACCACCATATGATCCAACAATCCCTCTTCTGGGTATGTGTCTGAAGGAAACCAAATCAGTATCTCAAATGGGTATTAGCTCTCCCATGTTCGTTACAGCATAATTCACTCATAATAGCCAAGATATGGAAACAATGCAAGTGTCCATCAGTGGGGAATGGATAGAGAAACTGTGGGATATATATAAAATTCAGTCATGAGAAAGAAGGAAATCTTGACATCTGTGACAACATGCATGAACCCAGAGGACTTTATGCTAAGTGAAATATTCTAGGCAGAGAAAGACAAATATTATATGACTTCATTTATATGTGGAATTTTAAAAAAGTCAAACTCATAGAAATAGACAGTAGAATGGTGGCTTGGGGGAAATGGGGAGATGCTGGTCAAAGGGTATAAGCTTGTAGTTATAAAGTGGGTAAGATCTGGGGATCTGGTGTGCAAATAGTTACAAATACTGTATTGTATACTTGAAATTTATTGAGACAGTAGATCTCAAAATATTCTCACTTTGGCTCTTTTTTCCTCAACAATTTTGGTCCTATAATCCTTTAGGGATTCTGCTAAACTATAGGCCTCCCTTTCTCTCCAACTCCCACCCAGGAAAATATACACCTTAACATAACGTTGTATATCATTTCAGGTGTTAATGAAATGTCCTACATCCCCATTAGGATCCACTTCTAAAAACTTTCTTTGCACAGGTCTGCTGCTTTTCAGAGGTGATTCTCAGACTTATAGCTCCAGACTTCCAACACCCAGACCTGAATTATTGCCTGCAAACTCAGAATTTCCACCTGGAAATTTTTACAAATAGTGTGGAGTAATGGGAAGCTCCCAGATAATTGGATCCAGACAGACCAGAATTAAAACACTGGCTTCTTAACCTAGTAACAATTAACCTTGCTAAACTTCATTTTCTGTATCTTTATACTTGGGAGAAATAATACCCACCTCTTTAGTTTTCTTAGAAGCTAAAAGGAGGTTGCATGTGGAAAGGGATCCAGGTAGGGCTCAGCATCACAGCATGGTCTCAGCCAACATGAGGCAACATCACTTCAGATGTTAAGGAAGGACTCTGAAAAGAGACACACCTGGATATGATTCACGGGTCACCACATACTAGCTAAGTGACCTTGAGTAAACTTGAGTAAACCTCACTTTCTTTGAAAGGGAATGATGATAATGTTATATAACGAACAGGGGTTTCTAGAGGATCAAATGAGATATGAATATAAAATTATCTGCAGTGTCTGACCCAGAATAAAATGGTTATATTAAGCAGTGCTATCTCTCTTTTGTCCTTCATTGGCAAGTTCATTATATAAAAAATGAAGTCTATTTTCTTCTAGAGCCTCTCTTTCTGTGAATGAGATCACCATTCCTCTAGACAAGTATGACTGAAACATTTCTTCCACTGCCAAAAGCAATCCATTCAATGAGCTGTTACCACTTCCAGAAGCTGAACATTCTATTCCTATACTCATTTTCCATCTACCTCCTCCCACTATTACTTGTGAGTAAATCAAGTCTCCCATTCCTTCTTGGTTGGCAAGTCCTAGTTCTTAGTCTTTGTATATCCATTTTCCTTCCTTCAAAGAATCCTGAAATCTCCGTCAGATTAATCCTCATGAAGTATACCCCTGTCTATAACACTTTAATTTAATTTTATTTTTTAAAGATTATTTATTTATTTACTTATTTGACAGAGATCACAAGTAGGTGGAGAGGCAGGCAGAGAGAGAGAGAGAGAGAGGAGGAAGCAGGCTCCCTGCTGAGCAGAGAGCCCAATGCGGGGCTCAATCCCAGGACCCAGAGATCATGACCTGAGCCGAAGGCAGAGGCTTTAACCCACTGAGCCACCCAGGCACCCTGTCTATAACACTTTTATTCACTTTTCCATTTGTCCACTCATTTATTCCATGAACAATTATTGATGGTTGCCATATACCAGGATTTGGGCTAAGTGGCGGGGACAAAGACATGAAATGACACAGACCCTGTCCTCCAGACACTTGAGAGCAGGGATTGTATGTCTTTGCTTGGTTTTGTGACCAGCATCCTATACGGGATACACAAGGCATAAACACTACTGTTCAATATTCGCATGAATAAATAATAATTCTCTTTTATACTGAGTGCCTTCTGTAACAACAGGTACTGCCCTAAGTTCTTTGCCAATTTGCTACTCGCAACAACCCACTGAGCTTTGTCCCACTTCATAGAAGATAACATATAAGAAAACATAAGGAACCGTGTAACATATAAGCAAATGGAGAGACAAGGACATTAATAAAATCAAACGGTACCTCACAGACAGCAGGTGGCCGAACGAAGCCAAGCAGTCTGAATCTAGCATGTGTACTCTTCATCTCTACAATTTCAAGAATCTGGAGTGAACTGATAAATTCAAAGTTCACGAAGGGAAACAGACTCAAGAGGCATTTATCAAATTATGAGGAAATGGACATAATAGAAAGTTACCCTGAGAATTTCTAAGAATTCTCGGGAAATGCAGCTGAATCAGGCAGTGATTGTTGGCAAGTCTGCCATTTACACAAAGACTTCGTGAGCCACTGTTGTCCACTGAACAAAACCCACATGTTTACCTTCATGTGAAAAAAATATCCTGATTCTACCGCAAATCTGCGTGTCTTGCTCTACTTACTACTGCCCTCCTAAAATTATGTTTTACCCCAGATTTGGGGGAGGGGACAACTTGCCAATCTTCATATGATGCATCCTTTCCTGTCATTTCCTATCTCCATCCTTTTTTTTTTTAAAGATTTTTATTTATTTATTTGACAGAGAGAGTTCACAAGTAGACGGAGAGGCAGGCAGAGAGAGAGAGAGAGGGAGCGAAAGAGAGAGAGAGAGAGAGAGAGAGAGAGAGAGAGAGAGAAGCAGGCTCCCCACTGAGCAGAGAGCCCGATGCGGGACTTAATCCCAGGACCCTGAGATCATGACCTGAGCTGAAGGCAGTGGCTTAACCTACTGAACCACCCAGGCGCCCTGTCTCCATCCTTTTTCACATTTCACATTAATGAATCCTAGGATGTGCCAAGCACTATAATAAAGATAGTACATATATGGCATGTTATCCTAACAACAAACTGTGATGAAGGGATTACAATGCCCCTTCTACAAATAAGACGATTGAGGCCCCAAATGGGGAAAGGATGTGTAACTTCCACAGTCATTAAATGCTGAGCTGCCACTGGATGTCTGCCTGAGTCCCAAACTCATAGCCCTTCCACTGAGCCATGCTGCCCTTCTGCATGCTTTCTTCCTGAAGTTCCATAACCCCCTTACCATCTCCCACCGAATTCCCACTCACTTCCTCCATCACTCCAGGTTTTTCCACAACTCTTGGGAGAAGTTTAAGTCTCTGGAACTGGGATACTCACATGCTCCCTAATCATCTTGATGATGCTCTACTCAAAGAAACACAATTCCCATCTCACACAGAACCCTAGAGCTTGGTATCCATGGTTTCTCAGCAGGAAAGATCAGGAATCTCAATGACTTCAGAGACTCAGTGATGGAAATAACTTGAACTTATGACAACACAGCCTGGTAGAAACACTTTCTTCTTTGAGATACTGAAGGGAACTTGGAAAAACAGGACCAGATACTAAGACTGTGGTCCCAGCTTGTTGCAGAAGAAGGAAGACTCCTTATACTTAATGTCTCCAGTTCAAAGAATTGTTTGTCTAAAGAAACATAGTTATCATTTAGCTACTGAATTTGAAAACTCAAGAGTTTCAATGACTGATTTTTTTAATTAACACAAATGATAGGATAAATGTTCATATAAGAGGAAAGTTTCAATTTAGTTTTAAATAGTGGTTTAATGCCTTTTTTGAGTTACCAGTTTAACCTAAATTTTGAAAAAAAAATGTTGTGTATTAATACACATAACATACTCTTAAATGATAGGGAGAACATTAGTCATATAGCAAATATTTTTACAATCAAACCTGTATATTAAAATAAATGAAATGATTACTTTGAACCACTGTCTGTCAAGATTCATGATTCACTTTTGGGATGGATTCTTAATGCAATATCTAACTTTTGACAATTTTAAAAAATTAATATTTGATCAGATAATGTAAGTCAAAATGCAGAGAATCCTTTAAAAGTACACACTATTTGTCTATGTAGCAACAGCTCCAAGGTATTTTTGGTCAGTTTGATACCTTTTATATCTGAAGTATACTTAACCAGAAAACTGAAAATTTAAATTGACAAAATGCTATCTCTAGGACTTCAAAATGATAAATAATTTTTTAATAAAATTGGCCTCAAACTAATAAAATCTATAAGCAAATAAAAATTAAATATTACTTTAATGACAGAAACCAAATGTTAGAAGTTGTCTCTCTTCTTGGAGAGAGAAGAGTAAATCTTGGAGATTTACTTTTAATTATAAAGTTCCAGCAAATCTTAGCTTTAAAGGCCCTTAATATTTGAAAAAGTTGGATGCTTAGTGAGGAAATTACAATTGCCCCTAGAATTATAAAAAGCCTCAGCTTTATAAAATGCATCTACTCATGAAGGTAATTTCTCAAACTGGTGATCAAAATGTTGGGTGTGGTACGAAAAACAATGAATACTGTTACGCTGAAAAGAAATAAAAAAATTTAAAAAAATAAAAGCTTTTAAAAGATTTTAAAAAATGTAAAATTTAATACAGTAAGAATATGTCATTGGAGTGTATACATGTTTCTGAGTAATTTTTAAAATAAACTTTATAGATTAATAAGAACAAGATTATGCTGCAAATTCTGGACTTTGGAAAGGGCTTGCTAGTATCATAGCAAGACTATGTTGAACAGACTCATGAGCCACCACTCGATTCAGGCCTGAGACCTAGATGCTAACTTGAGCCCAATAGAAACCACCCAGCTCTCTGAGAACACTGTCTATTCTCTTTCTGCTGCCTGCATTCTCTCTAATTGTTCTCAAACTTTCTTTTCTCTCTCTCTTCTCTCTCTCCTGTTCTCTCTCACTCTCTCATCTTCCAAGTCCACTTACTATCTTTCCTCTTCTTGACATTATCACTGAAACAAACTTCACTCAGTTTCCTCCATGGTGATGGTCAATAAAGATGCTGCTCTGCTTCCACAAAGTACAAGAATGATGAGGTTATATCTTGGGGACAGACAATGCCTCATAGAAGCACAGGTAGGTATCCACCTGGCCCAAAGAAGAAAAGCTAGGGTGGGGATGAATTATAAGAACAGAGGGAATATTTACAAGTTCTGGGCCAATAAGAAGTCAATTCCCAAGGCTCCTTGTTAGACAAATTGTCCAATTTCACTTCTATTCCCTGAATAGTTGTTTCCTATGGGGGCTGGGACATGGCAGTAGGAAGCCTGTATTGACTATGTGACATCTTCAGGAGGCAACTTGCTGCAAGTTGTAGGTTTCCCAATGTGCACTGCATCCTCTCCTCAGGGAGCAAACCCTCGTAAACTCTGTCTCCCCAAGGTCAAGGGCTTCTCCTAGAGGAAGTATTTACTCTTCTTTGAAGCCAGAGTTCCTCACCAGCTCAAGAACCAAGAAACATCTCCCTGCATTCCCCCAGTGATGTCACACTGAGAAACAAAGGCTGCCTCTAGTCCCATTTACCCTCAAGAGGGCCTTTCTGTAAAGATACGATGACTTCCTTTAGTTCTGCTGATGGAGAAAGTAGAATCTTACCTGATGGGTACACACAAAGATAGAGGCTAGTTGAATGGGTCTGCAACCAGATCCTTGCTCTGCGTATTGGTCCCAGGGTGGCATCAGTGGGAGTCTCTACTTTTGAATTTTTAGGAATTCAGTTTTATGAGGTCACTGCCGGATTATTGGGTCATGAGTCAATAAACACCCATGGAACCAACTGATACATTAAGCACCAGCTTTTAAAAGCCTTTAATTATAGAAATCACCCAACCATGGACAAAAGTAGAGAACATAGCACTAGGCTGAGTCATATGAAACTGGCAACATTCCACCATATTTTACCAACAAAATGGGCAATTTTTCTCATGCCTCAGCTTGAAACCCCATGTATTCATCACTTAGTTTCAATTCTTATCAATTCAGAGTCTTGTTTCATAGGTACTCTACCTACTTGGACCTTTTTAAAAAATTTCTTTTCAGTGTTCCAGAATTCATTGTTTATGCACCACACCCAGTGCTCCATGCAATATGTGTCCTCCATAATACCCACCACCATGCTCACCCAATGCCCCCTCCTCCCCTCCAAAACCCTCAATTTGTTTCTCAGAGCCCACAGTCTCTCATGGTTCATTTCCCCCTCTGACTTCCCCAACTCACTTCTGCTCTCCATCTCCCCTTGTCCTCCGTGCTATTCCTTATGCTCCACAAGTAAGTGAAATCATATGATAATTGACTTTCTCTGCTTGACTTATTTCACTTAGCATAATCTCCTCAGGTCACATCCATGTTGATACAAAAGATGGGTATTCATCCTTTCTGATAGAGCCATAATATTCCATTGTATAGATGGACCATATCTTCTTTATCCATCTGTCTGTTGAAGGGCATCTTGGTTCTTTCCACAGTTTGGTGACCGTGACCATTGCTGCTATGAACGTTGGGGTACAGATGGCCCTTCTTTTCACTACATCTGTATCTTTGGGGTAAATACCCAGTAGTGCAATTGAAGGGTCATAGGAAAGCTCTATTTTTAATTTCTTAAGGAATCTCCACACTGTTTTCCAAAGTGGCTGTAGCAACTTGCATTCCCACCAACAGTGTAAGAGGGTTCTCCTTTCTCCACATCCTCTCCAAAACACGTTGTTTCCTGTCTTGTTAATTCTGGTTATTGTAACTAGTATAAGATGGTATCTCAATGTGGTTTTTTTATTTGAATCTCTCTCATGGCTAATGATGATGAACATTTTTTCATGTGTCTGTTAGCCATTTGTATGTCTTCTTTGGATAGTGTCTGTTCATGTATTCTGCCCATTTTTTGACGTGACTATCTGTTTTGTGTGTGTTGAGTTTGAGGAGTTCTTTATAGATCTTGACATCAGCCCTTTGTACTGTCATTTGTGAGTATCTTCTCCCATTCTGTGGGTTGCCTCTTTGTTTTGTTGATTGTTTCCTTTGCTGTGCAGAAGCTTTTGATCTTGATGAAGTCCCAAAAGTTCATTTTTGCTTTTGCTTCCTTTGCCTTTGGAGACATATCTTGAAAGAAGTTGCTGTGGCTAAAGTCAAAGAGGTTACTGCCTATGTTCTCCTCTAGGATTTTGATAGATTCCTCCCTCACGTTGAGATCTTTTGTCCATTTCGAGTTTATATTTTTGTATTGTGTAAGAGAATGGTCGAGTTTCATTCTTCTACACATAGCTGTTCAATTTTCCCAGCACCATTTATTGAAAAGACTTTTTTCCACTGTATCTTTTTTTCCTGCTTTGTCGAAGATTATTTGACCATAAGGTTGAGGGTCCATATCTGGGCTCTCTACTCTGTTTCACTGGTCTATGTGTCTGTTTTTGTGCCAGCACCATGCTGTCTTGGTGATCACAGCTTAGTAGTATAGCTTAAAAATCAGGCAACGTGATGCCCCCAGTTTTGTTTTTCTTTTTCAACATTTTCTTAGCAATTCGGGTTCTCTTCTGATTCCATAAAAAATTTTAGGTTTGCTTGCTCCGGCGCTTCGAAAAATGCTGGTGGAATTTTGATCAGAATGGCATTGGAAGTATAGATTGCTCTAGGCAGTATAGACATTTTAACAATGTTTATTCTTCTGATCCATGAGCATGGAATGCTTTTCCATCTTTTTGTGTCTTCTTCAATTTCTCTCATGAGTGTTCTGTAGTTCCTTGAGTACTGATCCTTTACCTCTTTGGTTAGATTTATTCCCAAGTTCTTTGTGCTGTAGTAAATAGAATTGATTCTCTTATTTCCCTTTCTGTATTTTCATTATGAGTGTATAAGAAAGCAACTGATTTCTGCACATTGATTTTGTATCCTGCCACATTACTGAATTGCTGTATGAGTTCTAGTAATTTGGGGGTGAAGTCTTTTGGGTTTTCCATGTAAAGTATTGTGTCATCTGGAAAGAGAGAGTTTGACTTCTTCACTGCCAATGTGAATGCCTTTTATCTCTTTTTGTTGTTTGATTGCTGTTGCTAGGACTTCTAGTACAGTGTTGAACAAGAGGGGCGAGAATAGGCATCCTTGTTGTGCTCCTGATCTCAAAGGGAACTCTGTCAGCTTTTCCCCATTAAGGGTGATATTCGCCAACCCTACACACAAAATTAGAGCAGAGATCAATGAGATAGAAACTAGAGATACAGTAGAACACATCAACGAATCTAGAAGGTGGTCTTTTGAAAGAATCAATAAGATTGATTAACCATTGGCCAAACTAATCCAAAAGAAAAGTGAGAGGACCCAAATTAACAAGATTATGAATGAAAAGGGAGAGATCATGACTAACACCAAGGAAATAATCATCAGAAATTATTATCAACAGTTACATGCCAGTAAGTTAAGCAACCTAGATGACATGGATGCATTCCTGGAAACCTATGAACTTCCAAAACTGAATCAGGAAGAAATAGACCAATATCTAGTAACGAGATTGAAGCAGTGATCAAAAACCTCCCAAAAAACAAGAGCCCAGGACCTGACAGCTTTCCTGGAGAATTCTACCAAACATTAAAAGAAGAAATAATACCTATTCTCCTGAAACCATTTCAAAAAATTGAAGCAGAAGGCAAATTTCCAGACTCTTCTTATGAAGCCAGCATTACCCTGGTCCCCAAACCAGGCAAAGACCCCACCAAAAAGGAGAATTTCAGACCAATACCTCTGATAAATATGGATGCCAAGATTCTCAACAATCCTAGCTAATAGGGTCCAACAGTACATTAAAAAGATTATCCATCATGACCATGTGGGATTTATCCATGGGATGCAGGGGCAGTTCAACATTCACAAATCAATCAATGTGATGGAACAAATCAGTAAGAAAAGACAGAAGAAACACATGGTCCTCTCAATTGATGCAGAAAAAGCATTTGACAAAATATAGCATCTGTTCCTGATTAAAACGATTCAAAGTATAGGGATAGAGGGAACATTACTTCACAAAAGCTGTCTATGAAAAACCTACTTTGATCTCTTAATAGGAATTCTTTCAGGGAAAATTCCATACATTGTATGATTTCTGTGTGTCTCCAAAAAAATAAAAACCTTCTGGGACACCTGGGTGTCTCAGTTGGTTAAGCAGCTGCCTTCTGCTCAGGTCATGATCCCAGCGTCCTGGGATCGAGTCCCACATCGGGCTCCTTGCTCGGCAGGGAGCCTGCTTCTCTCTCTGTCTCTGCCTGCCACTCTGCCTGTGCTCACTCTTGCTCTCTCTCTCTCTCTCTGACAAATAAATAAATAAAATCTTATAAAAATATAAAAAAATTAAAAATAAACCCTTCTTTTAAGAAAGGATAAACACAATACTATTATTTTACTTTAAAATATTCGTAATCATATATCATTCAATATTCTGTTATTCAAATTACCCAAATTACCTAACTTTGATCATTTTTTTCCCACATTAGAACCCAGGTAGTAACTATATATTCCAATTAATCGATAGTTGTCTAAAGTCCCTTTTAAGCTCTAGGATTTATCCCCCACTTGCTTATCCCCTTTGAAATTTATCTGTTAAAGAAATGGTCTGGATTTTACTGACTGCATATGTAAGCAATTTTCAAATATGCCTCCTGAAGGCTGTAATTATAAACTGATGTTTAGATCTAGATATCTGATCAAATTCAGGATTGATATTGGGGGAAAGGGGAGACATACTCTGTAGGTGGTTGTTGACTTCCTTTGGAGGCACATTATTTTTTTCCCCAACTTTATTAAGATACGACTGACAAAATTGTTTGGTAGCATATTTAAACTATACAGAACAATGATTTTATAGGCATATACATTGTGAAAGGATTCCTACAATCACGCTAATTAACATACCCATCACCTTACATGTTTACTTTTTTTTTTGAGAGAACACTTAAATTCTACTATCTTAGCAAATTTCAATCGTGTGATACAGTATTACTAACTAGAGTCATCATGTTAAACATTGTATCTTCAGAACTTATTCATCTTAAAACTGAAAGTTTGTATCCTTTTACCAACCTTTCCCTATTCCCCCATCTCCCAGCCCCAGGAAACCACTATTCTACTGTTTCTGTGAATTCAAACTTTTAAAAATTTCACATATAAATGATATGTTGCAGTATTTGTCTTTCTCTAACTGGCTCATTTCACTTAGCATAATTCCTTCCATGTTCATTCATGGTGTTGTAAATGGCAGGATTTCCTTCATTTTTAAGGCTGAATAATATTCCATTGTATATATACACACACCATATTTTCTTTATCCATTCATCTGTCGATGGACACTGAGGTTGTTTCCATACCTTGGCTATTGTGAATAATGTTTTCATGAATATGGGAGTACAGGAATTTCCTCAAGTTAATTTCAATTCCTTTGATATACACCCAGAAGTGAAATTGCTGGATCATACGGTAGTTCTGTTGTTTTTTTTTTTTAAATTTCTTGAAGTTTTGTACTGTTTTTCATTAGTGGCTATATGAGTTTATATTTCCCACACACAGTGTAATGCTGGAGGAAGCATGTATTTTTCATTGTCTCTCTTTTTGTGAAATCTGAAGTCATTTAGATTCATTGCCTGGATACATCATTTCATGAAAGACTGCAAATGAAAGTAACCTATCAGACTTTCATTTATGAGCTGGAATACTTCTACAAAAATAAACTTCCCCTCCTTAAGTCTGTGGTCAGTCTGAGGAACTCTTTGTAGAGGAAAGTCAGCAAAAATATTTGAATCTTTCTATTATTTCCATTTACTTATTGGTTTTAAAAATAATTTCTAACATTTTCTACAGATGACAGTGAGTGTGTTTTTTTTTTTCTAATCATAATTTGAATCCCTGTATTTTTAACATTTTTTTTTGAACAACAAAAATTTATTTTCTCATAGTTTTGGAGACCAGAAGCCCAAAATCAAGGTCTAGGCAGGCTTAGTTCCTTCTGGAAACTGAGAAACAATCTATTTTCTTTTCTTTTTTTTTTTTTTTAAGATTTTATTTATTTATTTGACAAACAGAGATAACAAGTAGGCAGAGAGACAGGCGGGGGTATGGGGGGAGCAGGCTCCCCACTGAGCAGAAAGCCCAATGCGGGGCTCGATCCCAGGACCCCGGGATCATGACCTGAGCCGAAGGCAGAGGCTTTAACCCACTGAGCCACCCAGGTGCCCCAACAATCTATTTTCTGCTTCTCTCCAGTTTCTGCTGGCAGCAGGAGACCCTTGGCATTCTCTGGCATGGGGCTAAATCCAAAATCTGCTTTCACCTTCACATGACCTTCTACCTGTGTGTGTGTGCCTTAAGGCTATCACTTCTTCCTTGTATAAGGATGACAGTCATTGGATTTAGTGCTTCTTTAACATCATTTCATCTTAAAATTTTTACTTTTGTTTCACCTGGAAAAACTCTACTAAATCTTCATAAAGTCACAGTCTGAGGTTCTAGGTGGACACAAATTTGGGAGGGTAGATAGTATTCAACCCATTAAAGTCATCCTAGAAATTGCCTCTTGGGGTGTCTGGGCGGCTCAGTTGGTTAAGTTCTGATTTTTGGTTTCAGCTCAGGTCATGATCTCAGGGTCATGAGACTGAGCCCCAGGGCAGGCTCCCCCACTCAGTGTGGAGTCTGCTTGAGATTCTCTCCCTCTCCCTCTCCCGCTGCCCCTCCCACCAATCGTGCTTTCTCTTCCTCTCTCTCAAATAAATTAATTAAAAAATGTTTTAAAAGAAACTGCCTCTAATATATGGTTTAGCATCACCCCCCCCTTTCTTTTTGTCTGATGCTGTTGCCATTAGACATGGCTGTTCAAAGTCAACTTTCACTGCTTGATTTATTTCACTCAACATAATCTCCTCCAGTCCCATCCAGGTTGATGTAAAAGTTGGGTATTCATCTTTTATGATGGCTTAGTAATATTCCATTGTGTATATGCACCACATCTTCTTCACCCATTCATCTGTTGAAGGACATCTTGGCTCTTTCCACAGTTGGGCTATTATGGACAGTTCTGCAAGACAAATAAATGCTGGAAATCTAAAAAAGAAAAAAGTCAACTTTTAAAATTACTTTTGTGTTTTTTCTTTAACATCCTTGAAAATGTAATTTTAAAGGCATTCCTATTTCTTTTTACAAAAGCAACAAATGGTAATTGAAGAAAAATTGGAAAATACAGAAAAGTACAAAAGAGAAAGTAAAACCCCTTGTATTCTCACTGCTCAAAGGAAAAGATTCTCTCTCTCTCTCTACCACTTTAACCATTTTTAACTGTACAGCTCAGTGGCATTAAGTATGTTTCCCTTGTGCAACAATCCCCACCATCCATCTCCAAACTTTCTCATCTTCCCAAACTGAAACTCTATCTCCACTAAACACTAACTCCCCATCCTCTCTCCCTCCAGCCATTGGTAAGTATCATTCCACTTTCTCTTGCTAAGAATCTGACTCTTCTTTGCACCTTATGTCAGTGGAATCACACAGTATCTGGATTTTGTATACGACTTACTTCACTTAGCATAATGTCTTCAAGGTTCATCTATGTAGGATGCAATGGACACTTGGGTTGCTTTCCCACATGTAGCAATGGTGAATAACGTTGCTATGAACATGGATTCCCAAACATGTGTTTGAGTCTTTGTTTTCAATTTTCAGTGGTGGGAGGGCACATACCTAAAAGTGGAATGCTTGATCAGATGATAATTCTGTATTTAATTTTTTGAGGAACTGCCATACTATTTTCTATTGCATCTATACCATTTTGTATTTCTCAAGCAAAGGTTCCAGGTTATCCATATATTTGTCAAAACTTGTTTTATTTATTTGCCCGTTTTGTTTGTTTTTATAATAGTCATCCTAATAAGTGTGAAGTGGCATCTCACTGAGGTTGATTTGCATTTTCCTAATGATTGGTGATGTTGAATACTTTTTCATATGCTTATTGGCCAATTGTATATTCTCTTTAGAGAAATGTCTATTTAAATCCTTTCCTCATTTTTAATTGGATTGTTTTGGTCCTGATGTTGTTGACAAGTAGGAGTTCTTCATATATTCTGGATATTAATCCCTTATCAGATATATGGTTTGCAAATATTTCTTCCCATTCCATGAGTTGTCTTTTCATTATGTTGTGTACTTTGATGTGTAAAAGTTTTTAATTTTGATGAAGTACATTCTGTCTATGTTTTCTCTTGTTATCTGTGCTTTTGGTGTCATATTAAGAAATTAAGAAATCATTGCAAAATCCAATGCCATAAAGTTTCTCCTCTATGTTTTCTTCCAAACTATTCAATAATTATAGCTCTTAGGTTTAAATCTTTGATCCATTTTAAGTTAATTTTTGTAATGGTGGAAGGAAGGGGTCCAACATTTGGGGTCATTCTTTTCCATGTGAATATCCAGTTTCCCAACATCATTTGTAGAAAAGATAGTCCTTTCCCCCACTGAATTGTCTTGCCACCCTCATTTGACCATATATACAATGGGTTATTTCTGGGCCCTCTAGTCTAACATTAATTTCTACATCTACGCTTATGCCAGCACCATACTATTTTAAATTTATTTTTTATTTATTTTTAGCATAACAGTATTCATTATTTTTGCAACACACCCAGTACTCCATGCAGTCCGTGCCCTCTATAATACCCACCACCTGATACCCCAACCTCCCACCCCCCCGCCCCTTCAAAACCCTCAGATTGTTTTTCAGAGTCCATAGTCTCTCATGGTTCACCTCCCCTTTCAATTCCCCCCAACTCCCTTCTCTCTAACTCCCCATGTCCTCCATGCTATTTGTTATGCTCCACAAATAAGTGAAACCATATGATAATTGACTCTCTCTGCTTGACTTATTTCACTCAGCATAATCTCTTCGAGTCCCATCCATGTTGCTACAAAAGTTGGGTCTTCATCCTTTCTGATGGAGGCATAATACTCCATAGTATATATGGACCACATCTTCCTAATCCATTTGTTCGTTGAAGGGCATCTTGGTTCTTTCCACAGTTTGGCGACCGTGGCCATTGCTGCTATAAACATTGGAGTACAGATGGCCCTTCTTTTCACTACATCTGGATCTTTGGGGTAAATACCCAGCAGTGCAATTGCAGGGTCATAGGGAAGTTCAATTTTTAATTTCTTGAGGAATCCCCCACACTGTTCTCCAAAGAGGCTGCACCAACTTGCATACCCACCAACAGTGGAAGAGGGTTCCCCTTTCTCCACATCCATCCAACACATGTTGTTTCCTGTTTTGCTAATTTTGGCCATTCTAACTGGTGTAAAGTGATATCGCAATGTGGTTTTAATACTATTTTGATTACTGTAGCTTCATAGTAAGTTTTGGGATGAGGAAGTGTAAGAGCTCTGAGTGTGTTCCTATTTTTCAAGAATATTTTGGCTATTGAGTCTTTGAAATCTATATGAACTCTATGATAGATTTTCTATTTCTGCATAAAACATTGTTGAAATTTGAATGGGGTTTTAAAAAACTTTTTATTTTTTAATTTATTTTTTATTTTTTTATTAATTTATTTTCAGAAAAACAGTATTCATTATTTTTGCACCACACCCAGTGCTCCATGCAATCCGTGCCCTCTATAATACCCACCACCTGGTACCCCAACCTCCCACCCCCCCGCCAGTTCAAACCCCTCAGATTGTTTTTCAGAGTCCATAGTCTCTCATGATTCATCTCCCCTTCCAATTTACCCCAACTCCCTTATCCTCTCTAACACCCCTGTCCTCCATGATATTTGTTATGCTCCACAAATATATGATAATTGACTCTCTCTGCTTGACTTATTTCACTCAGCATAATCTCTTCCAGTCCCATCCATGTTGCTACAAAAGTTGGGTATTCATCCTTTCTGATGGAGGCATAATACTCCATACTGTATATGGACCACATCTTCCTTATCCATTCATCCATTGAAGGGCATCTTGGTTCTTTCAATAGTTTGGTGACCGAGACCATTGCTGTTATAAACATTGGGGTACAGATGGCCTTTCTCTTCACTACATCTGTATCTTTGGGGTAAATACCCTTTATTTTTTAAATTTCTTTTCAGTGTTCCAGAATTCATTGTTTATGCACCATACCCAGTGCTCCATGCAATACCTGCCCTCCATAATACCCATCACCAGGCTCACCCACCCCCCACCCCCCACCCCTCCAAAATCCTGTTTGTTTCTCAGAGTCCACAGTCTCTCATGGTTCATTTCTCCCTCCAATTTCCCCCAACTCCCTTCTCCTCTCCATCTCCCCATGACCTCCGTGTTATTCCTTATGCTCCACAAATAAGTGAAACTGTATGATAATTGACTCTCTCTGTTTGGCTTATTTCACTCAGCATAGATTTCATGGCATAGTGAATCTGTCACTCGCTTTAGGTAGTATTGACATCTTAACAATATTAAGTCTCCCAATCCATGAAATAGACACTCTTATTAATCTGTGTCTTCTTCAATTTCTTTCAGCGATGTTTTAGTTTTCAGTATACAAACTTTTTACCTCCTTAAGTTTATTCCTAAGAATTATATTTTATCCTCTTTTAAATCCTTTTGTGATGCTATTGTAAATGGGATTATTTTCTTGATTTCTTTTGCAGATGGCTCATTGCTAGTGTATAGAAACACAACTGATTTTTGTATGCTGATTTTATATTCTTCATACAACTTTGTATGAATAGCTTTGTTGAATTTACTAATTCTAATTTTTTTGGTGGCATCTTTGGGGTTTTCTATATAAGATCATGTCATCTGTGAACAGAGATCATTTTACTTTTTCCTTTCTATTTTGGGTGTCTTTTATTTATTGTTCCTGCCTAATTGCCCTGGCTAGGACTTCCAGTATTATGATGAAAAGAAGTAGTTTTAGTCTTTCACCATTGAGGATGGTGTTAGCTATGGGTTTTTTATGTATGGTCTTTATTATACTGAGGTAGTTTCACTCCATTCCTAGTTTCTGGAACATTTTTATGATAAAAGGGTATTAAATTTTATTAAATGATTTCTCTTCCACAGTTGAAATAATATTTTTTCTTCCTTCATTCTGTTGATGTGCTATATACATTGATTTTTCTTATGTTGGACATCTTTGCATTCCAAGAATAAATCTCACTTGGTCAGGATGTTCAATCCTGTTACTATGTTGGGGTGTACAAGTATTTTGTTAATGATTTTTACATTAATATTCATAAAGGATATTGGTCTGAAAATTTCTTTTCTTGGAGTGTCTTTGTCTGACTTCAATACCAGGTCAATGCTGGCCTCATAGAATGAGTTTGGAAGTGCTCCCTCCTCTTTCTAGAAGAGTTTGAGTAGGATTAGTGCTAATTCATCTTTAAAAGTTTGGGTCATTGAACCCATTTGGTTCCAAGCACTTCTTTCTTGGGGGATTATGAATTATTAATTCAATCTCCTTACTAGTTATAAGTCTACTCAGATTTTCTCTTTGTGATTCAGTCTTGGTAGGTTGTGTTTTTCTAGGAAATTGTCCATTTTTCCTAGTTACTTTTTTTTTTTTTAGATTTTATATATTTATTTGACACACAGAGAGAGAGTGAGACAGAGAGCAAGAGTGGGAGGCAGGGAGAGGGAGAGGGAGAAGCAGACTCCCACTGAGCAGGGACCCTGATGCAGGGCTCAATCCCAGGACCCCCAAATCATGACCTGAGCTGAAGGCAGTTGCCTAACCAACTAAGCCATCCAGGCGCCCCTGCCTGGATTACTTTTCTTTGTTGGCATCCAATTATTCATAATACTCTCTTACAATCCTTTTTATTTATGTGAAATCACTACTAATGTTCCCTATTGTATTTATGGTTTAATTGTTCAAGTTTTCTTTTTTCTTAGTCAATCTAACTGATGATTTGTTTCTTTTGTTGATGTCTTCAAAGAACCAGCTTTTGATTTTGTTAATTCTATTGATTTTCTGCTCTCTATTTTATTTATCTCTGCTCTAATGTCCTTATTTTCCTTCCTTCCACTAGTGTTGGGTTTATCTGATCATCTTTTAATTTTGATCTTCTTTTCTTTAGTTTGATCTTCCATTATTTAAACGTAAAGTTAGATTTCAGATCTTTTTCAATGTAAGTACTTATAGCTATAAATCTCCCTCTTTTATCAATTGTCTTAGTCTGTTCAGACTTCTATAACAAAATACCCTGGGCTGGGTGGCTCATAAGTAACATAAATTTATTTTTACAGATCTGGTGGCTAAGACTTCCAAAATCAAGGCACCAGAAGATGTGATGTACAATAAAGACCTATTTCCTCATTTATAGATTGCCAGCTTTTCTTTTTCTTTTTTTAATTAAATTTTTCTTTTTTTATTTAAATTTACTTAGTTAATATACAGTGCAATATTGGTTTCTGGAGTAGAATTCATTGATTCATCACTTACATACAACACCCAGTGCTCATCCCAAGTGCCCTCTCTAATACCCATCACCCATTTAGCCCGTCTCCCACCCACTTTCCTCCATCAACCCTCAGTTTGTTTTCCATCATCAAGAGTCTCTTATGGCTTGTTTCCCTCTCTCCTTTTCTCCCCCCATCCCCATATGTTCACCTGTTTTGTTTCTTAAATTCCACATATGAGTGAGATCATATGATGTTTGTCTTTCTTTGACCAACTCATTTCACTTAGCATGATACACTCTAGCTCCATCCACATTGTTGCAAATGGCAGATTTCAAGCTTTTTAATGGCTGAGAAATATTATTGCATATATATACCACATCTTCTTTATCCATTTATCAGTCAATGGACATTTGGGATCTCTCCACAGTTTGGCTACTGTTGATAATGCTGCTATAAATATCAGGGAGCATGTACCTACCTCTTCACACCTGTATTTTGTATCCTTTGGGTAAGTATTTAGTAGTGCAATTGCTGGACTGAAGGGTAGTTATATATATATTTTTAATTATATATTTGAGAGAGTGTATGAGTGGTGGGGAGAGGCAGAGGGAGAAGCAGATTCCCCACTGACCGGGGAGCCTGACCCAGGGCTCGATCCCAGGACCCCTGGGATTACCTGAGCCAAAGGCAGACTTTTTTTTTTAAAGATTTTATTTATACACTTGTCAGAGAGAAGGGAGAGAGCACAAGCTGGGAGTGTGGAAGCCAAAGAAAGAAGCAGGCCCCCCACTGAACAAGGAGCCCAAGGGCACTGGGATCATTACCTGAGCCCAAGGGAGACACTTAACCAACTGAGCCACCTCAGTGCCCCAGGGTAGTTCTATTTTTAACTTTTGAGGAAAATCCATACTGTTCTCCAGAGTGGCTGCACCAGTTTGCAATCCCATCAATAGTGCAAGAGGGTTCCCCTTTCTCCATATAGATGACCAACTTTTCAGAGTCCTTCAAAGTGGAAGGGAAAAGGGAGATTTCTGCAGCCTCTTTTATAAGAATGCTTTTCTGCTTATCACACTCTGATTGCAGCCTATGAGATACCTCAAAGCAGAGGTGCTCAGCTAACTCATACTGGAACACTTGATCTGCAGAAACTGTGAGATAATGTTTTAAGCATTGTTTTAAACTGAACTATATCTTGGGTTCATAATGCTTGCAGAATTTATTACAAGATTGAGAAGAGAAATAATCTTTATGAAAAAGACATGGATAACTCCTTAAAATTTATTCAAATGCAAATCTGTTCTTAACTCTGTATCTGGCATTATGACTTTGATGTTCTCACCATCGGTGTTTGGTTAATTAATTAATTAATTTTTAATTGTTATTTTCCATTCTGGACTAGTAATGCTTGTTTTGTTTTGTATTATTTAATTTTATTTTTAAAATTAACATCAGGGGCACCTGGGTGGCTCAGTCAGTTAAGCATCTGCCTTCAGCTCAGGTCATGATCCTAGCATCCTGGGATCCAGTCCTACATCAGGTTCCTTGCTCAGCAGACAGGGAGCCTGCTTGCCCCTCTCCCTCTGCCTGCCAATCTACCTGCTTGTGCTCTCTCTCTCTCAAATAGATAAATAAAATCTTAAAAAAAAATAAAAACTGCTTTACCTGCCCACTGGCATCTTCTGCCTCTGTAGAGATCCAGACGTGTATAATTCTGATCTCAGGCTGAATACCCAACTTTTGTAGCAACATGGATGGGCCTGGAAGAGATTATGCTGAGAGAAATCAGTCAAGTAGAGAGAATCAATTATTACATGGTTTCACTTATTTGTGGAGCATAACAAATAGCATATAGGACATGGGGGGTTAGAGAGGAGAAGGAAGTTGCGGGAAATTGGAAGGGGAGGTGAACCATGAGAGACTATGGACTCTGAAAAACAATATGAGGGGTTTGAATTGGCAGGTGGGTGGGAGGCTGGGGTACAAGGTGGTGGGTATTATAGAGGGCACGGACTGCATGGAGCACTGGGTGTGGTGCAAAAATAATGAATACTGTTATGTCGAAAATAAATAAAAAATAAATTAAAAAAAATAAAAACCAAAATTAACATAAATAAATAATTGTGTTTGTTTTGGCTTTGATGCATAATGTTTAGAATTTTATCCCATATATAGATTCATGGTTATTGAAGGGAAGAGCATCATTTGAAAATATCTGGCCCTTAAAAATTATTGCCCTAAGATCAGGATCAGGACATCCCCAAAATTCCCTCTTGCTACCTCTTTGCAGACACAGGGAAGGTATTATGCTTGCTTATTCAATGCTCTACCCCTAATGTAGAGCAAAATAATTATCACGGAGTAGGCACTTGGTAAATAGTTGTTGAATGAATGGATAAGGCATATGTTAAAGCCAACAAGTGATGGAATTTGATATTAAATGGTATTATAGGGACTAATAGAACAAGTCTCTCCTGGATCTGTGGTCTTTATTTCTTAACACAGAACAGGATGAAGATAGTTCAGCTGACAAAATCTTAAGAGATTTTTACTGGCCTGAGATCTCTCATTCCAAGAGGAGGAGGTGGTAAAAGCAGTGCTTTAGCTCAAGCCCGATCTTTCTATATCAGAGAGAGAAGTATTCACGAGTATTCTGAGTCCCAGGTTGTAATAATCTTCCAAGTGTGCAAATTCCAGCTCTGCTCCAGCCAACAACTATAACTACTTCCATGCATGTGGCAAGAGAATGGAAGGAAGGGAGAGGTCTGTGGATGAACTTTTACCTGTCTCTTTGGTTATCTGGAAAAGTCCATGAACAGATGCCTAAGTGCTCCATGGCAAGGCTTTCTCTTTCACAGCTTTTGGACAGAAGGAGGACACACATAGAACCCAATGGGAGGTCCCATTCAGGAGAGGAACCACAGAGAGGTGGGACCTGCAGATGGACAAGGCTTTCTTCCGGCCATCTGCAGAGGGTAAACTCAAAAATTATTAAATTCTGTATTTTACCCATTAGAATATTCCCTACTAAATGGATTTTTTTCACATTTTCTACCTATGCTCTCACTAATAGTTCCTATAACAGGACCAGATCTGGATATCTGTTTGTTCAACTGAGAAATTCTAATTTGTCATGGAAGGAAGTACCAAAAGCAAATGAGTTGTGTGGTTATTCAAAGCCTTTCTGCTTAAGATGATGTCAGCTTCTTACCAGCATTTGAGATTTTCTGGCCCCTGCTAAGTCACCACTCATTTCACTTCAGTTGTAAATCTCCATGAATGTTAGAACTAATATCCAATAAAATAAATGAAATGCATTGCCTCCATAGGGGCTTTAGAATGACCAAATGAAACAAAAAGAAGAAATATAGTATGGTGTGTAGCACAAGACAAGCTCATAATGAGTAACTCCCATGTCTGTTGTAAGCAGTGTTACTACTTAAGGCATTCTACAGGCATATATGGCAACTGAGACATGCCTTGGCTTCCTTTTGGCTTTGACATTCATGATTTAACTGATTGGTATTTTCCCCTCTGGCTACGAAGACTTACATATCAAGAGGTTCTTCATTTCCTTAATGCATGGTCTGAATTTTTCCCCCTGTGCTGTGTACAACTTTTATTTAGCTCGTGCCATCTTGCTCCTCCAGAAGACAGAACAGGAGTGAGGGTAGGGGAGACATGACTCACCTGTGTGCTCCCTGACTTTGATCCCTGGAAGTCAATAAACTGTCTGGTTCTCAGGAAAAAGCCAAACTCTTGAGTTGGTCCCAAAGTCCTTCTTGACCTGGCATTCCCAAAGTTATTCACCATAAATGGATTTTTCACTTCACAAATGCATCCTTCTCTCTCTCTCTCTTGTTCTCTGACCCCTTCACATATTGGTTTTTTTTCTTTTTCTGATACCCTTTTCCTCTTATTTGCCTGAAAAACATCATCTGATCCTTGGAGGTTTAGGAACATCTCTCCCAGGAAACCTTCCCAGATTCCCCATTCCAGATTCTCCCTTCCATATTCTGTATGGGGTTCCTACTCTGTCCTATCCTTGCCTTCATGTGCATTGGTCATTCTATTATAATTATTGTCCAGTATCTTCTCCCACATTCAACTGTAAACTCTGCACAATAGGGGCCTTGTGTCTCCTGCTTACCACTCCATGGCCAGCACTCACAGCAAGCCCAGAATACAAACTCAATAGCTATTTTTTGAGAGCTAACTGGATTTTGAACCAGGGTAAATCCAATCTGATAGGGCTAGACTGATCTTTCTGGGAAAACAGCACTGGACATACCCAAAAGGACTCCTACTTGTCCAAGTAATTGAGAAAGTAGTAACAGAGCCATCTTGAGACTTCCTTTTAAACATCTTCAACTCAAAATCCAAAGTGGCTACTCTCCCAAACCATGCAATTCCATTCTTTTGCCCAAGATCCTAGATGTTGAGATCCTACTTCCTGGAAGTGTCCAAGTGTCCTTGCGGTCAGGAAGATGAAATTATTTTTTTACTGACAAGCTTCTTCAGGGCGCCCTTCAGATCTCTGTTCCTCAGGCTATAGATAAAGGGGTTCAGCATGGGGGTGACCGCAGTGTACATCACAGCAGAGGCTTTCTCCTTCACAGCTGTGCGCACAGAGGAAGGACACAAATAGACCCCAATGGTGGTCCCATAAAGGAGAGCAACCACAGAGAGGTGGGAGCTGCAGGTGGAAAAGGCTTTCTTCCTGCCCCCTGCAGAGGGGACCTTCATGATGGCCACAATGATGCGAACATAGGAGGCCAGGATGCAGATGAAAGGTGTGGCTATCACCATCCCAGCCACGATGAGTACAAAGATCTTGTTCACAGAGGTGTCAGTGCAAGAAAGCCTGAGAAGGGGGGTGAGGTCACAGAAGTAGTGCGGAATCTTGTTGTTCCCACAGAAAACCAGGCGCACCATCAAGAGGATATGAGTGAGAGAGATAAAGTAGGAAAATACCCATGGGCCACCAGCCAGCAGGCCACAGAGACGTGGACTCATGATGGTGGTGTAGTGTAAGGGGTGACATATAGCCACAAACCTGTCATAAGCCATCACAGCAATTAAGACACTGTCAACAATGCCAAAGAAATGGAAAAAGTACATCTGGGTCAGGCAGCAGGGATAGGAGATTGACTTGCTTTTGGTTTGGATATTCACCAGCATCTGGGGGACTGTGTTGGTAGCCAGACCAAAATCAACCAAAGACAGGTTGGCTAAGAAGAAGTACATGGGGGTGTGGAGGTGGGAGTCTGAGCTGATAGCCAGAATGATTGAAAGGTTTCCCATGGCCATGACCACATACATGCAGAGGAACAGAGCAAAAAGAAGAGTCTCCTGCTCTGGGTTTTCTGAAAGTCCCAGGAGGATGAATTCAGACATGCTGGATTGATTCCTTGGTTCCATGGGTATGATTTCTCTGGAAGTACTGAAAGGGGGAAGTCATATGAGCACTATGAAGATGATTCTGGAAGTTTAGATGAGTTTATAGCCAATTTCTTATCTGTGCTATTTACAACAGTGGCTTATATATGTCTTGCAGCTTTAACAATTGTAGCAACACAGGTTTGAAGATTGAGTTCGAAGGACCTTGATTGAACACTCCCCTATCAGATAAAGATTGGGAGAACACACCATGCCTGGATCTTTGCTGAAAGAATTACTCAATAATATGCTAAACTAAATTGAACCCTGACAGAGTAAATGTTGTCCAAGAAGCAATGGTTACTAAGAAATTGGAATATATGTAGGAAACATTTAAATAAAACATTGAATCCATAAAGTAATAATTGTAAAAAGTACATAATCAAGGTTAATTAAAATATTAGGCAACAATAACAGAGAATTTAATAAAGGTAAATAGAATGAAAATATTAAAATGTTATATTGATTTGCAGAAGAATAGAAATATTATTTTACACCTTCTATGTCAAACACATATGATAAAAGACTTTGTGAAATCACCAAAATAATGAACATAGAGTACGTAGCTTCTAGTTTGGTATAATGGATACACTAGAAATAAAGAGATTTTCATCATACCACCTGGAACAGGAAAGGTGTTTTGAAGTTGACTTATATTGTCTCACAAGAGTAGACACTAAGCCTTAATAAATTTTGTTAAGATGTTGGTAGCCTAAAACTCATCCCTGTATCATATTTAACACTATGGAAATCACCAAATGCTATGAATCAGTGTGTGACAGATGGCGCACTACAAAGTCAGAAGGAACACATTCTACAAAACTGTCTTTATATTAACTGCATGTTTAGGGGTTCCCTGAAAAACAATTTCAGAATTCACTAGAAAGACACACAGTTGTTACACTCATGGTTAAAGCTATTACACTCATGGTTAAAGTTTATTACAGCTATCAATCATATTCTAATAATTCTGCATGGTGACAGATGGTAACTACCCTTATTGTGGTAAGCACTGCCTAATGTACAGAATTGCTGAATCACTATTTGATACATGGGAAACTAACGTAACATTGTATGTCAACTATACTCCAATTTAAAAATTAGCTTATTACAACTAAAGGGTACCGATTAAAGTTAACCATAGAAGAAACACATAGGATGGAGCCCAGTAAAACACCAAATATGGAGCCTCTGTTGTCCACAACCCCTAGAGTCAAGACAACATCATTTTCAATACATACAGAGTATTGCCAATCAGGGACGCTCCCCTCAACCTCAGTGTTTTACTGAGATTTTGTGAGTATGAATGACTATGCACAACATTCCTATCAGTCTCCAAGCTCCAGTCCTCTGAAGACTGATACCATATGATCCAAATCCCCTCCTGAAGTCACATTATTACTACCTTTTGTGGCCATTTCTTCCCTAAGACTATCTGGTATAGCCAATTCCCATCCCAAGTCACATCTAGTGTGGCTCGAGACCTCCAGACAAACCAAGACTCTCTTTTCAGGCATGACATTCCAAGGGCTTAGAGATTACATCCCAGGATTTTTTTTGAGCATGGATAAATTCTTTACCACACAGGCAAACACCTGCCATCCTTGGCTATGGCTCTCCTATATGATCATATGCCTAACACTTGTCACTATCAGTGTGGATAGGGATACATTCAAGAAAAAACTAATCTACTCTATGAAGCCATTACATCTGTTTTCATATTTTTAGAATTTTAGAATTTGCCTTTACCCCATCTCGCAAAATTGGGATTAGTAATGATATACCTCTTATACATTATGATAAACTTGTGAATCATGTGGCATAGAAAGTAATTGACAATTATCTAAAATAAGCTCTTTCTCAGACCATTTTCCATTAGTATTACATAATGAGGAGGATTTAACCCAATTTCCCAATACATTAAACTATCAGTTATCAGCATTATAACCTTACCAACAATGCCTGTGTTGTACTATATTGCAGTGTGGTAGTAGATGCAAACTGAAAGATACAAGTCAGAGACAACTGGGAACATTACGAGTCAGTCATTAATAGTGAGTCCAGCCCATTATCAGATCATACGACCAAAATGTTACCCAGAGCAATGCCACTCAGAGTTGCAGCCCTCCAGTTGACTTGGTCAGGTTCCAAAAGCAGGTCATCTCAGCATCTGGTGTAACTGAGCTAAGAAACACTATCATCCCTTGCTCAGAGCCTGTGTCAAGGTACCAGTATAATCTACATATCCCTTTACCCTCAATGACTGTTCTTCCTTTTCCTCATTTATCATTTCTTTTCACCCAGCCTCGCACACCATTGTTCTGTTCCTCTGCTGGTCCAGATGGTGGGCAGAAATATAACTATTTCCAAGGGCTTCCCCCTCTGTTCCTACTTGCATGAAATTAAGTTATCTTGGTATAGAACTAGGGGGGATATCTGGTCTACTAGGTGATATAGGTGTATTCATTACTAATCCCAATTTTGCTAGATGGCGTAAAGGCAAATTCTAAGTTGTCAGGCTCTTGGGAATTCTGACATAAGGATTTAAAAGTATAGTTACAGTTTTTTGATTAGGGATTATCCCTGCACCCAGCACTCACAGAGTAGCACCAGTCCTGGGACTATTGAATTAGGCAGGAAAAATAAAGTTGAGATGATATAAGGCAGAATTGCATGGCCATAATGCAAAGCTATGGGTTTCAGTCCTCCCCAAAACTTACTTACCCAGCTTCCCCTGATAAATGAAGGCATCTATCTAGTGGTGGTGTTCCTGGGCCCCCTGATATTGAGTGTGATAGCATGCCCACGAAGGTGTGCAAGCCAGCACATCATATCTCCCCCTGCTTTAGACAACAGCGTTTCAAATGTTCACTCCAATTCTCTATCAAACTGTATTACTCAGAGGATGAAGTGGGTTCCTTGGTCTGATGTGATTAAGCAGTCCACAGTGATACAATATCTTCTGATTTAGTTCTTCCATAGTGTCCTGAGCATTTTAATCTGCCACTGAGTATGGAAAAGCCCAGTCAGAGTAAGTGTCCTGTCAAGACCCATTTGGGGCCTCGGTCAGCAAACCCATCTGATTTGACAGCTGTGTAAATGGACTTCCCTCTGTCCATATCCAAACCTGGACCAGAGTCAGTATCTGCACCAATACTGTCCTCAACAACATTTTAGCTTTACAGATTACAGTAACTAAGTGATTGCATGAAAACTATGCCTATTTCTTGTTAGCTTACATTTCCTAAGGCATTCAGTGAGCCAATCCTCAGGATTCAGATCCATCATTTCAAATTCTATTGATAACTTTTACCTCTAATAACTGATCATGGCACAACTGCTCTTCCTGTGATGCCATCCAAGAGGCAAAGTGGAAGGATGAGTGTTTTTCAGTGAGTTAGGGTCATCCTAGTGAATCCTGTTCTGATACCACCTGCAAGGTGTTAGCACACTACAAAATTAAAGAGAACACAAACTCAGTGTGGCTCATTCCCATGTCTGACACCAACTGCAAGTTTCAAGAGGTCCCCAAACTCCCAGAGGTTTGTTAATTTGCCAGAAAGACTCAAGTCTTCCAAGTCGTTGATTAAAATCAGCCAGGAAGTGTGAGAGACCAAAATGGCAATACAGAAGACCCACCCTTTCCATCCAAATGCAAACATCAATAACTAGAAAGCTATCTATGAACAAAAACAAGGTCTGGGAGAGCTCTAAAATCCACTCAAGGAATTTTAGCAAGACAGTGGAACACAAAACCAGAGACTGATTAATCATACAAGAGAAGAATACGGCTTCTTTTTGCCTGTACGATCCTATCCCCCAAGTCAGCATGGTTCAGAATCAAAAAGGAACATGGGGTGCCTGGGTGGTTCAGTGGGTTAAGCCTCTGCCTTCTGCGCAGGTCATGATCTCAGGGTCCTGGGATCTAGCCCTGCATCAGGCTCCCTGCTGAGAGGGGCTTCCCTTTCTCTCTGCCTGCCACTCTGCCTACTTGGTGATCTCCCTCTGTCAAATAAATAAAATCTTAAAAAAAAAAAAGGAACATGGGTGGGATTGGAGGAGATTATGCTGAGTGAAATAAGTCAAGCAGAGAAAGTCAATTATCATAGTTTCACTTACTTGTGGAACATAAGGAATAACACGGAGGACATTAGGAGAAAGAAAGGAAAAAAGTGAATTGGGGGAAATCGGAGGGGGAGACAAACCATGAGACTGTGGACTCTGAGAAACAAACTGAGGATTTGTGAAGGGAAAGTGGGTGTGGGGGTGAGCCTGGTGGTGGGTATTAAGGAGGGCACGTACTGCATGGAGCACTGGGTTTGGTACATAAACAATGAACCTTGGAACACTGAAAAAAAAAAAAAAAAAAAAAAAAAAAGGAAAGCAAACAGGACCTTCAAAACCCGAAAGAGATCACCCTTACCAGAGTCAGGTGAGCAGCCAGCTTCTTCAGCTTCCTGGGGCACCGCACAAAGGACCTGCTTCAGTTTTACCCCACCTAAACCCTACAAAGCTGAGATATATAGAGACAGCTAAAAACAAGGAAGAAAAGCAGCCACACAGCCCAAGTGACTACAATTACCAGTGATCTGCTTTGCAAACAAACTCAGCAGATTTTAGCACTGACGAAGGAATCAATAGTGTGCACAGCTGTTAGGACCACCTACAGATTTTACCAGCTTTTTGCCCCAGAGTGACTCCCATTCATGGAAACCAGCTGTCTGAGTCTCTCCCTGCCCTGGCCACAGCCTAGGAATCTCACCTGTCATCCACTCTGGCCTCTTGCAGCTGTAGGAGTGCAAGATGCTAGACTAGCTCCTCCTGCTGACTTTCACAACCATGTGCATGCTCAGGACTAGCCACTCCATTTGTGCACATACAAGCTTCTGTCCTGATACCTGTTATTGGCCTCAATGCAGTGCAAATGTCAGTGGGGAAATCACGCAGGCACAGGAAAACACACCAACAGCCAGGGCCCCCACAGCTGCCAGTAAATCCATAGCTGGTCCCAGCCCTTGCTGCCTACCATGGCCCCCAGCCAAGAGTGTGCACGTCAGTGGTTCCAGCCACCACTCCTGCCTGCTGTGGTCCTTAATGAAGGATATGGAGGCAAGAGCTCTTGCTACCATTATGGACCTCCCACAGCACTCACCAACGACCACCACACAGTTGTCAACCAGCAGTCTCGGTTGAAAAAACATCACTCCTCCCTATCCAAGCCAACACAAACCCCTGCACCTGGCACCCAACACCACTAGACCCAGGGTGACAGCATGCTCCAGTATGCCCCCACCCACAAGTGAAATTGTTCTCTTATTGAAGTCAGTCCATAAAGTCTGGAAGAAGTGTCTATTTCTTCAAAGGTGAAGACACCTATGCAAATCTGTACTTCTCACTTAGTACTGCTCTCCTAAAATTATGTTGTACACCAGCTTTGGGGGACAGTATGCCAATCCCTTTAAAATCTCATCCTTCCCTGCTATTTCTATCTCCATGCTTCTTCACATTTCAAATCATTCAATAAATTCCTAGAATGTGCCAACTACTACGGTAACTACTTCACATACATGACATATTGTCATAGCAACAAACCATGACGCGGGGGGGGGGGGGGTTGATCCCTTTTTACAGGTGTGATAATTGAGACCCAAAGACGAGGAATGATGTGTAGCTCCCACAGCTCTCAGAGGTGAGCTTTGTTCCATCATATGCCTTCCTAAGTTTAAAGCTCATGGCCTTTTCCACTGAGCCATGATGTCCTGCATTCTCTCTTCCTGAAGTTCCCTGGCCCCCTTACTATCCTTCACCAAATTTCACCCCCATAAAGCCCCCATGTCAAAGGTGGTTTCTTACTCTGTGTTTTGACATCAGATCAGAGGTTATGCCACTCTATAGCACTGACAACATCCTACCTCATGGTACCATATTTTTAAAAATAATTTAAAAATTTTTTCCATGGTATCATATTTTTAACACCAAAAGGAACTAGTGAGTACCCCATAGATTAAATTACTAGGCAATGTGCTCATCTCACATTCTTCTGTCCTGCACACCTAAGCTATCACTTACTTATTCTGTCCCTCCTTATCCTTCCAAGCTCTTGGGAAAGCTTTAAGTCTTAGGAACCAGGACACTCAAGTGTTCTCTTCACCTTCTTGGTTAGGCTCAACTCAAGTAAACCCAATTCCTATCCCAGGACTTGTTTGTGGGGCCTCTCAGCCTGAAAAGATCAAGAAATCCAAGGGTTTCAGGAAGTCAATGGTGGGAGTAATACAAGCATCTTGGAGGGAATGCTTTTGTTCTTCCGGGTGCTCAAGTAGACCTGGAAAAACATTATCTGGATACAAAGAACGGTGTTATAAATCATCCACTTTAGAAAGATATTGGTGGTATTATAGCTGCACTAGTTTAAGCCGGGTAGATAGGTATGGTTATTGAATCCTACGCTGGGAAATAGTGCTGAACTCAGCCACGTCAAATCTCCCAGTGTTTCTGGAAATGAAAGGCTGCCACCTACTCACTTTGCCAACATTCACTGAGGTTCTCTCTCTGGCTCTCCCCTGTGGTTCCCCAAGTCCCTTTACTGGACTATCTTTCCTCTTCTTGACATTATCACTGAAGCAAACTTCACTCAGTTTCCTCCCTGGTGATGGTCAATAAAGATGCTGCTCTGCTTCCACAAAGTACAAGAATGATGAGTTATATCTTGGGGACAGACAATGCCTCATTGAGGCACAGGTATATGTCCACCTGGCTCAAAGAAGAAAAACTAGGGTGGGGTAAATTATAAAAACAGAGGGAATATTTACAAGTTCTGGGCCAATAAGAAGTCAAGTCCCAAGGCTCCTTGTTAGACAAATTGTCCAATTTCACTTCTATTCCCTGAATAGTTGTTTCCTATGGGGGCTGGCACATGGCAGCAAGAAGCCTGTATTTACTATGTGAGGTCTTCAGAAGGCAACTTGCTGCAAGTTGTAGGTTTCCCAAAGTGTTCTTCACCCTCTCCTCAGGGAGCAAACCCTCCTAAACTCCATCTCCCCAAGGTCAAGGGCTTCTCCTAGAGGAAGTATTTACTCTTCTTTGAAGCCAGAGTTCCTCACCAGCTCAAGAACCAAGAAACATCTCCCTGCATTCCCCCAGTGATGTCACACTGAGAAACAAAGGCTGCCTCTAGTCCCATTTACCCTCAAGAGGGCAACTTTCTGTAAAGATACCATGACTTCCTTCTAGTTCTGCTGATGGGAAAAGTAGAATCTTACCTGATGGGCACATATGAGAGAGGCTCGCTGAATGGGTCTGCAGCCAGGTCCTTGCTCTGAGTACTGGTTCCAGGTTGGAATTAGTGGGAATCTCTACCTTTGCATTTTTAGGAATTCAGTTTTATGAGGTCACTGCCAGATTATCAGGTCGTGGGTCAATAAATACTCATGTAACCAATTGATATATTAAGTGCTAGTTTTTAAAAAGCCTTTAGTTATGGAAATCACCCAATCATAGACAAAAGTGGAGAATATAGTACTAGGCTGAGTCATATGAAATTGCCAACATTCAACTATTTTTGGCCAATAAAACTGGATTTCTTACATGCTTGCAGCTGGAGTTCTCAAGCAGGCAGTTCAGCGCCTGAATTGCTAGATGGGCAGGTCTGGTGCTTGGATACATGGGGACCAAAGTGGCTTCACTGGGATGAGCCTAGGACCTGCCATCTGTATGAATGGGCCTGGATCATGGGTGCATGGAGGCTAACGACCTCCAGAGACCACTGAAGTGGGTTTGGTGTTTGGGTTTGTGGTAGCTGGTCTGGAGGCTGGGGGCCCAGGAGCTGGCCTGGGACTGGGAAAGACCAGAGTTTGGGTTCACGAGAGCCCACTTGGAGTCTAAGGTCACAGGGTTAGTCAGGTGCTGGGGCCAGTTGGGAGCCTGGGGCTGGCTTGGTGCTGGGGCAAGCGTGGAAGCTGAGTCTGTAGGAGCCTACCTGGAGGTTCGGGTCATAGGGGCCAGTCCACTATGATAGTGGGTTGGGAGCCTGGGTTGGTGGGAGATGATCTGGATTCCAGGCCCACAGAGGCAAGCCTGGTGCTGGGGTAGGTCAGGGTCCTGGAGTCATGAGATCTAGCCTGGTCATGGAGTGAGCCAGGAACCTGGGTCTATAGTAGCTGACATGGCACTGGGTCTGGCCAGGAGCCTCAGTGCCTGGGAACCTGCTTAGAATCTGGGGCTGCCAGAGCCAACCCAGTGCTGGTGTATTCTAGGAGCCTGGATTTGAGGGAACTGGTTTGGGGTCTAGGTCCACAGGGGCAAGTCTGGCACTGAGGTGAGCCAGGAGCCTGGTACCGTGAGAGCTGTCCTGGTGCTGGTGTATACAGGTGAAACAGGGTGCTCACTTCACTCTCTCTGTGTTACAGGAGGGTGTCTCTGTCCACGCTGTGCTGCCCCGTCTTAGAGGATGGTTGTCAGGTTAGAGTAAAACTGATGTCCCCGTCCACTCTAAGGCATTTTCTCTTATTTCTGTGCTGTAATCCCTCAGCTGAATCCTTAGCACTCCTTACAGTATTTTCCTGTGTGGATCATCACTTTGAAGGATGTTTTGAGGAGCAGATGATCACCAGAAATGTTTATGCTGTCATCTTGCTGCCATCACTCTTCCCCATGTGAACTTTTAAAATGTGATGTATGCTGTTAGTGGGAATGCAAGTTGGTGCAGCCACTTTGGAGAACAGTGTGGAGATTCCTTCAGAAATTAAAATAGAGCTTCCCTATGACCCTGCCATTGCACTACTGGGTATTTACCCCCAAGATACAGATGTAGTGAAAAGAAGGGCCGTCTGTACCCCAATGTTCATAGCAGCAATGGCCACAGTTGCCAAACTGTGGAAAGAGCCAAAATGCCCTTCAGTGGATGAATGGATAAGGAAGATGAGGTCCATATACACTATGGAGTATTATGACTCCATCAGAAAGGATGAATACCCAACTTTTGTAGCAACATGGACGGGACTGGAAGAGATTATGCTGAGTGAAATCAGTGAAGCAGAGAGAGTCAATTATCATATGGTTTCACTCATTTGTGGAGCATAAGGAATAATATGGAAGACATGGGGAAATGGAGAGGAGAAGTGAGTTGGGGGAAATCAGAGGGTATGAATCATAAGAGACTGTGGACTGTGGACTCTGAGAAATAAACTGAGGGTTTTGGAGGGGAGGGGGGTGGGGGGTTGGTTGAGCATGGTGGTGGGTATTAAGGAGGGCACGTACTGCATGGAGCACTGGGTTTGGTACATAAACAATGAATCTTGGAACACTGAAAAAAAATTTAAATTAAAAAAAAAAGAAGGAGGGTGAAGTCTGGGGGGGAAAAAAAAAAAGCAAAAATAAATAAATAAATAAATGCTGTGTCATGCCACAGGACACAGTTTTTAAAAAAAGTGTGATGTAGGGCCTCTGGGTGGCTCAGTTGATTAAGCTTCCAACTCTTGATTTTTGGCTCAGGTCATGATCTCTGGGTCATGAGATTGAGCCCTGTGTCAGGTTCTGCACTCAGCGGGGAGTCTGCTTGAGGATTCTCTCTCTCTCTCTCTCTCTCTCTCTCTGCCTCTTCCCCCCGCTCATGCGCATGCTCTCTTTCTCTCTCTCTGATAACTAACTAACTAACTAAATAAATAAATCTTAAAAAAAAGTAACACGTGATGTAACCATGAATCTTGAAGATTCCATCCATGGTTGACTCTTTAAACAATACCCAAGAATGCTGTATAGTAAGTGACTAAGCTTATTAGACCCACCATAGCAAAGAAGACTACCACCTTGAGAGGATCTCAGTAGTGTCTCAGAGGGGAAATCAAGGAAGGACATTCATAGGGTCTTAGTGCCTGGGCTGGTGATTTCAAGTTAGGGTGGTGAGGATAGGGTGGCTTACAATGTGGTAGGTTTGCATGGTGGTCATAGCACAGTGAGTCTTAATGAGCCAGCTGTTAATTTTGATAAGTAAATTATTTTAATTGGTTCATACTCTTTTTTTTTTTTTTTTTTTTTAAAGATTTCACTTATTCCACAGAGAGAAATTACAAGTACACTGAGAGGCAGGCAGAGAGAGAGAGAGAAGGAAGCAGGCTCCCTGCTGAGCGGAGAGCCCGATGCGGGACTCGATCCCAGGACCCTGAGATCATGACCTGAGCCGAAGGCAGCGGCTTAACCCACTGAGCCACCCAGGCGCCCAATTGGTTCATACTCTTAACCTCAAGGAGCTAAGTCATTCTTTTAAAAGATTTTATTCATTTATTTGTCAGAGAGTGAGCACAGGCAGACAGAGAGGCAGGCAGAGGCAGAGGGAGAAGCAGGTTCCCCGCTGGGCAAGGAGCCCCATGTGGGACTCGATCCCAGGACGCTGGGATCATGACCTGAGCTAAAGGCAGCCACTTAACCAACTGAGCCACCCAGGCATCCTGAGCTAAGTCATTTTTGCTTGTTTTCAGTGTGCTGTTTTCAGATCTCACCATGCATTTGAACTAGGTGTTATAGAAATTCACCTTTGGCTACTTTCTGGGAATTACATTAGTAGATAAGGAGCTTGCTTCAATTCCTTTGCTGGGCATTTTTGTTTGAGTTCCTTCCTTTGCGTTTAATTATAATGTGACTACTACTGAGACCAGACAGGTAGAGAATTTTTTTTTTTTTTTTTTACTTTTTAGAAGTACTTTTTGTGGTTATAAAAGTAATGCTTATTACATAATTTTTTAAACATTTAGGTATAAAGAAAAATGATCATTCCCAAAAGAAAAATGGCATTGCTTTTTGTCATCTATGTTATAACTTTGGCCTGCTACTTAATAATGCCTAAAAATATGAGCATATGTGTACATGTGAAGTTACAGTTCAATTCTTAAGGAGCCGGGCTCTAGAGACACTCTGGGTAGCTCAGTTGGTTAAGTGTCTACCTTTGGTTCAGGTCATGATTCTGGAGTCCTGGGATCCAGTCCCACATCGGGCTCCCTGGTAGGCAGGGAGTCTGCTTCTCCTTCTGACCTCTCTCCTCTCATGCTCTCTCTCTCTTCCAAATAAATAAATAAAATCTTAAAAAAAAAAAAAAAAAGAACCTGGGCTTTGATACCAGATCACCCCTGTTTGCCTCCTGGCCTCACCATCACCCTCTATGGGCATTTACAGCAAATTTTTAAGTCTCAGTATCTTTATATGTACAAATAATTGTATCAATTTCATAAAACTGTTCTATCTATTAAATAATACAATAGATATAATGGGCTTAGAATAGTTTCTGACCCAATGAGGAACGTTAAATTCAAGTTAGTTGTGATAACAATAACATTTATGATGATAGTAATTTATACATGTATCTATTTCTCTAGAGGAAATAAATGCAAAAGGAAACAAAATCAACATAGCAGCACTTCATTTTGAACATTTGGAGCTCATATTCAAGCTCATATTCTAATGGGACAATGTAAGCCTATAGAAAATTGTTGAGGGCGGATGCTCCAGGGGCCCGGAGATCCGTCAACCGCAGAGCTTTGCAAAATGGCACCTGGCGATTTGCCAGAAGGTGTGTCTAGAGTGACTGATTGTAAACAGGAAGTACTACCTATTGGCTGTTGAACTATTGCTATGCTGTGGGTACTTGGTAACAAGCTTAAGATTGGTGGATGCATATCACTGTCTATGCTGATTGGCTTAGCTCCCCTATATAAGCGATGGCCATATGAAATAAAGGGAGCCCGCTTTTTTGAAACCCGACCAGACTGAGGGTTGTTAGTATCGCTGCTGGACGGCGATAGAAAATCACTTGATTTTTTCAGTTTCAATTTTGAAGTCTGTTCTAGGTTTTCTATGTAATTTGGTCTACATATTCCTGAGATTAGCACCACATCATTTAAAAAAAAAGTTTTACTTTGACAATTGCTGTAAGTACATCTATTATTCAGCTTTTCTAAAATATTCTTGGAATTCTATCTTTTTATTCCTGCAACTAAATTTTAGGGTGTTTTTTTAAAATTTATTTTTTATTTATTTTCAGCATAATAGTATTCATTATTTTTGCACCATACCCAGTGCTCCATGCAATCCATGCCCTCTATAATACCCACCACCTGGTACCCCAACCTCCCACCCCCGGCCCCCTCAAAACCCTCAGATTGTTTTTCAGAGTCCATAGTCTCTCACGGTTCACCTCCCCTTCCAATTTCCCCCAACTCCCTTCTCCTCTCCATCTCCCCATGCCCTCCATGCTATTTGTTATGCTCCACAAATAAGTGAAACCATATGATAATTGACTTTCTCTGCTTGACTGATTTCACTCAGCATAATCTCTTCCAGTTCCGTCCATGTTGCTACAAAAGTTGGGTATTCGTCCTTTCTGATGGAGGCATAATACTCCATACTGTATATGGACCACAACTTCCTTATCCATTCATCCGTTGAAGGGAATCTTGGTTCTTTCCACAGTTTGGCGACTGTGGCCATTTCTGCTATAAACATTGGGGTACAGATGGCCCTTCTTTTCACGACATCTGTATCTTTGGAGTAAATACCCAGGAGTACAATGGCAGGGTCATAGGGAAGTTCTATTTTTAATTTCTTGAGGAATCTCCACACTGTTCAGTTTTAGGGTTTTTAACCATCTTCTAACCTAATTTGGAATAATTTCACAAATACATTAACTTTTAGAATTATTTTGGGATGAACTAAAACTTTACAATATTGAGTCTTTCCATGTAGAAACTGGTGTATGGTTCCATTTGGAGAATTATTTTTTTTGAATTCCTTTTGTTTTCTTTAAAAACGATGTGAATGTTGAATTTTTCTCCCTACATTAGCCCACAAGTGCCCTCTGGTTGTCATCTTTCTCTATCCTCTTTCTTTGCTAATGTTCACAACAGCTTGGAGGGCAATAGAGAACAGGCCCTTTCAGCTCTGAATGGCACAAATTAAAATTAGCTTTGATGTGAAATTCAGTGGGAAGTCTGTCTCCCACTATAGCTTATCATTAGCTTGGGAGCCTGTCAATTTGAGTCATTTTTATTGCAGAATCTTTGAAAGCAGTGATTCTCAACTTTGGCTGCATTTGGGATCATTGGAGAATTTTTAAAATGTGGCCTCTGGAGATCTGAATTTAATTGGTCTAGTAGGAGTCTCATGCACTGGAATTTTCAAAAGCACCACAGGAGGAGGTTCAAAACCTGGCTGTGCTTTTTGTGCAGCTGAGAGCTGCAGCTTTAGGGAATTGAGAAAGAAAAGACATGCATGCATGTGGATTAACATACAAAGGGGTGTCCTGGAGTGATTTCTTTTCTTTTCTTTTTTTTTTTTTTTATGAATACAGGCTGGCACACACTGAGACTGGAAATAAATTATTCATAATTTCAAAAGTATGGCTATGTCCTCTTTTAATGAACTGAGACTTTAATCAAAGACTTCCATCTGATTTCAGTGTGAATGCATGAAGTCTGTCGTTTCCATGCTTCCAGAAGTGAACTCTGTTTAAATCCCAGTAAGGCATATAGTTTAAGTTAATAGTATTGCTCTAAGATCTCTTTCCTGGTTTGGGTAATTTACAAAGATTATGAAAGATTACATTACCATCAAGGAGAGCTCTGGGAAGTGTACATCGAAATCTTGGTGCTATTCTTGCAATTTTTATGTGAGTCTAAAAATATTTCAAAATAAAAAGTGAAAAAAGCATGAGCAGGATGAGAACTCTGCCTCCTGTGAGATTAAAAAATCAAATAAAGTTTTGGTTTTATGCGTATTTACTGTGGTTGACTGCCTTAGTGTTTCTTTCTTTTTAAGATTTTACTTAATAATTTGAGAGAAACTGAGAGCATGAGAAAGCAAGCATGAGCGGGGGTGCGGGGCGGGGGGAAGGCAGAGGGACAGGGAGAAGCAGGCTCCCTGTCCAGAACTCTGGGATCATGACCTGAGCCACAGGCAGCTGCTTAACCCAGGGACCTCTGCTTTAGTGTTTCTTATTGGCATTCAGAAAGAGAAAGTTAATTTGATTCTTCTTGCCTAAGCCTCAACCTGGATATATATTTATATATTATATATAAAATATATAAAGATAAATATATATCATAATAATTAAACTATATATTATCATATATGTATATTCATATATACTATATATCATATATGTATATACATATATACACATCTATGTATGTGTATATGTATGTATGTATATATGTATGATATGATATATATCATATATGTATATACATATATACACATCTGATATATAGTATATATATTATATATGATATTATATATGTATATATGTGTGTGTATATATATGTATTTTATTTTCCTTAGAAGAAAATGTTATTCCATTAGACACACAACTGAGTCAGACTATACTGTGTGTCAGACTATACTGTGTGTCTGTGTATACAGACACACACAGAAGGAATTTGTCTTCTCTGTGCTGGGACAAAGCCTACTACGTAGCTACATTCCACCAAAGGCATGTGGAATGAGATAGTTGAGTAAGGGTGGGCACCCTGTGACATTGAATTCTGGGATATAATCAGTAAGTGGGAGACTGTTGCCCATTTACAAGAAGGAGGAACCCCTGTCCCTGAGAGCCCCAACTGATAAGAATTCTATATCTGGAATAGGTTACCTAAGTGTGTCAGCCCTGTCTATACCTCACAACCTCAGTGGAGCACCATCTTGAAATTGTCAGCTAGGCCTTAGTAATAAAATTTCCATTATTTAAATAGGAATGCTATTCCTAAATGTGTATTTCCCTAGTGGATTGAGGCAGAAAGAGGTAAAGATACCGGTTTTCAATCAGGTTGATTATGTCCCCCAGCAGATATTTGGCAATGTTTTTTGGAACAGTTTTGGTTGTCACAATTGTTCTCATCCTCTGCCAAGTAGAAGCCAGGATGCTACTAAGCATCCTTTAATGCACAAGACAGCCCCGTGGTGTATGTACATATAATGGAATATTACTCAATTATAAAAAGGAATTGAGTTCTGGAATCTGCTACAACATGGATGGACCTTGAAAACATTACATTAAGTGAAATAAACCTGATACAAAAGGACATATATTGTTTGATTCACAGACACAGAAAGCAGGTGAGAGATTACCAGGGGCTGGAGGGAAAGGAAATTACAAGTGCTTGATTGATGGTTACAGAGTTTCCATTTGGAGTGAGGGAAAAGATTTGAAAACAAATCTTGGTAATAATTGCAGAACATCATGAATGTAATTAATGCCACTAAATTAACCACTTAAAAATGGCTCATGTTTTGTGATTTCATTTCTCTGTGGAATCTAAAAAACACATGAACAAACGAAAAGCAGAAACAGAGCCATAAATACAGAGACCAAATTAATGGTTGTCAGAAGGGAGTGAGGAGTTGGACAAAATGGGTGAAGGGGAGTGGAAGGTACAGGCTTCCAGTGTTGAAATGAGTAAGTTATGGGAATAAAAGGTACAGCATAGAGAATGATGCTAAAATAGCATTGCATGGTGACGATGGTAGCTACACTTGATGTAAGCACAACTTAATGTGTAGATTTGTCAAATCCCTACGTTGTATACCTGAACCCAATAAAACATTGTTGTCTCAAATACACGTCAATTAAAAAAAATTGTTAATGTTTAATTTTACATTAGGTAAATTCTACTCAATTTTATTTTTTATTTTTTTAAGATTTATTTGAGAGATCGAGAGAGCACAAGTGGGGGGAGCGGCAGAGGGAGAGGGAGAAGCAGACTCCCCACCAAGTGCAGAGCCCATCATGGAGCTCTATCTCAGACCCTGAGATCATGACCTTGAGCCAAAGTCAGACACATAACTGATTGAGCCACCCAGGTGCCGACAATTTTAGAAAAATAATGAACTAGCCATAAGCACTTCTAACACTTGAAATGGCATGACTCATAACTTAAACATCTGCTCTGGGGAGGATCTACATGATGCTCTGGGAAGAACTTTCATTTTTGGCCAATGTCACTGAGACAAGAGGTGATTGCCTGAACACCATGACACTCTGTAGGTTGTGATGTTAACAACATTCACAATGCATCATGCTACAGATTTTGGGAAGGATTTGAAGGGCAGAAATATACTGGTAAAAGAGAAGATAAATCAGTGAATTTGTCAAATCCTTCCTGACAAAAAGTAATTCAACAAAGTTTGGTCATGCAATGTTTAAAATATGAATTTTTGCATAAAGACTATAGAATTCTAGACTTCCTTTATTTACTTTTAGACATATTACATTCACTAATGATGAAAAGTTTGTAATTATTAACACCAAGCACTATCTTCACCAATTAAATGAGGGTTGAAATCTCATCCTACTGAGAGTATGGATGAACGAGCTACTATTGCTTTGCTAGTGATACTGAAATTTCTTATAACTCTACTAAAAAAAAAAAAAAGAAATCTTGCCACTTGCAACGACAGAGATAGAACTAGAGAGTGTCATGCTCAGTGAAATAAGTCAGTCAGAGAAAGACAAATATATGTTTTCACTCATATGCAGAATTTAGGAAAAATAAATGAGCGAAGGGAAAAAAGAGAGAGAGAGAGGAAAACCATGACACAAACTCTGAACTATAGAAAAGAAACTGATAGTTACCAGAGCGGAGGTGGAGGTGGGGAATGGATGAAATAGCAATGGAGGGGCTCCTGGGTGGCTCAGTGGGTTAAGTCTGTGCCTTCAGCTTAGGTCATGATCTCAGAGTCCTGGGATCGAGCCCTGCATCAGGCTCTTTGCTCAGCGGGGAGCCTGCTTGCCTTCCTCTCTCTATACCTGCCTCTGCCTACTTGTAATCTCTGTCAATTAAGTAAATAAAATCTTAAAGAAAAAAAAAAGAAATAGGCGATGGAGATTAAGGAGTGCACTTGGGTGAGCATTGGGTGTTGTATGAAGTATTGAATCACTATACTGTACATCTGAAACAAACATTACACTGTATGTTAACTAACTGGAATTTAAATAAAACTTAAAAACAAGAGTAGCAGAATGATTAAAAAAAAAAAAAAGAAGGGTCATAATTTCAACCCATGACCCACTAATGTGAAGGACTATGTACACTGAACCCATTGTGATGAAACTGGAAATGATGTTTATGAAATTGTTAAGTCTTATCTATATTGATCATGGTCCCATTAGTTTACTGATTATAGATTAAGATCTGCAGTATGAATTATACAGAATGAAAATTAATGTTCAGGAAATATTCAATGACTTAGAAAAAAACCACCATTGATTTTTACATAGTTTAGCTGTATTTATAAATGTGTGTATATACACACATTTATAAATACATATATTTGTATGTATATATGTATACTGATATATGTATACATATATATGTATACATATACATATGTATACAATTATATATGTATACATATACATATGTATACAATTATATATGTATACATATATATATTATATACACATTTATAAATATATATATTATATATTTTTTATTGTATTTCTTTTTTTAATTTATTTATTTTCGGCATAACAGTATTCATTATTTTTTTCACCACACCCAGTGCTCCATGCAATCCGTGCCCTCTATAATACCCACCACCTGGTACCCCAACCTCCCACCCCCCCGCCACTTCAAACCCATCAGATTGTTTTTCAGAGTCCATAGTCTCTCATGGTTTACCTCCCCTTCCAGTTTCCCCCAACTCCCTTCTCCTCTCCATCTCCCATTGTCCTCCATGCTATTTGTTATGCTCCACAAATAAATGAAACCATATGATAATTGACTCTCTCTGCTTGACTGATTTCACTCAGCATATGTAAATGTATATTTTATACCCCACATATATAAACTGTGTTTTGACACTTAAAGTTAGAATCTGGTTTCCTGACATCACTAATTAGATTGAAATGCCTTTGCCTCGATTGACAGACCAAAGACTGGAGTTCAGTTAGAGAGGGATGGTGTGTCTGCATGTGCAAGGCATGTGAAATGGGTGAGAGGATGAGCAGGTGGAGGGAACCGCATAGTGTGCCGCTGCCCACACATGGTAAGGGATTAGACACCATTAATTCCTCTCTTCTGTTGTGTTGGTCTTTAAGGATGTGCATGGCCTGGGGATAAGAATGATACTACAAATATCTGTCTAATGAGGAGCTTTGGATATTGATTCCCCAAGGATCCAGAGAGACACTGCAGAGTCAGCCTGTGACAAGCTCATTCCACAGCCCTTGCCTCGTCAAGAAGAAGCACACCTGAGGCTCCATCCAGGAATGATCTTACTTGACCACAAGCCCATCGTGTCATTTAGTGTTCCTGCCCTTCCTGAAAACAGAAGATCTGTCTTCAGGATCCAGGTGATATATGTCAAGCATCATTCCACACTGATGCCAGCCAGGTAACTGAAAGTCCCTTAGTTAATGCTTCTGTAAGGGGGGTAGTTATTTTACTGAAGATTCATCCAGAGAAAGTAGTGGGGAGTGGGCATGCATGATATGACGAGAACCAAGTGTCCCATGCACTCCAGCCTGCCTTCCTGTTGACAAGTTCCCATGTACGTTTGTACTGATACACTGATACACACCCAATTCTCAATCTGCTGGTCTCCCAATCTCTCTTTTAAAAATGACAGAACCCAGTTACTCTCCAGTACAGAAACTGACCTCTTCCAAAACAAGATGATTGTTATAAAAACTTCTGGTATTTACTTGAATTTTTATGGTGGTCATGGACAGGGGTTTTGGTCAGCATTTCCTTTTATTTGCATTCCTGGTTCTTGATACACCACTGTGCAGGAGAGTATGTTATCCCTGTAGCTTGTTTGAGGATGGTGAGGAGAAAGTGGAGACACAGATCTAGCTGGCTGCCCTCTTAATACACCTGTTTTTCTGTAAAATCAACAATGATTTTATATAAGAACAACAGAGATAGTATAATAAATTAAAAGACATCCTTCAAGTCATTCCAGGATCAACAAATGTTGACTTCTGCTATACAAAGTTCAGGTCTTTTTGGTAAATTAACAAAATAGGGGAATCTGGGTAGCTCAAGTTGGTTGAGTGTCTGACTTTTGATCTCAGCCCAGGTCTTGATCTCACACTTCTGAGTCTAAGCCCCATGTTGGGCTCCACCCTGGGCATGGAGCCCACTTAAAAAAATGCATACAGAAAGCACCTCTTTTGTATCTTGAACTCTTGTTTTTCCTTTCCTGAGATAACATCATCTTGAATGTGGTGGTCTCTATACATGGCTTTATATTGTACATGTCCTCATAAACATACCTAGGATAAAAGGCATTAACTATAATACCTATCAGTCAGGGGATGGAGAAATAAATCATCACATAATAATACAGTGGATTACTCTCTGATAATTTAAAATAAAGTGGAATTAAATATATTAATAATAAATAAAAGATAAATCACATAAGAATTCCAAATATAAATGACATGTCCTATATGGTTCTGTTTATATAAGGTTTTCAAAATTGAAAATAATGTAGTTGTGGGGTACCTGGGTGGCTCAGTCAGTTGGGCATCTACCTTAGGCTCTGGACATGATCCCAGGGTCCTGGGATTGAGCCCCCATGTCAGGCTCCCTGCTTGTTGGGGAGCCTGGTTCCCCTTCTGCCTGTTGCTCCCCCTGCTTGTGCTTTCTCTCTCTCGCTCTCTGCCAAATAAATAAAATTAAAAAAAAAAAAAAAAGAAAACAATATAGTTGTTTATGTCATTGTATTAACAACAATACTAATTATAGTAAAAATTGCTGGGGAATAAGCTGTATAAAGTTTGTGTAGTGATTCCCCTGGGGAAAGAAAAGAATCAAGATTTTTCAAATACATGATGTGTATACTTGTACTATTTATTGCAATAAAAACACTTAGAATGAGGGACCCCTGGCTGGCTCAGCAGGTGAACATGCAACTCTTGATCTCAGGGTCTTGAGTTTGAACCCCACCTGGGGTACAGAGATTACTTAAATAAATAAAACTTTAAAAATACATATTTTAAAAAACCCATTTAGAGTGAAGATGGTGATGTGTGTGAATTTTATGCTTTCGATTGGTGGCTACCATCCTTCATTTATCTCAATGGGGTTTTTTTTGTAGGTTTTTGTTGTTGTTGTTTTGTTTTTTGCTTGAATGATCCATAATAAAGAAAAAACCTGTTAGGTTTTTTAAAAAAATTTTATTATGGATTATTCCTTGTAATGGCTCAAAATATATTTAAAATTTTCTAATGATGTGTACTTTACATGATTCAAAAATATTTACTTATAGGTCTTCATTTATACAAATTTGTACATCTAATACATTTTATTATGTAATTTATTTTAACGGCTATACATTTTTAAAGCTTTTATTCATGAGAGAGAGAGAGCACACACTTATGCACAAGCAGGGGAAGGGCAGAGGGAGAGGGAGAAGCAGGCTCCTCACCAAACAGGGAGCCTGAGGTTGGGCTCCATCCTAGACTCTGGGATTATGACCTGAGCCAAAGGCAGATGCTGAACTGACTGAGCCACCCAGGCCACCCTAACTGCTATAGTTTTCATCTTATGTCCATCTCTTAAAAAAATATTTATGTATTTGGTGAGGAGAGAGCATGAGTATGGGGAGGGGCAGAGGGAGAAGGCCAAGCAGACCCCACAGAACTTGGAACCCCATGAAGGACTTGATTCTAGGACCCTGAGATCATGACCTAAGCTAAAGTCAGATATTTAATCGACGGAGCCACCCAAACACTCCCATTATTATGCCCATTTCATTTTTCCCTTTTTAAATTTTTAATTTAGTTTTATTTAAACTCAATTAATTAACATATGGTGTATTTTTAATTTCAGAGGTAGAGTTCAGTAATTCATCAGTTCTATGTAACACTCAGTGCTCACTACATCATGTGCCTTCCTTAAGGTCCATCACCCAGTTACCCCGTCCCCCCACTGTGCCCGTTTCAAATGAATACTAGTATCATTGATGAGTCCTTCACTCTTTTTCTACATGATAGAAGTTTCTAGCTTATAATCTTTTCCCACAAATTTGCAGTTAATGTGCTAGGCGTATTCTTTCTTTCTAGTATCTTTCCTCAAGTTACCCCACCCCCCTGCTTCCTTGTAGGAGTGAAATGTGCAAGGTGTTGTTGTTCATGGCAGGGCACACACACACACACACACACACACACACACGGAAACGTCAGTACCAGGGTCCTCTATACTGAATATGTACCAGATGATTTTCCTCTATTCATTTCCATTAATTACAATATCCCCATGAGGGTTTGTGACGGTCCCTATTATATAAATGAGGTTTTTCATAAGTGAACAATTCTATGCCCCCTCCCAACACACAAATCAAGTACTGGTCTGGATTAAATTCAGTATTTAAGCCTAAGGAAGACACCAGAAGTACTACTGTTAAGGATGTCTGATTATCTTATAATTGTCATATCAGTCCATCTTACCTTTTAACTCTCTGTCTTCCAAGGATGAAAAATTGTTGCTATTTTTATCTATTTTTTTTAGAAGACTATGCTTCCTTTCTCTCTCACTTAGCTGCTTTTGTTTTTGTTTTTTAATGATAGTCCTGCTACCTATCACCTAGGGAAGTGGTCTGCTTAGGATAAGATAGAGACGGTCACTGAAATTGACATTGGCCTAGCTTCTCTTAGAATTAATTGCTAATGCTGGTGAGTAGCGTTTCCATGTGGGAGTCAAGTTAATATGCAACATTTTCTAATCTTTGCTTAGGAACAGAGCATATGCTTGGAAGGATGTCATGTACCTGCTACACAATATTTCATGGGTAGAATGGACATATGCTATAGACAAGGGAAATATTTGGGGCATTCTTCAAGATGAATACATTAAGATTTTAAAGGATTTTTTGAAAGATTTTATTTAGGGGCGCCTGGGTGGCTCAGTGGGTTAAGGCCTCTGCTTTCAGCTCCAGTCATGATCCCAGGGTCCTGGGATCGAGCCCTGCATCGGGCTCTCTGCTTGGCCGGGAGCCTGCTTCCTCCTCTCTCTCTCTCTGCCTGCTTCTCTACTTGTGATCTCTGTCAAATAAATAACATCTTTTTTAAATTTTTATTTTTTATTAAATTTTTTATAATATAAAATATAAAAAATTTTATATTTTTTATAAAAAAATCTTTATTTATTTGACAGAGAGGATTTTATTTGACAGACAGAGATCACAAGTAGGCAGAGAGGCAGGCAGAGAGAGAGAGAGGAGGAAGCAGCCTCCTCGCCGAGCAGAGAGCCCGATGCGGGGCTCGATCCCAGGACCCCGGGATCATGACTGGAGCCGGAAGGCATAGGCCTTAACCCACTGAGCCATCCAGGTGCCCATTTAAAGGATATTTTATGAAATCTGAGTGTTGGTTTAAGCAACAAGATGGAGCAGTGGGTGTGGTGAAAAAATAATGAATACTGTTTTTCTGGAAATAAATAAATTAATTAAAAAAATAATGGAAATTCTGTATTATCTAGAGACATTAACAATCATTGGTCTAGACAATCAACTCATCAGTCAAACCATTTGAGTTCACACCTTGTCTTTTCCAGGCACTGTGTACCTCACCCCCTCTAAATTTCCCTACAGATAAATGGATGGTATGATCTAACTCACCTGTAATTTGACAAGCCCTTCAGCTGATTCTGAGGCACACTAAGGGTCAGGCACCATACTCTACACAGAGATTGGATAACTTCATTCTCATCTGGTTTTTTGAGACAAGGAATATTTCTGAAGGAAATGCTATAGTTGATTCTTTGTCTCAGTCTCAGCACTTGGAACAATAAACGAAAAAGAGTTGATGATCAATAAAAATTTGAGGCAATAATTTGAGTGGTAGAAGAAAACAGATGATGATGATGGAGGGAGAAATTAGCAGAGGAAAAGATTTCAATATTCACTCGGCTTCGCCATAAACATGAAGTTGTACTTCTTTTTACGTAAGCACTGGGTCTCAAACTACTACTACCATATATCAGATTTATTTGGATGGTTTGTTTAAAGCTTAGATTGCTAGTTCTTATCTCAGACTTTACCAGCAGCGTATCTAGAGCATTACTAAGATTTTGCGTTTCTCAGTAGTTCCCAAGTGATGCTACTGTTGGTCACCCAAGGACCATTCATTTTATTTTATTCTTACCCCATATTTTCCATTAGATCCATCAACATGGAACCCAGAAATGACACAGATGTTTCAGAATTTCTTCTGCTGGGATTGACAGATGATCCAGAACTTCAGCCTTTCCTATTCTGCCTGTTCCTGTCCATGTACCCGGTCACTCTCCTGGGAAATCTGCTCATCATGCTGGCCATCAGTTCTGACTCCCACCTCCACACCCCCATGTACTTCTTCCTCTCCAACCTGTCCTTTACTGACATCTGCTTAAGCACAACCACCATCCCAAAGATGCTGGTGAACATCCAAGCACAGAACCACAGCATCACTTACACAGGCTGCCTCACCCAGGTTGGATCTGTCCTGGCTTTTGGTGGTTTTGAAAACTTTCTCCTTGCAGCAATGGCCTATGACCGCTATGTAGCCATTTGTCACCCCTTGAGGTACACTGTTATCATGCACCCCCAACTCTGTGCTCGGCTGATTTTACTCTCGCTGTTCTTTAGCCTTATGGTTGCCCTGCTCCATAGTCTAATGGTGCTACGGTTATCCTTCTGCAAGGACTTGGAAATCCCCCATTTCTTCTGTGAACTTGCTCAGGTCATCAAGCTTGCCTGTTCTGACACCCTGATCAATAACATCCTGATTTATTTTGTGGCTAGCCTATTTGGTGGTGTTCCTCTTTCTGGAATCATTTTCTCTTATACTCAAATTGTCTCCTCTGTTTTGAGAATGCCATCAGCGGGGGGAAAGCTCAAAGCTTTCTCCACCTGTGGATCTCACCTGTCTGTTGTGTCTTTGTTCTATGGGACAGTTGTTGGAGTGTACATTAGTTCTGTAGTTACTGACTCTTCCAAGAAGACTGCAGTGGCTTCAGTGATGTATGCTGTGGTCCCTCAAATGATGAACCCCTTTATCTACAGCTTGCGGAACAGGGACATGAAAGGAGCCTTGAGAAAACTCATCAGTGGAATCCCTTCTTTGCTGTGATTATGCCATCTACTTTGGACTTGAGTTTGTAGAAGGAGGCAAAATGATAGTAATCCTGGACGTGTCATAATGCTTGATTTTTCCATCACTGAATTCCTCTAAACTAGCCAGACAACAGAATGTCCAAGTTAATTTTAACTTGCAGTTGAAATATATTTTACTTTTTTGTCTAGTCTTATGATGTTGGACACATGATTTCAATTCTCTAAATTCAGTTTCTTTGCTCAGATTCTATACAGAAGCACAGCCTGAGGCAAGGGTTCTTTTTATAGTGATTTTTTTTTTTTATCACTCTCAGAAGGAATACTGCAGAAAGTATGAAGGACAAGGAAAGTACTGAAAGAAGACTGGGGTCCTATCTAGAGACTAGCTTCCACCTGATTTCAGGTTACAGCCTGCCACTAACACTAGAGTTAGAGTTATAATGGAGTATGGGAGTTTACCTTTTATATACCTAGTTAGTAATTAATTTGTTCACTATTAACCTTATCTGTCTGAGGAACTTTACCATCTACCATATTCCATTTTATTATCTATGAAATTTGCATAATTAGATTATCTCAGTGGTTTGAGATGATTGTGAGATATTCAAACTTTCTCAGTGATAAAACCTTCATCTACAATAAGAAAAAATCCCTAACTCAAATATTACCAACAATAAAGAGAGTTATCTTTAATTACAAGCACTTAGAGGCAGGGAATGTGTAAGAATAGGTAGAGATTCATTCAGTCCTCCATGGATTGTATGGTCCTAGGACTGGCTCTCCTCGGGGTCATCAGGTGGTTGCGCCAGACAGAGATGTCATACTTGGACATGATTCCCAGAGACAGAACTCTGAATGTCCTTCCTTGAGTCAGATGATTACAGAATTTTCCAGAGTCAGTTATAAGAGTCAACTAGAACCCAGCTGCAATGGATTATATGTTCCTCGAAAGAATTTGTCCACATCCCAGCCCCATAATTTACTACTAGTATTTTTTGATAGAAGGGCAGATTGTACCTACTTGGAGTCTTTGTAGAAGATGAGCTTATCCCCCTAATATCTGGGTAGGTTCTAAATATAATCACATGTATCCTTCTAAAATAGACAGAAGTGGAAATGAACTAGAGGAAAATGAGGAGGTAATGTAACCATGGTGACAGAAATTGGAGGTATGCAGCCAGTATTTAATTTCCAGTATTCGGTCATTTTTCCAGCTTTATTGAGATATAATTGTATATAAGATTCTGTAAGATTAAGGCATCCCATGTGCTGATTTGATGAATTTATATATTGCAAAATGATTACCACCAATGTATGGATAAAACCTCCATGCCATCACTTAATTACCATTTCATCTTTGTGAGAATATTTAAGATTCTACTTTTTTATCAATATTTAAGTATATAATATAGTACTATTAGCTATAATTGTCATGATCTATATTAGATCCCCAGAATTTGTTAATCTTTTAACTGGAAGTTTACACCCATTGACCAAAATCTCTCCATTTTCCCCACTGCTCAACACCTGGCAGCTATCATTTTAGTCTCTGTTTCTGTGAATTTAGCTTTTTCATATTTTCCACATGTAAGTGATATAATACAGCATTTGTTTCTCTGTTTGACTTATTTTACTTAGCACAATGCCCTCAAGATGCATCCAAGGTGCTACAAAAGGCAGGATTTCCTGCTTTTTCTTTTTTCTTTTTCTTTCTTTTTTTTTTTTTTTAACTTTTTAGAAGATTTTTATTTGACACAGAGTACAAGCAGGGGGAGTAACACAGAGAGAGGGAGAAGCAGATTCCCTACTGAGCAGGGAGCCTGATAGATGTGGGGCTGGATCCCCGGACCCTGGGATCATGACTTGAGCCGAGGGTAGACGCTTAACTGACTGAGCCACCCAGATGCTCCAGATTTCCTACTTTTTCAAGGCTGAATAATATTCTGTTGTATATATACAACATATTTTTAAAAAATATTTTATTTATTTGAGAGAGCGAGCAAGCATGGGAAGGGAGAGGGTCAGAGGGAGAAGCAGACTCCCTGCTGACCAGGGAGTCTGATGTGGTACATGATCTGGGATCGTGACCTGAGCCGAAGGCAGTTGCTTAACCAACTGAGCCACCCAGGTGTCCCTATACAACACCTTTAACCATTCATCTGTTGACACTAGGTTGTTTTTATAACTTGGCTATTGTGAATGCTGCAATGAACCTTGGAGTGTAAATATCTCTATAAGCTGTGATTTTAATTCCTTTGGATTATGTATCAAGAAGTGGATTTGCTAGATCATATGGTAGCTCTATTTTTAATTTTTTAAGAAATCTCTATGCTGTTTTCCACCCCAGTGAACAAATGTTCCCTTTTCTCCACACCTTTGCTTTGATGTGACCCATTCTAACAGGTGTGAGGTGACATTCTGTTTTTTTTTTTTTCCCAGCATAACAGTATTCATTGTTTTTGCACCACACCCAGTGCTCCATGCAATCCGTGGCCTCTCCAATACCCAACACCTGGTTCCCCCAACCTCCCACACCCCTCGACTTCAAACCCCTCAGATTGTTTTTCAGAGTCCATAGTCTCTCATTATTCACCTCCCCTTCCAATTTACCCCAACTCCCTTCTCCTCTCTGACTCCCCTTGTCCTCCATGCTATTTGTTATGCTCCACAAATAAGTGAAACCATATGATAATTGACTCTCTCTGCTTGACTTATTTCACTCAGCATCATCTCTTCCAGTCCCATCTATGTTGATACAAAAGTTGGGTATTCATCCTTTCTGATGGAGGCATAATACTCCATAGTGTATATGGACCACATCTTCCTTATCCATTTGTCCATTGAAGGGCATCTTGGTTCTTTCCACAGCTTGTTAAATATTAGTTGGCCACATATACCAAGGTTTATTTCTGGGATCTTGGATTATGTTTCATTGGTCCCTGTGTCTATCTTTATGCCAAAACCATACTGTTTTGATTACTTTAGCTTTGCATTATAGTCTGAAGTAAAGAAGTGAAATGCCTCCAACTTTGTTCTTCTTACCGAGGACTGCTTTGGCTCTTTGGGGTCTTTTGAGACTCTACATAAACCTGAGGATTGTTTTTCTATATTGTGAATATCACAAACCCAGTCTCCAAGCCAACAGGTAACTTGGATTGAGATACTGGGGCTTTTCTGAGACCTTCAGTTGTTCCAAACCCGTATTTATGGTTGGGTCCAGGCAGTGTCCACCACTTTTGTGTTCACCCATATTGCTCAAATACTGAATATCCATTTTTGTCTTTGACTTCAAGCATTAATTTTTTTCTAGGACATTTAGCTTCCAAGATGTTCATTACCCGGATAGAGTAATGTCTTCCTTCTGGAGGTGACTCCATCAAGCCTCCAGGTTTCAGTGCCTTCACCCTTTATATGATTTACTTTTGTAGCACATGGAAAGGTTTGTCTTGTTTTATGAGACCAGCTATGAATTTTTATATGTACCTATTATATAATGTGTTGAAGTGAAAGGGTGACATTCAAATGGCATCTTGTCTCATGGTGGTTTCAAATACTATCACAAGAACTCCAATAATTAAAAAAATGAAGTCATAGGGGCACCCGGGTGGCTCAGTTGGTTAAGCATCTGATTGAGCCCCACATCAGGCTTCTTTCTCAGTGGGGAATCTTCTCCTCTCCCTCTGCCCCCTGCCCTACTTATGCACTCTCTCTAATAAACAAATAAAATCTTTTTAAAAAGTGAAGGTATATAGAAAGAGTTAACATATGGCAAAAGTAAATTGATGTGTGTGAATTTATTAAATAATGAATATTTGTAGTTAAGTATTAACACGGAGCACCATCTTTCCCTATTAAATTGTTGCTGAAATCTCACTCATTCTGAACGTACGGATGAAACAACATACCAGTGCCTTATCAATGGCACTGTAATTTCTCATAAATCTATTTTTTAAAAGTGTCATAATTTCAACCCATGACCCACTAATGTGAAGAAAAATGTACACTGAACCCTTTGTGATGAACTTGGAAATGGTGTTTATGAAATTCTAGTGTCTTACATATACTGATCATAGTCAGAATTGTTTAGAGATAATATAGATTAAAATCTGCAGTATGAATTTATACAGAATGAAAATGAATGATCAGGAAACATCAATGATTCTTAGAAAAAAAAATTTTCACTGACTGCATTTTTACACAGCTTAGCTTTATTTATAAATAGATATTTTATACATACATACATATATATATATATATATATATATAGAGAGAGAGAGAGAGAGAGAGAGATAGTCTTTTATATATATGTATATAGAGGGCCTTCACATTTAAAATTATAATCTGGTTTCCTGATATCACTAATTAGATTGAGATGCTGTTGTTTGTATATACAGGAATCCAATTAGAAAAGGATGTTGTGTCCTCACATGCAAGGTATGTGAAATGGAGGTGAGTGTGACCAGGTGGAAAGAACTGCATAGCATGTGTGTGGCCTCACAGGGTCAGGGATCAGCCATCTTGAATTCTTCTCTCTTCTACAGTTTTGGTCTTTAAGGATTTACACTGTACTGGGATCTAAATAAAAGTGTTTGTCTAATGAGGAGCTTTGGATATTGAACCCTCAGGGATGCAGAAACTGCAAAGAGTCTATGACCCCTGACTTAGCAGCCCTGCCTAGTCTGGAAGAAACATCTGGGCCACCTCCCAGCAACGATCCCACCTGCCTAGAAACATATCTTCTCTCAGCCCCTCTGCCCTTCTCAGAGATAGAGCTTCTGACTCCATCATTTACTATCCAGGGAAGATATCAAGTATCATCCTGCCATGATGCCAGCCAGGTAACAGAAAGTCCCTTAGACAATACTGTGGACATGAGGGAAGGTGTCTACTGGAGTTGCTTCCCTGCATAGACACGATGCAAATCCATGCCTAAGACGATCAGTACTAACTCCCCAATGGGACTCCTTCCTGAATGTCATCACCTTGACAGGTTACCTTGTATCTCCACAACAATGCTGAAGCAGCTCTGATTTTGTTAGTTTTCTATTCTATTTAATGGCAGAAACCATTTTGCTCTTGAATCCTCCCCTTCACAAATATGGTAACAATTACAGAGTTCTCTGACATTTACTTGCATCTTTTCATGATGGAAGGGAGAGAGATTAATTAGCTTTGTTTGATTCATTTGAATCCCCCATACATTTGTACAGAAGAGCTTTTGGTATTATCTTTATAGCTTGGGTGTAAGGACTTCAAGAAGGAAGTGTAGACCCAGACAGACAGAGCAGGCTACCTTCTTCATCTACTTGTTCCTCTTTATAAAAGTACCACGTGTTTTAAATTATAAGAACAGCATAGATATTGTAATAATAAATATAATATGTTACCATTAACCCCTTTAAAGAACTAGCAAATGTTGACATTCTAGTGTATCACCTCATGCCCATTTTTTAATTAACAAAATAATATAAATACAGAAGGCACTCTTTTTGTGTTCCTCATAGTTCCATTCACAGAAGCAACACCAATATAATGTTATCCCCCAAGCATATGTTCATACTGTGTGCATATATATATATATATATATAATGTGTGTATATATTTATGGTATTTTATATGAAAAATTTTATCTCTTGTTGGTTTTCATTGCTTATATTGATTCATAGATCTATTTCATTCTAATATTTATTTTATTTAGTTTTAATTGCTTTATGTTCACACCAAATAAATATTGATATATTGATATTTCCTTCCTTTCCCTTGCACATGACCAAGATTGCTAGAATTTTGGCACAGAAACCCAACCCTGAAATTTGCAATTATCACACCAAGGATGTTCTCTTACTTTCTTCTTTCCTCAACTTGTACCAACCTACCAGTTCTACCTTAGGAGTGAAACATGCCAGATGCTATTGTTCATGGCAGAAAAAAAATCACAGTAAGAAATGTCACTATGAGGGTCTCATAAGCTGAGCCCTGTGCTGACTAATTTAAGCCTATTCACTTTCCTTGTTGCAACAATCCCATAAAGTATTATGATAGTTACCAATATATACACAAGAACACTGGGATTCTAATAAAGTTAAAAACGTTTCCCTTTTCACAAAGCAAGTACTGAAGCCTGGATTAAATTCAGAGTACCTAAGTATTGCACAAGTGACTGATCCTCTGTTGGCCACTTGTGTCCACAGGAAAGACACAACCACTGTTGCATGGGGATGTGCCTCTTAGGATGCCTGGTGCTAATGTCGACTTATGAGTGTCTATCTCCCAAAGACAAATTATTATTATTTTTTATTCATCTTTTCAGGATCCTTTGCATTTTATCCTTTCCCCTATTCACCTGGGGATTTTTGTACTTGTTTGTGATCCTGTGTCATCTGTTGCATTTGGGAAAGAACACCCCTAAAGATCAGATGAATTCTGTAATTTTATTCTTTTGTTTAAAAGATTTTATTTATTTGAAACAAAAAGTGAGAGAGAGAGCATAAGCAGGGGAGCAGCAGGCAGAGGGAGAGGGAGAAGCAGGATCCCCACTGAGTAAGGAGCATGACACAGGGCTCAATCCCAGGGCCCTGGGATCATGACCTGAGCTGAAGGCAGACCCTTAACCAATGGAGCCACCCAGGTGCCTCTATAATTTTATTCTTACTTGTTTGATTTTTTGAAGGTGTGGAATAATTCTAAAGAAATAAAGCCATGTTTTCTTTCTTCACTCTCAAAACTTGATACATGTTAGACACTCATTGCTCATTAGAATTCTGGCTGATGGGCATCTGGGTGGTTTAGTCCGTTAAGCAACTGCCTTTGGCTCAGTTCATGATCTCAGGGTCCTGGGACTGAGTTCCCTGCTCAGCGGGGAGTCTGCTTCTCCCTCTCCCTCGGCCACCCTCCCTGTTCACACTGTCACTTTCTCTCTCACACTCTCAAGGGGTGTTAGAGAGGAGAAGGGAGTTGAGGGAAGTTGGAAGGGGAGGTGAATCATGAGAGACTATGGACTCTGAAAAACAATCTGAGGGGTTTGAAGTGGTGGGGGTTGGGAGGTTGGGGTACCAGGTGGTGGGTATTAGAGAGGGCACGGATTGCATGGAGCACTGGGTGTGGTGAAAAAATAATGAATACTGTTTTTCTGAAAATAAATAAATTGAAAAAATTAAAGAAAAAATTTGGCTGATAAACTGTGCAGAGGAAAGAGGATGAGGGAGAAGGACGGAGGGAGAAATACACAGAGGAAAGATTTGAATATTCACTTGGGTTCACAGTATAGATAAACATTTTTTGAGAACAGAAGTTCTGAGATTTTATCATATGTCAGAATCATCTGGAAAGCTTGTTAAAACAGACCGCCTGTCACCATCCCTAGAGCTTTTCATCAGTAAGTCTGGATCCAAAAATTGGCATTTTTAACAAGTTCCCAGGTACTGCTGCTGGAGGTCCAGTTGACCATCCATTTTATTCTCTTGTCACCCAATGTCTTATATTAACAACATGGAACCCAGAAACCAAACAGATGTATCAGAATTTCTTCTTCTGGGAGTGACGGAGGATCCAGAATTGCAGCCCCTCCTCTTCTGCCTGTTCCTGTCCATGTACCTGGTCACCATCCTGGGAAATCTGCTTGTCATCCTGGCTGTCATCTCTGACTCCCACCTCCACACCCCCATGTACTTCTTCCTCTCCAACCTGTCCTTTACTGACATCTGCTTAAGCACAACCACCATCCCAAAGATGCTGGTGAACATCCAGGCACAGAACCAGAGCATCAGTTACACAGGCTGCATCACCCAGGTCTGCTTTGTCTTGGTTTTCCTCGGTTTTGAGAATTTTCTCCTTGCAGTAATGGCCTATGACCGCTATGTGGCCATTTGTCACCCACTGAGGTACACCGTTATCATGAACCCCCACCTCTGTGGATGCTTAATTCTACTCTCTTTGTACATTAGCATCATGGATGCCCTCCTCCACAGTGTGATGGTGTTACAACTGTCCTTCTGCACTGACTTGGAAATCCCTCAGTTTTTCTGTGAACTCGCACAGGTCATCAAGCTCGCCTGTTCGGATTCCTTCATCAATACCATCTTGGCTAATTTTATGGCTAGTGTGTTGAGTGGTATTTCTATCTTTGGGATCATTTTCTCGTATGCTAAAATTCTCTACTCTCTTTTGAGAATGCCATCAGCTGGCAGAAGATACAAAGCCTTTTCCACCTGTGGGTCTCATCTCTTAGTTGTTTCCTTGTTCTATGGGACAGGATTAGGGGTGTACATTAGCTCTGCAGTTACGGACTCTTCCAGAAACACTGCAGTGGCCTCAGTGATGTACACTGTGGTTCCTCAATTGATGAACCCCTTTACCTACAGTCTGCGCAACAGGGATATGAAGGAAGCCTTGAAAAAAATGATCAGGTAGGATAACGCTTCATCATATTTGGGCTAGTTTTCTAGAATGAGTCAAAGTAAAAGGTATTCTGGTCTTTCAGAATACTCTTCTATCACCAAGATCATCTAAAATGACTAGATAACATGATGGATACATGCATTTCAACATGGGCTTGAATTCTGATTTTGCTTTTTGTCTAACTCTGTGATGTTTGGCAGTGATTTCAAGCATCTAAACTCAGTTTTTTGGGTAGTGTTCTATAGAGGGAGAACCTGAATCCTGGAATCTTGTTATATAGATTTAGGGGGACAGCATGTTCACAAAAAATGGAAGAAGTTAGACAGGGCAGAGAAATGGTGTAAGCAGAGTCATGGTTACAGGTAGAAACTAGCTTCCACTTTATCCCACATCTAGGACCATGCAAATCTCACCCAAGATGGGCTTCTACCATGAGGCAAGGGAGCTGGCCTTTCCTACCCACACTCCATAATCACTCAGAGTTTCCTGGGAGCAACATCAGAATCTACCAAACTGTTTCATCATCCACAGAATCAGTGTAATCTGATTATCTCAGTTGTTTGAGCCAGTTGTGAAATATGTTAACCTGAAGTTGAAAGTCTTTGGTTCTAATAATAAAAAGAAAACCTTTGGGGGTGTCTGGTGTCTCAGGTGGTTAAGCATCTGACTCTTGCTCTCAGTTCAGGTCTTGATCTTAGGGTCCTGAGTTCAAGCCCTATGTTGGGCTCCACACTGGGCATGGAGCCTACTTAAAAAAATGAGGAGGAGGAGGAGGAGGAGGAAAAAGAAGAAGAAGAAAAGATAAATTTTCTTTAATATTCTCAAACAAGAAAGGAAAGTATCTTTCATTCAGAGGTAGGGAATGTATAAGGATAAGAGAATAGGGTTTCATTAGTTCTCCGCGAGGTGATGTCATTCTAGGACTGATGGTAGCAGCAGACACAGGTGTCATACTCAGTTGTGATGCCCAGGGACAGAAAACGGACTGTCTTTCCCTGAGCCATTTGAAAACTGACCTTTCCATGGCATCATCCAGAAGATATCCCCTTAAATCTCACCACAAAGAAGAGGATCATATGCTCCTTTTTAATATAATTACTGGTGAGGAAGAAATGATTAAAATGAAAGTTTTAGACTGACCATCAAGGTTTAATTCATGTTGGGCAGTCATCTGTCATAACCATGACAAGCACTTAATATAACACCTGACATATAGTAGGAATTAACATTTAACTCATATCATAGTTTTTCTTATCTTGCCTATATTCATAACCTGTATAATCCTTTCGAACTCACATACTTTTACCACCTGCTTCAACATTCATATTTGTTTATCTTTACTGTAGTTTTTCTGGTCTGAATAATATAATCAAATGATTGAGTAGGCAGGGTAACGGATGTTCATCATTTTTCTGAGACCCTGTTTGCTTTAATTCCTTCTCGTTGATTCATCTCGTTGGTTCATTGGTAAGAATGTAGCTAAAAAAAAACAATGTATCTGAATTTTTATTTATTTTAATTACTTCTCCTTGCAATACTTCTTGCTCATCTCAGGTGGAGTCCACACAGAGAAACAAGGTTGAGTAAAACTGATGGAGTGATAAGTCTTAAAAGAGTTGGCTGCATAATTAGGGCTCTTATACAAAATTTATAATGTGTTATTGTGAATGAAACAGTGTTTCTGTGGAGGAGTGTAACATAACACAGGAGAAAAAAGAAGTTGGTGGTGTTGGGGACTATCACTTTTTCCACAAGTACAACAATGTGGGGCCATCAGACAGAAGTATTTTTTTTTAAGGTTTTATTTACTTGAGAGGGAGGGAGAAAGAGAGAGCACGAGTGGCAAGAGTGGCAGAGGGAGAGGGAGCAGAAGACTCCCTGCTGAGCCAGGAGCCCAACATGGAGCTCCATCCCAGTGCTCCGGGATCATGACCTGAACTGAAGGCAGATGCTTAACCAAATGAGCCACCCAGGCACCCCCCCCCCCAGAAGTATCTTTCTGGATGTGTGTATAGGGGAAAATGACAGAGGTCTCCCAGGATAACCAAAGGAGCATGATTCATTGTAAGGAGAGGAAGTATGATGTCAGCACCACAACTGGGGGACAGCTCTCTGCCTGCTTCCCAGGTGTGTTCTAGTGCAGGACTTCCCCCATTGACATCCACAGAACACCTTAGAGATGGATCACCTGCTTACAGAAAACATTATAAGCAGTGGAGCATAAAATATGAAATTTTAGAAGGCCACCACCACCAGGGTCATGCATCACTTAAAGGCACTCAGGTAGGGAAGGAGTGTGGAGGCCCAAGCATGGACAGCATGGTCAGAGGATCCTCTGGATCACAAGAAGAGTGGGCGGCACCTACATGCTGCACTGTTCCCAGGCAGAGGAGCAGAGACTCCAGCTGAGGGCAGCAAGCTTAGGTGTCAGCTCTCTGGGCAACTCAACTGCTGCCCAGTTGTGCAACTGCTTGCCTGGCATGGGCTGGCAAGCAGCAAAAATGTGCAAGACCTTCCCTCAGAGGATCAGCATGGGTACGTGACATGAGAGTCCCTAGAATTTGGAGTTTTAAAACTCAACCACACACCTGAGATAAAACAGCTGGGATACTGGCAGGGTGAAGACAGGTATCTTACTGAAGTCAGGGACACAAAACTGATTGACTCTTTTTCTGTGAGGGCTTTCTGAAGAGTGGGGGGCGCAAACTCTCAGTTCTGCAGCTGGAGAGCAGGGCACAGCCATTTTCATCCGGTGTATTAGTGCTGAAAGCCTTCAGCACTTCAAAACTGTGCCACCTAGTGGAGCCCAGAGCCACTTACACCAAGCCCCATCCACTAGGTGGGGAGGTGCTTCTCCACCAGGGCATGTCCACCTGAGAATCAGAGCCGCATGTCCCTTCCCAGAAGATGAGCACAAACACCTCACATATACCAGTCTACTGATCATAGACGCTGCAAAGCTCCAGTTCTATGGGAAATAGGATCTATCTTTCTTCTTACTTCAATTTTTGAATTTTTATTACTATTCTTCTGTCCCTCTCTCTTTCCTTTTCTTCTGGGATCCCAATTATTCTAACATTGTTTCTCTTTATAGGATCACTTATCTCCTGAATTCTCCCCCTTGTGATCCCATAGTTGTTTATCTCTTTCTCTCAGCCTCTTTATTCTCCATCATTTTGTCCTCCCTATCACTAATTTTCTCTTCTACCTCATTTATCCAGCAGTTAGAGCCTCCATTTTTATTGCATCTCATTAATTAATAGCCATTTTTGTTTTGATTTGATTTTAGTTCTTTTATTTCTCCAGAAAGGGATTCTCTAGTGTTTTCCATGCCTTTTTTCAAGCCCAGCTAGTATCTTTATAATCATTATTCTGAACTCCAGTTTCAACATTTACTTATTCCCATACTAATTAGGTCCCTGTAAGTCAGTATTTCCTCTTATTCTTTTTTTGAGGTGAATTTTTGCATCCTGTCATTCTGTCCAGAGAAGAATAGATGAAAAAGAGAATAAAGTAATAAAATGTCAATAATGACCCCAAAGAAATATACACTAAACAAATCAGAAGAGACCTGAAACCAAAAAAAATAAACTAAAAATAAAAGGAAAAAAAAGAGAGAATATAATCAGGGGGACAGAATAGAGCAATACACTGCATCCTGTGTGTATTTGGTCTCTTTGTTAAAAAACTAGATCCTGGGCGCCTGGGTGGCTCAGTGGGTTAAGCCACTGCCTTCGGCTCAGGTCATGATCTCAGGGTCCTGGGATCGAGTCCCGCATCGGGCTCTCTGCTCAGTGGGGAGCCTGCTTCCTTCTCTCTCTGCCTGCCTCTCCGCCTACTTGTGATCTCTCTCTGTCAAATAAATAAATAAATAAAATCTTAAAAAAAAAAAAAAAACCTAGATCCCGAAATTGCAAAGAAAACCTTCTGTATGTACAAAAATAAAATTAAATACAATGAAAGGATAGAAGGTAACTGTAAAAATAAAAATTAAAAGACAAGAAAAAACAAAAGAGAAAAAAAACACACAAAAAAGGAAGGAATATGAACAGACAGGTGAACAGAGCAATACACTACATCCTGAGTGTATTGTGGTGGGTTTGTTAGAAGAAACTGTATCTCAAAATTATACACACACACACACACACACACACACACACAAAATTAAATATAATGAGGGGATAGAATGTAACTGTAAAAATGAAAATTTAAAAAGATTTATAAAAAGAGTTCATAAAATAACAAATTGGTTGAAAAAGGAAAGAGAAAAAATTAAAACTGAAAGACTAAAGAATCATGGGGGAAAAAAAACCATGAATTCTATATGTATAGTTCCCTAGCACTGGAGTTTTGCAATTTTTTTTTATTATGTTCAGTTAGCCACTGTATACTACATCACTAGTTTCTGATGTAGTGTTCAGTGACTCATTCGTTACATATAACACCCAGTGCTCATCACAGCACTTGCCCTCCTTAATACCCATCACCCTGTCACCCTCACCCCCACACTTCTCCCCTCTAAAACTGGAGTTTTGCAATTCTTATTGATCGGTAAACTTGATCTTGGCTGGATGTTCTTGCTGATCTTCTGTAGGAGGGGCCTGCTACTTTGATTCTCAAGTGTATTTTCCCTGGGCAGAACTGCACCACCCTTGCCAGGGGGCCAGGTTAAGTATTCAACTTTGGTTTGCTGGTTTGCTCTAGGTGGCTTTTGTTCCTGAAGGCTTTCCATGAGGCTTTAGAGGATGAGAATGAAAATGGCGGGCTCTTGGTATGTGGACCTGGAGCCCAAAGCTCAGGAACCCACTCCTCAGTGAGCCCTCGTGGAAAAGCAGTCAATCTCTCCTGTCTCCCTGGTCTCTATCAGCACTCTGTGCTCACCCAGCCTGTAACTGAGCACTTCTATCTCAGACACATGACCCCCTTCAAGTCTCCAAACCCTGCAGACTCCTGTGGCATGCTCCTGTGTCACTCCTCCCTGTGGAAGGAAGTGGGTTCTTGCTGGTTCTGACACTTGCTGGGCCCCTGCTCACAGAGCAGTCACCCAAATGCCTTGGTTTGTGATTTATGGCAACCCGGAGCTGAGAGCCCACTCCTGGGCTTGCTGATTACAGCTGACTTTCCTGCTCTGATGCCTGGGAACTCTGTTGCACTCAGGTACCCCTCGTCTTCCTGAGACCCCAAGGATCCTGAGACCACACTGTCCCATCTAGGGTTCCAGCCCCACTTAGCCACCTGAGTGACATCCCTCACCAGCGCAGACTTCTGAATGTTCTGATTTTATACTTCACTGTTATATCACTTTCTGGTAGCTGGCTTACAGAGAGGCTCCCTCTTCCCATGGTTTATCTTCCCATATATGGCCATAGATTCTTTTCCCCCCACACCTCCTACCTTGCAAAAAGTGGATACTTTTCTATTTGTAGAGTTGCAACTATTCTTTCCTTAGATCTCCAGTTGCATCTGCAGGTGTTCAGAATGATTTGAAAGCTATTTAACTGAGTTCTTTGGACCAAAGAAACTAAGGTCTCCTACTACTCCACCATCTTGGTTTCTCTCCCCGCCCCATAAGAGTCTCTTAACTATAGAGAACAAGGTGACGGTTGCTGGAGGGGAGGTGGGCAGGGGATGGGCTAAATGAATGATGGGCATTAAGGAGGGCACAGGATGTAATGAGCACTGGGTGACATATGTAAGTGATGAACCGCTAAATTCTACTCATCCAATGTTATACTGTATGTTAATGAACTTGAATTTACATTTTAAAAAATGTGAAATTGGGGCACCTGGCTGGCTCAGTCAATTAAGCATCAGACTGAAGCTCAGATCATGATCTCACCCACCTGGGATGGAGCCCTGCATCGGTTGCTCTGCTCAATGAAGAGTCTGCCTCTCCCTCTCCCTCTACCCCTCCCCTTGCTCATGCTCCCTCTCTCTCTCTCAAATAAGTAAATAACATCTTTTTAAAATGGGAGATAGAGCGTTTCTTTTCTGCTTTAATTGGCTCTTTGGCATACATGCCAAGAGTGTTTGCGGAATGAAACATTAAAATGGGAGATAAGTTACTGAATAGATGAAAATACGAAAGTACTAAAGAAAAATGTTTTTAAGTGGACATTAACAGGGAGTATCATCTATACCTATTGAATTCCAGAGGAAACATCTGGGTGATTCACAACTTGCACACTACCACCTTTAGGTGACATCGTACTTCATCACAACCCAATTAAAAATGAACCATAACTCAATCCAAATTCCACAGTGGGAAGAAAAATATGTGCTGCATCTATAGTGCAGAACTTGGAACAGGTAATCATGAAAGTTTAAAAAGAGGGGTGCCTGGGTATCTCAGTCTATTAGACATCTGTCTTCCACTCAGACTGGGTTCCTGGAGTTCCAGGATCAAGCCCCACCTAAGGCTTGCTGCTCAGTGGGGAGTCTGCTTCTCCTTCTGCCCTTCATCCCACTCATGCTCTCTCTCTTTTTCTTTCTCTCTAAAATAAGTAAATAAAATATAGGGGAAAAAGTTTATTTTGTTTAAAAAAATTTTTTTCCATCCAAAGTAGTATCTTTTATTCATTTGGGTTTTTTTTTTCAGTTATTCATATGTACACACATTTACTCAAGTACTACCAAGTGCCAAGAGCTGTTTTTTAAATTTTTTTAAATTTAAATTAAATTAACCCATGTATAGTAGTTTAAAAGGAGAGTACGAAGTCTGTCTACATGGATCACAGCCACAATAATCACAAAGAAGAGATGATATAGTCCCACGTAAAATATAAGGAAGAGAAAGAAAATACCGGAAACATTCAATGACTCTAAAGGTGAACTATCCCCAGGAGTTGCATCTTATAATAACTGTATTTATAAACATATTATTTACAACCAGCACATCAATAGTATTTTCACACTTAAAAGCTGGAATCAGTCCTTGAGATATCATTAATCACATAGTGATACCTTTGTAACTCTAAAAGAAGTCTAGAATTCATAGAAAAGGAGTGTGTGTGTATGTGTGCAAGCTATGTGAGATGGAGGTAAGCATGAACAGATAGGGAGAATAGATGACATACACATGGCCTCACAGGCTCAAGGATTAGCCATCAGGCATCCCTCTCTTCTATAGTCTTGGTCTTTAAGGATTTGCAGAGCCCAGGGATCGGAAGGACACTAAAAATGTTGTCTAATGAGGAGCTCTGGATATTGACACCCCCTCCGTGCCCCTTAGGGATAGAACATTGTAAAGAGTCAGCCTGTAACAACCTCATTCTACAGCCCTTACCTAATCAGGAAGAACACTTGAGGCTCCAACCAGGAATGATCTTTCTTGACCACAAGCCCATTGCCTCATTAGGTCTTGCTGCCCTTCCTGAAGACAGATCTTCCGTCATTGTATGTAGGTGACATGTCATGCACCACTCCACACTGATGCCAGCCAGGTAACTGAAAATCCTTTAGTTAATGCTTCAGTAAGAAGGGCAGTATTTTACTACAGACTCATCCAGGGGAAGCAATTAAGAGAATGCATGCATGAAATGAGACTCAGGTGTCCCATGCATTCCAGACTGTTTTCCTGTTAACAAGTGCCCGGTTGTACGGATACTGACCCCAGTCTCAATCAGCTGGTCTCCTAATCTCTCTAAAACATGACAAAACATATTTTCCTCCTGAGTAGAAATCAGCCCCCTTTAAAACAAGATTGACTGTTATATTCTCTTTTCACATTTACTTGAATTCTTGTGATGCTTCTGGGGAAGGGTTTGGGTCAGCTTTTCCCTTTACTTGCATTCCAGATTCCTAACATACCATGCAGGGAAAAGTGTATTATCCCTGTAGCTCACTTGAGGACACAAGGAAGGGAGTCAGATACAGAAAGACAGAGCCAGACACTTTGTTAGGACATGTAATTTCTCTTCATAAAATTACTAAGCATTTTATATAACAATAGCAGAGATGTATAACAAGAAAATATATGGCCACCCTTCCACTCATCCCAGAATGAGCAAATGTTGACATTCTGCCATACTGGCTTCAGGTCTTTTTTACAAAGTAGAAAAGTGTGTGTATATGCAAAGAGAAAGCACCTCTTTTTCTCCCCCTTCATTCCTGTTCTCCCCTTCCCAAACACAATACAATCTTGAATATGATGGCATCCCCCATGCCTAGTTTCATATTGCACATGTCTTCATAAACATACACAGGATAAAAGACATTGACCATAATAATTATCAATTAGGGAGTAGAGAAATAAACTGATGTAACAGTATCATGTAATACTCTCTGGTAATTAACATTAGTGAATGGGACTAAATATAACAACATAATAAAAAATAAATAGCAGGGGAGCCTGGGTGGCTCAGTGGGTTAAAGCCTCTGCCTTCAGCTCAGGTCATGATCTTGGGGTCCTGGGATCGAGCCCTGCATCGGGCTCTCTGCTCAGCAGGGAGCCTGCTTCCTCCTTTCTCTCTGCCTGCCTCTCAGCCTACTTGTAATCTCTGCCTGTCAAATAAATAAATAAAATCTTTAAAAATAAATAAATAAATAGCATAAGCATGCCAGGTTTTATTTTATTTATTTACTTATTTGACAGGCAGAGATCACAAGCAGGCAGAGAGGCAGGCAGAGAGAGAGGGAGGGAAGATGGCTCCCTGCTGAGCGGAGAACCCGATGTGGGACTCGATCCCAGGACCCCCAAGATCATGACCTGAGCTGAAGGCAGTGGCTTAACCCACTGAGCCACCCAGGCACCCAAGCCTGCCAGTTTTAAATGGCATGTATTGTATGGTTCCATGTATATAAAGCTTTTAAAATGCAAAAGGATGTAAGTTTTTTTTATCAGGGGATAATACTAATCATAATAAAAGTTTCAGGGGAATAATGTATATAAAGTCAGTGTACTGGTTCCCTTGGAGAAGGAAAGAATCAAGATTGTGCAAATTTATGATGTGGGGGCTTCACCTATATCTCTATGATTTATTGCAATAAAAACACCAAGAATGAGGTATGCCTGGGTAGCTCAGTCTATTAAGCATCTGCCTTCCAGGGGCGCCTGGGTGGCTCAGTGGGTTGGAGCCTCTCCCTTTGGCTCAGGTTGTGATCCCAGGGTCCTGGGAGAGAGCCCCACATTGGGCCCTCTGCTTAGTGGGGAGCCTGCTTCCCCCTCTCTGTCTCTGCCTGCCTCTCTGCCTACTTGTGATCTCTCTCTGTCAAATAAATAAATAAAATCTTAAAAAAAAAAAAAAGCATCTGCCTTCCACTCAGATTGGGTTCCTGGAGTCCCAAGATCCAGCCCCACCTAAGGCTTACTTGATCATATCTAAACTTGTCTAAACTTGATCATATCAATTAGTGGGAAACCCAGCATTTCACTGTGGTCTCTCTGTTATTTTTTCCTGGGGTTTATTTTTATTAGGGATTACAGCCTGAGAGATTTCAATATATATTTGAAGTTTTCTCATGTAATTTCTTCTTACCTTTTTATATTGTATCAATCTATAATCCTGATTCATTTTTTGTTTGTAATTTTTTATTATGTTATATTAGTCACCATACACTACACCATTAGTTTTTGATGTAGTGTTCCATGATTCATTGTTTGCATATAACTAACTCCCAGTGCTCCACTGGGAGGGCAATACGTGCCCTCCTTAATATCCATCACTGGGCTCACCCATGCCCCCGCCAGAACCCTCAGTTTGCTTCCCAGAGTCCGTGTCTCTCATGGTTCATTTCCCCCTTTGATTACTGCCCCCTCATACTCCCCTTCCTTCTCCTAATGTCCTCCATGCTATTCCTTATGTTCCACAAATAGGTGAAACCATATGATCATTGTCTTTCTCTGTTCGACTTATTTCTCTTAGCATAATCTCCTCCAGTTCCAACCATGTTGATGCAAATGTTGGGTACTCATTTTTTCTTTAATTCATTTTGATTGCTGTCTAGTCCATGCCAAATGAATACTGACATCATTCCTGGGCACTTCATTCCTCTTCTACACAATAAAGATTCCCAGCTAGAGTTTCAGCTCATAAACACTTCTCTGAAATTTGCAGTTATCACGGTAAGGATGTACTCTCTTTTTATTGTCTCTCCTCTGTTGCCCTTCCTACTACTTCCTTCTGAGAAATGAAATATTCCAGGTGCCATTGTTCACAGATCAAAAATCACACACACACACACACACACACACACACACACACACACAATAGCAAATATTACTAACAGTGTCCTATATGCTGAGTGCTAATCTGGATGCTTTTCTTCTATGCTCTGCTCATCACTACAACATCCCCGTAAGACTTGGTGACAGCTTCCACTCTATATTGAAGACACCAATGCCTCCATACAGTTGAGCAACTTTTCCCATTCACAAAGCAAGTGCTGGTTTGGGTCACATTCTCAGTTCTGGGTCTAAGTAATACTCCAAATGATAAAGACTGTCATGGCAACTTCTGTCTCCCCCAGGTGAGGCAGCACCACTGCTTCACAGAGCAATCCTATTAGAGCACTTGATTATCTTCTAAGTATCTTATAAATATGCACTGTCTTGAAGGTCTTTGTCTTCAAAGGATCAGTAATTGTTTGAATTTTCCTCCATTTTGAAGAGTCTGTCCATTTGATTCTTTCATGTAGCTGTTATTTATTTATTTATTATTTATTTCTATTATGTTATGGTGGTCACCATTGGGTTTTTTAAAAAATTTTCTTTCTTTCTTTTTTTAATTTTCAGCATAACAGTATTTTTTAAAATTTATTTTCAGCATAACAGTATTCATTATTTTTTCACCACACCCAGTGCTCCATGCAATCCGTGCCCTCTATAATATCCACCACCTCTTTTTAAAAATGATATGCCCCCTATCACCTTTGCTGGAAAAGTCCCCTAAGGACAGAGAACATCACTGACATAGTTGCCTAGTTTTTCTTAGAATGAACCTCTAACACAGATGAGTAGCATTTCCATGGAGGAGTCCTGTGACTTTCAAGTTAATAAGCAACATTTTTCTTTTCTTTTTTAACATCTTAATTTTATTTTATTATTTTCAGTGTTCCAAGAGTCATTGTTTATGCACCACACCCAGTGCTCCATGCAATACATGTCCTCTTTAATATCCACCACCAGGCTCACCTAACCCCCACCTCTCCAAAACCCTTGGTTTGTTTCTCAGAGTCCACAGTCTCTCATGCTTTGTCTCTCCCTCCAATTTCTTCCAGTTCACTTTTCCTTTCTTTCTTTTTTTTAAAGAGTTTATTTATTTATTTGCCAGAGAGAAAGAGAGAGAGAGAGAGATAGCACAAGCAGAGGGAAAGCAGGCTCCCCACAGAGAAGTCAATATGGGACTCAATCCCAGGAGCCCGAGATCATGACCTGAGCCGAAGGCAAATGCTTAACCGACTGAGCCATCCAGGGGTCTCTATAAGCAACACTTTTCAATCTATGCTCAGGTGCAGAGCATATACTTGAATGGATGCCATGACAGGCTGCATTTTTTTTTCACACTGCTACTCTACATCATGGGTAGAGGTGGACATGCCTTGTAGGTGAAGGGAAGATTTATGGCATTTCTCAAGATGAAAATATTAACATTTTAAAGGAAGTTATGAAACATGAGGTGGTTTAGGAATAGTAATGCCATATCATCCAGAAGCATTAACAATGATTGGTCAAGTCATTCCATATGCGGAATTTAAGAAAAAACAAATGAGTACAGGGAAAAAGAAAAGAGGGAGGCAAAAAACAAAAAAACAAAAAAACCAGACTCTTAACTATAAAGAACAAATGGATGGTTATCAGAGGGGAGGGGGTGGAGGGATTGATTAGATGATGGGGATCAAGAAAGGCACTTGTGTTGATCACCTAGTATTGTGTGGCAGTACTGAATCACTGTACTGTTTTTTTGTTTTGTTTTGTTTTGTTTTGTTTTGAAGATTTTATTTGTTTATTTGACAGACAGAGATCACAAGTAGGCAGACAGGCGGGCAGAGAGGGAGAGAGGAGGAAGCAGGCTCGCCGCTGAGCAGAGAGCCTGATGAGCCAGGACCCTGAGATCACGAACCAAGCTGAAGGCAGAGGCTTTAACCCACTGAGCCACCCAGGTGCCCCTGAATCACTGTACTGTTACCTGAAATTAATATTGTACTGTATGTTAACTGACTGGAATTTCAGTAAAAACTTCAACACATTAAAAAAAAAAAAAAGGACGGCCAACTCAGCAGTCAGATGACCTGAACTCAGACCTAGCCTTTGCCACACACTGTGTACTTCACATCCATGACATAAGTGTCACCTCCCCTACGAGCCCCCATGCGTGAATGGAGTAATAATATGATTTAACTCATCAATAATTTGACACACATTTCAGATGATTCTGAGCATGTCAAAGATTCTATAGCAGACTCTATAGGATAGATAGGATAACGTGATTCCTATCTTTCTATTTGTTTGAAGGCAAGAAATATTTCTGACAAAGCTGGTGGTTTAAAGAAAAAAGAAAGGCCACATAGGGAGAAGGGGAAGAAGAATGCAAAATGATGTTAGAGGGAAAAATTAGCAGAGGGAAAGTTGGAACATTCACATGGATCCTCAATAGTGGGTTTTTTTTTCCTTCATTTTTCTAAAAGAACTGGCTCTCAAACTTGGGTGTGTATCAAATTCAACTGGACAGTTTGCCAAAAATAGATCATTATTTTGCAAAAAAGTAGATCACTCACCTCAGAGTTTATTAGCAATCTGGACTGATACCAGAATTTGCATTTCCAACAATTCCCAGGTGATGTTGCTGGGGCTCATCTGGGGACGCTTCCTTTTTTCTTTTTTTTTAAATTTTCACTCCATCTTTTCCATCAGATTCATGAACAACATGGAACCCAGAAACCAGACAGTATTTTCAGAATTCTTTCTCCTAGGATTGACAGATGATCCAGAACTACAGCCCCTCCTCTTCAATCTGTTCCTGTCCACGTACCTGGTCACCATCCTGGGAAATCTGCTGGTCATCCTGGCTGTCATCTCTGATTCCCACCTCCACTCCCCTATGTACTTCTTCCTCTCCAACCTGTCCTTTACTGACATCTGTTTAAGCACAACCACCATCCCAAAGATGCTGGTGAACATCCAAGCACAGATTCAGAGCATCAGTTATACAGGCTGCCTCACCCAGGTCTGCTTTGTCTTGGTTTTTGTTGGTTTGGAAAATTTTCTCCTTGCAGCAATGGCCTATGACCGCTATGTGGCCATTTGTCACCCACTGAGGTACACCGTTATCATGAATGCCCAACTCTGTGGCCTGCTGACGGTGCTCTCCCTGCTCATTAGCATTGCCAATGCCCTGCTCCACAGCCTGCTGGTGCTACGGTTATCCTTCTGTACGGACCTGAACATCCCCCACTTCTTCTGCGAGCTTGCTCAAGTTGTCAAGCTTGCCTGTTCTGATACTTTCATCAATAATATCTTGGTGTATGTTTTGGCTTGCTTACTTGGGGGTGTTCCTCTCTCTGGAATCATTTTCTCTTACACTCAAATTTTCTCCTCTGTTTTGAGAATGCCATCAGATAGTGGAAAGTATAAAGCTTTCTCCACCTGTGGGTCTCACCTGTCAGTTGTGTCCTTGTTCTATGGGACGGCTGTTGGAGTGTATGTTAGTTCCGCAGTTAGTGACTCTTCCAGGAGGAATACTATGGCTTCAGTGATGTACATTGTGATTCCTCAAATGATGAACCCCTTTATTTACAGTCTGAGAAATAGGGACATGCAGGGTGCCTTGAAGAAACTGGCCAGGAGGATACCTTCTTTTCTGTGATTGGGCCATGTACCTTGGGCTGTGTTGTAAGAATAAATCAAAGTTATACAAATCACAGGAGAACCAGAATGCCTGCTACTTCTGTCACCAAATGCTTCTAACATGACAACTTTTACTTTTATTCAACTTTTTTATGCTTGACAAATTGTTTCAATTCTTACTTCAAGGTTTTTCTCAGCTCCACAGAGGTAGAGTCTGAGGCAGAGGTCAAACTTTATAATGTTTATATGATGACTCTTAGAAGGAAAGTTGTAGAATATGGATAGCTCAGAAAAGAATAGAAGCATGACTGTGGTCTTATATAGAGACTGGCTTCCACCTGATCCTGTGATTAGATCATGTCAATTAAAACCCAAAGTCATGAGGTGCCTGGGTGGCTCAGTGGGTTAAAGCCTCTGCCTTTGGCTCAGGTCATGATCCCAGGGTCCTGGGATGGAGCCCCGCATTGGGCTCTCTGCTTGGCGGGGAGCCTGTTTCCTCCTCTCTCTCTGCCTGCCTCTCTGCCTACTTGTGATCTCTGTCTGTCAAATAAAAAAAATCTTTTAAAAAATTAAATAAATAAATAAATAATGAATTAAAAAAAAAAACCAAAGTCAGACCTACAGTGAGGCAAGGGAGTTCACCTTTCACACCCTGATTTAGAAATTATGGAGACCAATCATTAGTAAACTGTATTCCCTTGAGGTAACATTAGTAACCATCCACTATACTCAGTTTCATGATCTGTAAGATTGGTATAATGATATCATCTCATTCTGAAATAATTGTGAGTTATTTCTGCTTCATCAGTGAAGAATCCTTCAGTTCTATGAAGAGAAAAATACCTATCCCTAATATGATCGAACAGGAAACAGTTGTTTGTCATTATTAGAACTTCAAGACAGGGAATGTGAAACAGGGGAGTAAGCTTCACTCTGTTCTGCATTTGGTGGCTTTGTCCGAGGACTCGTTCTCCTCCAGTCGCAAGGTAGTGGCAGCAAATATAGATGTCATGCTGGAACATGATGCCCAGGGACAAGAAACTGTCCGTCCCAGTGTCAGATGAGAATAAGCCTCTTGACGGAGTCAGTCAAAGTACATCTGTAGGAGGTGAAATGGGGCCCCTCAGTATGATGTGCCCACATCCTAATCCCCCTAATTTGTGATTAGTACCTCATATGATAAAAGGATGAATGGTACCAGAACTTACTTGGAAAAGGGGTCTTTGCAAAGGATGCACTTACACTGGGTTATCTGGGTGAGCCCTAAATAGAAATCATATGTTTCCTTATAAAACAGGTAAAAGTGAAGGAGACCCAGAGAAAAGGAGGAGGCAATATGGCCATGAAGACAGGTATTAGATTGATGCCACCAGTATTTGATTTCCAGTATCTGATCATTTTTGTCCTACAAACTGTCATTTTTATAGGACCCTAATGTGTCTTTTTAAACACTCCTTTACATTACCCAATACTACATATTAAATAAATTTGAACTTATATTGGTCTGGTTAAATGTTTAAACTTAATGAATTCTCATCAACACCAGCCACATGACAGAAGAGGAGGTTCCTGACACCCCTCCTCCTGATAACACACTCATTATACAGGTACACAGAGATTAATTCCCTCTGACAGAAATCCAGAAACTGGCTGGGTGACTCCTATGTATCAGAGGGCTGAGAAAATACTGACCTCTAAACAGGTAGGAAAAGCTGAGGTATGCTCACACCATCGACCCCATCCCTGGGACAGCACCTCACAACCAGGAGAGAATCCCCAACTCAGCAACTCCCTGAAGAGTGGAAGTTTAAGACCACACACATAGGACCCCAACTTGTATGGCAAACTTGAAGGACTGGCTCCCAAATCTTCTAGCTGTGAGGGCAATGTGGCTTTGTGTTTCCAAGTTCCCAGATACTACAGAAAACCAAGAGGCAGTTTTTACAGGACTACATGAGCACTTCTCATGGTTATCCCCCCCCCTCAAGCTCAGCACAGAAAGAGGAGGTAGAAACACAAGGATCCCAATTTCTCCCTGGAAAGTGTTTAACTGCATGCTTTCCCAATTGTTTCCCAAGGGTTGAGCTCTAATCAGCCTATATCTGTGATGTGACTGGGCTCCTCTGGAAGCCTGAAATGACTTCTGGACACTTCTGATGGAGGCATCACATGTCCTGATTTTACACCACACTACAAAGTTATAGTAATCAAAACTGTGGGGGCACCTGGGTGGCTCAGTAGGTTAAGTATCTGCCTTTGGCTCAGGTCATGATCTCAGGGTCCTGGGATTGAGCCCTGCATCTGGCTCTCTGCTCAGCGGGGAGCCTGCTCCCTCCACCCCCTGCCTGCTGCTCTGCCTACTTGTGATCTCTCCCTCTCTCTGTCAAATAAATAAATAAAATCTTAAAAAAAACCTGTGTGGTACTAACATTAAAGCACACACACAGACCAATGGAACAGGAGAGAGAGCCCTGAATAAACCCTCACATATACAATCAGCTTGTATTTGACAAAGCAGCCAAGGACACTCAAAGGAGAAAAGAGTCTTTTTAGTAAATGGTGTAGGAAAAACTATAGGGGTGCCTGGGTGGCTCAGTCAGTTGAGTGTCTAACTCTTGGAATTCAGTTCAAGTCATGATCTGAGGGTCATGGCATCAAGCCTGAAGTTAGGCTCCACACTTGTCAGGTAATCTGCTTGAGTTTCTCTCTCTCCCTCTTCTTCTGCTCCTCCCCCTGGTCTCTCTCTCTCAAATAAATAAATATTTTTTAAAAACTATAAATGATGTGGTCCATATATACAATGGTATATTACATCTCCATCAGAAAGGATGAATACCCAACTTTTGTATGAACATGGATGGGACTGGAGGAGATTGTGCTGAGTGAAATAAGTCAAGCAGAGAGAGTCAATTATCATATGGTTTCACTTACTTGTGAAGCAATAACATGGAAGACATTAGGAGAAGGAAAGGAAAAGTGAATTGGGGTAAATTGGAGGGGGAGACAAAAGATGAGAGACTGCAGATTCTGAGAAACAAACTGAGGGTTATGGAGGGGAGGGAGGTGGGGGATGGGTGAGCCTGATGGTGGGTACTAAGGAGGGCACATATTGCATGGCACACTGGGTTTGGTGCATAAACAATGAATCTTGGAACATGAAAAAAATAAAATTAAATTAAGAAGTTAAAAAAATAAATAATAAAAAACTATATATCCCCATGCATAAGAATGAAATTGAACCCTGTATGTTACACCACTCACAAAATTAATTCCAAGTAGATTAATACTTAATTCCAAGTAGAATAATGACTTAAGCATAGCACCAGAAAACCATACAACTGCTAGAAGAAAACAGAGGGAAACTCTTTGATATTGGTCTTGGCAACAATTAAGACACCAGAACACAAGCCACAGTTGCACAAATTAAAGTGTGTCTACATCAAAGAAAAAGCTTCTGGCCCCAAAGCAAGCAATAGCAAAATGAAAAGCGTACCTATGGAATGAAATACTTATAAATCATGTATCTGATAATATCCAAAATATGTGACAGGCTCATATAACAGCAAAAAAAAAAAAAATCTAATTTAAAAATGGGCAGAGAAACTGAGTATTTACTTATTTATCTTATGTTCAGTTAGCCAACATATAGTACATAAGTTTTTGTTGTAATGTTCAACGATTCATTAGTCGCACATAACATCCAGTGCTCATGCCAACATGTGCCCTCCTTAATACCCATCACCCAGTTACATTTTCTTTTTTTAAAATATTTCAGTTATTTATTTGTCAGAGAGAGAGAGAGAGCACAAGCAGGAGGAGCAGCAGGTGGAAGGAGAAGCAGGTTCCCTGCTGAGCAAGGACCCCCCCCCCACCCCCCAATGCCAGACTTCATCTTACAACCCTGGGATCATGACCTGAGCTGAAGGCAGAGGTTTAACCAACTGAGCCACTCCAGCATTCCTGAATAGACATTTTCTAAAGAAAACATACAGATCGCCAACAGGTTCACAAAAAGATGTTCCACATCAATAAGCACCATGAAATGCAAATCAAAACCACAATGCGGTATTACCTCATACCTGTTAGAATCATCAAAAAGGCAAGAGAAAACAAGCATTGGCAAGGATGTGAAGAAAAGGTAAATTTGGCATACTGTTGGTGGGAATGTAAATTGGTGCAGTCATTATGCAAAACACAAGGAAGTTACCTCAAAAATATAAAAATAGAACTACCATCCGATCCCTCAATCCCACTTCTGGGAATGTAACTGAAGGAGATGAAACTACTATCTTCAAGATGGTGTACCACCATTTTTGTTTTTGTTTTTAAGATTTTATTTACTTGTCAGACAGAGAGAGCAGAGGCAGGCAGAGCAGCAGGCAGGGCAAAAGGAGAAGCAAGCTCCCCACCGAGCAAGGAGCCCAATGTGGGACTCAATGCCAGGACACTGGGATCATGACTTGGGCTGTAGGGAGCCGCTTAATGGACTGAGCCACCCAGGCATCCTGGTGTACCACTATTTTCACTGCAACATATTTACAATAGCCAAGACATGGAGACAACCTAAGTGTCCATCAATAGATATATGGATAAAGAAATAGATAATAGATAATTAGAAATAGATAAATGGATAAAGAAATTTAACCCAACAGGTAGAAGATCTATATTCTGAAAACCACAGAACACTTACAAAAGAAATTGAAGAGGACACAAAGAAATGGAAAAAATTCCATGCTCATGGATTGGAAGACCAAATATTGTTAAAATGTTTGTACTACCCAAAGCAATACACATTTAATACAATCCCTCTGTTTTTCTTTCCTTTTTTTTTTTTTTTGAGTTCTGAATTCTTTATTTTTTATTAATTTTTTCAATTTATTTATTTTCAGAAAAACAATATTCATTATTTTTTCACCACACCCAGTGCTCCATGCAATCCGTGCCCTCTCTAATATCCACCACCTGGTACCCCAACCTCCCTCTGTTTTTCACAGAGCTAGAACAAACAATCCTAAAATTGGTGTGGAACCACAAAACCCTGACTAACCAATGCAATCTTGAAAAAGAAAAGCAAAGCTGAAGGCATCACAATTCCAGACTTCAAGTTGTATTATAAAGCTATAGTCATCAAGACAGTATGGTACTGCTACAAAAACAGATACATAGATCAATGCACAGAACACACAACCCAGAAATAGACCCAAAACTACATGTTAATCTAATCTTTGACAAAGCAGGAAGGAATATCCCGTGGGAGAAGGACAGTATTCAACAAATGCTGCTGGGAAAGCTGGACAGACGTGCAAAAGAATGAAACTGGACCACTCTCCTACCCCACACACAAACATAAATTCAAAATGGCTTAAAGACCTAAATGTGAGACAGAAAATCACTAAAGTCCTAGAGAACAGAGGCAGCAACTTCTTTGACCTTGGTCATAGCACCTTCTGCCTAGACAAGTCTCCAGAAGCAAGGAAAACAAAAGCAAACATGAACTCTTGGGATTTTATCAAGATAAAAAGCTTCTGCACAGTGCAGGAAACAGACAAAACTAAAAGGCAACCTACGGAATGGGAGAAGATATTAACAAATGACATATGAGATAAAGGGCTAGCATCCAAAATCTATAAAGAACTTATAAAACTCAACACCCAAAACACAAATAATCAAGTCCAGAAATGGGCAGGAGACACAAACAGGCATTTTGCCAAAGAAGATACCCAGATGACTAACAGACACATGAAAAGATAGATGCTCAACATCACTCATCTTCAGAGCAATACAAATCAAAACCACAATGAGATACCACCTCACACCCATCAAAATGGCTAAAATTAACCACACAGGAAACAACAGATGTTGGCAAGGATGCAGAGAAAAGGGAACCCTCTTACACTATTGGGAATGCAAACTGGTGCAGCCACTCTAAAAAACAGCATGGAGGTGCCTCAAAAAGTTAAAAATAGAACTACCCTATGACCCAGTAATTGCACTACTAGATACTTACCTAAAGGACATGTAAACACTGTTTTGAAGGGACACATGCACCCCAATGTTTACATCAGAATTATCAACAATAGCCAAATTACAGAAACAGCAGCAATGTCTACTGACTGATGAGTGGATAAAGAAGATATGGTATAGGGGAGACAACATTGCGGGGAAGTAGGAGGAGGTGCCCTTTCAACCTGTACCCTAAAGTGAACTGATTACCTTCCAAAGAACTCCGATCACCCACGAAATCAGCCTGAGATCAGAATTATACACATCTAGATCTCTACCAGAGCAGAAGACACCAGTGGGCAGGTAAAGTGCAGTGGGAAAGTCAGACTGATATCAGAAGATAAACAAAAGGGGGAGGGAGCCACCAGAGGTGACCCATTGGAAAGTAATGTCCCAGTACTAGAGTGCCCTGTGCCTGGGGACCAGCATTAACTTGGGAGTCTGGTAGAAAGCACTCAAAAAAGAGCAAAGGATCACGGGGGGTGGGGGGGTAATTGTGGGAATCCGGGTGTTAGGGACAGGGGCTTAAGTCCCCAGACCCAGGATAGCCACCCCTGGCGCTGAGCCAGAGAGAGTGCGGCAGAGAAACCAGGTCTTGCTCCCTGAACCACCAGTACACCTGAGAGCACGTGGGGCCAGGCTCCCATGAGGGGCTGGGAGCCTCACCAGCCAACAGAAGCACAGCCTTTTTGCAGTCCCCACGCGAGTGCCCTGCCATCATCAGAGTCGCGCCCCGTGCCCTCCCCTGAGAGAGGTGTGCACAGGCGCCAGCCTGATGCAATCAGACCCAGAAAGACCAGGACCTCCCAGCTGGGGCCAGTGGGAAAATCTCAGCATGCAATCACGGCTTGGAACCTCTATGGCAGTCTGGAGCTGCCCAGACAGCCGTGGCTGCCCTGGTTTTGCGTACAAGCAAAAAATCCCGAGTCCCCAGGGACCGCGGCTGGGAACCTGCTCGGCCAGCAGCCAAGGGGGGATTTATTTGGGCTCTGCAGCCAGACTGAGGCTTCTCTCTGAGAGGAAGGTCAGGGTGCAGTTTGCTTTCCTCTAAAACTACAAAAAACATCAAAAGCGGTCAAGGTGAGAGAGAAAAACAAAAGTGAACAAATATAAAAACCTCCAGAGAACAAAAGCCTGAAAAAAACAGTTTTCTCAGAGCCCACCCCCTTGAGGGGGGCGGGAGGACTTAACTCAGAGAACATCATTGACTGAGGCAGGCCCCTCCCCCAGAAAACCAACCAGGAAAGGAAAAAAAAAAAAAAAAAAAAGACAACAAGAGAACCACCACCACTACTTCATAGGACAATTTTTATTATTAATTCGTTCCCACTATTCTGGCTCTTTTTTTTATATAGATAATTTTTTTATTATTATATAGATAATTTTTTAACCTATTTACCATCACAGTGAGATGTCCAGTACATCAAATTCCATAATAACCTTCTAACCTGAACTTTTTGATACATACACCTGTGTTTTCCTTTTGCATTTCTATTTTTTAATTTTTTAAAAAAAATTTAGTTTAGTCTAGTTTATTCCTTTTTTAAATTTTTATTTTCTAATATTCATATAGAGTTAAACTTCAAGGTAATCCCCTTTCTCCAATCAATGCTACCCCTATAGGTAAAACAAATCTTAATCCCCCTTTATTTTAGGAAAGTTGAGTCCTTTAACAAAAATATCAAGATACACCCAGGAAAAATCAAAACCACCTTCCTCGCCCACACTGAGAAATTATAACCACTCTCCCATCATTTTCTTCCACCAGTGTTTCTGTGCTTTGTGTTTGTCCTGATAGTATATAAATCTTACACTTGGGGTTCTTTTTGACGAGATTCTTCCTTTATTTGCATATGTATATATGCAAATATAAATATATTGTTTTTTTCTCTTGTCATATACTTTTATCAGTCTTTTTGTTTGTATACTTCATAAGTCTTACCTTGCGGCCCATTTGGGCTGAACCTTCTCTTTTATCTCACCTTTCGTTCCTATCTCTCTCTTTCTTTTTTTCTTTTCCTTTTCTTTTTTCTCTCATTTGGGTGGGGAACCCTGATTGCTCAGAAGCGTTCAAGGGTGCACCTTGACTACAACACAGTCGATACATCCAGCTACACCCGTTCAGCCATCTCTCACCAAAATGACTAGGAGGAGGAATGCCCAACAGAAGAAAAATACAGAGGATGGGCCTTCTGCAACAGAGCTAACAGCTATCAACATAGACAATATGTCGGAAAGAGAATTCAGGCTAACAAATCCAAGCAATAGCTAGGTTGGAGAAAGCCATGGGTGACCAAACGGAATTGATTAGGGCCAAACTGAAAACGACCAGAGATCATGTTTTCAATGTTAGGGAAGAGCTGAAAGCTACCAGGGATGCGCTTCACAATTGTCTCAATGAGTTCCAATCTAATCTAAATTCTCTCAAAGCTAGAATAACTGAGACAGAAGATAGAATTATTGATCTGGAGGACAAACACATAGAGTGAAAGGATCAGGAGGAAGCCTGGAACAAACAGTTTAGAAGCCACGAAAACAGAATCAGGGAAATAAATGATGCCATGAAACGTTCCAATGTCAGAATTATTGGAATCCCTGAAGGGGAGGAGAAAGAAAGAAGTCTAGAAGATATAGTGGAACAAGTTCTTCATGAAAATTTTCCAAATCTCGTGAATGGAACAAGCGTTCATGTACTAGAGGCCGAACGGTTTCCCCCCAAGATTACAGATTCTCGAAAGTCCTCGAGATACCTAATAGTAAGAATGAAGAATTATAATTGTAGGCAGAACCTCTTGAAAGCAGCTAGGACAAAGAAGCTCCTTACATACAGAGGAAAGCCCATCAGAATAACGTCAGACTTGTCCACAGAGACCTGGCAAGCCAGAAAGGGCTGGCAAGATATATTCAGGGCACTGAATGAGAAGAACATGCAGCCAAGAATACTTGATCCATCAAGACTGACATTCAAAATGGATGGAGAGATAAAGAGTTTTCAAGACCGGCAAGGCTTAAAAGACTATGCAACCACCAAGCCGATACTGCAGGAAATATTAAGGGGGGGGGGTTCTATAAAAGAGGAAAAATCCTAAGAATAGCATTGAACAGAAATATAGAGACAATCTACAGAAAGAAAGACTTCAAAGGTAACATGATGTCATTAAAAACGTATCTATCAATAATCACTCTCAATGTGAATGGCCTAAATGTGCCCATAAAATGGCACAGGGTTGCAGATTGGATAAAACGACAGGACCCATTCATATGTTGTCTACAAGAGACCCATTTTGAACCTAAATATACACCCAGACTGAAAGTGAAGGGATGGAGAAGCATCTTTCATGCCAATGGGCCTCAAAAGAAGGCTGGGGTAGCGATTCTCATATCAGACAAATTAGATTTTAAACTAAAGACTGTAGTCAGAGATACAGAAGGACACTACATCATTCTTTCTTTTTTTTAAATTTTTAAATTTTTTATAAACATATATTTTTATTCCCAGGGTTACAGGTCTATGAATCGCCAGGTTTACACACTTCACAGCACTCACTAAAGCACATACCCTCCCCAATGTCCATAACCTCACCCCCCTTCTCCCCACTACATCATTCTTAAAGGGACTATCCACCAAGATGATCTAACAATTGTAAATATCTATGCCCCCAATATGGGAGCATCCAATTACATAAGAAAACTGTTAATCAAGATAAAGAATCATATTGATATGAATACACTAATCGTAGGAGATCTTAACACACCTCTCTCAGAAATAGACAGATCAAAATAGACAGATCATCGAAGCAGAAATTCAATAAAGAAACAAGAGCATTGATTAACACATTGGACCAGATGGACCTCATAGATATATACGGAACATTCCACCCTAAAACAACAGAATACTCATTCTTCTCAAGTGCACATGGTACCTCCTCCAGAATAGACCACATACTGGGTCACAAAACAGGACTCAACCGATACCAAAAGACTGGGATTATTCCCTGCACATTCTCAGATCACAATGCTTTGAAACTGGAGCTTAATCACAAGGAAAAGTTCAGAAGGAACTCAAACACCTGGAAGCTAAAGACCACCTCGCTTAAGAATGCTTGTGTTAACCAGGAGATCAAAGAGGAACTGAAACAATTCATGGAAACCAATGAGAATGAAGACAGTTCAGTCCAAAACCTATGGGATACAGCAAAGGCAGTCCTAAGGGGGAAAAACATAGCCATCCAAGCATCCCTCAAAAAAAAAATTGAAAAATCCAGAACACACCAGCTATCTCTACACCTTAAAGAACTGGAGAATCAACAACAAATCAAAACAACTCCACACATAAGAAGGGAAATCATCAAGATTAGAGCTGAGATCAATGAGGTAGAAACCAGAGATAGAGTAGAACGTATCAATGAAACTAGAAGCTGGTTTTTTGAAAGAATCAATAAGATCGATAAACCATTCGCCACACTAATCCAAAAGAAAAGAGAGAAAGCTCAAATTCTTAAAGTTACGAATGAAAAGGGAGAGATCACAATGAACACCAAGGAAGTAGAAACGATCATCAGAAGTTATTATCAACAGTTATATGCCAATAAGCTAAGCAACCTATATGAAATGGACGCATTTCTGGAAAACTATAAACTCTCAAAACTGAACCAGGAAGAAATTGACAACCTGAATAGACCGATATCTAGTAACGAGATTGAAGCAGTGATCAAAAACCTCCCCCAAAACAAGAGCCCAGGACCTGATGGATTCCCTGGGGAATTCTACCAAACTTTCAAAAAAGGAATAACACCTATTCTCCTGAAGCTGTTTCAAAAAATTGAAGCAGAAGAAAAACTTCCTGACTCTTTCTATGAAGCCAGCATTACCTTGATCCCCAAACCAGCCAAGGACCTTACCAAAAAGGAGAATTTCAGACCAATATCACTGATGAGTATGGATGCTAAGATTATTTTTTTTTTAATATTTTATTTATTGACAGAGAGAGAGAGATCACAAGTAGGCAGAGAGGCAAGCAGAGAGAGAGGAGAAAGCAGGAGGAGAGAGGAGGAAGCAGGCTCTCTGCTAAGCAGAGAGCCTGATGCGGGGCTTGATCCCAGGATCCTGAGATCATGACCTGAGCTGAAGGCAGAGGCTTAACCCACTGAGCCACCCAGGCGCCCCTGGATGCTAAGATTCTAAACAAGATCCTACCCAACAGGATCCAACAGCACATTAAAAAGATTATCCACCATGACCAGGTGGGATTCATTCCTGGGCTACAAGGACGGTTCAACATTCACAAATCAATTAATGTGATAGAACTAATTAATAAGAGAAGAGAGAAGAACCACATGGTCCTCTCAATTGATGCAGAAAAAGCATTTGACAAAATCCAGCATCCGTTCCTGATTAAAACGCTTCAAAGTATAGGGATAGAGGGAACATTCTTGAACTTTACAAAATCTATGAAAGACCCACAGCAAATATCATCCTCAATGGTAAAAAGCTTGCAGCCTTCCTGTTGAGACAAGTATACCCACTCTCACCACTCTTGTTTAACATAGTATTAGAAGTCCTAGCAACAGCAATCAGACAACAAAGAGAAATAAAAGGTATCCAAATTGGTAATGAAGAAGTCAAACTCCCTCTCTTCACAGAAGACATGATTCTTTATATGGAAAACCCAAAAGACTCCACCCCCAAACTACTAGAACTCATACAACAGTTCAGCAACGTGGCAGGATACAAAGTCAATGTACAGAAATCAGTGACTTTCTTATACACTAACAATGAAAATACAGAAAGGGAAATTAAAGAATCAATTCCATTTACTCTAGCACCAAGAACCATAAGATACCTGGGAATAAACCTAACCAAAGAGGTAAAGGATCTGTACTTGAGGAGCTACAGAATACTCATGAAAGAAATTGAAGAAGACACAAAAAGATGGAAGACCATTCCATGCTCCTGGATCAGAAGAATAAACATTGTTAAAATGTCTATACTGCCTAGAGCAATCTATACTTTTAATGTCATTCCGATCAAAATTCCACCGGTATTCTTCAAAGAGCTGGAGCAAATAATCCAGAAATTTGTATGGAATCAGAAGAGACCCCAAATCACTAAGGAAATGTTGAAAAACAAAAATAAAACGGGGGGCATCACGCTATCTGATTTCAAGCTTTACTACAAAGATGTGATCACCAAGACAGCATGGTACTGGCATAAAAACAGACACATAGACCAGTGGAACAGAGTAGAGAGCCCATATATGGACCCTCAACTTTATGGGCAAATAATCTTCGACAAAACAGGAAAAAATATACAGTGGAAAAAAGTCTCTTCAATAAATGGTGCTGGGAAAACTGGACAGCTATATTTAGAAGAATGAAACTTGGCCATTCTTTTACACCATACACAAAGATAAACTCAAAATGGATAAAAGACTTCAATGTGAGACAGGAATCCATCAGAATCCTAGAGGAGAACATAGGCAGTAATCTCTTTGATATCAGCCACAGCAGCTTCTTTCAAGATATGTCTCCAAAGGCAAAGGAAACAAAAGCGAAAATAAACTTTTGGGACTTCATCAAAATCCAAAGCTTCTGCACAGCAAAGGAAACAGTCAACAAAACAAAGAGGCAACCCATGGAATGGGAGAAGATATTTGCAAATGACAGTACAGACAAAAGGTTGATATCCAGGATCTATAATGAACTCCTCAAACTCAACACACATGAAACAGGCAAACATATCAAAAAATGGGAAGATATGAGCAGACACTTCTCCAATGAAGGCTATCATACAAAAGGCTATCAGACACATGAAAAAATGTTCATCATCACTAGCCCTCAGGGAGATTCAAATTAAAACCACATTGAGATATCACCTTACACCAGTTAGAATGGTCAAAATTAACAAAACAGGAAACAACATGTGTTGGAGAGGATGTGGAGAAAGGGGAACCCTCTTCCACTGTTGGTGGGAATGCAAGTTGGTGCAGCCTCTTTGGAGACAAGTGTGGAGATTCCTCAAAGAAATTAAAAATAGAACTTCCCTATGACTCTTCCATTGCACTCCTGGGTATTTACCCTAGATACAGATGTAGTGAAAAGAAGGGCCATCTGTACCCCCAATGTTTATAGCAGCAATGGCCACAGTCACCAAACCATGGAAAGAACCAAGATGCCCTTCAACAGATGAATGGATAAGGAAGATGTGGTCCATATACACTATGGAGTATTATGCCTCCATCAGAAAGGACGAATACCCAACTTTTGTAGCAACATGGATGGAACTGGAAGAGATTATGCTGAGTGAAATAAGTCAAGCAGAGAGAGTCAATTATCATATGGTTTCACTTATTTGTGGAGCGTAACAAGTATCATGGAGGACAAGGAGTGTTAGAGAGGAGAAGGGAGTTGGGGTAAATTGGAAGGGGAGGTGAATCATGAGAGGCTATGGACTCTGAAAAACAATCTGAGGGGTTTGAAGTGGCGGGGGGAGTGGGAGGTTGGGGTACCAGGTGGTGGGTATTACAGAGGGCACAGATTGCATGGAGCACTGGGTGTGGTGAAAAAATAATGAATACTGTTTTTCTGAAAATAAATTAATTAATTTAAAAAAAGAAATTAAAAATAGAACTTCCTTATGACCCTACAATTACACTCCTGGGTATTTACCCCAAAGATACAGATGTAATGAAAAGAAGGGCCATCTGTACCCCAATGTATGTAGCAGCAATGGCCACGCCTTGCCAAACTGTGGAGAGAACCAAGATGTCCTTCAACGGACTAATGGATAAGGAAGATGTGGTCCATATACAGTATGGAGTATTATGCCTCCATCAGAAAGGATGAATACCCAACTTTTGTAGCAACATGGACGGGACTGGAAGAGATTATGCTGAGTGAAATCAGTCAAGCAGAGAGAGTCAATTATCATATGGTTTCACTTATTTGTGGAGCATAACAAATAGCATGGTGGACATGGGGAGATAGAGAGGAGAAGGGAGTTGGGGGAAATTGGAGGGGGAGGTGAACCATGGGAGACTATGGACTCAGAAAAACAATCTGAGGGTTTTGAAGGGGCGGGGGGGTGGGAGGTTGGGTACCAGGTGGTGGTTATTATAGAGAGCACGGATTGCATGGAGCACTGGGTGTGGTGCAAAAATAATGAATACTGTTATGCTGAAAATAAATAAAAAATAAATTTAAAAAGAAGATATGGTATATATAAACAATAGGACATTACTCAGCCATCAAAAAAAAAATCTTGTCATTTGCAACAATGTGAATGGAACTAGAAGGTATTATTAAATACCCACTAAGTGAAATAAATCACTCAGAGAAAGACCATTCCCACATCATTTCACTCATATGTGGAATTTAAGAAACAAAACAGATGAACATAGAGGAAGGGAAGGGAAAAAAAAGGTAAAAACAGAGGGGTGTCTGTTTGGCTCAGTGGGTTAAAGCCTCTGCCTTCAGCTCAGGTCATGATCCCAGGGTCCTGGGATCGAGCCCCTCATTGGGCTCTCTGCTTAGCAGGGGGCTAGCTTCCTCCTCTTTCTCTGCCTGCTTCTCTGCCTACCTGTGATCTCTGTCTGTCAAATACATAAATAAAATCTTTAAAAAAAAAAAAGGTAAAAACAGAGATGGAGGCAGACCATAAGAGACCATATATGGAGAATAAACTGAGGGTTGTTGGAGGTTGAGGTGGGCAGAGTGATGGGCTAATTGGGTGATGGGTATTAAGGAGGGCACATGTTGTGATAAGCACTAGGTGTTCTATGTAAGTGATGACTCATAAATCCTACACCAGAAATAAATGGTATACTATGTGTTAACTACATAGAATTTAAATAAAACTTGGGAAAAAATAAGATAAAATCAAATAAAAAATTTTGTTGTTACAACAAATGGGCCCCAAATCTTATGATTACATCTTCGGAGTCATATACTATCACAGGTTGACTATTACTCTAATAATTTGTAATTTACTGCAACAATATTGATAACCAAGACTCGTAATTTTAACCCATGGTCCTTAATGTGAAAAAAAGTATACTGAAGCCATTAATCTTGAATTGGGAAAAGTTGAAAGTGAAATTTCTTTTTTTTAAGATTTTATTTATTTATTTGACAGACAGAGATCACAAGTAGGCAGAGAGGCAGACAGAGGGAGACAGCAGGCTTCCCACTGAGCAGAGAGCCGGATGTGAGTCTTGATCCCAGGACCCTGGAATCATGATCTGAGCTGAAGGCAGAGGCTTTAACGCACTGAGCCACCCAGGCACCCTCAGTGTTTGCATTTTTAGGGTACATTTCCTACATTATCACATATATTGGTCCAGGTAATATTTATCTACCCATGTAAAGAAACCTTTTTTTTTTTTTAGCTCAAATGTATTATCAGTCTTCTTGAGATTTTAATTACAATAGACTTGAATTTAAATATACCTTTAACAAAGTCTAGAATATAATAACAGAGGAAGATGTGGTTGGTTGTGTAGGTGACTTGAAATCGATGTGAGCCAAGAATTAAGGAGGAAGAAGATAACATATGTTTGACCAGTCAGGGTGAGAGAATCAGACAAAGCAAAGTTCCTCATCTGAGCCTCACTCCCCCAGGATTAGCACTGCCCTATAATCACATGAGAGTAAGAGTTTGGCTAATGAGGAGCTTTGGATATTGAACCCCCAAAAGACAAAGAGACTGCAAATAGTCTGCGTGTGATCACCCCACTCCACAGGCATACCCAGGTCATTTGCAGGCCACCTGGGCCTTGTCCCAGGGTCCAGCATCTCTGCACAGGAGCCCAGGGCTCCAGTATCTTTCTCTGCTCACTGGGAACAGAGCTCTCATTTTTCTTCTTCACATCCAGGGAAGAGCTGAATGTCATTCCTAACTGTTGACATCCAGGTAATCTGAAGTCCCCTACTTTATGTTTTGAAATAAGGACAGTTCTTTGTTTAGTGATCCATTCAGTAACTGTTTGGTGAGAACATGCAGAAGATGGGCAGAGTTTGGTGACCTGTGGGCTGTCTGCCTAAGGATCCATCAATCTTCTCCACCTGTTTGCTTCCAATGCTTTGCACCAATGTTGGCCAACTCTCATTCTGCTCATCTCCTACTCTGATTCTAAAATTTTAGGACTTTCTCTGTTCTCAAGAGAAATCTACTTTGGCTCAACTTTGAAGAATATTCTTGATTTCTATTTTCTTTCATTTCTTTGGCAAATTGAAGAAGTATGTGGCCAGTCCCCCCTTTCCTTTCCACTCCTGGCACATGATACTCCTTTCTAGAAGAGTTCTTTGTTTTTCACAATGTTTCCTGGTAATGGGTATTCAAGACAGAGGAGGTGGAGAATGAGGCAGGTACCAAAACTATACTCCATGCTGTATCCTTTTAGTAATCTAGGAAATATTTAAAAGGCAAAAGAACACGGAATAATAGAAAAAAAAAAGCAAGTACTCATGCTTCTGGAATTTGTAAAATTTTGTATTTGCCATCAGAGTTTTTGGTTCTTTTTTTATGTTTTATTTTAATTCCAGTTAGTTAACATACAGTGTATATTACTTTCAGGTGTACAATTCAGCAATTCAACACTTCCATGTGAAACCTGGTGCTCATCACAACAAATGTACTCCTTAATTCCCATCACCTATTTAACCCATCCCCTAACCACCTCCCATCCAGTAACCATCAGTTTGTTCTCTGTAATTAAGTCTGTTTCTTGATTTCTCTCTCCATCTCTACTCTATCTCCTTTTCCCCCTTTGCATCTTTGTTTTGTTTCTTAAATTCCACATGTGAATGAAATCATATGGTATTTGTCTTTCTCTTATTTATTACACTTAGCATTATATGCCCTAGCTCCATCCATGTAATTGCAAATGGCAAGATTTCATCTTTTTTGCTGGCTGAATAATATTTGTGTGTGTGTGTGTGTATCTTGGCTACTGTAGATAATGCTGCTATAAATATAGGGGTGCATGTATCCCTTTGGTTTTGTTTTTGTATTCTTTGGGTAAATAACCAGTAGTACAATTGCTGGATTTTAAGGTAGTTCCATTTTTAACTTTTTGAGGAACCTCAACACTGTTTCCCACACAGAGTTCTTTTCTTAAATAACAAAATAACATGGAACAAACTGGTAGTTATCAGAGGAGAGTTGGGTTGGGCATGGGTGAATTAGGTGCAGGGAATTAAGGGTACACTTAACATGATGAGCACTGTGTAATGTACAGAATTGTTGAATCACTATATTGGACATCTGAATCTAATATAAAACAGTGTGTTAACTACACTGGAATTAAAATTAAAATGTTTTTGAAAGTAACAAAATAACATGAATTGACAGAACATTCCTTTATGTTCCCCTCCATTCACAGAGGCAACTACAGTCTTGAATATGGTTGTTCTCCACATGTTATTTAAATTGTTTACACATTGTATGTGTTTGTGTGGGTGTATCAAAGGCAACTATAAAATGCCTCAGTTGGAGAAAGGATAAGTAAGTTGTGTTATAATAAGACATTGAAAATAAAGTAAGATATTTAAAATTAATGAACTAGAGAAACATGTACCAAGAACTTAAATGTATTACTTTAAAAAACTACATGCAAAATTTACAATAGGTCAAGTTTAAAATGCAAAACAGAAGTTTATGCATTTTTATTAAAATATTTAAAACCACAAGGGAATCATGAATGCCACGTTCAGTATGGTGGTAAGAAAAAGGTAAGAAAAAGTTATTAAGGATATGGGAAAATAAGTATATATTAATTTAATTCTGAAAATATTTACTGCAAATAGGAGAATATGTTTTTTAAATTAATTAATTTATTTATTTTCAGCATAACAGTATTGTTTTTGCACTACACCCAGTGCTCCATGCAATCCGTGCCCTCTCCAATACCCACCACCTGGTTCCCCCAACCTCCCACCCCCCGTCCCTTCAAAACCCTGAGTTTGTTTTTCAGAGTCCATAGTCTCTCATGGTTACGGCTATCAGACACATGACAAAATGTTCATCATCACTAGCTGTCAGGGAGAGACAAATTAAAACCACATTGAGATACCACCTTACACCAGTTAGAATGGCCAAAATTAGCAAGACAGGAAGCAACATGTGTTGGAGAGAATGTGGAGAAAGTGGAACCCTCTTACACTCTTGGTGGGAATGCAAGTTGCTGCAGCCACTTTGGAAAATAGTGTGGAGATTCCTCAATAAATTAAAAATAGAGCTTCCCCATGACACTGCCATTGCACTACTGGGTATTTACCCCAAAGATACAGATGTAGTGAAAAGAAGGGCCATCTGTACCCCAATGTATATAGCAGCAATGGCCATAGTCACCAAACTGTGGAAAGAACCAAGATGCCCTTCAATGGACGAATGGATAAGGAAGATGTGGTGTGGTCCATATACACTATGGAGTATTATGCCTCCATCAGAAAGTATGAATAGGCAACTTTTGTAGCAACATGGACGGGACTGGAAGAGATTATGCTGAGTGAAATAAGTCAAGCAGAGAGAGTCAATTATCATATGGTTTCACTTATTTGTGGAGCATAACAATAGCATGGAGGACATGGGGAGATGGGAGAGGAGAAGGGAGTTGAGGGAAATTGGAAAGGGAAGTGAACCATGAGAACATGTTTTAATTTAGTGATCTTTAGTGGTAAATACCCACTACTTTGTTTTCTCTGTACTCTTTGTATGCTTGAAATGCTTTATAATAAGAAATTAAAGGTTTTTTTTTTTAAGATTTTATTTATTTATTTGACAGAGAGAGATCACAAGCAGGCAGAGAGGCAGGCAGAGAGAGGAGGAAGCAGGCTCCCTGCTGAGCAGAGAGCCTGATGTGGGGCTCGATCCCAGGTCCCTGAGATCATGACCCGAGCCGAAGGCAGCGGCTTAATCCACTGAGCCACCCAGGCGCCCCAAGAAATTAAAGGTTTAAGATCAGTATTATTTTAAGACACTTTAACTGTATCATGATACAGGTCTTGTTAGGAAAATTATCTTCTCTTTGGAGTTTTAATATTTGTGTTGATATGTCTGGGCCTAACTTATGCATTTTAGTTGCTATGCATTTTATCATATGGCCATAAGAAATAGGCATTATCTGTTTCCCTACATAAGCAATAATCCTACAAAGAGATTCAACACATCCATTTTCCCTTGAAATTTATGGTTGTTATGCTGAAGATATTCTTGGTTTCTCCTCTCTTCCTACACTTTGTCCCTCCTATCACTTCCCTTTTATACTGAACCATGCCAGGTGGTACCCTTGTGTCCATGGCAGAAACAAATCACAATAGGAAATATTAAGAGTGTCTCATATATCAAACACTGTGTTTGGTGATTTCATCTACTCATCACTCATTCTTGCAACATTTCCATACGGTTTTATAATGGTTCTCATTATCCAAATGAGACTTAGGCTTCTTGCACAGTTGAAAAGAAAATGTCCTTCTTTTTTTTTTTTTTAAGATTTTATTTATTTATTTGACAGAGAGAGATCACAAGTAGGTAGAGCAGGCAGAGAGAGAGAGGAGGAAACAGGCTCCCTGCTGAGCAGAGAGCCCGATGCGGGACTCGATCCCAGGACCCTGAGATCATGACCTGAGCCGAAGGCAGCCGCTTAACCCACTGAGCCACCCAGGCGCCCAGAAAATGTCCTTCTTTACAAAGCAAGCGCTGGAGACAGAATCAAACTCCTATGTGTCCAAATTGAAATGCTGATTCGTGCTATTGGTTGCTTGTTTTCGTGACTCCGTGCTAAGGGCTCATAGTTTCTCACTGGTGAAATAGAGATGACCTCGGGCCATTCAGTTGTGAACATTAGTTAATCTTAATGAGTTGTTCACAGAAGAGACTTTTTCTAAAACACTGGTTCCTAAGAATATTTGGCACATCCACTGGCTCACCCAGGACATAACCCTGTTCTGCCTTTTTAGGTGATAATCCGTAACAGTATTCTCAGGAGCTCACTGTAACAAAGGAAACAGAGGTACTCTTGAGTTCTTCCTGATACATAAACGAAAGATTACTTTGGAAATGAGTGGCCAAAGCTGCCTGACCCAGACTTTTTTTTTTTTTTTTTTTTAGATTTTATTTATTTATTTGACAGAGAGAGATCACAAGTAGGCAGAGAGGCAGGCAGAGAGAGAGAGGAGGAAGCAGGTTCCCTGCTGAGCAGAGAGCCGGATGCGGGACTCGATCCCAGGACCCTGAGATCATGACCTGAGCTGAAGGCAGCGGCTTAACCCACTGAGCCACCCAGGCGCCCCTGACCCAGACTTTGATAGGGGCCTAAACACATAGAAAGAGGAAAATCTGAATTTCTATGACTGATTTTCAACATTTCTTTCCTTAAAATTGTCTGTTATACAACAGGGACAGAACTGTTATTTTTTTTTTTAAGCATCAGAAAATCCATTAAACTGAGTAGGAAGGAACTATTTCCTTAATCCACATAAAAAGAGGGAAATGAAAGAAGAGAATGATCTCATTAAGCTACCCTGGAAAAGAAAAAAGCACCTGGGTGGCTCAGTCTATTGAAAGTCTGACTCTTGATTTTGGCTCAGGTCATGATCTCAGGGTGGTGAGATCAAGCCCCGCTTCAGGTTCAACTCTCAGCATGGAGTTTGCTTGTCCCTCTCCCTGTGCTCCTCCCCCTGCTCTCTTCTCCCTTTCTCTCTTTCTAATAAATAAAATCTTGAAAATGTATGAAAAAATGTGACTGTTGGTCAAACAAAAAGTATTCATGTATTTATTTCATATGTTGCTGTGGGTGGGTCTGTGGGTCCCTGGGAGCAGGAAGAGGTAGGCATTCCTAAAAACAAGGTCTTATTTTCTCAACTAATTGTCACGATCATCCTAAATAAAAAGTGCTTCATATTCCGCAGGCACTAAGCTCCCATTTTTATTTTATTTTATTTTTTTTAAATTTTTTATTTTTTATAAACATATATTTGTAAGCTCCCATTTTTATGGATTAAATTATTTAAGCCTAACTAGCAAGACATTTGAGGTATCCAGATATATCTTTCTCAATTTCGTTTTTCCTCTTAAAGCTAATTTGACAATCTTCTTCCTTTTCCTACCAATACACCAACACTCCTCTCAAGCATCCTGGACATTAGTATCAGTATATTTTATCTTTCTCCTCCCAGGATTCTGCTTTTAACACACTAACAAATTTTTGCTTTTTTTTTTTTTCTTTCCTTCAAGATGCCAAGAAATTCCTCCTTCCTCAAATTCTTCAGTATGGGGGAAAAACATAGATGTGCTAAATATCACCTTAAGAGAATGTTTTAATATTCTAATGTTAGGAGAAAAGTGAATCTCATTGAAAAATACCCATAACAACTTAAAGTACCATATTATAATCTTGATCTCTGGTTCCGAGTGTGGAGTGTTTTGAAGCTATCACTTGCTACATAGTACCTATGTGGTCAGAGATTAGATGAAGTTCAAGCAGGGAAACACTTGCAGTCTTATGCAGGTGTAAACTTTCAAAAGGCAAGTGATGAAGCCGATTAACCCTTCATGACACCAAATCTGCACTAGACAGAGACTGCATCACATGGTGTACTGAGTTCAGCTCCAAAGTCTGGAAGCCTGAGTTCCAATCCCTGCAACACATCTCACTGGAGTGTCAAGATTTTGTATCCGTAATTTCACTACACTAGATATCTCTCTTTTCTTTCATTTTTTAAAAAAGATTCTATTTATTTATTTGAGAGAGAGAGGCAGAGAGAGAGAGAAGTAGATTACCCACTGAGCAAAGAGTCTGTTTTGGGGCTCAACCCCAGGACCCTGCGATCAAAACCTGAGCCAAAGGTGGATAGTTAACCAAGTGAGCCACCCAGTTGCCCCTTAACCTTTCTCTTTAAATTGCATTAAGGAGTAAACAGGAGGATGGTAGAAGCACCTGACTGACAGGGCAGTGAGAGAATAAAATTAGTTAGGATGAGAAGGCAACTGAAGACCGTGTCTGGCAACAGATGCTGTGTTCAAGATAGTGTGTGCAGTTATATTTATTTGTAGAACATCTGCTATTACCATTAATTACAACCATTATAGCAAGGCTTTTGTTATAGACTCCAAAGACCAGGCACTGAAATGGAAATGGAGTATTTAATAGGCAGATTGTGATGACCCACTGAAAAAGAAGAGCTAATCTGGAATTCTCAAAAGTTATTGCTGCACGGTGATGATAGAGTCTATCTTGTAATTAAGAATGAGTTGATAAAGCTGAGTGTAAATTTCCAGGAAGGAAGGAAGGAAAAAAAGAATATAAAGAGACTTAACTGAGACATGGATTTGAACTCCCAGCTGACTCACTCTGCAGAGTGTTGATAAATCAGGCTACTATTCTTCCCATAATTATGTTGTGTTGGCTCCAACATGTCGTCAAGCAGATTTTCCATGCCCACAATCTTCTACACTCTAAAATTGGGGTCCTCAAAGTAAAACTCACACTGAGAGAAGCAACATTGGGAATTTATTAGAAAAGCAAATTGTCAGCCTGATGTCTAAATCTGAATCTCATATTCTGAGTTGGGGCAGGAGGCAGCTATGTGAGTATTAACAAACCTTCCAGTGGATTCTGAGGCAAAGCACAGTTTGAGAAACTCTTCTCTGAAACCCTGAGTTAATATTGCTTGGTTTTTAGTTTCCTGCATGCTAAGTGGAAGCTGTAGAATTTTGAAAGAAGAAAAACTTATGTTTTTCCTATCTTATTCCTATGATTTGGCACAATGTGAAGAATGAGTAAATGAAAGTGGGGTAATTGAGTAGTGTGAGAAAAATGAGGATAAAAACAAAAGAGGCCGAGGAAAGGAGAGTGACTAAAAGAGAGGTGAAAGGAAAGGAAAAGACTTTAAAATATTATTTATTTATTTGAGAGAGAGAGAGAGAGCGCGCGCGCACAGTGGGGAGGGGCAGAGGGAGAAGGAGAAGCAGGCTCCCCAAAAAGCAGGAAGCCGGATGCTGGGCCTTGATGCCCTGTGATCATGACCCGAGCCCAAGGCAGATGCTTAACCTACTGAGCAGCCCAGGTTCACTGGAAAAGATTAATAATATTCAATTTTGTGATGAGCACTGGGTATTGTACGTAAGTGTTAATCATGATATTGTATACCTGAAACTAATATTACACTGTATTTAACTAACTGGAATTTAAATAAAATCTTTTTTTAAAAAGAAAAAATAATATGATCCAATTCATATCAGGATTTTCTCTTTTTTTTTTTATCATGTTATGTTACTCACCATACATCATTAGTGTAGTGTTCCTAGACTCATTGCTTGTGTATAACACCCAGGGCTCCATGCAATACTTGCCCTTCTTAACACCCACCACCGGCTCACCCATTTCTCCAAAATCCTCTAAAATCCTCAGTTTGTTTCTTGGAGTCCACAGTCTCTCATGGTTTATCTCCCCCTCCAATTTCCCCCAATTCACTTTTCCTTTCTTTCTCCTAATGTCCTCCATGTTTTTCCTTATGTTCCACAAGTAAGTGAAACCACATGATAGTTGACTTTCTCTGCTTGATTTATTTCACTCAGCATAATCTCCTCTAGTTTCATCCATGTTGATGCAGAAGTTGGGTATTCATTTCATCCTTTCTGATGGGTGAGTAATATTCCATTGTATATATACAAGAGATCCTTGTACATCTGTTACATATCCTCTCCTCTGTATTACCATCAGTCTCATCAAGAACATGGAGCCAGAAAACCAAACAGGTGTAGCAGAATTCCTCCTCCTGGGTCTCGCAGAAGATACAAAATGGCAGCCCCTTCTATTTGGACTGTTCTTGACCATGTACCTGGTCACTGTGCTTGGAAACCTGCTCATCATCCTGGCTATCAGCTCTGATTCCCACCTCCACACGCCCATGTACTTCTTCCTCTCCCACCTGGCCTTCACTGACATCTGCTTCACCACCACCACCATTCCCAAGATGCTGGTGAACATCCAAAGACAGAGCAAATCCATCAGTTACACAGGTTGCCTCACCCAGGTTGGTTTCGTCCTCTTTTTTGCATGCTTGGAAAACTTCCTCCTTGCAGTAATGGCTTATGACCGCTATGTGGCCATCTGCCAGCCACTGAGGTACACAGTCATCATGAACCCCTACCTCTGTGGCCTGCTGATTCTACTCTCCCTGACCATCAGCATTGCAGATGCCCTACTCCACAGTCTAATGGTGCTACGACTCTCCTTCTGCAGAGACCTGGAAATTCCCCACTTCTTCTGTGAACTTGCTCAGGTCATCAAACTCGCCTGTTCTGATACGCTCATCAATAACATCCTGGTGTATTTAGTAGCTAGCATATTGGGTGGTGTCCCCCTCCTTGGGATTATTTTCTCTTACATTCAAATTGTCTCTTCCACTCTAAGAATGTCATCAGTTGGAGGGAAATACAAAGCCTTTTCTACCTGTGGTTCTCATCTCTCAGTTGTTTCTTTGTTCTATGGGACAGCTTTTGGGGTGTACATTAGTTCTGCAGTTACTCATTCTTCCAGGGATACTGCAAGTGCCTCCGTGATGTACACTGTGGTCCCTCCAATGTTGAACCCCTTTATCTACAGCCTGAGGAACAAGAACATTAAGGAAGCCTTGAAGAAACTCATCTGAGAAACATCTTGTTATTGTGTCATCTGCCTTGCTCTTGGGCTTCTAGAATGAGTCAAAGTACAGAATACTGGGTGAGTCAGATTGTCTGACCCTTCTCTCAGCAAGTTTTTATCTTTCAGTGGCTAAACACCATAAACAGAGTTCAACTTACGTATGAAAACTGACTTTGGTTTCTATAGCTTTGGTGTTTTTAAAAATTTATATGACACTGTGAGCTTGATTTTTGGGGGGCCATCAAAGCAGAATCAGAGTAAGGGATTCTTTATATGGTTGTTTTAGGGGAACTGTTTTCAGGAAAATGTTAGTGACAGAAGGAGAGGGTGGGGAAAGTGCTAAACCATGGTGTCATTATAGCCAGAGGACTTGCCTAGATTTGATGTGCTCTTAATGACTAGACACGAGAATGAAGTGTCTTTGTGAAGAGATATGAGATGTGTCTATGTGAGGAGATGGGTATGTTAATTAGCTTGCTCAGTAATAATTCTATTATGTATCTGTATCAACTCATCATTATGTACACTTTAAATATGTAATTAAAAAAAGAGAGGTTCCTGGGTGGCTCATTCAGTGAAGAGTCCAACTCTTGATTTCAGCTCAAGTCATGATCTCAGGGTCATATGATCCAGCCCCACAAAGGGCTCTGTGCTCAGCGGGGAATAGTTTGGGGATTCTCTCCCTCTCTCTCTACCTCTTCTCACATTCACACACTCTTCTCAAATAAATAAAAATAAATCTTAAAAAAAATAAAAAGTAGGGCACCTGGATGGATCAATCATTTAATGTCTGCCTTCACCTCAGGTCATAATCCCCAGGTCCTAGGACTGAGTCCCATATTGGGCTCCCTGCTCAGTGGGTTGTGTGCTCCTCCCTCACCCTCTGCCCCTTCTCTGGCTTGTGCTCTGCTCTCTCTTGCTCACTCTTTCTCTCTCTCTCAAATAAATAAATAAAATCTTTAGAAGAAAATAAAAAGTAATATATTTTAAAAAGGGGTGGAAACAATAGCCAAACTATGGAAAGAACCTAGATGTCCATCAATGGATGAACGGATAAAGATGATGTGGCATATATACACAATGGAATACTATGCAGCTGTCAAAAGAAATGAAATCTTGCCATTTGCGATGACGTGGATGGAACTAGAGGGTATTATGCTTAGTGAAATAAGTCAATCAGAGAAAGACAACTATCACATGATCTCCCTGATATGAGGAGTGGAGATTCAATGTGGGGGGTTTGGGGGTAGGAAAAGAATAAATGAAACAAGATGGGATAGGGAGGGAGAGAAACCATGAGACTCTTAATCTCACACAAAAAAAACTGAGGGTTGCCTGGGGGAGAGTGGTAGGGAGAGTGATGGGGTTATGAACATTAGGGAGGGTATGTGCTATGATGAGTGCTGTGAAGTGTGTAAATCTGGCGATTCACAAACCTGTACCCCTGGAGCTAATAATACATTATATGTTTATTAAAAAATTTAAAAATTATTTTTAAAAAAGGTGGAGATTAAAGCAAAGCATTCTAAGTCTCAGAATGAGGCAAACAGCTTATGTGAATTTGAGAAAGGCAAGGAATTTGGCAAACTTGAGGTCTTATTTCCTTTACCAATTATCCTGATAATCTCTTTTTTTGAAGATTTTATTTATTTATTTGACAGAGAGAGAGATCACAAGTAGGCAGAGAGGCAGGCAGAGAGAGAGGAGGAAGCAGGCTCCCTGCCGAGTGGAGAGCCCAACACCGGGCTCGATCCCAGGACCCTGGGATCATGACCCAAGCGGAAGGCAAAGGCTTTAACCCACTGAGCCACCTAGGCACCCCAGTTATCCTGATAATCTTAACAAGAACTCTAATAATGCCATTTTCCTGTTAAGCAATTTGTATTGTTTCAATATTTAGTCTTACCACCTAAAGACTTGTTGAATGGCACCATCCTTCCCCTGAAATGCCACATTGTCATAAGTAAACTATTCACTGCTTCTGTCCTCAATAGAATCTTCCTATGTGTGCCCATTTCATTGGTTCTATTTTTCACTCTGATTCAGAACCAGACCATTTTACTTACTATATCTCTATAATCTCTATAATTAATATTGATAGATAAGAAAGCAATTACTCTGTTCTCACTTGCCATCAAATCAAATGCTCTTTCTCCATTGCTTTCATACAATCTTAAAATCAGTCTCTCAAGTACAGTAACATTACAGAATTTCCATTGAGCCTATAAAGCTATTTAAGGCAAACTGACATTTTTATGACACTGTGCATACCTATCCAACAATAAAATATTCTTTACATTTATTTGGGTCTCCCTTGTAAGTACTTTTAATGTTTTAAGGACCTGCTACACTGTTTTTAATAGTAGCTGTACCAGTTTACAATCCCACAAATAGTGTAAATGGTTCCTTTTTTAATCTACTCATGGGTATTTGTTGTCTCTGGTTAACAGAGACATGTAAACAAGTATAAAGTAGTATCTCAGTGAGGTTTTGATTTGCATTTCCCTGATGTCTATTGATGTTGAGAACCTTTTTATGTACATGATGGTAATTTTATGTCTTTTTTTTTTTTTTAACTTTTTATTTTTTATAAACATATATTTTTATCCCCAGGGGTACAGGTCTGTGAATCACCAGGTTTACACACTTCACAGCACTCACCAAAGCACATACCCTCCCCAATGTCCATAATCCCACCCCCTTCTCCCAAACCCCCTCCCCCCAGCAACCCTCAGTTTGTTTTGTGAGATTAAGAGTCACTTATGGTTTTTTTAAGAAGCTGTCTATTCAGCTCCTTTTCCTATTTTATGTTTTTTAAAATTTTTAATTTCAGGTTTTTATTTAAATCCCAGTTAGTTAACACACAGTGTAGTACCAGTTTCAGAAGTAGAATATAGTGATTCATCACTTACATACAACACTTGGTGCCCATCATAATGAGTGCTCTCCTTAATGTCCACCACCCATTTAAAACACCCCCAACCCACCTCCCCTCCAGCAACCTCAGTTTGTCCTTTATTGTAAGAACTCATTTTATGGTTTGCCTTCCTCTCTTTTTTGCTACTTATGTTCATCAGTTTTGTTTCTTAAATTCCACACAAGTGAGATCATATGGTATTTATTATTTTAAAATTGAGGCAAAATACACATAGCCTAAAATTTACATTTAAAAAATTTTTTTTTCCATGTTCCAAGATTGTTTATGCACCACACCTAGTGCTCCATGCAAGACATGCCCTCCTTAATACCCACTACCAGGCTTACCCATTCCCCTACCCCTCTCCCCTCCAAAACCCTCAGTTCGTTTCTCAGAGTCCACAGTCTCTCGTGGTTCCTCTCCCCCTCCAATTTCTCCCAACTCACTTCTCCTCTCCAACTCCCAATGTCTTCCATGTTATTCCTTATGCTCCAAAAGTGAAACCATATGATAACTGACTTTCCCTGCTTGACTTATTTCACTCAGCATAATCTCCTCCAGTCCCGTCCATGTTGATACAGAAGTTGGGTATTCATCCTTTCTGATGGAGGTGTAATTTTCCATTGTGTATATGAACCAAATCTTCTTTATCCATTCATCTGTTGAAGGGCATCTTGGCTCTTTCCACAGTTTGGAGGTTGTGGCCATTGCTGCTATGAACATTGGGGGTACAGACAGCCCTTTTCACTGCATCTGTATCTTTGGGGCACATATCCAGTAGTGCAATTGCAGGGTCACAGAGTAGCTCTATTTTTATTTCTTAAGAAATCTCCACAATGTTTTCCGAAGTGGCTGCAACAACTTGCATTCCCACCAACAGTGTAAGAGGCTTCCCCTTTCTCCACATCCTCCCCAGCATTTGTTGTTTACTGTCTTGTTAATTTGGGCCATTCTAACTGGTATAAGGTGGTATCTCAATGTGGTTTTGATTTGATTCTCCCTGATGGCTAATGATGATGAACATTTTTTCATGCATCTGTTAGCCATTTGTATGTCTTCTTTGGAGAAGTGTCTATTCATGTCTTCAGCCCATTTTTTTTTTTTTGACATACCCATTTTGAATGTTGAGTTGAGGAGTTCTTTATAGATCTTAAGTATCAGCCCTCTGTCTGTAGTATCATTTGCAAATATCTTTTCATATTCCATGGGTTGCCTCTTTGTTTTATTGACTGTTTCTTTTGCTGTGCAGAATCTTTGGATCTCAATGAAGTTCCAAAAGTTCATTTTTGCTTTTGTTTCCTTTGCCTTTGGAGACATGTCTTGAAAGAAGTTGCTGTGGCCAATGTCCAAGAAGTTACTGCTTTTGTTCTCCTCTAGGATTTTGATAGGTTCCTTTGCCTATTTTAACATCCGATTATCTGAGGGGTATCTGGGTTGTTCAGTCAGTTAAAGCATCTGTCTTTGGCTCAGGTCTTTATCCCAGGGACCTGGGGCTGAACCCTATGTTGGGGCTCTCTGCTCAGCAGGGAGCCTGCATCTCCCTCTCCCCCTGCCTGTCACTCCCCCTGCTTGTGCTCTTTCTGCCAAATAAATAAAATCTTTTTTAAAAAATAAAACCCGATTGTTTGATTTTTTGGTATTGAGTTATATGAGTTTCTTATATAATGGGGATATGAACCTCTTAATGGATATGAGTTTTGCACAGATTTTCTCTCCATTTCACAGGTTGCCTTTTTTTTAAATTAATTTTTTATTTTTTATAAACATATATTTTTATCCCCAGGGGTACAGGTGTGTGAATCACCAGGTTTACACACTTCACAGCACTCACCAAAGCACATACCCTCCCCAATGTCCATAATCCCACCCCCTTCTCCCAAATCCCCTCCCCCCACCAACCCTCAGTTTGTTTTGTGAGATTAAGAGTCACTTATGGTTTGTCTCCCTCCCAATCCCATCTTGTTTCATTTATTCTTCTCCTACCCACTTAAGCCTCCATGTTGCATTATCATGCTTAGCGAAATAAGTCAAACAGGTTGCCTTTTTGATTGTTCCTTTTCTTAGGTAGATTCTTTTTAGTTTGATGTACTCCCACATTTATTTTTGCTTTGCTGCCTTTGCTTTTCATGTCAAATCCAAAAAAATCATTGCCAAGCATCAACCAGGCTATCCCCTATGTACTGTCTTAGGAGTTTTATAGTTTCAGCTCTTACATTGAAGTATTTAATCCATTCTGAACTTTTTTGTTAGTAGTGCAAGACTGGAGTCCACTTTCATTCTTTATTCCTCATTACTCAGAAGAGTAAGTATTTATGTCAACATAAATCAGCAGAAACCTTTGGCTCCAGCACACTTACCATTTACATTTTCGTTTTCTTGTGCTACATAGAAAACCATGTCAGTTTTTGAGCCCAACTACGTATTCAGATTTCTCTATTTTTCATGTGTTTGAAGTTTACTGGTGCTAAGATGGTGAAGACTAATATTACAATGCCATCCTGTCATCAGTCTATTTTCAAAAAATGTATCTTGAAAACATAGGTGGCTCAGTGGATTAGGCTGCTGCCTTCGGCTCGGGTCATGGTCTCAGGGTCCTGGGATCGAGTCCCACGTCAGTCTCTCTGCTCTGCAGGGAGCCTGCTTCCTCTTCTCTTTCTCTGCCTGCCTCTATGCCTACTTGTGATCTCTCTCTGTCAAATAAATAAATAAATAAAATCTTAAGAAAAAAAGAAAAGTACATTAGAAAGAGCTAAAATGTGAAATACATTGGTGAATACATGAAAATACTGAAATGCTTAAAGAAAAATGTTTTCAAGTGAATATGAATATGGAGTATCACCCACACCTATTATTACAGATGAAATCTCTGGGTGATGGACAAACTGCCTACTCAGTTTGTTTCACTCAGGTTATGGTATCAAGCCCTAAGTTAAGCTCCACACTCAGTGGAGAGTCTGCTGGAGATTGTCTCCATATTCTTTGTACTCTGCCCCTCCCTCTATCACATGCAATCTCTCTCTCTCTCTCTTCCTCTCAAACAAATAAATAAATAAATAAATAATCCTAAAATATAATAATAAAGAACCTTGATGCAACTTGGTGGCATAGTTGGTTAGGCATCCAACTCTTGATTTTGGCGCAGGTCATTATCTCAGGGTTGTGAGATTGAGCCATATGTCCAGTTCTACACTGGGAATGGAACCTGCCTGAGATTCTCTCTCTCTCCCTCTGCCATTCCCCATCCTTGTTCATTCTCTCTCTCAAAATATACCAACACTCTCCAAGGACATGTAATTTCTCTTCATAAAACTATTAGGGGTGCCTGGGTGGCTCAGTTGGTTAAGCAGATGCCTTGGGCCCAGGTCATAATCCCAGTGTCCTCAGATTGAGTCCCATATTAGTCTCCCTGCTCACAGAGAGCCTGCTTCTTCCTCTCCCTCTGCCTGACACTCTGCCTACTTGTGCTGTCTATATTTATGTCAAATAAATAAATAAAATCTTAAAAAAAGATTTTTAAATAAATAAATAAATAAAATGAAGAAGCACCATTCGATCTAAAATCCCCCCAATGGGAAGAAAAACGTGCTCTGTATCTATTGGGCAGAACTTGGAATAAGTAATTATGAAAATCTGAAAAGAGTCTGAAGTCTATCTACATTGATCACAGCCACAAGGATCACAAAGTGTAAATGAGATTCTCCCATTTAAAACACAGATCAGGAAAGAGGTATAGAAAACATTCGATGACTCCAAAGGTGAAATATCCCTAGGAGTTTGAATTCCACAATATCTTAATTATATTTATAAATATATTACTTACACCCATATGTAAAAAATATCTGCACACTTAAAATTGCAATCAGGCTTTGAGCTATCCCTAATCACAAATACCTTTGTAACTTTAAGTCTAGAATTCATTATAAAAGGAGTGTGTTTATGTGTGTGCAAGGTGTGTTAAACAGAGGTAAGCATGAACAGATAGGCAGAATAGATGATATACGCCTGGCCTCATAGTCTCAAGTATTAGCCATCAGGTATCCCTCTCTTCTATAGTCTTGGTCTTTAAGGATTTGCAGAGCCCAGGGATTGGAAGGACACTAAAAATGTTGTCTAATGAGGAGCTTTGGATATTGACCCTCCAGGGAGAGAACACTGTAAAGAGTCAGCCTGTGACAACCTAATTCCACAGCCCTTACCTAGTCAGGAAGAACCACACCTGAGGCTCTAACCAGGAATGATCTTTCTTGACCACAAGCCGACTGCCTCACTTGGTCTCTCTGCCCTTCCTGAAGACAGATCTTCCATCTTTGTATCTAGGTGACATATCATGCACCACTCCACACTGATGCCAGCCAGGTAACTGAAAGTCTTTTAGTTAATGCTTCAGTAAGGAGGGCAGGCATTTTACTACAGATTCATCCAGGGGAAGAAATGAGTAGTGTGCATGCATGAAATGATGAGACTCAGTGTCCCATGCATTCCAGCCTTTCTTCCTGTTATCAAGTTCCTGTTTGTACAAATACAGACCCCAGTCTCAATCAGCTGGACTCCTAATCTCTCTAAAACATGACAGAACATATTTTCCTCCTGAGTAGAAATCAGCCCATTTTAAAACAAGATGACTATTATATGCTTTCTCCCACTTACTCAGTTCTTGTGATGGTCATGGGGAAGGGTTTTGGGTCAGTTTTTCCTTTACTTGCATTCCTGATTCCTAACATACCATGTGGAGATGAGGGTATTATCCCTGTAGCTCACTTGAGGACACAAGGAAGGGAGTCAGATACAGAGAAACAGAGCCAGACACTTTCCTAGGACATGTAATTTTTCTTCATAAAATTATAAACATTTTATGTAACAACAGCAGAGATGTATAACAACAACAACAACAAAAAACATATGGCCACCCTTCCACTCATTCCAGAATGAGTAAATGTTGACATTCTGCCATACTGGCTGCAGGTCTTTTTTATAAAGTAGAAAAATGGGTGTATATGTGAAGAGAAAGTATCTTTTTCTCTCCCTCCTTTCCTGTTCTCCCCTCCCCAGACACAATACAATCTCAAATATGATGGCATCCCCCATGCATAGTTTCATATTGTACATGTCTTCATAAACATATATAGGATAAAAGACATTGACCATAATAACTATCACTTAGAGAATGGAGAAATAAAATGATGTAGCAGTATCATGTAATACTCTCTGGTAATTAAAATTAGTGACTGGGACTAAATATACCAACATAATAAAAAGTAAATAGCATAAGCCTGCCAGTTTTAAATGGCATGTATTGTATGGTTCCATGTATATAAAGCTTTTAAAATGCAAAAGAATATACATTTTTTATCAGAGGATAATACTAATCATAAAAAAAAATTTCAGGGGAATAATGTATATAAAGTCAATGTACTGGTTCCCCTGGAGAAGGAAAAGAATCAAGATTGTACAAACTTATGATGTGGGGGTTTCACCTGTATCTCTATGATTTACTGCAATCAAAACACCAAGAATGAGGAGAGTGAAGTGTCTAAACTTGATCATATCAACTATTGGGAAACCCAGCACTTCACTGTGGTCTCTCTGTTATTTTTTGCTTGGGTTTATTTTTATTAGGGATTATAGCCTGAGAGATTTCAACATATATATCTGAAGTTTTATCATGTAATTTTTTCTTACCTTTTTATATTATATCAAACTATAATCCTGATTCATTTTTTTCTTTTTATTATAATTTTTTATTATGTTATGTCACCATACACTACATCATTATTGCATGATTCACTGTTTGCATAAAGCAAGCAGTGCTCCAGGTCATACATGCCCTCCTTAATACTCATCACTGGGCTCACCCATGCCCCTGCCAGAACCCTCAGTTTGCTTCCCAGAGTCCGTGTCTCTCATGGTTCATTTCCCCCTTTGATTACCACCCCCTCATACTTCCCTTCCTTCTCCTAATGTCCTCCATGCTATTCCTTATGTTCCACAAATAGGTGAAATCATATGATCATTGTCTTTCTCTGTTTGACTTATTTCACTTAGCATAATCTCCTCCAGTTCCATCCATGTTGATGCAAATGTTGGGTACTCATTTTTTCTTTAATTCACTTTGACTGCTATGTAGTTCATCATCTGTCCATGCCAAATGAATACTGACATCATTCCTGTGAACTTTATTCCTTTTCTGCACAATAAAGATTCCCAGCTAGAGTTTCAACTCATAAACACTTCTCTGAAATTTGCAGTTATCACGGTAAGGAGGTACTCTCTTTTCGTTGTCTTTCCTCGTTGCCCTTCCCACTACTTCCTTCTGAGAAATGAAATATTCCAGGTGGCACTGTTCCTGGACCAAAACCACACACACACACACACACACACACACCACACACACACACACACACACACACACACACACACACACACCACACACACACAGAGTAAACGTTACTAGTAGTGTCCTATATGCTGAGTGCTGTGCTGGCTGCTCTTCTTCTATGCACTGCTCATCACTACAACATCCCTGTAAGACTTGGTGACAGTTTACACTCTATATTGAAGACACCAATGCCTCCATACAGTTGAGCAGCTTTTCCCATTTACAAAGCAAGTGCTGGTTTGGGTCACATTCTGAGTTCTGGGTCTAAGTAATACACCAAATGATAAAGGCTGTCATGGACACTTCTGTCTCCCCCAGGTGAGGAAGCACCACTGCTTCACAAAGAATTCCTATTAGGGCACCAGATTATCTTCTAAGTATCTTATAAATCTGCAATGTCTTGAAGGTCTTTGTCTTCCAAGGACCAATAATTGTTTGAATTTTCCTCTATTTTGAAGAGTCTGAGCATTTGATTGTTTCTCTCATGTAGCTGCTATTTATTTATTTATTTATTTATTTATTTATTTATTTATTGTTATCACGAACAGTTTAATAGAGGTGACCTAGCAAGGCTAAATAGTACGTGTGTGTGTTTTTAAATTTTGTTTTAAATTTTTTTAAAATTTTTTTTCAGTGTTCCAGAATTGTTTATGCACCACACTCAGTGGTCCATGCAATATGGGTCTTTCTGAATACCCACCACCAGGCTAACCCAACCCCTCACACCTCTCCTTTCCAAAACCCTCAGTTTGCTTCTCAGAATCCACAGTCTGTCATGGTTCGTATCCCTCTCCGATTTCCAACTCACTTCTCCCCAACACCCAATGTCTTCCATGTTATTCCTTATGCTCCACAAGTAAGTGAAACCATATGATAGTTGACTTTCCCTGCTTGACTTATTTCACTCAGCATAATCTCCTCCAGTCCCATCCATGTTGATACAAAAGTTGGGTATTCATCCTTTCTGATGGAGGCACAATACTCCATTGTATATATGGGCCATGTCTTCTTTATCCATTCATCTGTTGAAGGACATTTTGGCTCTTTCCACATTTTGGCAATTGTGGCCATTGCTACTATGAACATTGGGGTACAGATGGCCCTTCTTTTCACTGTTATCTTTATCTTTGAGGCAAATATCCAGTAGTGCAATTGCAGGGTCATAGAATAGCTCTATTTTTAATTTCTTAAGGAATATTAAGCGTTTTTCTTAATTTCTTAAGGAATCCACAGTGTTTTCCAAAGTGGCTGCAGCTACTTGCATTCCCACCAACAGTGGAACAGGGTTCCCCTTTCTCCATATCCTCTCCAGCATTTGTTGTTTACCTGTCTTGTTAAAATTGGCCATTCTAACTGGTGTAAGGTGGTATCTCAATGTGGTTTTGATTTGAATCTCCCCAATGGCTAATGATGATGAACATTTTTTTCATATGTCTCTTAGCCATTTGTATGTCTTCTTTGGAGAAGTGTCTGTTCATGTCTTCTGCCCATTTTCTGGCATGAAGATCTCTTTTTTAAGTGTTGAGTTTGAGGAGTTCTTGACAGATTTTGGATATCAGCCCTTTGTCTATAATATCATTTGCAAATATCTTCTCTTATGTAGCTGATTTTTTAAAATGATATGCCACCTGTCACCTTGGGTGGGAAAGTCCCCTAAGGAGAGAGAACATCACTGACATAGCTGCCTAGTTTCTCTTAGAATAAACCACTAACATAGATGAGTAGCATTTCCATGAAGGAGTCTTAAGACTTTCAATTTTATAAGCAACACTTTTCAATCTATGCTAAGGTGTACAGCATATACTTGAATAAATGCCATGACCTGCTACATATTTTCACACTGCTACTCTATGTCATGGATAGAGGTAGACATGCCTTGTATTGTGACAGGAGATTTAAGGGCATTTCTCAAAATGAAAATATTAAAATTATGAAAGGAACTTATCATACATAAGATGTTTTAAGAATGCTAATGCTGTATCCAGGAGCATTAAAAATGATTGGTCAAGTCAGTCAAGTCATCCCATATGCGGAATTAAAAAAAACAGAACAAATGAGTACAGGGGAAAAGATAGAGGAGAAACCATGAAACAGACTCTTAACTACAGAGAACAAATGGATGGGTATCAGAGAGGAAGGGTTGGGAGGGATAATTTAGATGATGGAGTTCAAGGAAGGCACTTGTTTGATCACCTTGTATTGTGTAGAGGTGTTGAATCATGAACTGTTACCTGAATTTAATATTGCACTCTAACTGGAACTTCAATTTGTGGAGCATAACAAATAACATGGAGGACATGGGGAGATGGAGAGGAGAAGGGAGTTGAGGGAAATTGGAAGGGGAGGTGAACCATGAGAGACTATGGACTCTGAAAAACAACCTGAGGGTTTTGAAGGGGTGGGGGGTGGAATGTTGGGGGAACCAGCTGGTGGGTATTAGGGAGGGCACAGATTGCATGGAGCACTGGGTGTGGTACAAAAACAATGAATACTGTTATACTGAAAAGAAATAAAAAATTTAAAAAAGAAAAAGAAAAAAATTTAAAAAAACCCATAGGTTCTGCAAAACAAAACAAAACAAAAAAAAAAACCTTAAAAAAAGGAATGTTGTTTCAGCAGTCAGATGACCTGAACTCATATCTAGTCTTTGACACACACTGTGTACTTCATATCCATGATATAATTCATCTCACCTAAGTGTCCCCATGGGTGAATAGAGTAATAAAATGACTTAACTCATCAGTAATTTGACACACCTTTCCGATGATTCTGAGCATATCAAAGATGACAGGGCAAACTCTGTAGAGAGACTGAATAACATCATTCTTGCCTTTCTATTGTTTGGAGACAAAAAATATTTCTGAAGGAAACACCATTCTCATTCATCTTAAACTTAACACCTAACACAATATATGAAGCAGAACTGGTGATCAAAAAAACAAGGGCCAATGGAGGGAAGAGGGGGGAAAAGAGTAGGAAATAATGATGGAAAAATTAGCATAGGGAAAAACTGGAATAGTCACATGGATTCTCAATAGTTTTTTTTTTTTTCCATTTTTCTAAAAGCACTGTCTCTCAAACTTTGGTGATATCAAATTCATCTGGCTGGCTTGCCAAAACTAGATGGCTGGTCCTCACCTCAGAGTTTATTAGCAATATATCTGGACTGATACCAGAATTTGTAATTTTAACAATTCCCAGGTGATATTGTTGTGGCTCACCCAGAGACCATTCCTTTTTTTTTTTTTAACTTTCACCCCATGTTTTCCATCAGATTCATCAACAACATGGGACCCAGAAACCAGACAGTATTTTCAGAATTCTTTCTCCTAGGATTGACAGATGATCCAGAACTGCAACTCCTCCTCTTCAGTCTGTTCCTGTCCACGTACCTGGTCACCATCCTGGGAAATATGCTCATTATCCTGGCTGTCATCTCTGATTCCCACCTCCACACCCCAATGTACTTCTTCCTCTCCAACCTGTCCTTTACAGACATCTGTTTAAGCACAACCACCATCCCAAAGATGCTGGTGAACATCCAAGCACAGATTCAGAGCATCAGTTATACAGGCTGCCTCACCCAGGTCTGCTTTGTCTTGACTTTTGTTGGTTTGGAAAATTTTCTCCTTGCAGCAATGGCCTATGACCGCTATGTGGCCATTTGCCATCCCTTGAGGTACACCGTTATCATGAATGCCCAACTCTGTGGCCTGCTGACAGTACTCTCCCTGCTCATTAGCATTGCTAATGCCCTACTCCATAGTCTGATGATACTACAGTTATCCTTCTGTAAGGACTTGGACATCCCCCACTACTTCTGTGAACTCGGTCAGATTGTCAAGCTTGCTTGCTCTGATACTCTCATCAATAATATCTTGGCATATTTTGCAGCTGGCTTATTTGCGGGTGTTCCACTCTCTGGAATCATTTTTTCTTACACTCAAATTTTCTCCTCTGTTTTGAGAATGCCATCAGCAGGCAGGAAATATAAAGCTTTCTCCACCTGTGGGTCTCACCTATCAGTTGTGTCCTTATTCTATGGGACAGCTTTTGGAGTGTACATTATTTCTGCAGTTAGTGACTCTTCCAGAAAGACTGCTGTGGCCTCCGTGATGTACATCGTGATTCCTCAAATGATGAACCCCTTTATCTACAGTCTGAGGAATAGTGACATGCAGGGTGCCTTGAAGAAACTCATCAGTAGGATACCTTTTTTTCTGTGATGGTGCCATGTACCTTGGGCTGGGTTGTAAGAATAAATCAGTATGATTTATTGTTATTATCATATTATATCATATTATCATTATCATATATGATTATATGAATCACAGAACAAGGAAGTTAATTCTTCTATCACTGAATGCTTCTAACACAAGTAGATAACGTAACAGCCAAGTATATTTTAACTTAGAGTTGAAACCTAACTTTTATTTTTCTTTAGCTTTTTATGTTTGACAAATTATATCAATTATTACTTCAAGGCTTTTCTCAGTTCCACAGAGGTAGAGCCTAAGGCAGAGATAGAAGTTTTATGTTTGTATGGATGACTCAGAAGAAGTAAATGCAGAATATGAATAGCTCAGAGAAAGGACAGGAAAATGACTATTGTCATATTTAGAGACTTGCTTCTCCCTGGTCCCGTAAGAGACCATGTCAGTTGAAACCCAAATCAGGCTACAGTGAGGTAAGGTAGTTCATCTTTCACACCCCAACTTAGTAATGGAGACCAGTCACTAGTAAAGTGTATTCCTTTGAGGCAGTATTAGTATCCATCCACTATACTCAGTTTCATTATCTATACAACTGGTATAATGGTATCATCTCATTTTGAAATAATTGTGAGTTGTGTTTTATCAGTGAGGAAGCCTTTAGTTCTAAGAAGAGAAAAATACCTATCCCTAATATGATCTAACAGGAAACAGTTGTCATTATTAGAACTTCAAGACAGGGAATGTGAAACAGGGGAGTAGGCTTCACTCTGTTCTGCATTTGGTGGCTTTGTCCTAGGACTTGTTCTCCTTCAGTCACAAGGTGGTGGCAGCAAATACAGATGTCATGCTTGAACATAACGCCCAGGGACAAAAAACAAAAACAATCACACACAAAAAACCTGTCCTTCCCAGTGTAAGATGAGAATAGGCCTCTTAATAGAGTCAATCAAAGCACATCTGTAGGAGGTGAAATGGAGACCCTCAATATGATATGCCCACATCCTAATCCCCCTAATTTGTGATTAGTACCTCATATGATAAAAGGATGAATGGCATCAGAACTTAATTGGAAAAGGGGTCTTTGCAAAGGATGCACTTACACTGGGTTATCTGGGTGAGCCCTAAATAGAAATCATGTTTCCTTATAGAACAAGTAGAAGTGAAGGAGACCCAGAGAAAAGGAGGAGGCAATGTGACCATGCAGACAGATATAAATTGATGCCTCCAGTATTTGATTTCCAGTATCTGATCATTTTTGTCCTACAAACTGTCATTTTTATAGGATTCTAATGTGTCTTTTTTTTTTTCTTACACTCCTTTACATTGCCCAATACTACGTATTAAATAAATTTGACCTAATACTGGTCTGGCTAAATGTTTAAACTTAATGAATTCTAACCAACACCATCCATATGATGGAAGAGAAGTTCCAGACACCCCTCTTCCTGGTAACACACTCACCATACAGGTACACAGAGATTAATTCCCTCTGAGAGAAATCCAGAAACTGGCTGGGTGACTCCTACATATCAGAGCCCTCTAAACAGGTAGGAAAAGCTGAGGTATGCTCACACCATTGACTCCACCCCTGGGATGGCACCTTACAACCAGGAGAGAGTCGCCGACTCAGAATCTCCCTGAAGAGTGAAAGTTTAAGACCACACACCTAGGGCCCCAACTTGTATAGCAAAACCAGAGGAACTGGCTCCCAAATCTTCTAGCTGTGAGGGCAATGTGGCTTGGTGTTTCCAAGTCCCCGGATACCACAGAAAACCAAAAGGCAGTTTTTACAAGCCTACATGGTTATCCTCCTGGGCTCAGCACAGAGGGAAGAGGTAGAAACACAAGGCTCCCACTTTTTCCCTGGGAGGTGTTTGACTACTTATTTTCCAAGGGTTGGGCTCTACTCAGCCTCTATCTGTGGTCTGATTGGGCTCCTCTGGAAGCCTGAAATGGCTTCTGGACACTTCTGATGGAGGCATCAGATACCCCAATTTCACACTGCACTGCAAAATTATAGTAACCAAAACCATGTGGTACTAACATTAAAGCACACACACAGACTAATGGAACAGGATGGAGAGCCCAGAATAAACACTCACATATACAATCAACTTGTATTTGACAAAGGAGCCAAGAATACTCAAAGGACATAGGATAATCTCTTTTAAAAATGCTGTTGGAGGAGGAGTCAAGATGGCGGAGAAGTAGCAAGCTGAGACTGCTTCAGCTAGCCGGAGATCAGCTAGATAGCTTATCTAAAGATTGCTAACACCTAAAAATCCATCGGCAGATCGAAGAGAAGAAGAACAGCAATTCTGGAAACAGAAAAACAACCACTTTCTGAAAGGTAGGACCGGCGGAGAAGTGAATCCAAAGCGACGGGAAGATAGACCCCGGGGGGAGGGGCCGGCTCCCGGCAAGCGGCGGAGCAACCGCGCACAAAATCAGGACTTTTAAAAGTCTGTTCCACTGAGGGACATCGCTCCAGAGGCTAAACCGGGGCGAAGCCCACGCGGGGTCAGCGTGGCCTCAGGTCCCGCAGGGTCACAGAGGGATCGGGGGTGTCTGAGTGTCGCAGAGCTTGCGGGTATTGGAACGGGAAAGCCGGCTACAGAGACAGAGCCGACAGTAAGCTCGCAGCTCGGGGTTACTTTGAACCAGTCGCAGGCTCGGTGAGCTCGGAGCGCAGCCGGAGGTCAGGCAGACGGGAGTAACTGGGCGCTGTTCTCTGAGGGCGCACTGAGGAGTGGGGCCCTGGGCTCTCGGCTCCTCCGGGCCGGAGACCAGGAGACCGCCATTTGTGTTCCCGTCCTCCGGAACTCTACGGAAAGCGCTCAGGGAACAAAAGCTCCTGAAAGCAAACCCGAGCGGATTACTCACCCCGGCCCCTGGTAAGGGCGGTACAATTCCGCCTGGGGCAAAGACACTTGAGAATCACTACAACAGGCCCCTCCCACAGAAGATCAACAAGAAATCCAGCCAAGACCAAGTTCACCTACCAAGGAGTGCGGTTTCAATACCAAGGAGAGCAGCAGAATTCCAGAGGAGGAGAAAGCAAAGCACGGAACTCATGGCTTTTTCCCTGTGATTTTTTTTATTCTTGCAGTTAATTTAAATTTTTTCTTTTTTGTTTTTTGGTTTTTTTCTTGCCTTCTGGTAAATTTTTTTTTAACTTTTACCTTTTTCTTTTTTAACGTTTTTAAACTAGTTTATCCAATATATATATATTTTATTTTTTATATTTTTCTTATTTATTTTTTTTAATTCTTTTCTTTTCTTTTTTTTTTCTTTCTTCCCTATTGAACCTCTTTTTATCCCCTTTCTCCCCCCTCACGATTTTGGATCTCTTCTAATTTGGTTAAAGCATATTTTCCTGGGGTTGTTGCCACCCTTTTAGTATTTTACTTGCTCCTTCATATACTCTTATCTGGAAAAAATGACAAGACGGAAAAATTCAACACAAAAAAAAAGAACAAGAGGCAGTACCGAAGGCTAGGGACCTAATCAATACAGACATTGGTAATATGTCAGATCTAGAGTTCAGAATGACAATTCTCAAGGTTCTAGCCGGGCTCAAAAAGGCATGGAAGATATTAGAGAAACCCTCTCGAGAGATATAAAAGCCCTTTCTGGAGAAATAAAAGAATTAAAATCTAACCAAGTTGAAATCAAAAAAGCTATTAATGAGGTGCAATCAAAAATGGAGGCTCTCACTGCTAGGATAAATGAGGCAGAAGAAAAAATTAGTGATATAGAAGACCAAATGACAGAGAATAAAGAAGCTGAGCAAAAGAGGAACAAACAGCTACTGGACCACGAGGGGAGAATTCGAGAGATAAGTGACACCATAAGACGAAACAACTTTAGAATAATTGGGATACCAGAAGAAGAAGAAAGAGAGAGGGGAGCACAAGGTATACTGGAGAGAATTATTGGGGAGAATTTCCCCAATATGACAAAGGGAACGAGCATCAAAATTCAGGAGGTTCAGGGAATGCCCCTCAAAATCAATAAGAATAGGCCCACACCCCTAATAATAAAATTTACAAGTCTCAGTGACAAAGAGAAAATCCTGAAAGCAGCCCGGGAAAAGAAGTCTGTAACATACAATGGTAAAAATATTCGATTGGCAGCTGACTTATCCACAGAGACCTGGCAGGCCAGAAAGAGCTGGCATGATATTTTTAGAGCACTAAACGAGAAAAACATGCAGCCAAGAATACTATATCCAGCTAGGCTATCATTGAAAATAGAAGGAGAGATTAAAAGCTTCCAGGACAAACAAAAACTGAAAGAATTTGCAAACACCAAACCAGCTCTAAAGGAAATATTGAAAGGGGTCCTCTAAGCAAAGAGAGAGCCTACAAGTGGTAGATCAGAAAGGAACAGAGACCATATACAGTAACAGTCACCTAACAGGCAATACAATGGCACTAAATTCATATCTCTCAATAGTTACCCTGAATGTTAATGGGCTAAATGCCCCTGTCAAAAGACACAGGGTATCAGAACGGATAAAAAAACAAAACCCATCTATATGTTGCCTCCAAGAAACTCATTTTAAGCCCGAAGACACCTCCAGATTTAAAGTGAGGGGGTGGAAAAGAATTTATCATACTAATAGACATCAGAAGAAAGCAGGAGTGGCAATCCTTATATCAGATCAATTCGATTTTAAGCCAAAGACTATAATAAGAGATGAGGAAGGACACTATATCAGAGATGAGGAAGGACACTATATCATACTCAAAGGGTCTGTCCAACAAGAAGATCTAACAATTTTAAATCTCTATGCCCCCAACGTGGGAGCAGCCAACTATATAAACCAATTAATAACAAAATCAAAGAAACACATCAACAATAATACAATAATAGTAGGGGACTTTAACACTCCCCTCACTGAAATGGACAGATCATCCAAGCAAAAGATCAGCAAGGAAATAAAGGCCTTAAACGACACACTGGACCAGATGGACATCACAGATATATTCAGAACATTTCATCCCAAAGCAACAGAATACACATTCTTCTCTAGTGCACATGGAACATTCTCCAGAATAGATCACATCCTCGGTCCTAAATCAGGACTCAACCGGTATCAAAAGATTGGGATCATTCCCTGCATATTTTCAGACCACAATGCTATAAAGCTAGAACTCAACCACAAAAGGAAGTTCGGAAAGAACCCAAATACATGGAGACTAAACAGCATCCTTCTAAAGAATGAATGGGTCAACCGGGAAATTAAAGAAGAATTGAAAAAAATCATGGAAACAAATGATAATAAAAATACAATGGTTCAAAATCTGTGGGACACAACAAAGGCAGTCCTGAGAGGAAAATATATAGCGGTACAAGCCTTTCTCAAGAAACAAGAAAGGTCTCAGGTACACAACCTAACCCTACACCTAAAGGAGCTGGTGAAAGAACAAGAAAGAAACCCTAAGCCAAGCAGGAGAAGAGAAATCATAAAGATCAGAGCAGAAATCAATGAAATAGAAACCAAAAAAACAATAGAGCAAATCAACGAAACTAGGAGCTGGTTCTTTGAAAGAATTAATAAAATTGATAAACCCCTGGCCCGACTTATCAAAAAGAAAAGAGAAAGGACCCAAATAAATAAAATCATGAATGAAAGAGGAGAGATCACAACTAACACCAAAGAAATACAAACTATTATAAGAACATACCATGAGCAACTCTACGGCAATAAATTTGACAATCTGGAAGAAATGGATGCATTCCTAGAAACATATAAACTACCACAACTGAACCAGGAAGAAATAGAAAGCCTGAACAGACCCATAACCAGTAAGGAGATTGAAACAGTCATTAAGAATCTCCAAACAAACAAAAGCCCAGGGCCAGACGGCTTCCCGGGGGAATTCTACCAAACATTTAAAGAAGAACTAATTCCTATTCTCCTGAAACTGTTCCAAAAAATAGAAATGGAAGGAAAACTTCCAAACTCATTTTATGAGGCCAGCATCACCTTGATCCCAAAACCAGACAAGGATCCCACCAAAAAAGAGAGCTATAGACCGATATCCTTGATGAACACAGATGCGAAAATACTCAACAAAATACTAGCCAATAGGATTCAACAGTACATTAAAAAGATTATTCACCACGACCAAGTGGGATTTATTCCAGGGCTGCAAGGTTGGTTCAACATCCGCAAATCAGTCAATGTGATACAACACATCAATAAAAGAAAGAACAAGAACCATATGATACTCTCAATAGATGCTGAAAAAGTATTTGACAATGTACAGCATCCCTTCCTGATCAAAACTCTTCAAAGTGTAGGGATAGAGGGCACATACCTCAATATCATCAAAGCCATCTATGAAAAACCCACCACAAATATCATTCTCAATGGAGAAAAACTGAAAGCTTTTCCGCTAAGGTCAGGAACACGGCAGGGATGTCCATTATCACCACTGCTATTCAACATAGTACTAGAGGTCCTAGCCTCAGCAATCAGACAACAAAAGGAAATTAAAGGCATCCAAATCGGCAAAGAAGAAGTCAAATTATCACTCTTCGCAGATGATATGATACTATATGTGGAAAACCCAAAAGACTCCACTCCAAAACTGCTAGAACTTATACAGGAATTCAGTAAAGTGTCAGGATATAAAATCAATGCACAGAAATCAGTTGCATTTCTCTACACCAACAGCAAGACAGAAGAAAGAGATATTAAGGAGTCAATCCCATTTACAATTGCATCCAAAACCATAAGATACCTAGGAATAAACCTAACCAAAGAGACACAGAATCTATACTCAGAAAACTATAAAGTACTCATGAAAGAAATTGAGGAAGACACAAAGAAATGGAAAAATGTTCCATGCTCCTGGATTGGAAGAATAAATATTGTGAAAATGTCTATGCTACCTAAAGCAATCTACACATTTAATGCAATTCCTATCAAAGTACCATCCATCTTTTTCAAAGAAATGGAACAAATAATGCTAAAATTTATATGGAACCAGAAAAGACCTCGAATAGCCAAAGGGATATTGAAAAAGAAAGCCAACGTTGGTGGCATCACAATTCCAGACTTCAAGCTCTATTACAAAGCTGTCATCATCAAGACAGCATGGTACTGGCACAAAAACAGACACATAGATCAATGGAACAGAATAGAGAGCCCAGAAATAGACCCTCAAATCTATGGTCAACTCATCTTCGACAAAGCAGGAAAGAATGTCCAATGGAAAAAAGACAGCCTCTTCAATAAATGGTGCTGGGAAAATTGGACAGCCACATGTAGAAAAATGAAATTGGACCATTTCCTTACACCACACACCAAAATAGACTCAAAATGGATGAAGGACCTCAATGTGCGAAAGGAATCCATCAAAATCCTTGAGGAGAACACAGGCAGCAACCTCTTCGACCTCTGCCGCAGCAACATCTTCCTAGGAACAACGCAAAAGGCAAGGGAAGCAAGGGAAAAAATGAACTATTGGGATTTCATCAAGATCAAAAGCTTTTGCACAGCAAAAGAAACAGTTAACAAAATCAAAAGACAACTGACAGAATGGGAGAAGATATTTGCAAACGACATATCAGATAAAGGACTAGTGTCCAGAATCTATAAAGAACTTAGCAAACTCAACACCCAAAGAACAAATAATCCAATCAAGAAATGGGCAGAGGACATGAACAGACATTTCTGCAAAGAAGACATCCAGATGGCCAACAGACACATGAAAAAGTGCTCCATATCACTCGGCATCAGGGAAATACAAATCAAAACCACAATGAGATATCACCTCACACCAGTCAGAATGGCTAAAATCAACAAGTCAGGAAATGACAGATGCTGGCGAGGATGTGGAGAAAGGGGAACCCTCCTACACTGTTGGTGGGAATGCAAGCTGGTGCAGCCACTCTGGAGAACAGCATGGAGGTTCCTCAGAATGTTGAAAATAGAACTGCCCTATGACCCAGCAATTGCACTATTGGGTATTTACCCTAAAGATACAAATGTAGTGATCCAAAGGGGCACATGCACCTGAATGTTTATAGCAGCAATGTCCACAATAGCCAAACTATGGAAAGAACCTAGATGTACATCCACAGATGAATGGATCAAGAAGATGTGGTATATATACACAATGGGATACTATGCAGCCATCAAAAGAAATGAAATCTTGCCATTTGCGACAACATGGATGGAACTAGAGCGTATCATGCTTAGCGAAATAAGTCAAGCAGAGAAAGACAACTATCATATGATCTCCCTGATATGAGGAAGTGGTGATGCAACATGGGGGCTTAAGTGGGTAGGAGAAGAATAAATGAAACAAGATGGGATTGGGAGGGAGACAAACCATAAGTGACTCTTAATCTCACAAAACAACTGAGGGTTGCTGGGGGGAGGGGATTTGGGAGAAGGGGGTGGGATTATGGACATTGGGGAGGGTATGTGCTTTGGTGAGTGCTGTGAAGTGTGTAAACCTGGTGATTCACAGACCTGTACCCCTGGGGATAAAAATATATGTTTATAAAAAATAAAAAGTTAAAAAAAAATCAGCAAAAACAGGTCAACATCAAGACATGTCATAGTGAAACTTGGAACAGACAAAGATAAAGAGAATTCTGAAAGTAGCTGGGAACAAAAAGTCCTTAAGTACTACAAAGGTAGTCCCAGAAGGTTAGCAGCAGAGCTATCCAAAGAAACTTGGCAGGCCTGAAGTAAGTGGTGTGATAGAGTCAATTTGCTAGATGGGAAAAATATGTAGCCAGGAATACTATATCTAGCTAGACTGTCACTCAAAATAGAAGGAGAGATAAAGGATTGGTGGTGGGTATTATAGAGGGCACGGATTGCATGGAGCACTGGGTGTGGTGACAAATAATGATACTGTTATGCTGAAAATAAATAAATGAAAAAAAAGGATTTTATGTTTATCTCCCAAAATACTCCAAATAAAAAGAAAGAAAAAATTGCAAGAAAAACTTCCAAACTCATTCTATGAGGCCAGCATTAGTGTGATTCCAAAACCAAAGACCCTATTAAAAAGAATACTTACAGACTAATACCCATGATCAATATGGATGCAAAAATTCTCACCAAGATACAAACTAATCTAATCCAACAGTACATTAAAAGTGTTTTTCACCATTATCAAGTGTGATTTATCCCTGGGCTGCAGGGGTAGTTCAATATCCACAAATCAATCAATAAGGTACACCACATTAATAAAGGATAAGAGCCATATGATCCTCTCAATAGATGCAGAAAAAGCATTTGACAAAATACAGTATCCTTTCTGGATAAAACCCTCAAAAAAGTAAGGGAACTCACTTACATAGTTGGTAGTAATGCAAACTGGTACAGCCATTCTGGAAAAGAGCATGGAGGTTCCTCAAAATTTGAAAATACAACTAACCTATGACCCAGAAGTGCATTATTAGGTATTTATTCAAAAGATACAAAAATGCTAATTCAGAGGGGCACATGCACCCCAATTTTTATAGCAATACTATGAACAATAGCCAAATTATGGAAAGAGCTCAAATGTCCATCCACTGATGAATGGATAAAAATGATGTGGTATAGGGGCACCTGAGTGGCTCACTGGGTTAAGCCTCTGCCATCGGCTCGGGTCATGGTCTCGGGATCCTGGGATCGAGCCCCTCATTGGGCTCTCTGCACAGAGGAGAGTCTGTTTTCCCCTCTCTCTCTGCCTGCCTCTCTGCCTACTTGTGATCTCTGTCTGTTGAATAAATAAATAAAAATCTTAAAAAAAAGAAAAAATAAATAAAAATTAAAAAAAAAATAAAAAAAAAATAAAAATGCTGTTGGAGGGCGCCTGGGTGGCTCAGTGGGTTAAGCCGCTGCCTTCGGCTCAGGTCATGATCTCAGGGTCCTGGGATCGAGGCCCGCGTTGGGCTCTCTGCTCAGCGGGGAGCCTGCTTCCCTCTCTCTCTCTCTGCCTGCCTCTCTATCTACTTGTGATTTCTCTCTGTCAAATAAATAAATAAAATCTTTAAAAAAATGATGTTGGAAAAACTATATATCCCAATGCATAAGAATGAAATTGAACCCATCTTACACCACTTACAAAATTTAACTCAAAATTATTAATGACTTAAACATAAGACCTGAAAACCATGCAACTCCTAGAAGAAAACTTAGGAGGAAAGCTCCTTGACGTTGATCTTGGCAACAATTATGACACCAAAAACACAAACCACAGCTGCAAAAATTAAAAACTGTAGGGATGCCTGGATGGCTCAGTTGGTTAAGCAGCTGCCTTCAGCTCAGGTCCTGGGATCGAGTCCCACATCGGGCTCCTTGCTCGGCAGGGAGCCTGCTTCTCTCTCTGCCTCTGCCTGCCATTCTGTCTGCCTGTGCTCGCTCTCTCTCCCTCTCTCTCTCTGACAAATAAATAAAATCTTTAAAAAAAATTAAAAACTGTATCTATATCAAACTAAAAAGCTTCTGCACAGCAAAAACACCATCAATAAAATGAAAAGCCTACCTACAGAACAAAATACTTATAAATCATGTATCTGATAAGAGGTTAATAGCCAAAATATTAAAAAATACAACTTTGTAGCAAAAAATAAACAATCTGATTTAAAAATCAGCAGAGGAAGGGTGCCTGGGTGGCTCAGTGGGTTAAAGCCTCTGCCTTCGGCTCAGGTCATGATCCCAGGGTCCTGGGATTAAGCCCCACATCAGGCTCTCTGCTCAGTGGGGAACCTGCTTCCTGCTCCCCCACCCCCCAGCCTGCCTCTCTGCCTACTTGTGATCTCTGTCAAATAAATGAATAAAATCTTAAAAAAAATAATAGTCAGCAGAGGAGCTGAATAGACATTTTCTAGAGAAGACATATAGTTCTAGCAGTTTTTTGGTGAAATCTTTCCAGATTTTCTATATACGGTATCATGTCATCTGCAAAGAGTGGAAGTGTTACTTCTTCTTTACTGATTTGGATCCCTTTTCTTTTTGTTGTCTGACTGTTGTAGCTTGGACTTCCAGTATTAAGTTGAATGAAAGTGGTAGGAGTGGACTTCCCTGACCATAGAGGGAAAGCTCTCAGATTTTCCCCAATTAGGTTATTAGCTCTCACTTTTCACATATAGACAGCTAACAAGTTAAAGAAAAGATGCTCAATATCATTAATCATCACAAAAGGCAAACCAAAACAACAATAAGGTATCACTTCACACCTGTTAGAATGGCTTTCATCAAAAGGACAAGAGATAACAAGTGTTGGCAAGAATGTGGGGGAAAATGAAGTCTGCTTGTAGGAATATAATTACTGCTGCTAGGAATATAAACTGGTGCAATCATGGAAAACAGTATGATCCCTCAACCCCACTTCTGGAAATATAACTGAAGGAGATGAAATCACTATTCTGAAAAGATATGTGTACTCCCATGTTCACTGCAGCATTATTTACAAGAGCCAAGACATGGAAACAATCTAAGTGTCTATCAGCAGATAAATGGATAAAGAAATGAAGTTGGTATATGTATGTACACACACACATAGACACACACAGAGGAATGTTATTCACCCATTACGAGAGGGAAATCCTACTATTTGAGACAAATGGATGGACCTCGAGGGCTTTATGTGCAGTGGAATAAGAAAGACAAAGACAGAAGATGATGGAGAAGTAGCAGGCTGAGAGGACATCAGGTAGCAGGAGATCAGCTAGATAGCTTATCAAACCATTCTGACCACCTACAAATCCAATTGGAGATCTCAGAGAAGAGGAGCAACAATTCTAGAAACAGAAAATCAACCACTTTCTGAAAGGTAGGACTGGCAGAGAAGTGAATCCGAAGCAACAGGAAGACAGACTGCAGGGGGAGGGGCTGGCTCCAGGCAAGCCGCGGAGCAACAAAGCACAAAATCAGAACTTTTAAAAATCTGCTCCACTGAGGGACATCACTCCAGAGGCTAAATGGGGGTGAAGCCCACGCAGGGACAGCATGGTCTCAGGTCCCGTGGGGTCACAGAACGATCGGGGGTGTCTGAGTGTCACAGACCTCACAGGTATTAGAGCGGGGAAGGCGGCTACAGAGACAGAGCCAAGGGGTGAGCTCTCAACTTGGGGTTACCTTATCGTGATCCATGGCACAGGTCATTGCTCTGTGCGCAGGGACCCCACAAGACCCAGGGAAATTCACCTGGAAGAGATCAGGGATGTGTGGGGTTCGGATACTCAAGGCAGAGTTGTGTGCCAGAGACAGAGACGCTTGGTCACAGGCTGGGTGAGCTCAGAGCACAGCCGGAGGCCTGGGAGACGGGACTGATTGAACGATTTTCTCTGAGGATGCACTGAGGAGTGGGGCCCTGAGCTCTTGGCTCCTCGGGGCCAGGGATTGGGAGGTCACCATTTTCATTCCTGTCCTCTGGAACTCTACAGAAAGCTTTCAGGGAACAAAAGCTCCCAAAAGCAAAGCCAAGCGGATTACCTAGTCTGGCCCCCTGGTAAGGGCAGTGCAATTCTGCCTCAGGCAAGGACACTTGAGAATCACTACAACAGGCCCCTCCCCAAGAAGATCAGCAAGAAATCCAGCCCTGAACAAGTTCACTTACCAGGGAGAATGGTGGAATTCCAGAGGAGGAGAAAGCAAAGCATGAATTCATGGCTTTGTCCTCATGATTCTTTAGTCTTGCAAAGTTAATTGTTTTTTAATTTTATTTTTTCTTCTGCTAATTTTTAAAAACTTTTACCCTTCCTTCTTTTAACATTTTTAAACTAGTTTATCTTAGCAATATACTTCAAAAAAATCTTTTTTGAACCTTCACTATTATAGTCACATTTTATCCTTCATTGTATCTAACTTTATTTTTTGTATACACATAGGGTTTTTTTCTTCTAAAAAAATTTGGGATACAACTTCTTCTACTAGATCAAAATATACCCTACATCTAGCACAGGGCTTTGTTCTAGTCTCCAGCCTGAGCGAATTCTTTCCACTTTCTTTTTTGTTATTCTCCCTACCAACTTATCAACTCCTTTTTTAGAAATTGAAAAAAAATCTTTTTCATCTTTATAATCATATTCCATCCCTTCATCGTGTTTACCCTTATATATGTTTTTCATTCTTTAAAATTTGGGGAGGTAGTTTCTTCTAAAAGACCAAAATACTCCCAAAATTAAGTGGGTGAACCTGTTCTATTCACCAGTCTATATATATTTTTTTATTTTTTTTTCACTTTTAATTTTTTTTAAATTTTCTGAACTTCTTTTTATCCCCTTTCTTCCCCCCATGATTTGGGGTCTTCTCTGATTTGGTTAAAGCACATTTTACTGGGGTATTTGTCACCCTTTTAGTATTTTATTCACTCCATATATTCTTATCTGGATAAAATGACAAGGCAGAAAAACTCACCACAAAAAAAAAAAAAAAAAAAACAAGAGGCAGTACCGAAGGCCAGGGACCTAATCAATATGGACATTGGTAATATGTCAGATCTAGAGTTCAGAATGATGATTCTCAAGGTGCTAAAAAGGCTTGAAAAAGGCATGGAAGATTAGGGAAACCCTGTCTGGAGAAATAAATCCCTTTCTGGAGAAATAAAAGAACTAAAATCTAACCAACCTGAAATAAAAAAAAAAGCTATTGCTTGAATCTCTTTGCTTGACTTATTTCACTCAGCATAATCTCTTGCAGTCCCGTCCATGTTGCTACAAAGGTTGGGTATTCATCCTTTCTGATGGAGGCATAATACTCCATAGTGTATGCTGAGTGAAATAAGTCAAGCAGACAGAGTCAATCATCATATGGTTTCACTTATTTGTGGAGCATAACAAATAGCATGGAGGACAAGGGGAGTTAGAGAAGAGAAGGGAGTTGGGGGAAATTGGAAGGGGAGATGAACCATGAGAGACTATGGACTCTGAAAAACAATTTGAGGGTTTTGAAGGGGTGGGGAGTGGGAGGTTGAGGGAACCAGGTGGTGGGTATTAGAGAGGGCACAGATTGCATGTACCACTGGGTGTGGTACAAAAAATAAGGAATATTGTTAAGCTGAAAATAAAAAAATAAAATAAAATAAAGAATATAGGTTATAAGGCTATTTTTAAAAGTCATGTGAATTATAATTTGATTATGATAGGGATTTTAAAAATATAACATTATTACATGAGGATTTTACTCCTGTTTATTATTTATTTGGGAGGTAGAAAGGAACACTAGTTGTAAATACACATTATTTTGTCCTTTGCCTATAAAATAGGTCATCATTCCCCATCCCTCTGATCCTTCCAAAAAATTCTGCAATAAAATTTGTGTTTTAACAAATTTAAAAAAAGCTATTATTGAGGTATAATAAAAAATGGAGGCTCTTACTGCTAGGATAAATGAGGCAGAAGAGAGAATTAATGATATAGAAGACCAAATGACAGAGAATAAAGAAGCTGAGCAAAAGAGAGACAAACAACTACTGGACCATGAGGGTAGAATTCGAGAGATAAGTGATACCATAAGATGAAACATCAGAATAATTGGGATTCCAGAAGAAGGAGAGAGAGGAGCAGAAGGCATATTGGAGAGAATTACTGTAGAAAATTTTCCCAATATGGCAAAGGGAACATGCATCAAAATCTAGGAGGCACAGAGAACCACCCTCAAAATCAGTAAGAATAGATCCATACCCTGTCATCTAATAGTAAAATTTACAAGTCTTAGCAACAAAGAGAAAATCCAGAAAGCAGCCCAGGACAAGAAGTCTGTAGCATACAATGGTAAAAGTATTAGATTGGCAACAAACTTATCCACAGAGACTTGGTAGCCCAGAAAGAACTGGCATGATATATTCAGAGCACAAAACAAGAAAAACAGACAGTCAAGAATACTATATCCAGCTAGGCTGTCATTGAAAATAGAAGGAGAGATAAAAAGCTTCCAGGACAAGACAAACCGTAAGTGACTCTTAATCTCACAAAACAAACTGAGGGTTGCTGGGGGGTGGGGTTATGGACATTGGGGAGGGTGTGTGCTATGGTGAGTGCTGTGAAGTGTGCAAACCTAGTGATTCACAGACCTGTACCCCTGGGGATAAAAATATATTATATGTTTATAAAAAATTTAAAAAATTTAAAAAAAAAGCTTCCAGGACAAACAAAAACGAAAAGAATTTGTAAACACAAAACCAGCTCTACAGGAAATATTGAAAGGGGTCCTCTAAGCAAAGAGAGACCCTAAAAGTAGTAGATCAGAAAGGAACAGAGACAATATACAGTAACAGTCACCTTATAGGCAATACAATGGCACTAAAATTCATATCTCTCAATAGTTAACCTGAATGTAAATGGGCTAAATGTGCCAATCAAAAGACACAGGGTATCAGAATGGATAAAAAAACAAGAACCATCAATATGCTGTCTACAAGAAACTCATTTCAGACCCAAAGAAATCTCCAGATTTAAAGTAAGAGGGTGGAAAACAATTTACCATGCTAATGGACATCAAAAGAAAGCTGGAGTGGCAATCCTTATATCAGATCGATTAGATTTTAAGCCAAAGACTATAATAAGAGATGAGGAAGGACACTATATCATACTCAAAGGGTCTGTCCAAGAAGAAGATCTAACAATTTTAAATATCTATGCCCCTAATATGGGAGCAGCCAACTACATAAACCAATTAATAACTAAATCAAAGAAACACATCAATAATCATACAATAATAGTAGGGACTTTAACACTCTCCTCACTGAAATGGACAGATCATCCAAGCAAAAGATCAACAAGGAAATAAAGGCCTTAAATGACACATTAGACCAAATAGACATCACAGATATATACAGAACATTCCATCCCAAAGCAACAGTATACACATTCTTCTCTAGTGCACATGGAAAATTCTCCAGAATAGATCACATCCTGGGTCATAAATCAGGTCTCAACTGGTATCAAAAAATTGGGATCATTCCCTGCATATTTTCAGACCACAATGCTCTGAGGCTAGAACTCAATCACAAGAGGAAATTTGGAAAGAATCCAAATACATGGAAACTAAAGAGCATTCTTCTAAAGAATGAATGGGTCAAACAGGAAATTAAAGAAGAACTGAAAAAAATTCATGGAAACAAATGATAATGAAAACACAATGGTTCAAAATCTGCGGGACATAGCAAAGGCAGTCCTGAGAGGAAAATATACAATGGTACAATCCTTTCTCAAGAAACAAGAAAGGTCTCAAGTATGCAACCTAACCCTACACTTTCTAGAGAAAGAACAACAAAGAAAGCCTAAACCCAGCAGAAATAATAAAGATAAGAGCAGAAATCAATGAAACAGAAACAAACAAACAAAAAAAAAACCAATAGAACAAATCAACGAAAGTAGGAGCTGGTTCTTTGAAAGAATTAATAAGATTGATAAACCCCTGGCCAGATTTAAAAAAGAAAATAGAAAGGGCCCAAATAAATAAAATCATGAATGAAAAGAGGAGAGATCACAATCAACACCAAAGAAAAACAAACAACTGTAAGAACACATTATGAGCAACTCTACACCAGCAAATTTGACAATCTGGAAGGAATGGATGCATTCCTAGGACATATAAACTACCAAAACTGAACCAGGAAAAAACAGAAAACCTTAACAGACCCATAACCAGTAAGGAGATTGAAACAGTCATCAAAAATCTCCCAACAAACAAGACCCCAGGGCCAGATGGCTTCCCAGGGGAATTCTACCAAACATTTAAAGAAGAATTAATACCTATTCTCTTGAAACTCTTCTAAAAAGTAGAAATGGAAGGAAAACTTCCAAACTAATTTTGAGGCCAGATCACCTTGATCCCAAAACCAGACAAGGATCCCATCAAAAAAGATAATTACAGACCAATATCCTTGATGAACACAGATGCAAAAATTCTCACCAAAATACTAGCCAATAGGATCCAACAGTGTATTAAAAGGATTATTCACCACGACCAAGTGGGATTTATTCCAGGGCTGCAAGGTTAGTTTAACATCTGCAGATCAATCAATGTGATACAATACATTAATAAAGAAAGAACAAGAACCATATGATAGTCTCAATAGATGCTGAAAAAGCATCTGACAAAGTACAGCATCCCTTCCTGACCAAAACTCTGCAAAGGGTAGGGATAGAGAGTACATACTTCAATATCATCAAAGCCATCTATGAAAAACCCACTGCAAGTATCATTTTCAATGGAGAAAAACTGAGAGCTTTTCCACTAAGGTCAGGAACATGGCAGAGGATGTCCACTATCACCACTACTATTCAACATAGTACTAGAAGTCCTAGCCTCAGCAATCAGACAACAGAAAGAAAATAAAGGCATCCAAATTGGCAAAAAGTCAAACTATCACTCTTTGCAGATGATATGATATTATATGTGGAAAACCCAAAATACTCCACTCCAAATCTGCTAGAACTCACACAGGAATTCAGTAAAGTGTCAAGATATAAAATCAATGCACAGAAATCAGTTGCATTTCTATACAACAACAACAGGACAGAAAAAAAGAGAAATTAAGGAGTCAATCCCATTTACAATTGAACCCAAAACCTCAGCCACAGCAACTTCTGTCTAGACACACTGCCAAAGGCAAGGGAAGCAAGGGCAAAAATGAACTACTGGGACTTGCATCAAGATCAAAAGCTTTTGCACAGCAAAGGTAACAATCAAAAGACAACAGGGAGAATGGGAGAAGATATTTGCAAATGATACATCAGACAAAGGGCTAGTATCCAAAGAACTTATCAAACTCAACATGCAAAGAACAAACAATCTAATCAAGAAATGGGCAGAAGACATGAACAGATATTTCTGCAAAGAAGACATCCAAATGGGGGCACCTGGGTAGCTCAGTGGGTTAAGCCTCTGCCTTCAGTTCAGGCCATAATCTCAGGGTCCTGGGATCGAGGCCCTCTTCATGCTCTCTGCTCAGCATGGAGCCTGCTTCCCCCTCTCTCTCTACCTACTTGTGATATCTCTGTGTCAAATAAGTAAATAAAATATTTTTAAATGATTTTATTTATTTGAGAGAGACAGAATGAGAGAGAGCATGAGATGGGGGGAGGGTCAGAGGAAACAGCAGACTCTGCAGAGCAGGGAGCCCCATGCGGGACTCGATCCTGGGAGTCCAGGATCATGACCTGAGCCCAAGGCAGTCGCTTAACTGACTGAGCCACCCAGGCACCCCTAAAGTATTTTTTTTAAAAAGGAGGTGAACCATTAGAGACTATGGACTCTGAAAAACAATCTGAGGGTTTTGAAGGGGCGGGGGGGGGGGCGGGTGGAGGGTTGGGGTACCAGGTGGTGGGTATTATAGAGGGCACGGATTGCATGGAGCACTAGGTGTGGTGCAAAAATAATGAATACTGTTATGCTGAAAATAAATAAAAAATAAATTAAAAAAAAAAAAAGACGAGGAAGACATCCAAATGGCCAACAGGCCCATGAAAAAGTGCTCAATATCATCAGAATCAGAGAAATCCAAATCAAAACCACAATGAGATACCACCTCACACTAGTCAGAATGCCTAAAATGGCTAAAATTAACAAGCCAGGAAAAAATGGACGTTTTCTTTTCTCCCAAGGATAGGGAGAAAGGGGAACCCTCCTACACTGTCGGTGGGAATGCAAGCTGGTGCAGCCACTCTGGAAAACAGTATGGAGGTACCTCAAAAAGTTGAAAATAGAGTTATCCTATGATCTAGTAATTGCACTACTGGGTATTTACCTCAAACATAAAAATGGACTTATCTGAAGGGGCACATGCCTCCCAATGTTTATAGCAGCAATGTCCACAATAGCCAAACTGCAGAAAGATCATAGATGTCCATCAACAGATGAATGGATAAAGATGTGGTGTGTATATACATATATATATTATATGTATATATATGTACATATATATATGTACATATATATATGTGTATATATATATTATATATATATTATATTATATATATATATAATACAGCCATCAAAAATGAAATCTTGCTGTTTGCTATGATATGGATGGAACTAGAAGGTTTTATGCTAAGTGAAATAAGTCAATCAGAGAAAGACAATTATCATATGACCTTGATGATATGTGGAATTTGAGAAAGACAGTAGAGAATCATAGGGGAAGGTAGGAAAAATGAAACAAGATGAAACTAGAGAGGGAGACAAATCATAAGAAACTCTACATCTCAGGAAACAAACAGGGTTGCTGGAGTGGAGGGTGGTGGGAGGGATGGGGTGGCTAGGTCATGGACACTGGGGAGGTTATGTGCTATGGTGAGCTTTTTCTAAATTAATTTATTTATTTTCAGCATAACAGTATTCATTATTTTTTCACCACACCCAGTGATCCATGCAATCCGTGCCCTCTATAATACCCACCACCTGGTACCCCAACCTCCCACCCCCTGCCACTTCTTTGAACTGTGTAAGACAGATGAATCACAGACCTGTACCCCTGAAACAAATAATACACTATATATTAATAAGAAATATTTTTAACTATTTATGGTAATGAATGTTACCTAGATTTATTGTGGTTATCATTTTGCAATATATACATATATCAAATCATTGTATTGTATACCTGAAATTAAAGCAATGTTTTATGCCAATTACACCTCAGTTTAAAATATTAAAGATAGAACTACTACATGACCCTGTAATTCCACTTCTGGGTGTATATGCAGAGGAAGCAAAATCAGTATCTTGAAGTGGTATCTGCTCTCATGTGTTAATTTCAGCATTATTCACAATAACCAAGATATATAAATAACCTAAGTGTCCATTTACAGATGAATAGATAGAGAAAATTTGGTGTATATATGATGCACTATTATTCTGCCATAAAAATACAAAGAAATTCTGCCATTTTGACAACAGCTCAGAAGAAAAACCATAAACATAGTTAACAGAGAATAAAATAAATGGCCCATAAATATATGAAAAAGCACTCAATCTCAGAGATAATAAAGAAAATCCCAAATAATGAAATAATTTTATGTTCGCTAGATTGTCAGTATAAATGAAAATGTGCTAGTGGTAATATCGATCACCAGGAATTTTGATAAGCATGTTAAATTACTCAACCACTTAGGGAAAGTCTTTAGGAATATCCAGAGGATTGACTTATTTCACTTAGCACAATACCCTCTAGTTCCATCCACATCATTGCAAATGGAAAGATTTCATTCTTTTTTATGGCTGAGTAATATTCCTGTGTCTGTGTGTGTACACCATACCTTCTTTATCCATTCATCTGTCAATGGACACTTGGGCTCTTTCCATAGTTTGTCTATTTTTATATTGCTGCTGTAAACATCAGGGTGCATGTCCCCTTTCAAATCAGTATTTTTTTTTAAAGATTTTATTTATTTATTTGTCAGGGACAGAGGGAGAGCGAGTGAGCAAGCACAGGCAGACAGAGAAGCAGGCAGAGGCAGAGGGAGAAGCAGGCTCCCTGCCGAGCAAGGAGCCCGATGTGGGACTCAATCCCAGGATGCTGGGATCATGACCTGAGCAGAAGGCAGCTGCTTAACCAACTGAGCCACCCAGGCGTCCCTCAAATCAGTATTTTTGTATTGCTGCATCATAGGGTAGTTCTATTTTTAACTTTTGAGGAACCATATGTTTTCACTCATATGAGGAATTTAAGAAAGACAGATGAACATAGTGGAACAGAAGGAAAAATACAGTAAGATGAAAGCAAAGAGGAAGACAAACCATAAGGGACTCTTAACTCTAGAAATCAAACTGAAGGTTGCTAGAAGGGAGGTGGGTGGCAGGCTGGGGTAACTGGGTGATAGGCATTAAGGATGGCACTTGATTAAATGAGCACTGGGTGTCATATACAACTGGTGAATTACTAAATTCTACATCTGAACCTAATAATACAGTGTATGTTAACCAAACTGAATTTTAAAAAATAATTTTAAAGAAATATCTTAAGGACACTAGGTATACTCATATACACAGTAATTCTAGCCTAAGTATAAAACATTGTTTTCACCATGAAATATATGATAAATTTATAAATGAAGAAAAGTAACAACCAAAATATCTTTCAGCCTCACAAGAATACCAATCTCATAATGTCTCCATATGTAATATAATAGAGAACAGTGAAAATAAAATGAATTACTGCTAAAACCAACACTTTTGAACCTCAAAAGCACAAAGATGGAAAAACAATCAAGACACAAAATGTATGCATTAAAATTTAACTTTTAACTTGGTTGAAAAATAAGAAATTTTACCAACTGGATAGGGATACATATAGGTGATACCCATTGGATCCCACCACCCATTTTAGAGGGCAAATGTGATCAAATACTGGCAACCTCACAGGATTCACCCTAACAGAAGAACATCGAACAAAATGATAAATACAAAGTTTGGTATAGTGTTGGTTACCAGGGAGAGGGAGGGTAATGTGGCTGGGACACCAACAAATGGATTGGCTATGGCACTGCTTTATTTCTTCACCTGGGTGAGAGGTATGTGTTTTACTATGCTACTATTTTTTTAAACCATAGATACATTTTATATACTACTTTGTAAGCATTTTAACAAGAGAACTTGTTAGGAAAGTTTTCATATTCCAGATTCTAAATACATCCTTCCACAGATTTCCTCCATATGTTGCAAACATCTGGACCATAAGGGGAGCCAGACCTAGGAGAAAGCCACCACGTGGAGGAATAAATGAAGCCTTACTGTCCCGTTCTTGTATATCTCTACTGCTGAAGTCTTTGCAATGAAAGAGAACTCTTTCTTTTTTTACAGCTTTACAGAGGTATAATTAGCACAACTGTATAAAGTTAAGGTGTATAATGTGATGACTCAATTTATATATGCACCATGCACTGAATGCAACAAGAAAGCTAACTAACACATCCATTACCTCATAACCCTCTTTATGTTTTGAGCATTGTAGAGTCAGAATTTCTTTTTCTTATTACAACCAAAGACCTTCTCACTGGTAAAATTTAATTAACTCCTAACATGCCAAACCACTAAGAAAGTCTAATAATACCATTTTATATGTCCTGGAATTGAATGTAGTGGTTGCTGATGTTGCCCTACACAGGTACACTTTCCAGTGACTGGAATTAGTGATTACTGAATCAAGGTGTAATATCTCAGCACCTGGGGGTGCCTGGGTGGCTCAGTGGGTTAAAGCCTCTGCCTTTGGCTCAGACCGTGATTCCAGGGTCCTGGGTTGGAGCCCCGAGTCAGGCTCTCTGCTCAGCAGGGAGCCTGCTTCCCTTCCTCTCTCTGCCTGCCTCTCTGCCTACTTGTGATCTCTGTCTGTCAAATAAATAAATAAATATTAAAAAAAAATCTCAGCACCTGGCCTCCTAGTAGTTTCAACACCGGAGTGTGATTCTCATGACATGACCCTAGAATCAGGTAGACTCACAACATCCTCATTTAAATTCTTTCCCTGTTATGTCCACCTTATCCCACTTCTCTTCTGAAAACAAACCTCACAAAATCACTACTACAAGAACCCCTGACTCTGGTTCTGCTTTTAGGGACTCTGACTCAGAAACTGAGATTAGAGATTTGAAACCACTTGCTAAACACCACATTGCTGGATAAAGTGCAAATTAGTTTTCCACATCAAATTAAAATGCACATGGCCATTATGCGATCTTGTAATTTCAGAAGTTGATGATTCAAGAATCAGATATTCTGGCTCATTATGTATTTTTGTCACTTTGACTCATTCTAGAAACCAGTCCAATGCCAATGACACAATCACAGAAGAGGTGTCCTACTTGTAAGTTTCTTCAAGGCTCCCTTCATGTCCCTGTTCCTCAGGCTGTAGATGAAGGGGTTCATCATCTGAGGGACCACAGAGTACATCACTGAGGCCACTGCAGTGTTTCTGGAAGAGTTAGTGAAAGCAGAACTAATGTACACCCCCAAACCTGTCCCATAGAACAAAGACACAACTGACAGGTGAGACCCACAGGTGGAAAAAGCTTTATACTTTCCACCTGCTGATGGAATTCTCAAAACAGAGGACACTATCTGAGTGTAAGAGAAAATGATTCCACACAGAGGAATACCACCAAATATGCTCGTTGCAAAATATATCAGGATGTTATTGATGAGGGTATCAGAACATGCAAGCTGGATGACCTGAACAACTTCACAGAAGAAGAGAGGGATTTCAAGGTCTGTGCAGAAGGTCAGCTGTAACACCATCAGACTGTGCATCAGGGCATCCACAATGCTAAAGGAGAAGGAGAGTAGAACCAGCAGGCTACAGAGGCGGGAGTTCATAATGACTGTGTACCTCAGTGGATGACAAATGGCCACATAGCGGTCATAGGCCATTACTGCAAGAAGAAAACTTTCCAAACCACCAAAAACCAGGATAGAGTAGATCTGTGTGAGGCAGCCTGCATAAGTGATGCTCTGAATCTGTGCCTGGATGTTCACCAGCATCTTTGGGACGGTGGTTGTGCTTAAGCAGATGTCAGTAAAGGACAGGTTGGAGAGGAAGAAGTACATGGGGGTATGGAGGTGGGAGTCAGAGATGACAGCCAGGATCATGAGCAGGTTTCCCAGGATGGTGACCAGGTATATGGACAGAAACAGAATGAAGAGGAAGGGCTTCAATTCTGGGTCCTCTGTCACTTCCATAAGAAGGAATTCTGAAACCCCTGTTTTGTTTCTGAGTTCCATGATGTTGATGAATCTGACAGAGAAGGTGGAGTGACAGCACAATCAAATATGTATTTTCTAGACGAGCAGGAGAAGCAACACCAGAGACAAACACTGTCCTGGGATGGGATGGAGACTAGTAAAGAGGGACAAGAAGTAGGTGCCCTCAGGATGCCTGGGTGGCTCATTCAGTTAAGTGCCTCCCTTTGGCTCAGGACATGATCCCAGGGTCCTGAGATCAAGTCCCACATCAGGCTCCCTGTTCAGCAGGGTGTCTGCTTCTCCCTGTGCCTTGCTGCTCCCCACTGCTTCTGCTCTGTAGCACTCTCTCTCTCTCTCTCTGAAATATAAAATCTTTAAAAAAAGAAGTAGGTGCCTTCTGTATGTAGTTATTCTGTTCCTTTAACAAAAGCCTGAAGCTGATACAGCAGAGTGTCATCCACATTAATTTCCAAAAAGGCCAAGAGATGGCCTTTTTTTTTAAAAAAATACACTATATATACTGTTCTGGTTACTTGAAACATTTGGTAATTTTATAAAGAGAAACAGACTGGGGATGCAGCTGAAGACTCGTCTGGCTCAGGAGGCAAGCAACTGAGATAATATGTAAGTATGTCAAGAACCAGGAATATTTTATTGATGTACAATACACATAATAAAAATATACCATCTACAAATCTAAACAAACAAACAAAAAAGAACTAGGAATGGGAAGATGAAGTGAAATTTACTAAACTTCCTGCCTCCCACAACCACCAGATTGCAAGTAAATGTCAGATAATTTTATAACAGCCATCCTGTTTTATAAAAATGTATTTCTACCCAGTAGGAAAATGGTCCTGGCAATAGTGTGTATAGTACAGTATGATATTAGTAAATCAGTAGTACTTGAGATTGGGGTAAAGTACAAGAAAACATGTGAAGAAGATGACATGCAGGAGGACCCTGGTGACATGGTTCTAATCATTTGATGCATGAAGTCTTCACAGCTTCCTCCGGATGGAACTGTAATAATATATCTACCCTCATTTCCAAACATTGACTAATGGACATCAGATTACCTGGTGGCCATCGTAGAATGATTCGACATTTTCTCTGAATGTACCAAATGGAAGATCAATACTCAGGAAGGGCAGAAAGACTGAGTAACCCTCAGGCTCCAGGGCAAGAAGGATCATCTATGAAATGAGGCTCAGGTGTACTACTTCTTTTCTGGAGAAGAACTGTTAAAGCAAGTGGTCACAGGCAGACTGCAGTGTCTGTATCCCTAGAGGTTCAACTTCCAGAGCTCCTCATTAGCCAAGCAATTTTATTTTCATTGTGATCCAGGGCAGTGCAAATCCTTCAAGGCCAAGACTCCAGAGGGAGGAATTCGGGATGACTGCTTTTCTGATTCTGAGGCTGGGTATATACCATTCACTATATAGTATGTATAAATAAATGGGAAAAAAATCTTAAAATGTATATGGAATCACAAAAGACTCCAAGGAGTCAAAGCAATCTTGAACAAGAAAAGCAAAGTAGGAGGCAATACACTTCCTTATATCAAGCTACATATGAAAACTATAGTAATCATAACAGTATAATACTGGCATAAAAGGGGGTGCCTGGGTGGCTCAGTGGGTTAAAGCCTCTGCCTTTGGCTTGGGTCATGATCTCATGGTCCTGCAATCAAGCCCCACATCGAGCCCCTGATGACTCTCTGCTCAGCAGGGAGTCTGCTTCCTCCCCCCTCTCTCTCTGCCTGCTTGTGATCTCTGTCTGTCAAATAAATAAATAAAATTTAAAAAAATACTGGCATAAAAGCAGACACAGAGCCCAATGGAATGGAATAGTGAGTCAATAAATAAACTGACACATATATAGTTAACTAATCTTTTACAAGGGTTCCAAGAATATTCAATAGGGAAGAGGTAGTCTCTTCAACAAATGGTATTAATAAAACTCAATGGGGAGCCTGCTTCTCCCTCTCCCTGCCCCACTCATCCCCTCTCTCTCCCTTTCTCTCTCTCTCCTCAAAAAAATAAAACCTTAAAAAAAAAGGAAAAGAAAAGAAAACTGGGTATCTACATGCACAGGAATGAAATTGGATACATATCTTACATGATACCAAAAAAAAAAAAACCAATTATGAAGTCATATAGTATTTGTCTTTCTCAGTCTGACATATTTCACTTAGCTTCATACCCTCTAGATCCATCCATGTTGTCTCAAATGGCACAATATCATCCTTTTTATGGTTGCCTAATATTCCATTGTATATGTATACCAAATCTTCCTTATCTTTTCTCATCTATTGATGGATGAAGAGGAGTGGGAGCTATGGGCTTCTAGTAATGAAATGAATAGGTAATGGGAATAAAAGGCACAGCGTAAGGAATACAGTCAATGATACTGTAATAGCAATGTGTCGGGATAGGTGCCAGCTACACTTGTTGTGAACACAGCATAATGTAAAAACTTTTTGAATCAGCATGTTGTATGCCTGAAACTAACGTAGCACTGTGTGTCAACCTTACTCAAATACAAAAAGAAAAAGAAAAACAGCGAGATAGATATTTAAAAATCAACTTGAATGGATTAAAGACTTAAACAGGGGGCACCTGGGTGGCTCAGTGGGTTAAGCCTCTGCCTTCGGCTCAGGTCATGATCCCAGGGGCCTGGGATCGAGTCCCATATTGGGCTCTCTGCTCAGCAGGGAGCCTGCTTCGCCTCATCTCTCTCTCTGTCTGTCTCTCTGCCTATTTGTGATCCCTCTCTCTGTCAAATAAATAAATAAAATCTTTAAAAAAAAAAAAGACTTAAACAGAAGATCTAAAATCATAAAACTCCTAGGATAAAACATAAGGAAAAAACTCCTTAACATGGTCTTGGCAATGTGTTTTTGGTATGACAGGAAAAGCACAGGCAACATAAGAAAAAAAAAATAAACAACTTGGACACATTGTACTAAAAACTTTGCACAGCATAAAGAAAGAAACAACAACATGAAAAGACAACCTACAAAATTGGAGAAATATTTGCAAACCACACATCTGATGAGGAGCTAATATCCAAACTAAGAGCAAAAAAAAAAATAGCAACCCCATTTAAAAAAATGATGAAAGAAACTAAAAAGACATTTCGCTAAGCAAAACAAACTGAGGGTTGCTGGGGGAGGGGGTTTGGGAGAAGGGGGTGGGATTATGGACATTGGGGAGGGTATGTGCTTTGGTGAGTGCTGTGAAGTGTGTAAACCTGGTGATTCACAGACCTGTACCCCTGGGGATAAAAATATATGTTTATAAAAAATAAAAAGTTAAAAAAAAAAAAAGAAACTAAAAAGACATTTCTCCAAAGAAACATACTAATGGCCAACAAACATATGAAAAGATGTTCAAAATGACTAATCATCAGGGAAATGCAAATCAAAACCACAACGTGAAGTCACCTTACACATGTTAGGATGGCTACTGAAGGAGGAGAAGGGGAAGAGGAAGAAAAGAGGAAGAAGAAGTGTTGTCAAGTGTATGGAGAAAGCAAGACCTGGTGCAATGTTGGTGGGATTTGTAAACTGGTAGAGCCCTATGGAAAACACAATGGAGATACCCCAAGAAGTTCAAAATATAACTACCATTTGAGCCAGCAATCCAACATCCAGGTATATACTCAGGTGTATTGGAATCAGGATCTCACAGAGATACCTGCACTCCCATGTTTGTTGCACAGCATCATTCACAATAACTAAGATATGAAACCGATCTAAATGTTTATTAATGCATGAATGGGTAAAGAAAATGAAAAAAATATACAGTGGAAAAAAGACAGTCTCTTCAATAAGTGGTGCTGGGAAAACTAGGCAGCTATATCTAGAAGAATGAAACTCGACCATTCTCTTACACCATACACAAAGATAAACTCAAAATGGGTAAAAGACCTCAATGTGAGGCAGGAATCCATCAGAATCCTAGAGGAGAACATAGGCAGTAATCTCTTCGATATCAGCCACAGCAACTTCTTTCAAGATATGTCTCCAAAGCCAAAGGAAAGAAATGTGACGATGAATTTTTGGGACTTCATCAAAGTCAAAAGCTTCTGCACAGCAAAGGAAACAGTCAACAAAACAAAAAGGCAACCCACGGAATGGGAGAAGATATTTGCAAATGACAGTACAGACAAAGGTTGATATCCAGGATCTATGAAGAACTCCTCAAACTCAACACACACAAAACAGATGATCATGTCAAAAAATGAGCAGAAGTCAAAATTAACAAAACAGGAAACAACATGTATTGGAGAGGATGTGGAGAAAGGGGAACTTACACTGTTGGTGGGAATGCAAGTTGGTGCAGCCTCTTTGGAGAACAGTGTGGAGATTCCTCAAGAAATTAAAAATAAAACTTCCCTATGACCCTGAAATTGCACTTCTGGGTGTTTACCCCAAGGATACAGATGTCATGAAAAGAAGGGCCATCTGTACCCCAATGTTTATAGCAGCAATGGCCACAGTCGCCAAACTATGGAAAGAACCAAGATGCCCTTCAATGGATGAATGGATAAGGAAGATGTGGTCCATATACATTATGGAGTATTATGCCTCCATCAGAAAGGACAAATACCCAACTTTTGTAGCAACATGGACGGGACTGGAAGAGATTATGCTGAGTGAAATCAGTGAAGCAGAGAGAGTCAATTATCATATGGTTTCACTTATTTTTGGAGCATAACAAATATCATGGAGGACAAGGGGTGTTATAGAGGAGAAGGGAGTTGGGGTAAATTGGAAGGGGAGGTGAATCATAAGAGACTATGGACTCTGAAAAACAATCTGAGGGGTTTGAAGTGGCGGGGGTGTGGGAGGTTGGGGTACCAGGTGGTGGGTATTATAGAGGGCACAGATTGCATGGAGCACTGGATGTGGTGAAAAAATAATAAATACTGTTTTTCTGAAAATAAATAAATTTAAAAAATTTTAAAAAATGGGCAGAAGATATGAAGAGACACTTCTCCAATGAAGACATACAAATGGTTATCAGACACACGAAAAAATGTTCATCATCACTAGTCCTCAGGGAGATTAAAATTGAACCACATTGAGATATCACCTTACACCAGTTAGAATGGCCAAAATTAGCAAGATAGGAAACAACATGTGTTGGAGGGGATGTGGAGAAAGGGGAACCCTCTTCCACTGTTGGTGGGAATGCAAGTTGGTGCAGCCACTTTGGAGAACAGTGTTGAGATTCCTCAAGAAATTAAAAATAGAACTTCCCTATGACCCTGCAATTGCACTCCTGGGTATTTACCCCAAAGATACAGATGTAGTGAAAAGAAGGGCCATCTGTACCCCAATGTTTATAGCAGCAATGGCCACAGTCACCAAACTGTGGAAAGAACCAAGATGCCCTTCAATGGATGAATGGATAAGGAAGATGTGGTCCATATACACTATGGAGTATTATGCCTCCATCAGAAAGGATGAATACCCAACTTTTGTAGCAACATGGACGGGACTGGAGAGATTATGCTGAGTGAAATCAGTGAAGCAGAGAGAGTCAATTATCATATGGTTTCACTTATTTGTGGAGCATAACAAATATCATGGAGGACAAGGGGAGTTAGAGAGGACAAGGGGGTTGGGGGAAATTGGAAGGGGAGGTGAACCATGAGAGACTATGGACTCTGAAAAACAATCTGAGGGTTTTGAAGGGGCGGGGGGGGTGGGAGGTTGGGGTACCAGGTGGTGGTTATTATAGAGAGCACGGATTGCATGGAGCACTGGGTGTGGTGCAAAAACAATGAATACTGTTATGCTGAACATAAATAAAAAATAAATTTAAAAAAATGAGGTATATGGGGCGCCTGGGTGGCTCAGTGGGTTAAAGCCTCTGCTTTCGGCTCAGGTCATGATCCCAGAGTCCTGGGATCGAGCCCCGCATCGGGCTCTCTGCTGAGCAGGGAGCCTGCTTCCTCCTCTCTCTCTGCCTGCCTCTCTGCCTACTTGTGATCTCTGTCTGTCAAATGAATAAATAAAATCTTTAAAAAAAAAAATGAGGTATATATTCACAACAGAATATTATTTAGTCTTAAAAAAAAAAGAGATCTTGCCATTTGTGACAACATGGATTGACCCAGAGGATATTATGCTAAGTGAAATAAGCCCAACAGGGAAAGACAAATGCTGTACGGTATGGCTTACATGTGGAATCTAAGATAGTCAAAGTCTTGGAAGCAGAGTCAAATAGTGGTTGCTACTGGCTTGGGAGAGAGGTAGAAGGGTGATGGTCAAAGGGTACAAAGTTTCAGTTGTGCAAAATAAGTAAGTTCTGGAAATCTGCTCTATACCATAGTGCCTACAGCTAATAATAATGTACTGTACGTTTGAAATTTTCTAAGAGGGCATATCTTATAATTAAGTAGTCTTATCACAAAAATAATCATTAAAAAATAAGAGGGGGTGCCTGGGTGGCTCAGATGAGCCTTCAGCTCACATCGTGATCTCCAAGTCTTGGCACTAAGCCCCATGTTGGGCTCCCAGCTCAGGGGCGAGCCTGCTTCTCCCTCTCCCTCTGCCTCTCCCCCTGCTTGTGGTCTCTTTGTCTCTCTGTTTCTTAAAATGAATAAATAAAATATTTTAAAACATATAAATAATAAGAATGGGGATGAGAGGAAACTTTGGAAATGATGGATATGTCTATGGTCTTTATGGTGGTAATGGATTCTCAAGTATTAACACTTATCCCAAACTCATTGAGTTGTATATGTTACTTTGTACAACTTGTTTACATGCCAATCACATCTAAAATAAAGTGCTTTTGTAAGTTAATTTAATCATGGTTGCACTATAAAAAATCCATCACAGAAGTTCAGATCCTCCTTTTTTTTCCCCCCTAATTGGGCCCCACTAAAGTTTGGGTCAGGCAGCTTTGGGGTGTGCCTCCTGAAGGTATTCAGAAGATAGGTACCAATTCCTATTTCCTGGGTTAAGATGATAGATTTTTTATTTTATTTTATTTTATTTTTTCCATATCCCAAAATTCATTGTTTATGCACTAGATTATTGACCTTGGATCCTTTCAAACAGGGGAGGCCTAATTGGCTCAGTCCTGGGTGTGTCCATGTATTATCTATAATTCTTATGAGGTATTGATTTAGAAAAATTCTCTAATGATTTAAGATTTGTATTTATTTGATAGAGAAAGATAAAGCACACAAGCGGGGGAGCTGCAAACAGAGGGAGAGGGAGAAGCAGACTCCCCACTAAGCCGGGAGCCTGATGTGGGACTCGATTCCAGGACCCCGAGATCATGACCCCAGCTGAAGGCAGATGACTAATGGACTGAGTCAACAAGGCACCCCTCTCTAATCATGTTTTAAAAGTAAATATCTCATCAGGGGTTGCCTGGCTGGCTCAGTTGATGGAACATCGACTCTTTTTGATTTCCAGGCTGTGAATTTGAAACCCATGTTGGGTGTGAAGATTACTTTAAAGAAAAAAAAAACACTCATCAGGATCCTAATGTTTAAAGATGAATAGTGGGGCACCTGGATGGCTCAGTCAGTTAGGCATCTGACTCTTGATTTCAGCTCAGGTCATGATCTCAGAGTCATGAGATCAAGCCCTGCATTGAGCTCCACACACATAGTGGAGTCTGCTTGTCCCTCTCTCTTCTCCTGTGCGTTCTCTCTCTCTCTCTCTCTCTCTCTCTATTTCTCATGGATAAATAAATAAAATCTTTTTAAAAAGAACAAAAAATAAAATAAAGATGAATATCAATATAAAAACTCTGCTTCACCAATGAGGAAATCTGAGCCATGCATGGAGTTGTGAAAATAAGCAACTATATCAGAAATGATAATTTGGACTATAAATTTGGACTCAGAAACACCTGAGTTTATTCCAGGTTTCAGCACATACTTTGGAAATAAGGAGATGTTTACAACTAGAAAACATCACCCAACATAGTGCTTCACATATAGGATTTTCTTACTACTGCCTATCAGAATTTGTTTATGGAGGTGCTCCTGGGTGGCTCAGTCAATTAAGTGTCTAACCCTTGATTTCAGCTCAGGTTATGACCTCAGGGTTGTGAGACTGAGCCAAACACTGGCTTCACACTGGGCAAGAACCCTGTTTGGGATTCTCTCTTTCCCTCTTCCTCTGCCCCTCAATCCCACTATCTCTCTCCCCTAAGGAAAAAAAAAAAGTTTATGGCATGACAGTGACTGGACAAACATGCATTGTTCATTATAGTGAGGGAAGTGAGGAATGGGACAAAAAAAGGGAGAGGAAGAAAGAAAAATCCTGGCAAGGTAACAATTTTCAGGAAGGAATTTATGTGATAAAACTCCCATTGTAAATCTTGCTCATATATAGAAGCAGAGAGAGGACACAAACCTTGGTACATTTCACTCTGGTTCATTGACTTTCACCCCTTTGCTATATTCCCCTGTCTTACAACATCACTAGTTATTTCCTCTTGAAGGAATAGGCATTTGTATTGTGACATACAGACACATGCACCTGCATATACACACACACAAATACACATACGTGTGTCTGTGTGTAAACAGTTTACTACAAGGCCAAGAGACCCAACCACCTAAAGACTGTGGTTTCCTCTGGGAAAGGAAGGACAGGAATGGAGAAAAACAAAAATAGAATGCTGTCTCTAAGAAAACTATTTTATTACTTTAAGAAGAAAACTATTATGACAAATATAAAAATTTGTTAATTCCAGACACAGATACACGAGTACCTGTCCTGATATTCTGTATTAGTCTCCATTTTTATTTTTAAAAAGACTTTATTTATTTATTTGACAGAGAGAGACACAGTGAGAATGGAAACCCAAGCGGGGGTAGTGGGAGAGGAAAAAGCAGGCTTCCTGCAAAGCAAGGAGCTTAACACAGGGCTCGATCCCAGGACCCTGGAATTATGACCTGAACCAAAGGCAGATGCTTAACAACTGAGCCACCCAGGTGCCCCTAGTCTCTGTTTTTAAATATTATAAGGTTACTGAAGAAGGGTCAGCACGAGAGAGATAGCTTTATAGGATTTACCCTTGTCCATTTCCTGTTCCAGAGTCCTCAAAGACAGGCACCAGGACCCAAACCAAGGACCATCCCTACAAAGGAGTATTAAAAAACAGACACAGAGGAACAAATATGTGCTAACCTCCTACCTCAATTCTGTGCCCAGAAATTCAACATTTTAGAGAATTCTAGAACTTTCTATAAAATTGTACGAGGGAAATTTTCTCCTGAGGATGGAAAAGGTCTCTAGAACTTTGGGTTCAGAGTAGAAAACGAGACTTATTAGGTATTGCTGCAAAAGTACATATTTATATCAGATGATGAACAACGAAGCACTCCACAGATGAATAAGATCAGGTCATCTCCACCATGTTCTCACTCACAGATCCAAATGGACTGCCCCTTCCTATCTGAAAACCATATACTTGGGAACTTCAGGTTACCTGGGTGCCATATCTAAGAAATGATACCCAGTTCTCCCTTTGATACTTCCCATGGAGAATGAAAACACAGCTCAAAGCACTAGGCCATTATACAAAATGATGGTCCTTGAGAAAAGGCTCAAGTGTGCTGCCTAGTGACCTGAACAGAGTGGCCACAGGAAGACAATTTGCAGTCTCTGTGGTTCTTCAGGGTTTAGTATCCAAAGTTCCTCATTAGTCACATTCCCTTACTATCATGCAGATCACCAGGTAGTAAGAATCTTTAAGGAACAAGGCTTAGAGAAGGAAAACCTTAAAACTGGCTAACTCTTGGGAGCCTGTGTGGCTCAGTGGGTTAAGCCTCTGCATTTGGCTCAGGTCATGATCTCAGGGTCCCGGGATCGAGCCCCAGATTAGGCTCTCTGTTCAGCCGGGACTCTGTGTCCTACTCTCTCTCTCTCTCTTTGCCTCTCTGCCTACTTGTGATCTCTGTGTCAAATAAATAAATAAAATATTTTTTGAAAAGAAAGAAAAACACACTAGCTAACCCCCTCATCCCAGGAGGCCAAAAGTATTAAATTCTTCCCCATCCACCTATTTATTTTCATATCTATTTCAAATTCCTTTTATAAACAGATGCAGTTCTCTTCTGTAATTGTATTCTCGTCTTGTTTCCTAAGGTACATTCAAAGGTACTCTTGACAGCAACAACCTAAGGACGACAGACAGGACATGTAAGCTCAAAAGCATAGTTTATTACATGGCGATAGATGATAGATAGATAGATAGATAGATAGATAGGTAATACAGATCATCTATGAAATGCATGTGGTGATATGCATGATAATTAAGCAGATATATTAAATAAAGCCAGTAAAAGCAAATTCTAAGGACTAATTCTATGTATGGTGCATTGTATTCTGTTTCTACATATGATACTCAACAGTTTATTTTTATAATAAATGTTAACAATATATTTTATGTAAACTAGTATATTAATTCAATATATAAGCCATATAAAATTATTAGTGAGATATTTTACTTTTATCCTCTTTGAAATCCAATGTAGATTTTAAACCTCGGAACCTGTCTCAGTGCAGACCACCATTCTTCATGTGCTTAGCAGCCACATGTGTGCAGTGGCTCCCCCAAGGGACGGCACAGCCTGAGAGCCTTGACCTGTACAGTCAATCATTTCTCGTGTAGTCCCTATAATCAAAATGAACTGTGCATAGAAGAGAAGCCTCAGCAAAAAGAAAAAATGGGAGATTAGGAGGCTCAAAGCTCTTGTCCTCTCAAAATAACACTGAAAAAAAAACAAGCAGAAGTGTCAGAACTGACTTTGTGAGAACTCCTAAAAACACCCCAAATTTAGAGCAACAACGTAAATGCTGAATCAAGGAATAAGTGACTTCAAAATGGCAGGAAAGTTATGTGACATTTTTACCTGCCCTTTCCCCTCCCTTTTCCTGGCATGGCAATACTTAGTATGAAAATGTATGATCAGGATTAGACCCTGGTCCAGGTATTCTTTTTTTTTTTTAATTAATTTTTTATTTTTTATAAACATAATTTTTATCCCCAGGGGTACAGGTCTGTGAATCAACAGGTTTACACACTTCACAGCACTCACCAAAGCACATACCCTCCCCAATGTCCATAATCCCACCCCCTTCTCCCAAACCCCCTCCCCCCAGCAACCCTCAGTTTGTTTTGTGAGATTAAGAGTCACTTATGGTTTGTCCCCCTCCCAATCCCATCTTGTTTCATTTATTCTTCTCCTACCCACTTAAGCCCCCATGTTGCCTCACCACTTCCTCATATCAGGGAGATCATATGATAGTTGTCTTTCTCTGCTTGACTTATTTCGCTAAGCATGATACGCTCTAGTTCCATCCATGTTGTCGCAAATGGCAAGATTTCATTTCTTTTGATGGCTGCATAGTATTCCATTGTGTATATATACCACATCTTCTTGATCCATTCATCTGTTGATGGACATCTGGGTTCTTTCCATAGTTTGGCTATTGTGGACATTGCTGCTATAAACATTCAGGTGCACGTGCCCCTTTGGATCACTACGTTTGTATCTTTAGGGTAAATACCCAATAGTGCAATTGCTGGGTCATAGGGCAGGTCAATTTTCAACATTTTGAGGAACCTCCATGCTGTTTTCCAGAGTGGCTGCACCAGCTTGCATTCCCACCAACAGTGTAGGAGGGTTCCCCTTTCTCCGCATCCTCGCCAGCATCTGTCATTTCCTGACTTGTTGATTTTAGCCATTCTGACTGGTGTGAGGTGATATCTCATTGTGGTTTTGATTTGTATTTCCCTGATGCTGAGTGATATGGAGCACTTTTTCATGTGTCTGTTGGCCATCTGGATGTCTTCTTTGCAGAAATGTCTGTTCATGTCCTCTGCCCATTTCTTTATTGGATTATTTGTTCTTTGGGTGTTGAGTTTGCTAGGTTCTTTATAGATTCTGGACACTAGTCCTTTATCTGATATGTCGTTTGCAAATATCTTCTCCCATTCTGTCAGTTGTCTTTTGATTTTGTTAACTGTTTCCTTTGCTGTGCAAAAGCTTTTGATCTTGATGAAATCCCAATAGTTCATTTTTTCCCTTGCTTCTGTTGCCTTTGGCGTTGTTCCTAGGAAGATGTTGCTGCGGCAGAGGTCGAAGAGGTTGCTGCCTGTGTTCTCCTCAAGGATTTTGATGGATTCCTTTCGCACATTGAGGTCCTTCATCCATTTTGAGTCTATTTTCGAGTGTGGTGTAAGGAAATGGTCCAATTTCATTTTTCTGCATGTGGCTGTCCAATTTTCCCAGCACCATTTATTGAAGAGGCTGTCTTTTTTCCATTGGACATTCTTTCCTGCTTTGTCGAAGATTAGTTGACCATAGAGCTGAGGGTCTATTTCTGGGCTCTCTATTCTATTCCATTGATCTATGTGTCTGTTTTTGTGCCAGTACCATGTCTTGATGATGACAGCTTTGTAATAGAGCATTAAGTCTGGAATTGTGATGCCACCAACGTTGGCTTTCTTTTTCAATATCCCTTTGGCTATTCAAGGTCTTTTCTGGTTCCATATAAATTTTAGCATTATTTGTTCCATTTCTTTGAAAAAGATGGATGGTACTTTGATAGGAATTGCATTAAATGTGTAGATTGCTTTAGGTAGCATAGACATTTTCACAATATTTATTCTTCCAATCCAGGAGCATGGAACATTTTTCCATTTCTTTGTGTCTTCCTCAATTTCTTTCATGAGTACTTTATAGTTTTCTGAGTATAGATTCTGTGTCTCTTTGGTGAAGTTTATTCCTAGGTATTTTGTGGTTTTGGATGCAATTGTAAATGGGATTGCCTCCTTAATTTCTCTTTCTTCTGTTTTGCTGTTGGTGTGGAGAAATGCAACTGATTTCTGTGCATTGATTTTATATCCTGACACTTTACTGAATTCCTGTATAAGTTCTAGCAGTTTTGGAGTGGAGTCTTTTGGGTTTTCCACATATAGTATCATATCATCTGCGAAGAGTGATAATTTGACTTCTTCTTTGCCGATTTGGATGCCTTTAATTTCCTTTTGTTGTCTGATTGCTGAGGCTAGGACCTCTAGTACTATGTTGAATAGCAGTGGTGATAATGGACATCCCTGCCGTGTTCCTGACCTTAGCAGAAAAGCTTTCAGTTTTTCTCCATTGAGAATGATATTTGCGGTGGGTTTTTCATAGATGGCTTTGATGATATTGAGGTATGTGCCCTCTATCCCTACACTTTGAAGAGTTTTGATCAGGAAGGGATGCTGTACATTGTCAAATACTTTTTCAGCATCTATTGAGAGTATCATATGGTTCTTGTTCTTTCTTTTATTGATGTGTTGTATCACATTGACTGATTTGCGGATGTTGAACCAACCTTGCAGCCCTGGAATAAATCCCACTTGGTCGTGGTGAATAATCTTTTTAATGTACTGTTGAATCCTATTGGCTAATATTTTGTGGAGTATTTTCGCATCTGTGTTCATCAAGGATATTGGTCTATAGCTCTCTTTTTTGATGGGATCCTGTCTGGCTTTGGGATCAAGGTGATGCTGGCCTCATAAAATGAGTTTGGAAGTTTTCCTTCCATTTCTACTTTTTGGAACAGTTTCAGGAGAATAGGAATTAGTTCTTCTTTAAATGTTTGGTAGAATTCCCCCGGGAAGCCATCTGGCCCTGGGCTTCTGTTTGTTTGGAGATTTTTAATGACTGTTTCAATCTCCCTACTGGTTATGGGTCTATACAGGCTTTCTATTTCTTCCTGGTTCAGTTGTGGTAGTTTATATGTCTCTAGGAATACATCCATTTCTTCCAGATTGTCAAATTTATTGGCGTAGTGTTGCTCATAGTATGTTCTTATAATAGTTTGTATTTCTTTGGTGTTAGTTTTGATCTCTCCTCTTTCATTCATGATTTTATTTATTTGGGTCCTTTCTCTCTTTTTTTTTTTTGATAAGTCTGGCCAGGGATTTATCAATTTTATTAATTCTTTCAAAGAACCAGCTCCTAGTTTCGTTTATTTGTTCTATTGTTCTTTTGGTTTCTATTTCATTGATTTCTTCTCTGATCTTTATGATTTCTCTTCTCCTGCTGGGCTTAGGGTTTCTTTCTTGTTCTTTCTCCAGCTCCTTTAGGTGTAGGGTTAGGTTGTGTACCTGAGACCTTTCTTGTTTCTTGAGAAAGGCTTGTACCGCTATATATTTTCCTCTCAGGACTGCCTTTGTTGTGTCCCACAGATTTTGAACCGTTGTATTTTCATGTTTCCATGATTTTTTTCAATTCTTCTTTAATTTCCCGGTTGACCCATTCATTCTTTAGAAGGATGCTGTTTAGTCTCCATGTATTTGGGTTCTTTCCAAACTTCCTTTTGTCGTTGAGTTCTAGCTTTAGAGCATTGTGGTCTGAAAATATGCAGGGATGATCCCAATCTTTTGATACCAGTTGAGTCCTGATTTAGGACCGAGGATGTGATCTATTCTGGAGAATGTTCCATGTGCACTAGAGAAGAATGTGTATTCTGTTGCTTTGGGATGAAATGTTCTGAATATATCTGTGATGTCCATCTGATCCAGTGTGTTGTTTAAGACCTTTATTTCCTTGCTGATCTTTTGCTTGGATGATCTGTCCATTTCAGTGAGTGGAGTGTTAAAATCCCCTACTATTATTGTATTATTGTTGATGTGTTTCTTTGATTTTGTTATTAATTGGTTTATATAGTTGGCTGCTCCCATGTTGGGGGCATAGATATTTAAAATTGTTAAATCTTCTTGTTGGACAGACCCTTTGAGTATGATATAGTGTCCTTCCTCATCTCTTATTATAGTCTTTGGCTTAAAATCTAATTGATCTGATATAAGGATTGCCCCTCCAGCGTTCTTTTGATGTCCATTAGCATGGTAAATTCTTTTCCACCCCCTCACTTTAAATCTGGACGTGTCTTCGGGATTAAAATGAGTTTCTTGAGGCAACATATAGATGGGTTTTGTTTTTTTATCCATTCTGATACACTGTGTCTTTTGACAGGGGCATTTAGCCCATTAACATTCAGGGTAACTATTGAGAGATATGAATTTAGTGCCATTGTATTGCCTGTAAGGTGACTGTTACTGTATATGGTCTCTGTTCCTTTCTGATCTACCACCTGTAGGCTCTCTTTGCTTAGAGGACCCCTTTCAATATTTCCTGTAGAGCTGGTTTGGTATTTGCAAATTTTTTCACTTTTTGTTTTTCCTGGAAGCTTTTAATCTCTCCTTCTATTTTCAATGATAGTCTAGCTGGATATAGTATTCTGGGCTGCATGTTTTTCTCGTTTAGTGCTCTGAAAATATCATGCCAGCTCTTTCTGGCCTGCCAGGTCTCTGTGGATAAGTCAGCTGCCAATATAATATTTTTACCATTGTATGTTACAGACTTCTTTTCCCGGGCTGCTTTCAGGATTTTCTCTTGTCACTGAGACTTGTAAATTTTACTATTAGGTGACGGGGTGTGGGCCTATTCTTATTGATTTTGAGGGGCATTCTCTGAACCTCCTGAATTTTGATGCTCGTTCCCTTTGCCATATTGGGGAAATTCTCCCCAATAATTCTCTCCAGTATACCTTCTGCTCCCCTCTCTCTTTCTTCTTCTTCTGGAATCCCAATTATTCTAATGTTGTTTCATCTTATGGTGTCACTTATCTCTCGAATTCTCCCCTCGTGGTCCAGTAGCTGTTTGTCCCTCTTTTGCTCAGCTTCTTTATTCTCTGTCATTTGGTCTTCTATATCACTAATTCTTTCTTCTGCCTCATTTATCCTAGCAGTGAGAGCCTCCATTTTTGATTGCACCTCATTAATAGCTTTTTTGATTTCAACTTGCTTAGATTTTAGTTCTTTTATTTCTCCAGAAAGGGCTTTTATATCTCTCGAGAGGGTTTCTCTAATATCTTCCATGCCTTTTTCGAGCCCAGCTAGAACCTTGAGAATTGTCATTCTGAACTCTAGATCTGACATATTACCAATGTCTGTATTGATTAGGTCCCTAGCCTTCGGTACTGCCTCTTGTTCTTTTTTTTGTGTTGAATTTTTCTGCCTTGTCATTTTGTCCAGATAAGAGTATATGAAGGGGCAAGTAAAATACTAAAAGGGTGGCAACAACCACAGGAAAATGTGCTTTAACCAAATTAGAAGAGATCCAAAACCATCAGAGGGGAGGAAGGGGATAAAAAGAGGTTCAAAAAGGAAGAAAGAAAAAAAAAAGAAAAAAGAAAAGAAAAGAAAAGAATTAAAAAAAAGAAAACACCTAAGAAAAACGTAAAAGGAAAAAATATATATATTAGATAAACTAGTAAAAAATCGTTAAAAAAGAAAAAGGTAACAGTTAAAAAAAAATTTTACCTGAAGGCGAGAAAAAAAAAATGAAAAAGAAAAAAATTAAATTAACTGCATGACTAAAAAAAATCACAGGGAAAAAGCCATGAGTTCCGTGCTTGGCTTTCTCCTCCTCTGGAATTCTGCTGCTCTCCTTGGTATTGAAACCGCACTCCTTGGTAGGTGAACTTGGTCTCGGCTGGATTTCTTGTTGATCTTCTGGGGGAGGGGCCTGTTGTAGTGATTCTCAAGTGTCTTTGCCCCAGGCGGAATTACACCGCCCTTACCCGGGCCGGGGTGAGTAATCCGCTTGGGTTTGCTTTCAGAAGCTTTTGTTCCCTGAGCGCTTTCCGTAGTAGAGTTCCGGAGGACGGGAATACAAATGGCGGCCTCCTGGTCTCTGGCCAGGGGGAGCCGAGAGCCCAGGGCCACACTCCTCAGTGCCTCCTCAGAGAACAGCGCCCAGTTACTCCCGTCTGCCTGACCTCCGGCCGGGCTCCGAGCTCACCGAGCCTGCGACCGGTTCAAGGTCACCCCACGCTGTGAGCTTACTGTTGGCTCTGTCTCTGTAGCCAGCTTTCCCGTTCCAATACCCGCAATCTCTGTGACACTCAGACACCCCTGATCCTTCTGTGACCCTGCAGGACCTGAGGCCACGCTGACCCCGCGTGGGCTGCGCCCTGGTTTAGCCTCTGGAGTGATGTCCCTCAGCGGAACAGACTTTTAAAAGTCCTGATTTTGTGTGTGGTTCCTCCGCTGCTTGCAGGGAGCCAGCCCCTCCCCCCAGGGTCTATCTTCCCGTCGCTTTGAATTCACTTCTCCGCCGGTCCTACCTTTTAGAAAGTGGTTGTTTTTCTGTTTCCAGAATTGCTGTTCTTCTTCTCTTCGATCTACCGATGGATTTTCAGGTGTTTGCAATCTTTAGATAAGCTATCTAGCTGATCTCTGGCTAGCTGAAGTAGTCTCAGCCTGCTACTTCTCCGCCATCTTGACTCCTCCCCCCGATAAACCCCTGGCCCAATTTATCAAAAAGAAAAGAGAAAGGACCCAAATAAATAAAACCATGAACGAAAGAGGAGAGATCACAACTAACACCAAAGAAATACAAACTATTATAAGAACATACTATGAGCAACTCTACGCCAATAAATTTGACAACCTGGAAGAAATGGATTCATTCCTAGAAACATATAAAATACCACAACTGAACCAGGAAGAAATAGAAAGCCTGAACAGACCCATAACCAGTAAGGAGATTGAAACAGTCATTAAAAATCTCCAAACAAACAGAAGCCCAGGGCCAGACGGCTTCCCGGGGGAATTCTACCAAACATTTAAAGAAGAACTAATTCCTATTCTCCTGAAACTGTTCCAAAAAATAGAAATGGAAGGAAAACTTCCAAACTCATTTTATGAGGCCAGCATCACCTTGATCCCAAAGCCAGACAAGGATCCCATCAAAAAGAGAGCTATAGACCAATATCCTTGATGAACACAGATGCGAAAATACTCCACAAAATACTAGCCAATAGGATTCAACAGTACATTAAAAAGATTATTCACCACGACCAAGTGGGATTTATTCCAGGGCTGCAAGGTTGGTTCAACATCCGCAAATCAGTCAATGTGATACAACACATCAATAAAAGAAAGAACAAGAACCATATGATACTCTCAATAGATGCTGAAAAAGTATTTGACAATGTACAGCATCCCTTCCTGATCAAAACTCTTCAAAGTGTAGGGATAGAGGGCACATACCTCAATATCATCAAAGCCATCTATGAAAAACCCACCGCAAATATCATTCTCAATGGAGAAAAACTGAAGGCTTTTCCGCTAAGGTCAGGAACACGGCAGGGATGTCCATTATCACCACTGCTATTCAACATAGTACTAGAGGTCCTAGCCTCAGCAATCAGACAACAAAAGGAAATTAAAGGCATCCAAATCGGCAAAGAAGAAGTCAAATTATCACTCTTCGCAGATGATATGATACTATATGTGGAAAACCCAAAAGACTCCACTCCAAAACTGCTAGAACTTATACAGGAATTCAGTAAAGTGTCAGGATATAAAATCAATGCACAGAAATCAGTTGCATTTCTCTACACCAACAGCAAAACAGAAGAAAGAGAAATTAAGGAGGCAATCCCATTTACAATTGCACCCAAAACCATAAGATACCTAGGAATAAACTTCACCAAAGAGACACAGAATCTATACGCAGAAAACTATAAAGTACTCATGAAAGAAATTGAGGAAGACACAAAGAAATGGAAAAATGTTCCATGCTCCTGGATTGGAAGAATAAATATTGTGAAAATGTCTATGCTACCTAAAGCAATCTACACATTTAATGCAATTCCTATCAAAGTACCATCCATCTTTTTCAAAGAAATGGAACAAATAATGCTAAAATTTATATGTAACCAGAAAAGACCTTGAATAGCCAAAGGGATATTGAAAAAGAAAGCCAACGTTGGTGGCATCACAATTCCAGACTTCAAGCTCTATTACAAAGCTGTCATCATCAAGACAGCATGGTACTGGCACAAAAACAGACATATAGACCAATGGAACAGAATAGAGAGCCCAGAAATAGACCCTCAACTCTATGGTCAACTAATCTGCAACAAAGCAGGAAAGAATGTCCAATGGAAAAAAGACAGCCTCTTCAATAAATGGTGCTGGGAAAATTGGACAGCCACATGCAGAAAAATGAAATTGGACCATTTCCTTACACCACACACTAAAATAGACTCAAAATGGATGAAGGACCTCAATGTGCGAAAGGAATCCATCAAAATCCTTGAGGAGAACACAGGCAGCAACCTCTTCGACCTCAGCCGCAGCAACATCTTCCTAGGAACAACGCCAAAGGCAAGGGAAGCAAGGGAAAAAATAAACTATTGGGATTTCATCAAGATCAAAAGCTTTTGCACAGCAAGGGAAACAGTTAACAAAATCAAAAGGCAACTGACAGAATGGGAGAAGATATTTGCAAACGACATATCAGATAAAGGACTAGTGTCCAGAATCTATAAAGAACCTAGCAAACTCAACACCCAAAGAACAAATAATCCAATAAAGAAATGGGCAGAGGACATGAACAGACATTTCTGCAAAGAAGACATCCAGATGGCCAACAGACACATGAAAAAGTGCTCCATATCACTCGGCATCAGGGAAATACAAATCAAAACCACAATGAGATATCACCTCACACCAGTCAGAATGGCTAAAATCAACAAGTCAGGAAATGACAGATGCTGGCGAGGATGCGGAGAAAGGGGAACCCTCCTACACTGTTGGTGGGAATGCAAGCTGGTGCAGCCACTCTGGAAAACAGCATGGAGGTTCCTCAAAATGTTGAAAATAGAACTGCCCTATGACCCAGCAATTGCACTATTGGGTATTTACCCTAAAGATACAAACGTAGTGATCCAAAGGGGCACGTGCACCCGAATGTTTATAGTAGCAATGTCCACAATAGCCAAACTATGGAAAGAACCTAGATGTCCATCAACAGATGAATGGATCAAGAAGATGTGGTATATATACACAATGGAATACTATGCAGCCATCAAAAGAAATGAAATCTTGCCATTTGCGACAACATGGATGGAACTAGAGCGTATCATGCTTAGCGAAATAAGTCAAGCAGAGAAAGACAACTATCATATGATCTCCCTGATATGAGGAAGTGGTGATGCAACATGGGAGCTTAAGTGGGTAGGAGAAGAATAAATGAAACAAGATGGGATTGGGAGGGAGACAAACCATAAGTGACTCTTAATCTCACAAAACAAACTGAGGGTTGCTGGGGGGAGGGGGTTTGGGAGAAGGGGGTGGGATTATGGACATTGGGGAGGATATGTGCTTTGGTGAGTGCTGTGAAGTGTGTAAACCTGTTGATTCACAGACCTGTACCCCTGGGGATAAAAATATATGTTTATAAAAAATAAAAAATTAAAGAAAAAAGGAAATCATAGGATTACCTCATTTTTTTATGATACACACACACACATACACACACACAAATGTACATACCATAATTTATTAATCCATTCATCCATCACTGGACACATGGATGGACCTTGAAGGCTTTATTCTAAATGAAATAAATCAGATGGGGAAAGACAAATAGTCTGTGATCTCACTTATATGTTGACTCTAAAAACAAAACAAAACAAAACACCTAATGCAAAGAAAAAGAAAACAGATTTGTGGTTACCAGAGATGAGAGGTGGGATGAAGAAGAATTGGAGAGAAGTAAAAAAGTACAAATTTCTGGTTATACAATACATAAGTTCTATGGGTATAACATACAACATGATGACTATACTTAATGTAGTCATGTAGTCATGTAGTCATGATGATTACTGCTATATGATATACAGGAAAGTTGTTAGCATAGATCCTTCAGGTTCTCATCACAAGGAGGAAATATTTTTCTTTTCTTTTGACTGTGTCTATATCAGATAATGGATGTTAACACATCTACTGGGGTCATCATTTCACAATATATGTAAAACACACCATCCTGCTGTATACCTTAAACTTATACAGTGATATATGTCAATTATTTCTCAATAAAACTGTGGAAAAGAGCAAAATCTGGGGGAGATTCTCATACCCAGAGCCATTACATTGTAATATTGAGTCTGAGAAGCAGAAAGAAAAAAGAATGAAGAAAAGTGAGTAGACCCTAAGGGACCAGTGAGACACCATCAAGTGTAAAAACATATGCATTATGAGAGTGCTAGAAGGAGAAGAGAAACAGAAGAGTAACTGAGAATAAAATGAACAAAAACTCCCCAAACAGGGTAATAGACATGAACCTAAAAAACTAGGAAGCAGAGTGAACTCCAAGAAGGATAACTGAAAGATACTAACACTAAGGCTCATTATCATCAAACTAGCAAAGCAAAGGGAAACTTGAAAGGTGATCATCATATACAAGAACTTAAGAGAAAATCAACTCCACACATACAAGAGGTCCTCAATAAGATTAAAAACCAATTCTCACAAGAACCATGAAGCTGAGAGGTAGTGGGATGACATATTTAAAAGTGTTGAAACAAAACTGACAACCAAAAATTTTATATTTGACAAAACGTTCCTTCTGAAAATGAGGGAGAAATAAAACATTCCCAGAAGAATAAAGCTGAAGGAGTTCAATATCACTAAACCTGCTCTATGAAAATATCTAACAGAGTCCTTTAGGTTAAAATGAAGAGACGCTAAATAGCAACTCAATTCTGTATGAAAAAAAAATTAAGATTTTGGATAAATGTGTGGGCAAATAAAAAAACGGCATTGTATTTTTAACATAAAGACAGAGCAATATAAGAGCAGAGGTTTTGTATGCTATTGAAATAAAAATGGTATGTATTCTTCTTTTTTTTTTTTCACAGACCTGTATCCCTGGGGATAAAAATATATGTTTATAAAAAATAAAAAATTATATTAAAAAAAATGGTATGTATTCTAACTAGAGTTTTATAAACTTAGAATGTTAAATGTAATGCCCATGGTAACCATAAAGACAATTATCTGGATATATTCCAAAAAGGCAATGAGAACAAAATCCAAAATGTTCACTACAAAAAATCAACAAGGCAGCAAGGAGGGCAGTAATGGAAGAAATAAAGAAAAAAAAAGGTTTCAGACATAAATAAAATAAAAATTTCTTTTTTTTAATATTCTATTCACTTTTCAGAGAGAGAGGGGGAGAGAGCGAGCACAGGCAGACAGAATGGCAGGCAGAGGCAGAGGGAGAAGCAGGCTCCCCGCCGAGCAAGGAGCCCGATTCGGGACTTGATCCCAGGACGCCGGGATCATGACCTGAGCTGAAGGCAGCTGCTTAACCAACTGAGCCACCCAGGCATCCCAAAATAAAAATTTCAATGGAAGAATTAAGTATCGCTACCAGTGAGTACTTCAAACCCAAGCAGATTAAACTCTCCAGTCAAAAGGTAGAGATTGGAAGAAAGATAAAGAAAACATGGTGTGAATATAGGCTGTTTATGAAAGACTCATTATGGCTTCACAAACACAAATAGATTTCAAATTAAAAAAAAAAATACAGGCCAGGCAAATAGTCACCAAAGGAGAGCTAATCTTGGGGGGGGGGGCAGAAATAGACTAAGTCAAAACTGTTAAAATAAACAAAGGAAGCAAGATGGAAAATAGATAAACAGATACACAGAAATACAGATTAAAAAGTCAGTAATCAAGACAATATAACAATTATAAACATACATACACCAAACAACAGAGCCTCAAAATACATGCAGCAAACATGACAGAAGTGAAGTAAGAAATACGTGTTTCCCCCATAATACTAAAGAGACTTCAATACATCATATTCAACAATGCTTAGTGACCCTGGATAGACTGACAAGAAATAATGAACTTAGTATTATGCCTCCATCAGAAAGGATGAAGACCCAACTTTTGTATCAACCTGGATGGGACTGGAAGGGATTATGCTGAGTGAAATAAATCAAGCAGAGAGAGTCAATTATCATATGGTTTTACTCACTTGTGGAGCATAAGGAATAACATGGAGGACATGGGGAGATGGAGAGGATAAGGGAGTTGGGGGAAAATCAGAGGGGGAGATGAGGCATGAGAGACTATGGACTCTGAGAAAAAAACTGAGGGTTCTGGAGGAGAGAGGGGTGAACCTGGTGGTGGTATTAAGAGCATGTATTGCATGCAGCACTGGGTGTGGTGCATAAACAATGAATTCTGGAACATGAAAATAATTTTTTTTTAAAAAAACACTATGTTGTATGCCTGAAACTACGTAACATTGTGTGTCAACTGCAGTTCAATAATAAAAAAAAAATCCTGCCCCCCAAAAATGAACTTGAAAAACAGTATAAACAAACAAAACCTAACAGATACATGTAAACACTCCATCCAACAACAGTAGAAAATGCACTCTTCTCCAGAACACATGGCACATTCCCCAGGATAAATCTATGTTAGGCCACAGAGCAGGCTTCAGTAAATTTAAAAATACTGAAATCATTCAAAGTGTCTTTTCTGATCACCATGGTGTGAAGCTAGAAATCAGTAACTGAAGAACAAATGGAAAATATACAAATATGTGGAAATTAAACAACACACTCCTGAAAAAACAGTGACATTTTGCCCATGAGTTTCCTCAAGGTTCCCTTCATATCCCTGTTCCTCAAGCTGTAGATGAAGGGGTTCATCATTTGAGGGACAACAGTGTACATCACAGAAACCACTGCAGTGTTTCTGGAAGAGTTAGTGAAAGCAGAACTAATGTACACCCCCAAACCTGTCCCATAGAACAAAGACACAACTGACAGGTGAGACCCACAGGTGGAAAAAGCTTTATACTTTCCACCTGCTGATGGCATTCTCAAAACAGAGGACACTATCTGAGTGTAAGAGAAAATGATTCCACACAGAGGAATACCACCAAATATGCTCATTGCAAAATATATCAGGATGTTATTGATGAGGGTATCAGAACATGCAAGCTGGATGACCTGAACAACTTCACAGAAGAAGAGAGGGATTTCAAGGTCTGTGCAGAAGGTCAGCTGTAACACCATCAGACTGTGCACCAGGGCATCCACAATGTTAATGCAGAAGGAGAGTAGAACCATCAGGCTACAGAGGCGGGAGTTCATAATGACTGTGTACCTCAGTGGATGACAAATGACCACATAGCGGTCATAGGCCATTACTGCAAGAAGAAAACTTTCTAGACTAGCAAAAACCAGGACAAAGTAGATCTGCGTGAGGCAGCCTGCATAAGTGATGCTCTGATTCTGTGCCCGGATGTTCACCAGCATCTTTGGGACGGTGGTTGTGCTTAAGCAGATGTCAGTAAAGGACAGGTTGGAGAGGAAGAAGTACATGGGCGTGTGGAGGTGGGAGTCCAAGATGACAGCCAGGATGATGAGCAGGTTTCCCAGGATGGTGACCAGGTATACGGACAGAAACAGAATGAAGAGAAAGGGCTTCAATTCTGGGTCCTCTGTCACTTCCATAAGAAGGAATTCTGAAACCCCTGTTTTGTTTCTGAGTTCCATGTTGTTGATGAATCTGACAGAGAAGGTGGAGTGACAGCACAATCAAATGTATGTTTTCTAGACCAGCAGGAGAAGCATCACCAGAGACAAACACTGCCTTGGGATGGGATGGAGACTAGTAGAGAGGGATAGGAAATAGGTGCCTTTTATATGCATATTATCCTTTAACAAAAACCTTAAGCTGATACAGCAAAATGCCATCCATTAATTCCCACACGGTTAACAGCTAGGCATTTTAAAAATATTGACTCTATCATTTTGGTTATTTGAAACATTTGGTAATTTTATAAAGAGAAACAGACTGGGGAGGCAGCTGAAGATTCTGTCTGGATCCCCGGAGACCTCAGAGACAAGCAACTGAGATAGTATGTCAAGAACCAAGAATGGGAAGATAAAGTGAACTTTACCAAAGATTTCCTGCCCTCTTACCTCCACAAAATTGTAAATAAATGTCAGAGACTTGTCTAATAGTCATCTTATTTTTCCCAAAAGAGCAGATTTCCACTCATTAAGAAATGGCCCTGGCCAAACTAGAGAGTGAGTACATTAGTAAATGGAGGTACTTGAGATTGGTGCAAAGTAGAAGATGTGATGAGAATGACAGGCAGGTGGACCCTGGAAGACTTGGTTCTAATCATCTGGTACACGTACTCTCGTCATGACTTCCCCTGGATGAACCTGTAGTAAAACACCTGCGCTCATTTCCAAATATCCATGTAGGTTACCTGGCTGGCTTCACAGTGGAATGATGACTGACATTTCCCCTGAATGTGCCATCTGGGAGATTTGTACTCAGAAAGGGCAGAGGGACTGAATGAGACCTAGGCTCCCGAACAAAAAGTATCTTCTATGGGAGGAGGTCCAATTATGCTACTACTTTTCATGGGAAGGATTACTGAAATAAGTGGTCACAAGCAGACTGCCGTCTCTGTATCCCTAGAGATTCAATTTCCAAAGCTCCTCATTAATCAAACAATTTCATTGTCACTGAGATCCCAGGCAAGTGCAAATCCTTCAAGACCAAAATCTGTGAGGCCCAGAGCCATGATGTACTTCTCTCCACCTGTTTCTACTCATCTCGATTTCAAATTCTTGGAAATGTGGACACACCATCCTTCTCTAATTGGATAAGAGTCTTCTTTTCTCAGTTATGGACAACGATATTGCTAACGAATCAATGACATCAGGAATTCTGATACCTATTTGGGGTGTGAGAGTACACTGTGCATGTTTATATATATTATGTATATATATACATATTATATATTATGTATATATGTATATTATGTATATGTATATTACATGTATATGTATATGTATATTACATGTATTCTTAGATTGTATATAGTGTATAAATATTTAAAAACATAGCCAAAAAAAAAATAACAGCATAGCTACATTATTATAAAAATGCAAACACTCTAGGGGCATCTGGGTGGCTCAGTTGGTTAAGCAACTGCCTTTGGCTCAGGTCATGATCCCACCAGGATCAAGTCCCACATTGGGCTCCCACTCTATGGAAGTCTGCTTCTCCTGTCCCATGCTCTCTTTCACTCAAATAAATAAATAAATATAGCCCCCCCTCAAATAAATAAATAAAAAGTTTATCTCTCTGAGTCTTTAAATGTTTCCTGAACATTAATCTTAACCGTGTATACACAGAGCATATACAATACATTTTACACAATAGATTCTAATCTATTCTCTGTGAAAGTTCTCTGATTAACTCAAACCTGCTACTCCCATTTTGGGTTTTCATAGTCACATATTTTTTCCTTCAAGTTTTTATTTAAATTCAAGTTAGTTGAGGCACCTGGGTCGCTCAGTCAATTTAAGTATCTGCCTTCGGCTAAGGTAATGATCTCAAGGTTCTGGGATCCAGTCCTCCATAGGCTCCCTGTTCAGCATGGAGTCTGCATCTCACCCCCCCTCCCCCTGCTCCTGCTCTCTCTTTCTCCTCTCTCCCAAATAAATAAATAAATAAATAAATAAATAAATAAATAAATAAATGAAATCTTCTTTAAAAGAAAATTCAATATTGGTTTTAGGAGCAGAATTCAGTGATTCATCACTTACACAGAACACCCAGTGCTCATCCCAAGTGCCCTCCTTAATACCTACCACCCATCTAGCCCATCTTCCACCCACCTCCCTCCATCAACCCCTGGTTTGTTCTCTGTAGTTAAGAGTTGCTTATGGTTTATTTCCTGATCTCTCTCTTTCCCCCCTTCCATATGTTCACCTGCTTTGTTTCTTAAATTCCACATGAGTGAAATCATACGGTATTTGTCTTATGACTGACTTATTTCACTTAGCATAATATTACCTCCATCCACACTGTGGCAAATGGCAAAATTTCATTCTTTTTGGTGGCTGAGTACACACACTCACACACACACACACACACACACACACACAATCTTCTTTATCCACTCATCAGTAGATGGACATCAGCTCTTTCCATAGTTTGTCTATTTTGATAATGCTGCTATAAACATCAGGGTGCATGTACCACTTCAGATCAGTATTTTTGTATTTTTTGGGTAAATACCTTGTAGTGAAATTGCTGGATTGTAAGGTAGTTCTATTTTTAACTTTCTGAGGAACCTCCATACTTTTTCAGGGTAGCTGTACCAGTTTGCATTCCCCCCAACAGTGTAAGAGGGTTCCCCTTTTTCTGCATCCTCACCAACACCTGTTGTTTCCTATGTTGTTGATTTTAGCCATTCTGACTGGTGTGCACAGTCATCTTTTCTAATTTTGTCACAAGTCTCAAGGTACAGTATTCCTTACTTTAGGGGACTGAGGATTGAAACATTAACATAAAGATAAACATAAAATTTGCCATCTTAACCATTTTTAAGTGTGTCGTTCATTAATGTTAAGTATTTCTCACTGCTGTGCAACCAATCTCCAAAAGTCTTTATCTGGTACAAATGAAATTCTATGTCATTTCTTCGTGTGTGTGTGTGTGTGTGTGTGTGTGTGTAGCATGGAACTTCCTTTTTTTTTTTTCCTATTGTGTTATGTTAGTCACCATAAAATACAACACTGCATCTATGTCATTTCAATAAGACCAAATCCCCTGCCTCCTCCAGCCCCTAGTAACTACCATTCCATTTTTGGCTTTGTAATTTTGACTCCTCTAGGGACCTCATGTAGAACCATACAGTTTCCTTTTGTGACTGGCTCATTTTACTTTGCTTTATGCCCGTAACATTCACCCATGTAGTTTCATGGGTCAGGATTTCCTTCCTTTTTAAAGAATCATATTTCATTGTGTATATATACCATATTTTATCAAGTGTTCACCATTGCAGACCCCATCTGCTCCACAGATGACCCCAGAAGCTTTCTTCACTGAGGAAACATAAAAGCTGCAGACCCCCTGCAGTTTTCATTGCCAAGAGTTCTACAGGATTTCACATTCAAAGACCAACAGCTTGAGTCCCATTCCATTCACATTACACAGATGCCTTGGTCCTGGAAGTCAGCATGGCCACCAAGCACACACTCACAGCTGGTCCTGGCCCCCCGAGCTACACATATGCTTGTTGCCAGGTCCATTTCCTGTCCCTGGTCTCCACCCTCATGCAAACCCATGGCTATCAGTCATGATGCAAATGAATACCATCAGCCCCAGCAGCCACAGCTGTGCATACATGGGCAGAAAACCTCAACCCTTATCACTGGCCACTACCACCATGCACACACATCCATAGCTGACCCCTGCCACTCCCCTGACCCTAACTACCATTCAAGTACTTACAGTTGTCTGTGCCACCGTATAGGAAACTGCAGGTAGCACCCACAGCAGAGTGTTTGCACACTGCTAACCCTGACCATTACAACTGCCTGTCCTGGACCCTGATCACTGATTCTGGAGGTGCTGCAAGAGAAAAGAGACCCATCAAACATGAGGGAAATCCCATAAGATAATCAGCAGATTTCTCAATAAAACGTTGAAGGCCAGGAGAGAATGAGATTTTATATGTAAAATATTGAAAGAAAAATCTGCTAACAAAGAATACATTACAAAAAAAAAAATACATTACCCAGCAAAGCTGTGACAGATAAAGATATTCACAGAAAAACAAAAGCCACATTGAGATATCACCTTACATCAGTTAGAATGGCCAAAATTAGCAAGACAGGAAACAACATGTGTTGGAGGGGATGTGGAGAAAGGGGAACCCTCTTCCACTGTTGGTGGGAAAGCAAGTTGGTGCAGCCACTTTAGAGAACAGTGTGGAGATTCCTCAAGAAATTAAAACTAGAACTTCCCTATGACCCTGCTATTGCACTACTGGGTATTTACCTCAAAGATACAGATGTAGTGAAAAGAAGGGCCATCTGTACCCCAATGTTTATAGCAGCAATGGCCATCGTCACCAAACTGTGGAAAGAACCAAGATGCCCTTCAATGGAAGAATGGATAAGGAAGATGTGGTCCATATACGCTATGGAGTATTATGCCTCCATCAGAAAGGACCAATACCCAACTTTTGTAGCAACATGGACGGGACTGGAAGAGATTATGCTGAGTGAAATCAGTGAAGCAGAGAGAGTCAATTATCATATGGTTTCACTTGTTTGTGGAGCATAACAAATAGCATGATAACAAATAGCATGGGGACAAGGGGAGTTAGAGAGGTGAAGAGAGTTGGGAGAAATTGGAAAGGGAGGTGAACCATCAGAGACTGTGGACTCTGAAAAACAATCTGAGGGTTTTGAAGGGGCGGGGGGGTGGGAGGTTGGGGGAACCAGGTGGTGGGTATTAGAGAGGGCATGGACTGCATAGAACACTGGGTGTGGTGCAAAAACAAGGAATACTGTTATGCTGAAAGTAAAAAAGAAGAGACATCCAAAAAACAAACAAACAAACAAACAAACAAAGCTGAAGGAGTTCATCACCACTAGACCAGCCTTAAAAGAAATTCTAAGTGAAATTTTCAAGTTGAAATAAATGATGTGGGGGCATCTGGGTGGCCAAGTCAGTTAAGTGTCTGCCTTTGGTTCAGGTCATGATCCCAGGATCCTAGGATCAAGCCCTACATTCAGCTGTCTGTTCAGTGGAAAGCCTGTTTCTCCCTCTCCCTCTGCCATTACCCTCACTTGTGCTCTCAGGCTCTCTCTCTCTGTCAAAGAAATAAGATCAAGCAAAAAAAAACTGTATCAATTAGTAATGTGAAAACATATTAAAGTACAAAACTCACTGCTAAAGGTAGTCAAATGCAGAAAAGTCTAATATTTTAATGGTTATAACTCTAGGGTAATGTCTAAAGGAAAAAATTATTAAACATAACTATACTGCATTTATTTTAAAAATATACAACACAAAAAGATGTAAACTGACACACAAAAGATATAAAATGGGGAAATAAAAGGGTAGAGTTGTTTTTTTTTTTTACATAATCAAAATTAAGTTATTGGCTTAACATAGACTGTTTTATTATTTTATTTTATTTTATTTTTTATTTATTAGAGAGAGAGTATGCCTGAGCAGGTGGAGCAGCAAGCAGAGGGAGAAGCAGGCTCCCTGCTGAGCAAGGAGCCCAATGTGGGACTCAACCCCAGGGTCATGGAATCAGGACCTGGGGCAAAGACTAACTTAACCAACTGAACTACCCAGGAGCCCCTTAACATAGACTTAAAACTGTAAGATGTGTTATATAAGCCTCATGTTAACCACAAATCAAAACATTATAGTAGATACCAAAACAAACCAACATCAAAGGAGAAGGGAGATGAGGGAAATTGGAAGGGGAGATGAACCACGAGAGACTATGGACTCTGAAAAACAATCTGAGGGTTTTGAAGGGGTGGGGGGTGGGAGGTTGGGGGAGCCACCTGGTGGGTATTATGGACGACAGGTATGGCACAGAGCACTGGGTGTGGTGCATCAACAATGAATTCTGTTACACTGAAAAGAAATTAATTTAAAAAAAAACAAAGGAATCAACAAATCACAGAAAATAAATCACAAAGGAAGACAGCAATAGAGAAGAAAGGAGCAAAGGATCTACAAAATACCAAGAAAACAATTAACAAAATGACAATAGAAAGAATTCACCTATAAATAATTACTTAAGGGCACCTGGGTGGCTCAGAGGGTTGGGCCTCTGCCTTCGGCTCAGGTCATGATCTCAGGGTCCTGGGATCGAGTCCCACATCGGGCTCTCTCCTCAGCAGGGAGCCTGCTTCCTCCTCTCTCTCTCTCTGCCTGCCGCTCTGCCTGCTTGTGATCTCTGTCAAATAAATAAATAAAATCTTTAAAAAAAATAATAATTACTTAAAAGTAAAAGGCACTAAATTCTCTAATCAAAACACATAAAATGACAGTTGTTTTGTTTTGTTCTATTTTTTAAATCCCAACTATATGATGCTTACAAGGAATGCACTTCAGCAATTAAGGACACATATAAACCGAAAGTGGAAATGTGGAAAAAGATACTCGGTGCCAATGAAAACCAAAAGAGGGCAGGAGTATCTATACTTATATTATATAAAATAGACTTTAAGTCAAAAACTATAACAAGAAACAGTGGCACCTAGAAGGCTCAGTCAGCAAAGCATCTGACTCTTGATTTCAGCTCAGGTCATTACATCAGGGTCTTGGAATCCACCCCCATGTTGGGCTCCCTGCTCAGCAGAGATTCTGTCTCCTTCCACCCTTCCCCTTGCTTGCACTCTTTTAAATGAATGAATGAATAAATGAATGAATCAATAAAATCTTTTAAAAATTGTAACAGGACACAAAGACGACTGATATATAATAGTACAGGTCATCAGGCTATAACAAGTATAAATGTGTATCTATCCAATATCAGAGTATGTAAACACATTAAACAAATACTAATGGATCTGGAGAGTAACAAACAATAAATAATGATAATGGTCCTCCCTGCCTTACTTTCAGCAGTGTCTACACCAGGCTAAAAATGAATACATAAACATTGGATTTTAAGAACAATTTACCAAATAGACCTAACAAACACATCCAGAAAACTCCATCTAATAGCAGCAGAACACACATTCTTCTCTAGCATATACAGAACATTATACTGAATGGATCATATGCTGGGCCACAAAACGAGCCTTAACAAATTTGAGAAGACTGATGACAGTGGTATGAAGCAAAAACTCAATAACAGGAGGAAAACTGGGGAATTCACAAACAAGTAGAGGGAAAAAAATATATTCTCCTGAAAAACTGATGGATCAAAGAAGAAATCGAAATGGAAATTAAAAAAAAAAATCACACAACAGGGATGAAGGATGCCCCAGTAGCTGAGTTGATTAAGCATTTCCCTTCAGCTCAGGTTATAATCCCAACGTCCTGGGACAGAGGTCCACATCAGACTCTCTGTGCTCAGTGGGGAGTCTGCTTCTCCCTCTGCTTGCTTCTCCTCCTGCCTATGCTCACTCTCTCTCTCTGACAAAAAAATAAATATTTATTTTTCATGTGATTTTTTAAAGAATCACACAACAAAGGAAAATAGATTAAAACTCTTCAAACTACAGGGATAGAGGGATCATCCTCAACTTCATAAAAGCAATCTATGAAAAACCCACAGCGAATATCATTCTCAATGGGGAAAAGCTGACAGCCTTTCCTTTGAGATCAGGAACACAACAAGGATGCTCACTCTTGCCACTGTTTTTCAACATAGTACTAGAAGTCCTAGCAACAGCAATCAGACAACAAAAAGAAATAAAAGGTGTACAAATGGGCAAAGAAGTAAAATTCTCTCTTTGTAGATGACATGATACTTTATATGGAAAACCCAAAGACTCCACCCCCAAACTACTAAAACTCATACAGCAATTCAGTAATGTGGCAGGATACAAAGTCAATGTACAGAAATCACTTGCTTTCTTATACACTAACAATGAAAAAAACAGGGAAATTAGAGAATCAATTCCATTTATTATAGCATCAAGAACCATAAGATACCTGGGAATAAACCTAACCAAAGAGGTAAAGGATCTGTACTCGAGGTACTACATAACATTCATGAAACAAAATAGAAGACACAAAAAGATGGAAAAGCATTCCATGCTCATGGATTGGAAGAATAAACATTGTTAAAATGTCTATATTGATGGGACTGGAAGAGATTACGCTGAGTTAAATAAGTCAAGCAGAGAGAGTCAATTATCATGGTTTCACTTATTTGTGGAGCATAACAAAAAGCATTGAGGACATGGGGAGTTAGAGAGAAGGGGGTTGGGGTAAATTGGAAGGGGAGGTGAACCATGAGATACTATGGACTCTAAAAAACAATCTGAGGGGTTTGAAGCAGCAGGGGGTGGGAGGTTGGGGGAACCAGGTGGTGGGTATTAGAGAGGGCACGGATTGCTTGGAGTACTGGGTGTGGTGCAAAAATAATGAATACTGTTATGCTCAAAATAAATTAAAAAAATCTTTAATAAAAAAATAAAATGTCTATATTGCCCAGAGAAATCTAAACTTTCAATGCTATCCCGATCAAAATTCCACTGGCATTTTTCAAAGTGCTAGAACAAACAATCCTAAAATTTGTATGGAACCAGAAAAGACCCCAAATTGCTAAGGAAATGTTGAAAAAGAAAAACAAAGCTGGGGGCATCACATTGCCTGATTTCAAGCTTTCTTACAAAGCCGTGATCACCGAGACAGCATGGTACTGGCATAAAAACAGACACAAAGACCAGTGGAAAAGAGTGGAGAGCCCATATATGACTCTCAACTCTATGGTCAAATTATCTTTGACAAAGCAGGAAAAAATATCCAGTGGAAAAAAGACAGTCTCTTTAATAAATGGTGCTGGGAAAACTGGACAGCTATATATAGAAGAATGAAACTCAACTATGCTTTTATACACAAGATAAACTCGAAGTGGATAAAAGACCTCAACGTGAGACAGGAATCTATCAAAATACTAGAGGAGAACATAGGCAGTAGCCTCTTCAACATCGGCCACTGCAACTTCTTTCAAAACATGTCTCCAAAGGCAAAGGAAACAAAAGCAAAAATGAACTTTTGGGACTTCATCAAGATCAAAAACTTCTGCACAGCAAAGGAAACAGTCAACAAAACAAAGAGACAACCCACGGAATGGGAGAAGATATTTGCAAATGACACTAGAGACAAAGGGCTGATATCCAAGATCCATAAAGAACTTTTCAAACTCAACACCCAAAAAACTGATAATCACATCAAAAAATGGGCAGAAGACGTGAACAAAGAAGACATACAAATGGCTAACAGACACATGAAAAAATGTTCATTATCATTAGCCATCAGGGAGATTCAAATCAAAACCACATTGAGATACAACCTTACACCAGTCAGAATGGCCAAAATTAACAAGACAGTAAACAACGTGTGTTGGAGAGGATGTGGAGAAAGGAGAATCCTCTTACACTGTTGGTGCGAATGCAAGTTGGTACAGCCACTTTGGAAAACAGTGTGGAGATTCCTTAAGAAATTAAAATAGAGCTACCCTATTAACCTGCAATTGCACTACTGGGTATTTACCCTAAGATACAGATGCAGTGAAAAGAAGGACCATCTGTACCCCCAATGTTCATAGCAGCAATGGCCACAACTGCCAAACCGTGGAAAGAGCCAAGATGCCCTTCAACAGACGAATGAATAAAGAAGATATGGTCCATATATACAATGGAGTATTATGCCTCCATCAGAAAGGATGAATACCCAATGTCTGTATCAACATGGACGGGACTAGAGGAGATTATGCTGAATGAAATAAGTCAAGCAGAGAAAATCAATTATCATATGTTTTCACTTACTTGTGAAGCATAAGGAATAACACATAGGACATTAGGAGAAGGAAAGGAAAAGTGAACTGGGGGAAATTGGAGGAGGAGATGAATTACGAGAGACTGTGGACTCTGAGAAACAAACTGAGTGTTTTGGAAGGGAGGGGGGTGAGGGGATGGGTGATCCTGATGGTGGGTATTAAGGAGGGTACATATCGCATGGAGCACTGGGTGTACATAAACAATGAATCTTGGAACACTAAAAAAATTAAATTTTTTTTAAAGATTTTATTTATTTATTTGACAGACAGAGATCACAAGTAGGCAGAGAGGCAGGCAGAGAGAGAGAGGGAAGCAGACTCCCCGCTGAGCAGAGAGCCCGATGTGGGACTCAATCCCAGGACCCTGAGATCATGACCCGAGCCGAAGGCAGTGGCTTAACCCACTGAGCCACCCAGGTGCCCCCAAAAATTAAATTAAAAAAAAAAGTAAAATATAAATACAACATGCCAAAAGTTATAGGATGAAGCAAAAGCAGTTCTAGGAGGCTAGTTTATACTGGTAAGTGTCTATGGTGAGCAAAAAGAAAAATTCCAAATAATCTAAATTTATACCACAAGGAACAAGAAAAAGAAAAAACTTAGCCAAAAATTAGTATAAAGAAGAAAAAAAAAAAGATCAAAGCAGAAGCATTAAACAGAAACTAGAAACTAGAAAGAGAATGAACAGATACCATCAGAATGATGATGTAGGACACACAGCCTCATTGTCCCCCAAGAGAAGTCAAGAATTAGACACATATGCAGGGGCATCTGGGTGGCTCGGTTGGTTACTGCCTTTGTCTCAGGTCATGATCTTGGGGTCCTGGGATCTAGCCCTGCACTGGACTCCCTGCTCAGGAGAGTTTGCTTCTCCTTCTCCCTCTGTCCCTCCCCCTGCTCATGCTCTGTCTCTCTGTCTCTCTGTCTCTCTCTCTTTCTTCTCTTATATAAATAAAGTCTTAAAAAAAGAATCAGACAAATATTAAACAAACCAAAACAGTCTGGGAGGGCTCTGGAGTCCACTTAAGAAATGTTACCAACATAGTGGAAAAAACCTGAGAACAATCACAGAAGAAGAGAAGGAAGACAGCTTCGTTTTGCCTGCATTACCCTATCCCCCAAGCTGGCATTATTGTGCACCAAAAGGAACCTCAGCTAGAAAGAGTCCCCTTACCAGGAAAGAAAGAGTGGGTTGAGCTATCAGTTTCCAGGCATTTCAGGGCCTTACACACCACTTCCCTTCACCCTACCCAGACTAGCAAAGGTGAGACATAATGAGAAGGCAAGGATCAAGGAAGAAAAGCAGGGGATACTAATACCAGGACTGATCTCAATTCACAGGGACCTGAAACACATAAAAACTTAGCAGATTTTGTCACAGAAAAAAAAAAAATAAAGTCCAGCACAGCCACTGTGTACTCCTTGCACTCCCTTTCACCCCACAGATATACGTTTAGTGACAACATCCACCTGAGTCCCTCGCCACCCCTTCCCCTCTACTCTGAGCCCACAACATGTACCAGCAGCCAGTTCAGGCCTCTGAAGCTGTAAATGCAAGTCACCACCCTAGACCCCCTTGCTGGCTTCCCAGCACCATGTGCTCACTTAGAGATAGTCCCTCCAGCTGTGCACTGCAGGCCATCAGCTGACACTGATCACCAACCTCCATGGCAGTGTGCATGCCTGGGGCAGATGGTACAGCAAAGGGAGAGCTCACCAAAAGCCAGGGCTCCCATAGCTGCTTGTGGATATGCATCAGGCCTTGTCTTCTGTCACTGGCCTACACCACTGAACTCTTCTGTAGCCAACCCCTCCAGCTATGCACCTCCACACTCCCAGACCAACCCCCATTACTGGGACCCTCTCCAATATATAAAAATCATGAACATATATGCACCCAACATCACAGCACCTCAATATGTTAAGCAAACACTAATAGAATAAAGGAAAAATAGGCAATACAATAATAGTAGGGACTCCAATGCCCCCACTTTCAACAGTGAATAAATAATTCAGAGAGAAAATCAACAAGGAAATAAACTTGAACCATACATCAGGCCAAATGTACCTATCAGACATATACAGAACATTCAGCTGATAGCCTCAGAATACATATTCTTCTCAAGTGCATGTGGAACTTTCTCCAGGATAAATCATATGATAGGTTCCCAAATAGTCTTGACAAATTTATAAAGATTGAGATCATACCAAGTATGTTTCCAACCACAATGCTATGAAACTAGAAATTGGTAACGTAAGAAAAGCTGGAAACTCACAAATATGTGGAAATTAAACAACACAGTCCTGAACAACCAATGAGTCAAAGAAGAAATCAAAAGAAAATAAAAAATACCTTGAAACAAATAATAAAAATGAAAGCACCATATATCAAAAACTACAGGATGCCACAAAAACAGTTCTAAGGGTGGTGTGTCTGGGTCTGGGGGTTGGTTATCTGCTTTTAGCTCAGGCCCTGATCTTGGAATCCTGGGATCATGCCCCACATTGGGCTCTCTGCTTGGCTAGCAATTTGCTTCTCCCTTTCACTCTCTCTCTCTGCTTTCCTTATCTCTCTCTCTCTCTCCCACAAATAAATAAAATCTTTAAAAAAAAAACCAGCATGGAGCACTGGGTGTGGTGAAAAAATAATGAATACTGTTTTTCTGAAAATAAATCAATTTAATAAAAAAACAAGTCTAACAGAAATATTTAGAATGATATAAGTCTGCATTAAGGAAAAAAAAGATCTCAAAAAAGAACAAACTGAGGTCATACTTAGGAGAAGGAGGTAAACATAAAGAGAAGAAATAAATGAAATAGAGACCAGAAAACTGTGTAAGATTTATTTATCTGGGGACGCCTGGGTGGCTCAGTTGGTTAAGCAGCTGCCTTCGGTTCAGGTCATGATCCCAGCGTCCTGGGGTCGAGTCCCACATCAGGCTCCTTGCTCGGCGGGGAGCCTGCTTCTCCCTCTGCCTCTGCCTGCCATTCTGTCTGCCTGTGCTCGCTCTCTCTCCCTCTCTCTCTGACAAATAAATAAAAAAAAAAAATCTTAAAAAAAAAAAAAGATTTATTTATCTGAGTCAGAGAAAGAGCAAGTGGGGGGAGGGGAAGGGTGACAGACTCTTCAAGCAGACTCCCCACTGAGTGCAGACCTCAACTCAGGGCTCCATCTCATAGCACATGAGATCATGACCTGAGCTGAAACCAAGAGTTGGACACTTAACCCAAGGCTCAATCTCATGATTGAGATCATGACATTAGCTGAAACCAAGAGTCCAGTGCTTAACCACCTGAGCCACCCAGGCACCCCATGAAAACTATATTTTTTTAAAAAACAACAACAACTAAGAGCTGGGTTTTTAAAAATATTATTTATTTATTTATTTGAAAGAGATCACAAGTAGGCAGAGAGACAGACAGAGAGAGGAAGGGAAGCAGGCCCCCCACTGAGCAGAGAGCCTAATGCTGGGTTCCATCCCAGGACCCTGGGATCATGACCTGAGCTGAAGGCAGAGGCTTCAACCCACTGAGCCTCCCAGACACCCCTGGGGTTTTTTTTTTAACTGTATTTTATTTTTTCAGTGTTCCAAGATTCATTGGAAGAGCTTTTTTTTTTTTTTTTTTTTTTTTTTTAAGAAATGATAAACAAAATTGAGGAAACTTAGCTAGACTAAGAAAAAAAAGAGAGAGAGAAGACTCAAATAAAATCAGAAGTGAAAGAGTAAACATTACAACAGATACCACAGAAATACAAAAGATCGTAAGAGGCTACTATGAACAATTATATGTCAATAAGTGGATAATCTAGAAGAAATGGATAACCCAGAAGACTCCTAAAAACATAAAGGAAACCAAGACTGAATCATGAAAAAAAAATAATTTGAAGAGACCAATAATGAGGAAGGAAACTAAATCTGTAATCAAAAACCTCCCAACACAAAAAAAACCCATGATGACATGGTTTCACTGGTTATTTCTACCAAACATTTAAGGAAGAATTTACACCAATATTTCTCAAATTCTTCCCAAAATTTTTAAAGATGGAAACATTTCCTAAATCATCTCATGAATTCAGCATTACTCTGATACCAAACCCATATAAAGACATCACAGTAAAATTATAAAGGAATATCCCTAATAAAGAGAGATGTAAAAATAAAAAAAATATTAACAAACTGAATCTAACACCAAATTAAAAGGATAATTTACTATAACCAAAGATATTTATCCAAGAACTCAAGGGTGGTTCAACATACAAAACTAGATCAAGGAAATACATCACATCAATAAACAAAGGACAGAAAACTCAATTTGATGAAGAAAATGATTTTCATAATATTTAAAACCCATTTATGATCATTTTTTAAGACTCAGAAAACTAGGGATAGTGCAATAATTCCTCTACCTGTTAAATGGTTTTTATGAAAAACCCATAGCTAACATCGTACCTGATATTGAAAGACTGAAAACTTTCTTCCTAACATCAAGGACAAGACAAGGAAGCTGACCTCACCATTGCTGGTCACCATGGAACTGGAAGTTCTAGCCAGAGCTACTAGTCAAGAACACCAAATAAAAGTCATTTAGATTGGAATGGAGGAAGTAAAACTACCTCTATTCACAGGGACCTGATCCTATACAGAGTAAACTCCAAAGAGTTCACAGGAAAGGTACTGAGCAAAGAACTGTTGTAGGATATGTGATCAACACACCAATATCAGCTGTGTTTTTACGTATCCTAGGTGGCTCAGTGGGTTAAGCCTCTGCCTTCAGCTCAGGTCATGATCTCAGGGTCCTGGGATTGAGCCCCACATCAGGCTCTCTGCTCAGCAGGGAGCCTGCTTCCTTGCCCCCATGCCTGATGCTCTGCCAACTTGTGATCTCTGTCAAATAAATAAATAAAATCTTTTTTAAACAGTTATTCTGTTTAAAATAGCATCTAAAACAATGAAAACACCTAGAAATAAGTTTAACCGAAGAGTTAAGAGACTTGTACACTGAGAATTAAACACATGTCTGAAATAAATTGAAGAAAACCTAAATAAATGGATCTGGGTCTGGTGTTAATGGGTATAAAGACTTCATTTTTAAGATGGCAATCAATACAAAGAAACCTAGAGGGCTGCCTGGGTGGCTCAGTTGGTTGAGCATCTGCCTTCAGCTTGGGTCATGATCTCAGGGTCCTGGGATCAAGCCCTCTGTTGGACTCTCTGCTCAGTGGGAAACCTGGTTCTCCCCACTCTCTAATAAATAAAATCTAAAAAAAAAAAGAGAGAGAAAGAAAATGAAACCTACAGATTCAATGCAATCCTTCTCATTATTATTTTTGTGCAAAAAGGGACAATGCCTTTCTTCCACATATGGAAAAACTGATTCTCAGACTCCTATGGAATTTCAGGGGGCCCCAATCAGCCCAAACAATTTTATACAAATAAAATTAAAGGACATAGACTTTTTGAGTTCAGAGAGTACAGTTTGGCAGTTCCTCAAAAGCTAAACATAGAGCTACTGGACAACCCAGCAATTCCACTTCTAAGTATATAGCCAAAGAATTCAAATCAGGAACACAAACAGGTTATTTATATAACAATGTTCATAGCAGTATTACTGACAATACACAAAATGTGGACATGAACACACATATACAACACACACACACACACACACACACACACACACACACACAATGGATTATGTTTCAGCCATAAAAAGGAATGCAGTTCTGAAGCATGTTAAAACATAGACAAACCTTGAAAACATTATGCTAAGTAAGTATAATAAGCCAATGCAAAAAAACATGTATTTTATGACTTCTATGAAGTATTTAGAATAAGAATAATCACAGAGGGGCGCCTGGATGGCTCAGTGGGTTAAGCCTCTGCCTTTGGCTCAGGTCATGATCTCAGGGTCCTGGGATCGAGCCCTACATCGGGCTCTGTGCTCGGCAGGGAGCCTGCTTCCCCCTCTCTCTCTCTCTGCCTGCCTCTGCCTACTTGTGATCGCTATCAAATAAATAAATAAAATCTTAAAAAAAAAGAATAATCACAGAGATAGAAAGCAGACTAGAGGTTGTCAAGGGTGGGTTCTGTGGCATGAGCAAGTTTTTGATAAATGGCTATAGATTTTCTGTTTGATCCATGAAATTATGGAAACAGATGCAATGTTTTCCCAATACTGTGGGTGTAGTTTTGTCACCGAATTGCACAGGCAAAAATCATGAAATTTGCATAGGGTATAAGAAAGTAATCCAGTTTCATTCTCATGTGGCTGTCCAGTTTTCCCAACACCATTTGTTGAAGAGACTATCTTTTTCCCATTACTACTTCTTAAGTTTTTATTTAAATTCCAGTTAGATAACATACAGTGTACTATTAGTTACAGGTGTACAATATAGTGATTCAACAATTCCATATATCAACTGGTGCTCATCACAAGTACCTTCCTCAATCCCCATCACCTATTTAACCCATCTCCCCCAACCGACCTCCCCTCTGGTAACCATCACTTTATTCTCTGTAGTTAAGAGACTATTTCTTGGGGCGCCTGGGTGGCTCAGTGGGTTAAAGCCTCTGCTTTTGGCTCAGGTCATGATCCCAGGGTCCTGGGATCGAGCCCCACATTGGGCTATCTGCTCAGCAGGGAGCCTGCTTCCTCCTCTCTCTCTCTCTGCCTGCCTCTCTGCTTACTTGTGATCTCTGTCAAATAAATAAATAAATAAAACTTTAAAAAAGAGTCTGTTTCTTGGTTTGCCTCTCTCCCTCTCTTTTAATGACTTTGTTCATTTGGTTTTTTCTTCTCTTAAATTCCACATATGAGTGAAACCATATAGTACTTGTCTTCTCTGACTGACTGACTTTGTTTAGCATTATACTCTGTAGCTCCATTCATGTCATTGCAAATGGCCAAGATTCCATTTTTTTATGGTAAGTAATATTCCAATATATGTATACACTACATCTTCTTTAGCCATTCATCAATCAATAAATACCTGGACTATTTCTATAATCTGTCTATTGAAATAATGCTGTTATAAATACTGGGGTGCATGTATCCCTTTGATTTATTGTTTTGCATTTTTTGGTTAAATACCTAGTAGTGTAATTGTAAAATATGGTTGCCCTATTTTTACCTTTTTGAGAACCTCCATACTGTTTTCCAAAGTGGCTGGACAAGTTTGCATTCTCACCAAAAGTGCAAGAGAGTTCCTTTTTCTCCACATTCTTGCAAACACCTGTGGTCTCCCTTGTTGCTGATTTTAGTCAGTCTGACAGGTGTGAGGTGATATCTCATTATAGTTTTGCTTGTATTTTCTTAGTAAGAGTGATAGTGAACATCTTTTCATGTGTCTATTAGCCATCTGCATGTCTTCTTTGGAAAAATGTCTATTCATGTCTTCTACCCATTTCTTAACCGGATTATTTGTGTTTTGTGTTTTGAATTTGATAAGTTCTTTATAGATTTTGGAATATTAACCCTTGATGGATACAGCATTTGCAAATATATTCTCCCATTCCATAGGTTCCTTTTTAGTTTTGTTGATGGTTTCCTTCACTGTGTATGGCAGAAGTCTAGTCACAGCAATCAGACAACAAAAAGAAGTAAAAGGCATTCAGATCAGCAAGGAAGAAGTAAAACTTTCACTATTTGCAGATGACATGATACTCTATATAGAAAACACAAAAGACCCCACCAAAAAACTGACAGAATTGATAAATGAATTCAGTAAAGTGGTAAGATACAAAACCAATGTACAGAAATCTGCTGTATTTCTATACACCAATAATGAAGCAGCAGAAAGAGAAATTAAGCAATCAATCCCATTTACAATTCCATCCAAAATAATAAGATATGTAGGAGTAAACTTAACCAAAGAGGTGAAAAACCTGTGTTTTGAAAACTCCAAAACCCTTTCAAAAGAAATTGATGATGACACAAAGAAATGGAAAGACATTCCATGCTCATGGATCGGAAGAACAAATATTATTAAAATGTGTGTACTACTCAAAGCAATCTATACATTTATTGCAATTCTTGTCAAAATATTAACAGCATTTTTCACAGAGTTAGAACAAAAATTCCTAAAATTTGTATGGAACCACAAGAGATTCTGAATAGCCAAAGCAACATTTAAAGAGAAAAAAAAGTAAAGCTGGAAGCATCACAATTCCAGGCTTCAAATTATATTACAAAGTTGTAGTCATCAAGGCAGTATAGTACTGGCACAAAAACAGACACAAACAACCATATGATCAATTAAAGCAAGAAAGAATATCCAGTGGAGCATAACAAATAGCATGGAGGACAAGGGGAGATGGAGAGGAGAAGGGAGTTGAGGGAAATTGGAAGGGGAGGTGAACCATGAGAGACTATGGACTCTGAAAAACAATCTGAAGGGTTTGAAGGGGTGGAGGGTGGGAGGTTGGGGGAACCAGGTGATGACTATCAGAGAGGGCATGGATTGCATGGAGCACTGGGTGTGGTGCAAAAACAATGAATACAAATGAAACAAAGAACAGCTCCCCCTACATACACACCATGTCATATACCTGGCTTGTCTCTAGAGTGCAGTTCGCATGGCCCTAACCATGAGATCAGGCAGACTCAAGTCTCTGCTATAACCACAGACTTATTTGATTCTTTCCTGACCTATCCAATTTTTCCCACTTCTCTTCTGGAAAGTGTTACGCTGAAAAAAATAAATAAATTTAAAATAAATAAATAAAATACCCCATGATTCAAAAAAATAAACAACTGAGACTTCATCAAATAAATAAAAAGCTTCTGCACAGGGAAGGAAACCATCCAAACTAAAAGGCAACCTATGGAATGGGAGAAGATACTTGCAAATGACACATCTGATAAAGGGTTAATATCCAAAATCTATAAAGAACTTATAAAACCCAAAAATGAAATCCATTTAAAAAATAGTCAGAAGACATGAACAGACCTTTTTCCAAAGAAAACATATAGATGGCCACAGATACATGGAAAGATGCTCACCATCACCAATCATCAGGGAAATTATAAACATATTTATTGTTTTGGCATTTTACAATCAGGATTATTTTCTCTTAGTAGATATGATGGCTTTCTCACTGATCAGGATCAAAGTTCTAATGACCATCTCAAATCAATGAGATAATCACACTATAGCAGTTTTGCAGATTATAAAACTGAGTACAGTTAATGCTGATGTTGCCCTGCACTGACATAGTTTACCAGTGACAGGTCTCAGGAATTACTGGAGTATGAAAGAACAGCTCCCCCTACATACACACCATGTCATATACTTGGCTTGTCTCTAGAGTGCAGTTCGCATGGCCCTAACCATGAGATCAGGCAGACTCAAGTCTCTGCTATAACCACAAACTTATTTGATCCTTTCTTGACCTATCCATTTTTTCCCACTTCTCTTCTGACATTTTGGTATCTGTATAACACTTGCCTTGGGACAGTTTGTGAAGACCCCACCAAAAATACCAGGCTTAGGAATTAGAACTCATTTTCAAAACCTCACAAGAGCTACTCAAAGAACAAATCAAGTTTCAACCCAGAGGTAAGATGAACTTACCCAGTAAGTTCTCTAATCATTCTAGAAGAACTTGGTGATGCAAGAATCAGACATTCTGGCGCACCCAATATTTCTGTCACTTTGAGTCATTCTAGAAACCCCAGTCCATTCAGACGACACAGTCACAGAAGAGAAGATGTTCTATTTATGAGTTTCCTCAAGGCTCCCTTCATGTCCCTGTTCCTCAGGCTGTAGATGAAGGGGTTCATCATTTGAGGGACAACAGTGTACATCATTGAAACCACTGCAGTGTTTCTGGAAGAGTTAGTAAGAGCAGAACTAATGTACACCCCCAAACCTGTGCCATAGAACAAAGATACAACTGACAGGTGAGCCCCACAGGTGGAAAAAGCTTTATACTTTCCACCTGCTGATGGCATTCTCAAAACGGAGGACACTATCTGAGTGTAAGAGAAAATGATTCCACACAGAGGAATACCACCAAATATGCTCATTGCAAAATATATCAGGATGTTATTGATGAGGGTATCAGAACATGCAAGCTGGATGACCTGAACAACTTCACAGAAGAAGAGAGGGATTTCAAGGTCTGTGCAGAAGGTCAGTTCCAACACCATCAGACTGTGCATCAGGGCATCCACAATGATAATAAACAGGGGGAGTAAAACCAGCAGGCCACAGAGGCGGGAGTTCATAATGACTGTGTACCTTAGTGGATAACAAATGGCCACATAGCGGTCATAGGCCATTACTGCAAGAAGACTACTTTCTAAACTTGCAAAAACCAGGATAAAGCAGATCTGGGTGAGGCAACCTGTGTAACTGATGTGCTGATTCTGTGTTTGGATGTTCACCAGCATCTTTGGGATCGTGGTTGTGCTTAAACAGATGTCGTTAATAGACAGATTAGAAAGGAAGAAGTACATGGGGGTGTGGAGGTGGGAGTCCGAGCTGACAGCCAGGATGATGAGCAGGTTTCCCAGGATGGTGACCAGGTACATGGACAGGAACAGGATGAAGAGGGGGAGCTGCAGTTCTGGATCCTCTGTCACTCTCATGAGCAGGAAATCTGAAAGGTGTGTGTCATTTCTGGGTTCCATGTTGTTGATGAATCTGATGAAAGGATGGAGTCAGTCAAATGTGTGTTGTCTAAAAGAAAAGGACAAGCACCACTAGAGGAAAAATCATCTTTGGATGGGATGGAGACTAATAGGAAGGAATAAGAGATGGTGACTTCTGCATGTATATTATTGTTTCTTTAAAAATAATAAAAACCTGGGATGCCTACATGTCTCAGTTAAGTGTCTCCCCTCAGCTCAGGTCATGCTGGTGTCAGAGTCCCACATCAGGCTCCTTGCCCAGCAGGCAGCCTGCTTCTCCCTCTGTCTGCCTCTCCCCCTGCTGTGCTCTCTTTCTCTCTGACAAATAAAATAAATAAAAACCTTTAAAAAACAATAATAACCTGAAGCTGATATTGCAGAGAATCAACCATTGTTAAGTCTGAGGAGGGTTAACAGATAGTCATTTTTAAAAATTACCTTGTTTATGATGCTCTGTTTATTTAAAACATTCAGTAATTTTAGGGGTACCTGGGTGGCTCAGTCAGTTAAGCATCTCACTTCAGCTCAGGTCATAATCACAGAGTCCTGGAATTGAACCCAATATCAGGTTTTTCTCTCTCCGTCTCCTTCTGCCCCTTCTCCCTGCTCATGCTCACGCTCTCTCTCAAATGAATAAAATCTTTTTTTAAAAGATAAAAAAATAAACTGATATGCAGAATGTGAACAACTTATAATGCTTAATATCTTGATCAGACTTAGTTGTTTTTTTAAAAGATTTTATTTATTTATTTGACAGACAGAGATCACAAGTAGGCAGAGAGGCAGGCAGAGAGAAAGAAAGAGGAGGAAGCAGGCTCCCTGCTGAGCAGAGAGCTCGATGTGGGGCTTGATCCCAGAATCCTGGGATCACGACCCAAGCCGAAGGCAGAGGCCTCAACCCACTGAGCCACTCAGGCGCCCCAGACTTAGTTGTTATGTGGGTTTGGTCCACTCTAAGAAAATCCATCAATTAGTGTACCTTTCTTTGTGTATGTTACACTTCAATAATAATGTTTACTTCTGAAAAAAAAAAAACCACATTTGGTAATTTTATAAAAAGAAACAGACTGGGAAGTCTCCTGAAGATTCTCTCTGGGGAGCAACTCGTTGGCACAGTCAGTTAAGCATCCAACTCTTGGTGTAAGCTCAGGTCATGAACTCAGGGTTGTGAGATCCTGCCCTGCTTTGGGCTCCATACTCAGTGGGAGGTCTGCTTGAGATGCTCTCTCCCTCTAAAATAAATCAATAAATCTTTAAAAATAAAAAGATTGTCTGGGGGCGCCTGGGTGGCTCAGTGGGTTAAAGCCTCTGCCTTCGGCTCAGGTCATGATCCCAGGGTCCTGGGATCAAGCCCCGCATCGGGCCCTCTGCTTAGCGGGGAGCCTGCTTCCCTTCCTCTCTCTCTGCCTGCTTGTGATCTCTGTCTGTCAAATAAATAAATAAAATCTTTTAAAAAAAAAAAAGATTGTCTGGATCTCTACAGACTTCAGAGTCAGACAACTGAGATAATACATAAATATGTCAAGAAACAAGTTTTTCCAAACTTCCTGCCCTCTTGCCACTACAAGATTATAAACAAATGCCAGAAAATTTTATAATGGTCGTGTTTTTTATACTTTATTTTTTAAAGATTTTATTCATTTATTTGAGAGAGAGCATAAGCACAGGGAGCAGCAGAGAGAGACAGAAACAGGCTCTCCACTGAGCAAGGAGCCTGATGCAGGTTTCAATCCCAGAACTCTGGGATCATGACCTGAGCAGAAGGCAGAAGCTTAACAAACTGAGCCACCAAAGAACCCCAACACTCTTGTTTTTTAAAAGGCAAATTTGTACTCAGGAGGAAATGGTTCTGGTCATACAAGTGAATGAAAAGATATTAGTAAATGGAATGATGGCAAAAAGCGCAAGGAAACATATGAAGACAAGACAGGAGGGAGGACCATGTGTTACTTGGTTTCAATCACCTGGTATATGTGCTCTTTTCACAGCTGCCTCAGATGAACCTGTAGTAAGACATCTGCTCCCGTTTCCAAACACTGAGTAAGGGATATTAGGTTACCTGTTGGCATCAGACTGGAATAATGACTGACATTTCTGATGAACCTTATGGAATATCTGCTCTCAGGAAGGGCAGAGGGATTGAGTGAGATCTAGGCGCCTGAGCAAGAGGGATTGCCTGTGGGAGGCGGCTTAGGTGTGTTACTTACTACTTTTCATGCTGAATGAGGCGGTCACAGCCAGATTGCAGTGTCTGTATCCCTAGAGGTTCAATTTCCAAAGCTCCTCATTAACTAAGAAATTTTTCTGTCACAGACATCCCAAGGCAGTGTAAATCCTTAAAGACCAGCACTCTATAGAACAGTGGAATTCAGGTTGGTCCTTTCTTGACCCTACAAGACCAGGTGTACCTCATGTACATTCAGGTCTGTTCATCTCCATTTCTTTTTTTTTTTTTTAATTTTTTATTTCTATTCAGCATAACAGTATTCATTATTTTTGCACCACACCCAGTGCTCCATGCAATCCGTGCCCTCTATAATACCCACCACCTGGTTCCCCCAACCTCCCACTCCCTGCCCCTTCAAAACCCTCAGATTGTTTTTCAGAGTCCATAGTCTCTCATGGTTCACCTCCCCTTCCAATTTCCCCCAACTCCCTTCTCCTCTCTAACTCCCCTTGTCCTACATGCTATTTGTTATGCTCCACAAATAAGTGAAAACATAAGATAATTGACTCTCTCTGCTTGACTTATTTTACTCAGCCTAATCTCTTCCAGTCCTGTCCATGTTGCTACAAAAGTTGGGTATTGGTCCTTTCTGATGGAGGCATAACACACCATAGTGTATACGGACCACATCTTCCTTATCCATTCGTCCATTGAAGGGCATCTTGGTTCTTTCCACAGTTTGGCAACCGTGGCCATTGCTGCTATAAACATTGGGGTGCAGATGGCCCTTCTTTTCACGACATCTGTATATTTGGGGTAAATACCCAGGAGTGCAATTGCAGGGTCATAGGGAAGCTCTATTTTTAATTTCTTGTTCATCTCCATTTCAAATAATTTGCAAATATAGATACACCATTCTTCTCTAACTAAATTTCAGTCTTCATTGTTTAGGTATTAATGAAGGGATTTCTATCCAATGAATGACATCAGTAAGTCTGATATCAATTCTAGTTGTGAAAATATAGTTTGTATATATTGATGTAAATAATACAGGTAAAAATATAGCTGAGTTGTTATAAAATGGGAAACTCTCAAAGGTTTTTCTTCTGGGTGCCTGAATGGCTCAGTAGGTCAAGCCTCTGCCTTCAGTTCAGGTCATGATCTCAGAGTGCTGGGATTGAGCCCCACATTGGGCTCTCTGCTCAGCGGGGAGCCTGCATCCCTCCTCTCTCTCTGCCTGCCTCTCTGCCTACTTGTGATACCCCCCCCCCTCTCTCTTTCTCTCTCTGTTAAATAAATAAATAAATAAATATTTTAAAAGAAAGTTTTTCTTCTAAGAATCACTGTTTCCTGAAGCTTAATCTTCACTGTGTATATTTACAAGTATATTTATAATTAGATTCTAATTTATCCTGCGTGACAATTTTGACTAGAGTCAATGCAGACTCTGTTACTTCTTTTTACATATTGTAACTATTTTTTCTTTTTTTTTTTTCACAGTATTTTCAATTTACGTATTTGTTCACTTTAGGGGACTGTGGGTTAAAATTATCTAAAGAACTCATATGAATCAGTAAGAAAAACATAAACCCAGTAGAAATACCAAAAACATATATTTAAAAGAAAGGGAAACTGAGACCTGAAACCATAAATATCCTAGAAGCAAGCACAGGCAGCAATTTCTCTGAAATCAGCCACAGCAACATTTTCTAGTTAAATCTCCTAAGGCAGGGGAAACAAGTGAGTCATTGAACATTGTATCAAAAACTAATGATGTACTATACCTTGGCTAACTGAATTTAAATAAATACAAAAAAGCAACATTAAACTATTGAAACTACATCAAAATGAAAAGTTTCTGCACAGCTAAGGAAACAGTCAAAAGAACAAAAAACAGCCTACTGAATGGGAGAAGATACATCTGATAAGGGATTAGTATCCAAAATATGCAAAGAACTTACACAACTCAACTAGAAAAAAAATCCAATCAAAAAATGGACAGAGGAGGGGCGCCTGGGTGGCTCAGTGGGTTGAGCCACTGCCTTCGGCTCAGGTCATGATCTCAGGGTCCTGGGATCGAGTCCCGCATCGGGCTCTCTGCTCAGCGGGGAGCCTGCTTCCCTCTCTTTCTCTCTGCCTGCCTCTCCATCTACTTGTGATTTCCCTCTGTCAAATAAATAAATAAAATCTTTAAAAAAAATGGACAGAGGAAATGAATAGACATTTCTCCAATAAAGACATACAGATGGACAACAGACAATGAAAAGATAATCAACATCTGATGATTAGTGATCATGAAGAAAATGCAAATCAAAACCACAATGAGATGTCACCTCACACACATCAGAATGACTTAACAATAAGCTATGGCAATTAATTAAAAAATACAAGGAACAGGTGTTCATAAGGATGTGGAGAAAATGGAAGCTTTAAATATTGTTGGTGGGAATGCAAGCTGGTGCAGCCACTGTGGAAAACAATATGGAAGATTCATCAAAGAATTAAAAATGGAATTACCATATGGTCCAGTAATTCTACTACTGGGTATTTGCCCAAAGAATCCAAAAATACTCATTCAAAAAGATTTTATATATATATATATCCCTATGTTCATTACACCATTATTTACAATAGCCAGATTATGGAAGCAATCCAAGTGTCCATTCATAGATGGATGGATGGATAAAGAAGATGTGATATAGGGGCACCTGGGTGGCTCAGTAGGTTGGAGCCACTGCCTTAATCTCAGGTCATGATCCCAGGGTCCTAGGATCAAGCCCTGCATCGGGGGTGGGGGTGGGGGTGGGGGGTCTCTGCTCAGCAGGGAGCCTGCTCAGAGAGTCTGCTTCCCCACTCCCCCGCTGCCTGCCTCTCTGCCTACTTGTGATCTCTGTCAAATAAATAGACATTATCTTTTTAAAGTATTTTTTTAAAAAAGAAGATATGGTATATGCATACAATGGAGTATTTCTCAGTCATAAAAAAGAATGAAATCTTCCCATTTGCAACATTATGGCAAGATTTGTCAGAGAAATGATTTCACATGATTTCACTGATAGGTAGAATTTAAGAAACAAAACAAATCATCAAAGAAAAAGAGAGACAGGGCACCAGGGTGGCTCAGTCAGTTAAGCGTCTGCCTTTGGCTCAGGTCATGATCCCAGGATTCTGGGATCAAGTCCCACATCAGGGACTCTGTTCTCCATCTCCCTCTACCTCTCCCCACCCTGCTCGTGCTCTCTTGCTTGCTCTATCTCAAATAAATACATACATAAGATCTTATCTAAAAAAAAAGAGACAAAAAAAAAAAAAAACCTATACAACCCCCCCGCCCACCAAAAAACATACTCTTACATACAGAGAATAAACTGCTGGTTACCAGAAGGAAGGTGTGTGGAGGGATGGGTAAAATAGGTGAGAGGGATGAAGAGTACATTTATCATCATGAGCACTGAGTAATGTATAAAACTGCTGAATCATTCTATTGTAGAGCAAAACTAATATAATATTAATTATACTGGATTGAAAAATGTTTAAATTTAAAAATGTTTAAATTAAAACTTTATAAATGATAAAAGAAAATGAAGTTAATATGTGAAGATGCCCAGCCACATAACAATAAGCTATGCCAATTAATAAATTATTTTTACTCCCACCAGGTTATCAGTATCCTTGAAAGTATACTGATGTGGTATAGATTATCAGGACCTTCTAACATGTGTTAACTGGTTCTTTTATTTCCATCAAGGGACATATATGAGAGTATTCCAACAGGTTATTCATAGTAACAGAAAACTACTTACAAACAAAATTTCCCTCAATATTGGACAGGATACCTATTTTGAAAACTCACCACATATCATGTAAAAACACAGAGGAATGGAAATAAGTTATTTATTTATATGCCCAACACGATTAAATATCAAAGTGCAATAATGAGAAAAACAATTAAGATGAAAATGCATACATCATATTAAACTTCTAACAAGTTTGAAAACAGGCAGATTTATAAATTGAACAGAAATATGTATCAGATGATAAGAGGATGATGTTTAATTCTACTGCCAGTTTCAGAGGGCAAATATGATTAAATATTTGAAATTTCATAGAATTCAACCCAAAAGAAGAACTTCAAAGAAAATAAGTAAACGGGACGCCTGGGTTGCTCAATTGGTAAAGCAGCTGCCTTCTGCTCAGGTCATGATCCCAGGGTCTTGGGATCAAGTCCCACATCTGGCTCCTTGGCTCCTTGCTCGGCAGGGAGCCTGCTTTTCCCTCTGCCTCTGCCTGCCTCTCTGCCTGTGCTCGCTCACTCGCTCTCTCCCCCTCTGTCTCTGACAAATAAGTAAATAAATAAAGTCAAAAGTGTTTTCACCTTGAATGAGGAGAGGGTAATGTAAGTGGCAGATCACACAGATAGGTCCTAGGGTGATGGCATCGTTCTTTTTAACCCCTGGGTAAGTGTAAATGTTCTTATTATGTGACTATTCTTTGAAATCTACAGGTAGATTTTATGTACTGTTAAGTATATACAACATTAAAAAGCAAAACTGAAGAAAGATCTTCCCTCTTCCTAACTGGGAATACATCCTCCCATAAGCTTTTTATTCTTTTTTTTTTTTTTAAGATTTTATTTAGTTATTTGAGGGAGAGGTAGAGAGAGCATGAGTGAAGGGATGCAGAGGGAGAGGGAGAAGCAGGCTCCTGGCTGAGCAGGGATCTCAATGCAGGGCTGGATCCCAGGATCTTGGAGTCACTCCCTGAGCTGAAAATAGACATTTAACTGACTAAACCACCCAGGCACCCCTCTTTCTATTTCTTTTTCTTTTTTTTTTTAATTAAAATGGGTCATGCTTTGAAAAAAAATCTCAAATTGAGTTCTGAGTGTAAAAATGAGTGCACAGGGATGCCTGGGTGGCTCAGTCAGGTAAGCCTTCAGCTCAGGTCATGGTCTCAGGGTCCTGATATTGAGTCCCCCATATGGGGCTCCCAGTTCAGTAGGGAGTCTGCTTCTCCCTCTGCTCCTCCCCCCACTTGTGCTCTCTTGCTAGCAAGCTCTCTCAATTAATTAGATAAAATCTTTTTAAAAATTCCTCAACTCTATGGTCAAATAATCTTTGACAAAACAGGAAAAAATATACAGTGGAAAAAAGACAGTCTCCTCAATAAATGGTGCTGGGGAAACTGGGCAGCTATATGTAGAAGAATGAAACTCGACCATTCTCTTACACTGTACACAAAGATAAACTCAAAATGGATAAAAGACCTCAATGTGAGACAGGAATCCATCAGAAGTCTAGAGGAGAACATAGGCAGTAATCTCTTCGATATCAGCCACAGCAACTTCTTTCAAGATATGTCTCCAAAGGCAAAGGAAACAAAAGCCAAAATAAACTTCTGGGACTTCATCAAAATCCAAAGCTTCTGCATAGCAAAGGAAACAGTCAAGAAAACAAAGAGGCAACCACGGAATGGGAGAAGATATTTGCAAATGACAGTACAGACAAAAGGTTGATATCCAGGATCTATAATGAACTCCTCAAACTCAACACACACAAAACAGACAACATATCAAAAAATAGGCAGAAGATATGGACAGATACTTCTCCAATCAAGACATACAAATGTCTATCAGACACATGAAAAAATGTTCATCATCACTAGCCATCAGGGAGATTCAAATTAAAACCACATTGAGATATCACCTTACACCAGTTAGAATGGCCAAAATTAGCAAGACAGGAAACAACATGTGTTGGAGGGGATGTGGAGAAAGGGGAACCCTCTTCCACTGTTGGTGGGAATGCAAGTTGGTGCAGCCACTTTGGAGAACAATGTGGAGATTCCTCAAGGACTTAAAAATAGAACTTCCCTATGACTCTGCCATTGCACTACTGGGTATTTACCCCAAAGATCCAGATGTAGTGAAAAGAAGGGCCATCTACAGATGTACCCCAATGTTTATAGCAGCAATGGCCATGGTCGCCAAACTGTAGAAAGAACCAAGATGCCCTTCAAAAGGCGAATGGATAAAGAAGATGTGGTCCATGGTCCATATACACTATGGAGTATTATGCCTCCATCAGAAAGGACGAATACCCAACTTGTGTGGCAACATGGACGGGACTGGAAGAGATTATGCTGAGTGAAATCAGTGAATCAGAGAGAGTCAATTATCATATGGTTTCACTTATTTGTGGAGCATAACAAATAGCATGGACATGGGGAGATAGGAGAAAGAAGTTGGGGGAAATTGGAAGGGGAGGCGAACCATGAGAGACTATGGACTCTAAAAAACAATCTGAGGGTTTTGAAGGGGCAGGGGGGTAGGAGGTCAGGGTACCAGGTGGTGGGTATTATAGAGGGCACGGATTGCATGGAGCACTGGGTGTGGTGCAAAAATAATGAATACTGTTATGCTGAAAATAAAAAATAAATTTTAAAAAAAGACAAAAAAAAGAAGGGATTAAAAAAACATATTTATATTTATATTAAAATAGATAATTTGGGGGAGCCTGGGTGGCTCAGAGGGTTAAGCCTCTGCCTTTGGCTCAGGTCCTGAACTCAGGGTCCAGGGATCAAGCCCCACATTGGGCTTTCAGCTCAGCGGGGAGCCTGCTTCCCCATCTCTCTCTCCCTACTTGTGATCTCTGTCAAATTAAATAAAACCTTTAAAAATGTTTAAAATACACAGTTTTATATATATGCCAAATGTGAATGAAATTTACTTTATCTCCATCCACTAAAATATGCATATGTATGCACTGACACCAATAAAAAGATGATATATCAGTTAATAAAAAAAAAAAAAAGTCCCTCAAATGTCTCCCCAGAGGTTCAAAGTCAGTCATTCTTGCTGGAGTCAGGGAAACCTCAGTGTGAACAAAGGTCTCAGGGGATTTACCTATGTGGCTGTGCTGTGAGCCTCAATGAAGGAATCTTCACACTACAGATACTACCAGTGCCAGGGCAGGGAGCTGTTTCTCAGATGTGATGCTGAAAATAAAACCATCCCTCAACGTCCAGTAACAACAGGTTCTCCAGCAACTCCAATTCTCCAAAGACCACCACTGTTTAATCCCCTCCCAGAAAAGGTGACTTTAATTTACAGACCTTGTTTTCTGCATTTATGGGGAAAGAAATGCTCCTAATAATGACAATTTCCCTTTTCTCTACTCTTACACTCAATATTTCCTTATCAAAAAACAAACAAATGGGAGGGAGACAAACCATAAGTGACTCTTAATCTAACAAAAGAAACTGAGGGTTGCTGGGGGGAGGGGGTTTGGGAGAAGGGGGTGGGATTATGGACATTGGGGAGGGTATGTGCTTTGGTGAGTGCTGTGACGTGTGTAAACCTGGTGATTCACAGACCTGTACCCCTGGGGATAAAAATATATGTTTATAAAAAATAAAAAATTAAAAAAAAAACAAAAAAAGCATTTCTCTGCAGAATAACTTTATAAAAAGACACACTTAGGGGCACCTGGGTGGCTCAGTGTGTTAAAGCCTCAGCCTTCGGCTCAGGTCATGATCCCAGGATACTGGGATCGATCCCCGCATTGGGCTATCTGCTTGACAGGGAGCCTGCTTACCTTCCTCTCTGCCTACTTGTGGTCTCTGTATGTCAAATAAATAAATAAAATCTAAAAAAAATTAAAAAATAAAGACTCACTTAAAATATTTGCATTATAGCCCTAAGACTGCACCCAATCTCTATGACATTAATGATACAATTAATTTTATTCAATTATGTTTCCCCATATGTAGGAAACAGCAATAAAAGCTCAGATACATTCTTATAAATAAACCAATGGAGGGCCCCTGGGTGGCTCAGTCAGTTCAACATCTGCCTTCAGCTCCTATCGTGATCCCAGGGTCCTGAGATCTGCTTCTCCCACTCCTGCTTTCCCTGCTTGTGTACTCTCTCTCTCTGTGTCAAAGAATAAATAAAATCTTTAAAATAAATAAATAAATAACCAATGAGGTTTCTAAGCAAGTAAGATCAAACTTGGCCCTTTTTTAAAAAACTCAGACCAGAAAAGTCAATCGATAAATACAACAAAACAAATTGCTGACACCAGTGGTAAAAAAAAAAATATGAGTTATAAGACTTAAGAATATATAGACTGTGTAAGACATAAAAGAGAGGTGCCTGGGTGGCTCAGTTGGTTAAGCAGCCAACTCTTGGTTTCCACTCAGGTTGTTATCTCAGGGTCATGAGATCGAGCTCCCCACAGTGGGCTCCCCATTCATCAGAGAATCTGTTTGAGATTCTCTGTCCCTCCCTCTGCTCTCACGCAGAGGTGCATGCTCTCCCTCTCTCAAATAAATAAATCAATCTTTTTTTTTTAAAGACCTGTAAGATATGGAACACAATGACAGCAGTTAAATCCTGTGGAATACTTGCTAGTTGTCAGGCATTGTCCTAAGTGTTTGTAATGCTTATGGGGGTGGACTTCCCAGCAGGAGTTACATTCCATATGATGAGTAATCATTTTCCCAAAACCAAGAATTAGATTAAGTAGAATCCTATTCTCAGGGAATAGACTAAAGGGCATTTATTCTGCATGACTCAATGCAATGTCAAGTAACAACAAAGCCAGAGTTCAACAGTCAGATTTGTCTCCAGGTATCATATCAGGATAAGATGCCCATATCTGTCACAGCCATCTGTGTCCATGAGGGGAACCAGCCCAAGATAAACCCACCACACAGAAAAATAAGTAAGTTTACCTCTACATTCCCTACCTCTGAAGTAGTTATCAGGAATACATCATTCCTAAAATCAACAACACAAGAAACAAAAGGTGTTGGCAGGGATGTGGAGAAAAAAGAACCCCTCATGCACTTCTGGAGGGAAGGCAAACTGCTATAGCCACTGTGGAAAACAGTATGGAGGGTACTCAAGAAGTTAAAATAGAATTACCCCATGATCTGGTCATCACACTACTGGGTATTTACCCAAAATATACAAAAACATGAATTCAAAGGTATACATGTACTCCTATGTTTATTGAAGCATTATTTACAATAGCCAAATTATGGAAGCAGCCCAAGTGTTCTCTCATAGATGAATGGATAAAGAAGACATCATGTATATATATATACATATGTATGTGTATATGTATGCATATATATACACACATCATGTATATATACATATATGTATACTTACATATATGTATATGAATGAATAATATTCTACTGTGTATGTATAATATTCATTATATATCTATGTATAACATATACAAGCAGACATATAAAATGGACTATTATTCAGCCATAAAGAGAAATGGAATCTTGCCATTTATAACAACATGAATGGAGCTAGAGAGTATAACGCTAAGTGAAGCCAGTCAGAGAAAGACAAATACTGTATGATTTAACTTATATGTGGAATTTAAGAAACAAGACCAATAAGCAAAAGAGGAAAAAAAGAGATAGAGGCCACCCAAGAAACAGACTAACTTTAGAGAATAAACTGATGGTTATCAGAGGGGAAGTGGGTGGGTGAAATAGGAGACTGGAGTTAAGGAGGGCACTTTTTATGACCACTGGGTGTTGTATGGAAGCATTGAATCACGATATTGTACACCTGAAACTAACAGAACACTGTGTGTTACCTACCTGGAATTAAAATCAGAACTTAAAAAAAAAAAAAAGAATTTAACAATCTTTATTGCTCATGTCCATTAGAGCCAGGGTTACTTTCTTTTAGCAGAAACAAAGATTTTTTCACTAATTAAGATAAATTGTTTCACCATCATCTCAAACGATTACAGTGTAGTAGATGCTGATAGTGCCTTTGCAGAGACACGGTCTACCAGTGACCACTCTTGTAAACTACCAAATTAGGTGTAAAAGATCTGCTTTTCCCATGTTTCATAGTAGGCTTACTTTAGAACTAATGTATGGAATTGGCAGTATTATGTCTCTGTGACTACAAACTTACTTGGATCCTCTTCACGATCCACCCAACTTCTTTACTTTTCTTCTTCCTGGAATATCCCCCCAAAATCACTGTATGCCCTCCCTCAGATTCAGCTCTCTGGACCTGACCAAAGAAACTGAGCTTGATAATGGAATTTGTTTCTGAAACATCACAGAGCCATTCAAAGAACAATTCAAGTTGTTCAACATAGTATTAGAAGTCCTAGCAACAGCAATCAGACAACAAAAAGAAATAAAAGGTATCCAAATTGGTAATGAAGAAGTAAAACTTCTCTCTTCGCAGATGACATGATTCTTTATATGGAAAACCCAAAATACTCCACCCCCAAACTACTAGAACTCATACAACAATTCAGCAAAGTGGCAGGATACAAAGTCAATGTGCAGAAATCAGTGGCTTTCTTATACACTAACAATGAAAATACAGAAAGGGAAATTAGAGAATTGATTCCATTTACTCTAGCACCAAGAACCATAAGATACCTGGGAATAAACCTAACCAAAGAGGTAAAGGATATGTACTCGAGGAACTACAGAACACTCATGAAGGAAATTGAAGAAGACACAAAAAGATGGAAGATCATTCCATGCTCTTGGATCGGAAGAATAAACATTGTTAAAATGTCTATACTGCCTAGAGCAATCTATACTTTTAATACCATTCCGATCAAAATTCCACCAGTATTCTTCAAAGAGCTGGAGCAAATAATCCAGAAATTTGTATGGAATCAGAAGAGACCCCGAATCACTAAGGAAATGTTGAAAAACAAAAATAAAACTGGGGGCATCACGTTACCTGGTTTCAAGCTTTATCACAAAGCTGTGGTCACTAAGAGAGCATAGTACTGGCATAAAAACAGACACATAGACCAGTGGAACAGAGTAGAGACCCCAGATATGGACCCTCAACTCTATGGTCAACTAATCTTCGACAAAACAGGAAAAAATATACAGTGGAAAAAAAGACAGTCTCTTCAATAAATGGTGCTGGGGAAACTGGGCAGCTATATGTAGAAGAATGAAACTCGACCATTCTCTTACACCACACACAAAGATAAACTCAAAATGGATAAAAGACCTCAACATGAGACAGAAATCCATCAGAATCCTAGAGAAGAACATAGGCAGCAATCTCTTCGATATCAGCCACAGCAACTTCTTTCAAGATATGTCTCCAAAGGCAAAGGAAACAAAAGCGAAAATAAACTTTTGGGACTTCATAAAAATCAAAAGCTTCTGTACAGCAAAGGAAACAGTCAAAAAAACAAAGAGGGAACCCACGGAATGGGAGAAGATATTTGCAAATACAGTATAGACAAAAGATTGATATCCAGGATCTATAATGAACTCCTCAAACTCAACACACACAAAAAAGGAAATCATATTTTAAAAATAGGCAGAAGATATGAACAGAGACTTCTCCAATAAAGACATATAAATGGCTATCAGACACATGAAAAAATGTTCAAGTTTCAACCCAAAGTCAAGATGAACTTACCCAGTAAGTTCTCTAATCATTCTAGAACTTGGTGATGCAAGAATCAGACATTCTGGCTCACCCAGTATTTCTGTCACTTTGATTCATTCTAGAAACCCCAGTCCATTCAGATGACACAGTCACAGAAGAGAAGATGTTCTATTTATGAGTTTCCTCAAGGCCCTTCATGTCCCTGTTCCTCAGGCTGTAGATGAAGGGGTTCATCATTTGAGGGACAACAGTGTACATCATTGAAACCACTGCAGTGTTTCTGGAAGAGTTAGTAAGAGAAGAACTAATGTATACCCCAAAAGCTGTCCCATAGAACAAAGATACAACTGACAGGTGAGCCCCACAGGTGGAAAAAGCTTTATACTTTCCACCTGCTGATGGCATTCTCAAAACAGAGGACACTATCTGAGTGTAAGAGAAAATGATTCCACACAGAGGAATACCACCAAATATGCTCATTGCAAAATATATCAGGATGTTATTGATGAGGGTATCAGAATATGCAATCTTGATCACCTGAACAACTTCACAGAAGAGAGGGATTTCAAGGTCTGTGCAGAAAGTCAGTTGCAACAACATCAGGCTGTGCATCAGGGCATCCACAATGCTAATAAACAAGGAGAGAAGTATGAAGAGGCCACAGAGGTGGGAGTTCATAATGACTGTGTACCTTAGTGGATAACAAATGGCCACATAGCGGTCATAAGCCATTACTGAAAGAATACAACTATCCAAACTTGCAAAAACCAGGACAAAGCAGACCTGTGTGAGGCAGCCTGTGTAAGTGATGCTCTGGTTCTGTGTTTGGATGTTCACCAGCATCTTTGGGACTGTCGTTGTGCTTAAGCAGATGTCAGTAAAGGACAGGTTAGAGAGGAAGAAGTACATGGGGGTGTGGAGGTGGGAGTCCGAGATGTCAGCCAGGATGATGAGCAGGTTTCCCATGACAGTGACCAGGTACATGGACAGGAACAGGCTGAAGATGAGGGGCTGCAGTTCTGGATCCTCTGTCACTTCCAGGAGAAGAAATTCTAAAATGTCTGTTTCATTTCTGGGTTCCATATTGTTGATGAATCTGATTGTAATGATTATGGCAACAAGACAATGAAATGTCAGCCTCTAGGCAAGCAGCAGGAGTATCACCAAGCACAAGCACCTTGTTGGGAAAGGAAAATGTCCAATGGAGAGATGCCTTCTCTTTGCATATTATTTTGTTATTTTGAAAAAAGATCTAAAGTGAATAAAGCAGTGAGTCAAGATTTGTTAATTCTGGAAAGGGTTGAGGAATCATCATTTTTTAAATTAGACTATTCTTTAATTTGGTAACTTCACTAGAAAAAATGGGTAGTGAGACTGTCTGGATCTCCACTCCCTTCTGCAGATACCTCACAGCCTGGCAACAGAGATAATACAACAGTATGTTAAAAACCCACCACTGGAAGATACAGGGAAACTGCCCAAGCCAACTCCCAGAAACCAGTAGAAAGACTGAGCAAACGTTGTTATATAATAACAATCATCCTATTTGCAAATGCACATGTTCCTGCTGAGAAGGAAAAATGTCTTTCTCACAGAAAGAAAAAAAGAAACTGACAGAATGATAACTATTTGGGGACTGGAGGAAAGGTTCAAGGAAATAAGTCAAGAAAATAGAAGACAGGCAGGAAGCAAATGGATGTCTTGATTCCACATGTACTCCTCACAATTTCTGCTGGATAAACTTGTAGTAAAATATATGCCCTCATTTCCAAACATTAACTAAGGGACATCAGGTTACCTAGATGACATCACTGTGGAATGATACAGGACATCTCTGCTAGATGCTGGATAATGGAGACTGGTGTTCCACCTACAGAAAGAAGAAAGGGAGGGAGTGAAGCATCAGGCTCCTCAGCAAGAGAGATCATCATCAGGGTGAGGCACAGATATGCTATTTCTTTCCTGGGGCAGGGCTGTTGAGCGAGGCTGTCACAATTTATAGTCTCTGTACCTCTGGAGAATCAATATCCAAAGCTCTTCATTAACTGAACAATTATATCTTCATTCTGATCCCAGGGTGGTGCAAATTCTTTTCAGACTAAAGCAGCAGAATTGAGGAATTCAAGATGGTTGATACCCTGATGCAATGAGTCCATCACCACTTATCTCTCCACCTGTTTCTGCTCACATCTTCTATTTCACATACATTGCAGATGTGGACATGCCCTCCTTTGGAATCTCTATGTAATCAGTGATATCAGGAAGCCTGATGGTAATTGTAGGTGTGAAATTATGTATTTATATTTCAGCTATTAGAAGGAATGAAATTCTGACAGGTGCCACCACATGGATGAACCTTAAAAACTTATGCTCAGTGAAGTGAGCAGATGAAAAAGAACAAATATTGTATAATTTTAGTTTAAGGAGCCTAGAATAGGCACATGAACACTGTTACTAGGGGAGGGAAGAAAGGAATAATTTTTTAGCGTCCCAGAATATCTTAACAACTGTATCTGTGCTAATAAAATCATGTTCCTATTGGCAGGGTGAGCAAGATCACATCTGGAAATATTTACTGAAAGTTTATGTGCCCTGCTCTTTCTTTCCTTGTTATAATGAAAGAACAATTCTGAATTTCATTGAATCAGTAGCTTGTTTTATTAGCTCATTTTTGAGGTGCTTGAATTTCTTAGTCCTTATCTTTTAGATTGTACTTATTCTCATAAAAAATGCTTGATTTCAGCAAAAACAGACAAAAAAAAAAAAAGAAATGCCTGACTTTGAGGTGTCTGGGTGGCTCAGTTTGTCAGGTCCCCAATGTTGGGTCCCCTAATAATAGGTCCATGGTCAAAGGAGTGAGACTGATACAAAGTGAAGGTCAAGCAAAGCTTTATTTTGTGCCAAGTATCAAGAATCAAACCGGCCATCACACAGACTGGTCAGGGCTGCCCCTTACAGAGAGGGTGACCCCTCCCTGCCTCACAGACTAACTTTTATAGAACAAAGGCCATGCGGTTGGGCCTGGCCACACACTGGTGGTGAATGAGATTGTAACACACAGAGAAAGCTACACAGTCATGCTAGGTCACACGCGGGTGGCCAACTGAATTACAATTCATCCCATAGTAGCTATTTGAATTGGCCTATCACCTTAGTCAGAATTGGTGCCCAAAAGTTGGAGCACACTCTCCTTGGTAGCTAGGGGGACAGTATGCACGCTTTACTGATTGGATGTCTCCACCTGACCCAACTCATCCTGCATTCGGTCTGTTATCTGGGGGGGGGGGGGGGGGGGGGCAGGGTCAGTTTAAGTTTTACTGCATAAACAACAAAATGGCTGTTCAACCAAGGTGGGGCCACTCTGGCTAAATAGGCCCTTACAAGTTAAGTTTCCAACTCTTGATTTCTGCTCAGTCATGATCTTGGCTGGGATCATGAAACTGAGCCCTGTGTGGGCATCTGGGCTCAGCTGGAGTCTGCCTGAAATTTTCCATCTCTCTCTGCCCTCCCCCACTTGTGTGAACACTCACATGCTCTCTCTCTTTCTCTAAAAATAAATAAATCTTAAAGAATGCTTAACTTTGGGACACCTGGGTGGCTCAGTTGGTTAAGCAGCTGCCTTCGGCTCAGGTCCTGATCCCAGTGTCCTGGGATCGAGTCCCACATCGGGCTCCCTGCTCAGCGGGGGGCCTGCTTCTCCCTCTGCCTCTGCCTACCACTCTGTCTGCCTGTGCTCACTCTCTCTGACAAATAAATAAATAAAATCTTAAAAAAAAATGAAATGCTTAACTTCTCTGAAGTAATAAAATTGTTTCCCTATTTTGTCTTCAGAAATATTTAATCACTGATTCTTGTATCTAAAGCTTTGGTACATTGGAATGAATTTTTTGAGTTTTTATATTGTAGTAAATATATATAACATTATAAGGGCCTATTTAGCCAGACCGATGCCATCCGGTTTAACAGTGATTTTGTTGTTTATGCAGTAAAACTTAAACTGAGCCCCCCCCCCACCCCACCCCCCCACCCCGCCATGGAACTTACTTAAAAGCAAGTCTGGGAAACCAGTCCCAGGTAACAAAGCCTGAATACAAGGGTGGGGTCAGGTCAGGTGGAGATAACAGCCCAAATGCAGAAGCTGAGAGGATCAGGTGAAGACATCCAATCAGTAGAGTGCACATACTGTCTCCCTAGCTACCAAGGAGTGTGGGTGCCACCTTTTGGGCACCAATTCTGACCAAGGTGACAGGCTCATTCAAGTATCTACTAGGGCAAATTGTAATTCAGTTGGTCACTCATGTGTGACCTAGTATGACTGTGCAGCTTTCTCTGTGTGTTGCAATCTCATTGGTCACCTGTGTGTGGCCAGGCCCAACCACATCGCCTTTGCTCTATAAAAGTTAGTTGGTAAGGCAGGGAGGGGTCACCTCTTTGTAAGAGATGGCCCTGACCAGTCAGTTTGATTCTGGATGTTTGGCACAAAATAAAAGCTTTGCTTGATCTTCACTTTGTATCAGTCTCGTTCCTTTGATCAGGGACCCATTATTGGGGGACCTAACAAACATAAAATTTACTATTTCAGCCATTTTAAGTGTACAATGCTGTGGCATTAAGAACACTCACAATGTTGGAGGACCATCATCACTATCCATTTCCTGAATATTTTTATCATCCCAAACAGAAACTGTACCTATTAAATGATAACTTTTTCTCCAACCAGCTTTCATAAGGAACATAACACCTTGCCATACAGCTGATTTCAGACTTCTGACCTTCAGAGTGCAACAGAATACATTTGTGTTGTTTTAAGTGGCTAACTTTGTAACATATTACAATGACAATGGGAAACGAATATAGGACACATAGTTCAATTTGGGCTAATGATAACAACAATGCTTTCTGGATGTCTCCTCGGAAATATTATGGCTGGTTTGCAAGGAAGCTCAAGGAGAGGCTTATCAGGTTACGTTTCTGACTTTGAAAGGCCTCTGCACTGGAGCAGGCATCAGTGACCACCAGGAGACTAGCCCTAATAGGAAAACATCACCACATGGCAGAGTAAAATGCACTCCCCTGGTTTTGTGCCTGGACCTAAGCAATCCCTGAAGTTTTTGTTAGGACAGATCATTGTTTTTATCATTTGACCCTACTGGATTTGAGAATCTTGCCTTATTACAGCTGAAGTCATGCATCCTCACTAACAGAGTTTAAGCTTCTCAAATCTACCCAAAATATAAACTAATATAATCACATCAATTTTATAGATGAGGAAACGGAGTTTAGAGTTGAAATAAATTGTCAAAGACCAGAAAGCTATGTTTTAGTGGAGGTAGGATTCAAACACAGCTGGTCTGATTTCAAAATTCTTACCCTTAACTGTTAGATCTCTGGCTTTATATATTCAAAGTCAGTCAGGCTGTCTGGATTATTTCTCTCTGTCAAATTCCAACAGTGTAAGCCCAAAGCAGCTGACACATTAATAAAAAGATTATATTCTAGAGGTAAGTTTCCTCAAAGCCCCCATCATGTCCTTGTTCCTCAGACTATAGATAAAGGGATTCATCATGGGGGTGACCACAGTGTACATCACTGATACTATTGCACTCTTCCTCGAGGACTGTGTAGCTGCAGAACTAAGGTAAACCCCAAAACCTGTACCATAGAACAAGGAAACAACTATTAAGTGTGACCCACAGATGGAAAATGCCTTATACTTTCCACCAGCTGATGGGATTTTCAGGACAGAGGAGACAATTCGAGTGTAAGAGATAATTATCCCAGAGAGAGGAATAACACCCAAAAGGCTGGTCACTAAATACACAAGAATGTTATTGATGAGGATATCGGAACAGGCAAGCTTGAGAATATGAGCTAATTCACAGAAAAAGTGGGAAATTTCCAGATCTGTGCAGAAGGAAAGCCGCAGCACCATCAAAGTGTGGAGAAGGGCATCCAGAACACTAATAAGGAAGGACAGCAGAACCAGCAGCCTACAGAGTTTGGGGTTCACAATGATATTGTACCTCAGTGGGTGACAGATGGCCACAAATCGATCAAAGGCCATCATGACAAGAATTCCATTTTCCAACCCGGCGAAAGTCAGGACAAAGCAGATTTGGGTGAGGCAGCCTGAGTAACTGATGGATTTGCTCCGTGTCTGGATGTTCACCAGCATCTTGGGGATCGTTGTGGTGGTAAAACAGATGTCAACAAAAGCCAGATTAGAGAGGAAGAAGTACATGGGGGTGTGAAGGTGGGTGTCATACATAATGGCCAGGATGATGAGAAGATTCCCAACCACAGAGACCAGATACACAGACAAGAACAAGCAGAACAGGAGAGGCTGTAGCTCTGGATCTTCTGACAGTCCCAGGAGGAAGAATTCTAGAGTATCTGAGAGATTTCCGGATTTCATGTTGTTGAAGGGTCTGATAGAAAAGTTGGAAATGACAAGAAAACAAATCTTAAGAGAAACTTTCTCAAACATGCCTATCTTTTCTCCTGCTTCCCTCTCTCCCCTTTTTAAACCTCCTTTTCCTGTTTTGTTTCCCTCAACACTCCCAGCTATACCATCCTGTCCCAAGTTTTTTTTTTTCTATCAATCCTTTGTGAAGTAGATGTACTTAATAAGAAAATAGGAATGACATATTGCCCTGTTACAATGGCTGGGTGGTTAAGTGTCTGCCTTTAGCTCAGGTTATAATTCCAAAATCCCAAAATCAAGCCCTAAGTTGGGTTGCCTGCTCATTGGGGAGTCTGATTCTCCATCCCCTCAGCTTCTTCCCTGTTCCTGCTCTCTCTCTCTCATTTACTCTCTCAAATAATTAAGTAAAATTAAAAAAAAGAGAGAGAGAGATGGAAGGAGAAGCAAGAGGGCGAGGAGTAGGAGACTAAAATATCATCAGGTCCCAGGAGTTCAGCTAGATAGTAATCAAACCATTTTGAACACCTACAAACTCAACAGAGGATAAATAATAAGAGCAACAATTCTAGAAACAGAAAATCGATCACTTTCTGGAAGGTGAGACATGCAGAGAAGTGAATCCAAAGCAACAAGAAGAGACCACAGAGGGGAGAGGCCAGATCCCATCAAGTGAGAGAGCGGCAGAGCACAAAACCAGATCTCTTAGAAGTCTGCTCCACTGAGGGATGTCACTCCAGAGGCTAAGTGGGGGATGGAGCCCTCATGGGGACAGTGAGGAGACAGTGTAGTTTCAGGACCCACAGGGTTACAGAAAGACTAGGGATGTCTTAGGGTGACAGAGCCCACAGGCATCAGAGTGGGGAAGCCAGCTGTAGATACAGAGCCAAGGAGAGCACTCTCAGCTCGAGGTTACCTTAAAAAACCATGATCGAGGCACAGCCAGGCCACTAATCTATGAGCAGGGACGCCGGAAGTGGCAGATCTGGGGAGACTCATCTTTCTCCTCTGGGGGAAGCAGCAGGGGAGCACAGAACAGGAATATGCTGGGTTTGGAGACTCCAAACAGGGCCGTGTGACAGAGACAGAAACGTTCAGTCACAGGCCAGGTGAGCTCAGAGCATGGCTGGAGACCAGGGAGACAGGAGAGATTGGCTGCTTTTCTCTGAGGGTGCACTGAGTAGGGGGCCCTGAGCTCTCAGCTCCTACAGGGCTGGAGACTGGGAGGCCTCCATCTTCACTCCCATTCTCCAAAGCTCTATGGAAATCATTCAGGGAACAAAAGTTTCCAAGAGCGAACCCAAGCAGATCGCTTAGCTTGGCCCCTGGCAAGGATGGTGCAATTCCACCTCCAGTAAAGAAATTTAAGAATTACTGCAATAGGCCCCTCCCCCCAGAAAAGCAGGAAAAACATCCAGCCAAGACAAAGTTCATGAATCAATGAGAATTGCCAAATTCCAGAGCAAAAGGAAAGCAACACACAGAATTCAAGGCTTTTTTCCCATGATCCTTTAGCCTTTCAAAGTAAACTTTTTAAAAAAGATTTTATTTATTTATCGGGGGGGGGTGAAGAGCGAGCACAGGCAGACAGAATGGCAGACAGAGGCAGAGGGAGAAGCAGGCTCCCCGCCGAGCAAAGAGCCTGATGTGGGACTCGATCCCAGGACGCTGGGATCATGACCTGAGCCGAAGGCAGCTGCTTAACCAACTGAGCCACCCAGGCGTCCCTCAAAGTAAATTTTTTAAGTTCATTTTTTCTTTCTTCTTTCCTATTTTAATTTTTAAAACTATTTTATCAATACCTTTTTTGTACAAATGTTTTTTAAAATAGAGATCTTTATTTTTTTAATTTAATTTTATTTTTTCACTGTTCCAAGATTCATTGTTTATGCACCACACCAAGTGCTCCATGCAATACATACCCTCCTTAATATCCACCACCAGGCTCTCCCAATCCCCCACCTCTCTCCCCTCCAAAACCCTCAAATAAGTCAAGCAGAGAGAGTCAATTATCATATGGTTTCACTTACTTGTGGAGCATAAGGAATAACATAGAGGACATTGGGTGGAGGAGAGGAGAAGTGAGTTGGGAGAAATCAGAAGGGTAGATGAACCAGGAGAGTCTGTGGATTCTTATTGATACCTTTTCAAAAAATCTTTTTAAAAAAATTTTCATTGTTATCATCATATTTTAACCCTTCATTATATTTAACCTTATTTTTTGCCTACATATACAGGTTTTTTTTTCTTTAAAATTTAAGAAACAATTTTTTCTAATCAAAATATACCCTAAATCTAGCACGTGGCTTTGCTCTAGTCTCCAGCCTGATCACTTTCTTTCCTTTTTTTTCTTTTCTTTTTTCAACAAACTTCTTACCTTAAAAATTCCTTTTTTAGAATCTTTAAATTTTCATCTTTACGGTCATATTCCACCCCTTCATTGTGTTTACCTTTATTTTCGTATATGTATGTTTTTCTTTCTTTAAAATTTTGGGAGGTAGTTTCTTCTAACAGACCAAAATATACACAAAATCAAGTGTGTGGCTCTGTTTTAATCACCAGTCTAATACATTTTTTTTCTTTTTTTCTCCCTTTCTTCTCTCCCCCAGGTTTTGGGTCTCTTCTGATTTGGTTAGTGTGTATTTTTCTGGGGTTGTTGCTCCCCTTTTATATTTTCTTCTCTCATTTATCTATTCTCATCTGGATAAAATGACAAGGCAGGAAAAACTCACCTCAAAAAGGAGACAAGAGGCAGTACCAATGGCTAGGAAGCTAATCAATACAGACATTGGTAATCTGTCAGAACCAGAGTTCAGAATGATGGTTATCAAGGTGCTAGCTGGGCTCGAAAAAAGCATGAAAGATACTAAAGATTCCCTTTCTGGAGAAATAAAATCCTTTTCTGGAGAAATAAAAGAACTATAATCTAGCCAAGCTGAAATTTAAAAAAAGCTATTAATGAGGTGCAATAAAAAAAATGGAGCCTCTTACTGCTAGGATAAATGAGGCAGAAGAGAGAATTAGTGATATAGAAGACCAAATGATGGAGAATACAGTGAGCAAAGAGACAACCACTGGACCATGAGAGGAGAATTCAAGAGATAAGTGATACCATAAGATGACAATATTAGGATAATGGGCAAAAGAAAAAGAAAGAGAGAGGCAGAAGGTATATTGGAGCAAATTAGAGCAAATTAGAGAAATTTCCCTAATTTGGTGAAGGGAACAAGCATCAAAATCCAGGAGGCACAAGGAACCGCCCCTCAAAGTCAATAAAAATAAGTCAACACCCTGTCGTCTAATAGTAAAACTTACAAGTCTTAGTGACAAAGAGAAAATCCTGAAAGAAGCTCAGGACAAGGGGCGCCTGGGTGGCTCAGTAGGTTAAAGCCTCTGCCTTTGGCTCAGGTCATGATCCCAGGGTCCTGGGATCGAGCCCCACTTCGGGATCTCTGCTCAGTGGAGAGCCTGCTTCTTCCTTTCTCTCTCTCTCTCTCTGCCTACCTGTGATCTCTGTCAAATAAATAAAATCTTAAAAAAAAAAAAAAGCAGCTCCGGATAAGTCTGTAACATAGAACAGTAGAAATATTAGATTGGCAGGCAGCAGACCTATCCACAGAGAGCTGGCAGGCCATAAAGGACTGGCATGATATATTTAGAGCCCTAAATAAGAAAACTATGCAGCCAAGAATACAATATCCAGCTAGGCTGTCACTGAAAATAGAAGGAGAGATAAAAAGCTTCCAGGATAAACAAAAATTAAAAGAATTTGCAAACCCCAAACCAGCCCTACAGGAAATATTGAAAGAGAGCAAAGAGAGAGCCTAAATATAGGCTCTAAGCAAAGAGAGCCTAAATAAACAGACCAGAAAGGAATTGAGACAATATACAGTAACAGTCACCTTACAAGCAATACAATGATACTAAATCCATATCTTTAAATAGTTACACTAAATGTAAATGGGCTAAATGCCCCAATCAAAAGACCTAGGGTACCAGAATGGATTAAAAAAAAAATAAGACCCATTGGGGCTGGGCCATGCACTGAGTGTTGCACTTTTATGTGGGTAGGGAGGCATGGCGAGTGAGCCAGGAGGCCTAGCGCTAGAGCCTGGTCCCACTGGTGCCCCACCACCTCCCCCTTGAGCTCCCAAAGGAGATGTCCGGACACAGACTTTATGATGATTCTATTTTTTTCAATGCCAGTGCTGCTCAGCCCTCAGCAGAACCTCAGTTTTCATGAAATAAACAGTGACTATATAAAAAAAATAAATAAATAAGACCCATCAATATGCTGTCTGCAAGAGACTCATTTTAGACCCACTTTAGATTTAAAGTGAGGGGGTGGAAAACAATTTACCATGCTAATGGACATCAAAAGAAAGCTGGAGTGGCAATCCTTATGTCAGATAAATTAGATTTTAAGCCAAAGACTATAATAATAGATGAGGAAAGACACTGTATCATACTTAAAGGGCCTGTCCAACAAGAAGATATAAAATTTTTAAATATCTATGCCCCTAACATGGGAGAAGCCAATTATATAAACCAACTAATAACAAAATCAAAGAAACACATCGACAATCTTAGTATATATGCTGCCGAAGCGAGCACAACACATTGACAATCATACAATAATAGTAGGGGACTTTAATGTCCCCTCCTCAGTGAAATGGACAGATATCTAAGCAAAAGATCAACAAGAAAATAAAGGCTCTCAATAACACACTGGACCAGATGGACATCAAAGATATATTTAGAACATTCCATCCCAAAACAACAGAACACACATTCTTCTCTAGTGCATATGGAACATTCTCCAGAATAGATCACATCCTGGGTCAAAAATCAGGTCTCAACTGGTACCAAAAGACTGGGATCATTCCCTGAATATTTTTAGACCACAATGCTCTGAAATTAGAACTCAGTCACAAGAGGAGAGTTAGAAAGAATCCAAATACATGGAGGCTAAAGGGCATCCTTCTAAAGAATGAATGGGTCAACTAGGAAATTAAAGAAGAATTTTAAAAATTCATGAAAACAAATGAAAATGGAAACACAACTGTTCAAAATCTTTGGGACACAGCAAAGGCAGTCCTGAGAGGAAAGTGTATAGCAACACAAGCCTTTCTCAAGAAACAAGAAAGGTCTCAAGTACACAACCTAATCCTACGCCTAAAGGAACTGGAGAAAGAACAGCAAACAAAGCCTAAACCCAGCGGAAGAGGAGAAATAATAAAGATCAGACCAGAAATCAATGAAATAGAAACCGAAAGAACAGAAGAACAAATCAACAAAACTAGGATCTGGTTCTCTGAAAAAAATTAAAAAGATTGATAACCCCCTGGCCAGACTTATCAAAAAGAAGAAAAGAAAGGACCCAAATTAATAAAATCATGAATGAAAGAGAAAATATCACAACCAACACCAAAGAAATACAAACAATTATAATAACATATTATAAGCAACTATATACCAGCAAATTTAGCAACTGGAAGAAATAGATGCATTCCTAGAGACATATAAACTACCAAAACTGAACCAGGAAGAAATAGAAAACCTGGGGGCACCTGGGTGGCTCAGCTGCCTCCAGCTTGGGTCCTGGGATCAAGGGTCCTGGGATGAAGCCCTGCGTCAGGCTCCCTGCTCAGAAGAGAAACTGCTTCCTCTGTCTGCCACTCTGCCTACTTGTGCTCTCTGCCTGTCAAATGAATAAATAAAATCTTTTTTTAAAAAAAGAAAAGAAATAGAGGTGCCTGGGTGGCTCAGTGGATTAAGCCTCTGCCTTTGGCTTAGGTCATGATCTCAGGGTCCTGGAACTGAGCTCCACATTGGGCTCTTTGCTTAGCAGGGAGCCTGCTTCCCCCAACCTCTGCCTGCCTCTCTGCCTATTTGTGATCTCTGTCAAATAGATAAATAAAATCAAAAGAAAGAAAGAATCAGAAAACCTGAACAGACCCATAACCAGTAAGGACACTGAAGCTGTCATCAAAAATCTCCCAAAAAACAAGAGCCCAGGGCAAGATGGCTTCCCAGGGGAATTCTACCAAACATTTAAAGAAGAATTATTGCCTATTCTTCTGAAACTGTTCCAAAAAATAGAAATGGAAAGGAAACTTCCAAACTCATTTTATGAGTCCAGCATTGCCTTGATTCCAAAACCAGACAAAGACCCCATCAAAAAGGAGAATTACAGACCAATATCCTTGGTGAATACAAATGCAAAATTCTCACCAAAATGCTAAACCAATAGGATCCAACAGTACATTAAAAGGATTATTTACCACAACCAAGTGAGATTTATTCCTGGGCTGTGAGGTTGGTTCAACATCTGCACATCAATCAATGTGATGCCATACATTAAAAAAAGAAAGGACAGGGCACCTGGGTGGCTCAGTGGGTTAAGCCACTGCCTTCGGCTCAGGTCATGATCTCGGGGTCCTGGGATCGAGTCCCGCATCGGGCTCTCTGCTCAGCAGGGAGCCTGCTTCCTCCTCTCTCTCTCTCTGCCTGCCTCTATGCCTACTTGTGATCTCTCTCTGTCAAATAAATAAATAAAATCTTTAAAAAAAAAAAAAGAAAGGACAAGAACCATATGATACTCTCAATAGATGCTGAAAAAGCATTTGACAAAGTACAGCATCCTTACTTGATCAAAACTCTTCAAAGTGTAGGGATGGAGGGTACATACCTCAATATCGTCAAATCCCCCATATATGAAAAACCCACAGTGAATATCATTCTCAACAGGGAAAAACTGAGAACTTTCCCCCTAAGGTCAGGAACATGGCAGGGATGTCCACTATCACCACTGCTATTCAACATAGTACTAGAACTCCTAGACTTGGCAATCAGACAATAAAAAGAAATAAAAGGCATCCAAATCAGCAAACAAAAACTCTCACTCTTTGCAGATGATATGATATTTTATGTGGAAAGCCCAAAGACTCCACTCCAAAACTGCTATAACTCATACAGGAATTTAGTGAAGTGTCAGGATATAAAATCAATTCATGGAAATCAGCTGCATTTCTATACACTAAAAATAAGACAGAAGAGAAATTAAGAAGTCAGTCCCATTTACAGCTGCACCCCAAACCATAAGATACTGAGGAATAAACCTACCCAAAGAGGCAAAGAATCTGTACTCAGAAAACTATAAAGTACTCATGAAAGAAATTGAGGAAGACACAAAGAAATGGAAAAATGTTCCATGCTCATGGATTGAAAGAACAAATATTGTGAAAATGGCTATGCTATCTAAAGCAATCTACACATTTAATGCAATCCCTATTAAAATAGCATCAATTTTTTTCAAAGAAATGGAACAAATAATCCTGAAATTTATATGGAACCAGAAAAGACCTTGAATGGCCAGAGGAATGTTGAAAGAGAAAGCCAAAGTTGGTGTAATCACAGTTTCAAGCTTCAAGCTCTATTACAAAGCTGTCATCATCAAGAAAGTATGGTACTGGCACAAAAACATACACACAGATCAATGGAACAGAATAGAGAGCCCAGAAATGGACCCTCAACTCTATGGTCAACTTATCTTCGATAAAGCAGGAAAGACCTTCCAATGGAAAAAAGACAGTCTCTTTAACAAATGGTGTTGGGAAAATTGGACAGCCACATGCAGAAGAATGAAACTGGACCATTTTCTTACACCACACACAAAAACAGACTCAAAATGGATGAAAGACTTCAATTTGAGACAGGAATCCATCAAAATCCTAGAGAAGAACACAGGCAGCAACCTCTTTACCTCAGCCACAGCAACTTCCTCTCAGAAACATCACCAAAGGCAAGGGAAGCAAGAGCAAAAAATGAACTATTGGGACTTCATGAAGCTCAAAAGCTTTTGCACAGCAAAAGAAACAGTCAACAAAACCAAAAGACAACTGACAGAATACTTGCAAATGGCATACCAGATAAAGAGCTAGTATCCAAAGAACTTATCAAACTCAACACCCAAAGAGCAAATAATCCAATCAAGAAATGGGCAGAGGACAGGACAGATATTTCTGCAAAAAAGACATCCAACAGACACATGAAAAAGTACTCAACATCTCTTGGCATCAGGAAAGTACAAATCAAAACCACTTGAGATACCACCACACACCAGTCAGAATGGCTAAAATTAACAAGTCAGGAAATGACAGATGTTGGCGAGGATTCAAAGAAAGGGGAACCCTCCTACACTGCTGGTGGGAATGCAAGCTGGTGCAGCTACTCTGGAAAACAGTATGGAGGTTCCTCAAAAAGTTGAAAATAGAGCTATCCTATGACCCAGCAATTGCACTACTGGGTATTTACCCTAAAGACACAAATTTAGGGATGCCTGGGTGGCTCAGTGGGTTAAAGCCTCTGCCTTTGGCTCAGGTCATGATCCCAGGGTCCTGGGATCAAGCCCCACATCTGACTCTCTGCTCACCAGGGAGCCTACTTCCCCCACTCTCTCTGCCTGCCTCTGCCTACTTCTGATCTGTCAAATAAATAAATAAAATCTTAAAAAAAAAAAGATACAAATGTAGTGATCTGAAGGGGCACGTGCACCTGAGTGTTTATAGCAGCACTTTCCACAATAGCCAAACTATGGAAAGAACCTAGATGTCCATCAACAGATAAATGGATAAGAAGATGTGGTGTGTACACACACACACACACACACACACACACACACACACACAGGAATACCATGCAGCCTTCAAAAGAAATGAAATCTTGCCATCTGCAACAACATGGATGGAACTAAGAGTATTATGCTATGCACAGTAAGTCAATCAGAGAAAGAAAATGATCCCTCTGATATGAAGAATTTGAGAGGCGGGGGGTTGGGGGTATGGAGGGAAAAAATAATACAAGATGCGATCAGGAGGGAGACAAACCATAAACGACTCTTAATCTCAAGATACAAACTGAGGGTTTCTGGGGGAGGGGAAGGGATATCGTGGCTGGGTTATGGACATTGGGGAGGGTATGTGCTGTGGTCAGTGCTGTGAAATGTGTAAGACTGATGATTCATGGACCTGTACACCTGGGGCAAATAATACACTGTATGTTAATTTTAAAAATGCCTGTAAAAAATGCCTGTAAGCCAGTAACTCTAAAATAAAATTATTGAGGCTCTATTCTAGAACAGTTTGAGAAAATACAGCTGATGGGCAAGATTCAGTTGATAAAGGCTTATGAGAACATAGCCATTCATTTCTTTATCACCCATGGCACCTTGAAAGCTACATCTGAGTTGAGTACTTTTGAGAGGCCACATGGCCCACAAAATCTAAAATATTTTCCAGAGACAAGATGGCAGGGAAGTAGGAGGTGGCGCCTTTTCAGCCTGTACCCTAAAGTGAGCTGATTACCTACCAAAGAACTCCGATCACCCATGAAATCAGCTCGAGATCAGAATTATACACATCTGGATTTCTACAGGGGTAGAAGATGCCAGTGGTCAGGAAAAGCAGAGTGGACACGGGACTGATATTGGAAGATAAACAAAAGGGGGAGGGAGCCACCAGAGGTGACCGGTTGGAAAGTAATACCCCTAATACGAGCGAGCGAGAGTGCCCTGCATCTGGGGACCAGCATTAACTTGGAGACTGGTTGAAAGCACTCCAAAAGAGCAAAGGATCGAGGGGGGAAATTGTGGGAATCGGGGCGGCTAGGGGCAGGGGCTTAAGTCCCCAGACACAGGACAGCCTCCCCTGCTGCTGAGCCAGAGGGAATGCAGTGGAGAAACTGAGTCTTGGTCCCTTAGCTGCCAGTGCACCCGAGATTGCATGGGGTCTGGCTCCTGTGATGGGCTGGGAGCCACACCAGACAGCAAAACACTGAGCCCTGCTACAGAGCCTCAGACACGCGCACCCCCTCATCCTGAGAGAGGTGCACAAAGGCCCACCCGGCGCTCTTAGTCCTGCGCCATTGTTTCAGAGCCTGAGACACGCACCCCAAACTCTCCCCTGAGAGAGGTGCATGAAGGCCCAGCCTGGCGCTTTCGGACCTGCACCCCGCTCTCAGAGCCTGAGACACATGCGCTACCCACAGCCTCCCCTGAGAGAGGTGCGAGTGAGCAGGGAGCTCCTAGACCCAGAAAGACCAGGCACTCCCAGCCTGGGCTAGCGGGAAAATCTCGGCATGCGATCGCTGCTTAGAACCTCTCTGGTGGTCTGGAGCTGCCCAGACAACCGCCCTGCTGTGGTTTTGGGTACAAGCAGAAGATCCTGCATCCCCAAGGACTGCGATTCAGAACCTGCTCTGCCAGTGGCCAAGAGGGAATTTATATGGGCTCTGCAGTACCTACAGGGGAGCAGACTGAGGCTTCTCTCTGAGAGGGAGATCAGGGTGCAGTTTGATTTCCTCTAAACCTACAAAAACCATCAAAAGCGGTCAAGGTGAGAGAGGAAAAAAAAAGTGAACAAACATAAAAACCTCCAGAGAACAAAAGCCTGAAAAAACTGGTTTCCTCAGAGCCCACCCCCTTGAAAGGGGGGCAGGAGGACTTAACTCAGGGAACATCATTGACTGAAAAACCACGTGGCAGGCCCCTCCCCCAGAAAACCAACCAGGAAGGAAAAAAGAAAAAAACTACAAGAGAACCACCACCACCACTTCATAGGACAACTTTTATTTTTAATTTATTCCCACTATTTGGCTCATTTTTTATATATAGATAATTTTTTAACCTACTTACCATCATAGTGAGCTGTCTAGTACATCAAATTCCATAATAACCTTCTAACCTGAACTCAATGATACATACACCTGTGTTTTTCTTTTGCATTTCTATTTTTTAAATTTCTTTTTTTTATTTTAGTTTAATCTAGTTTATTCCTTTTTTATTTTTATTTTCTAATATTCATATAGAGTTAAACTTCAAGGTAATCCCCTTTCCACAATCAATGCTACCCCTATAGGTAAACCAATTTTTAATCCCCTTTATCTTAGGAAAGTTGAGTCCTTTAACAAAGGTATCAAGATACATTCAGGAAGAATCAAAACCACCTTCCTCGCCCACACTGAGAATTTATAACCACTCTCCCATCTTTTTCTTCCACCAGTGTTTCTGTGTTTTTGTGTTTGTCCTGATAGTATATAAAATATTTTCCATCTGGCTCCTTATTGAAATAGTCTGCCTACCTCTAGTCTGAAAGCCTAATTAGATTTAGGTTCAATTTTTTTGGAAAACCCTTTTAAATATTTTCATGAGGACCCACATACTCTCTTGCTTTTTGTAATAATTATCACTTTGATCCATTAATTCATTGGCAGTTACAAAATGTTGACATTTATTGGTTAAAATACTTCAATAAAAAAATACTTCAATAAGGAGTAACTTTCCCTAATTATACAAGTGGTCACCTGAGGACTGCATTCTCACAAGGCAGGATACATCTTGATTCTTGTATTCATCATTTGTTAAAATAATAAAATGGCTTTCAGCATGACACACAATGTTCATCTTCAGACAATGTGCCATCTTTGGCCATTCCTCAACTTGCCTCCTGAGCTCTTCTGAAACAAGCCTTACAGCTTCAGGTCTACCTTAAGTTTGGCATGAAAGATATTCTATACTCATCAATGCCTTGGTCTTCTGTGTCCCATGCCTATGCTCCCATGGCTGTGCTCCCATGCCGGTACACACACACATGTGCTGTGTGCTGGCTAACATCAAAACAGAGCCCATCTGCAGGATCTAAGTCAAGCTTAGAAAACGCTGCCAGCTCAGAGAGGCTTGTATGAATCAGTCATGAGCTAGACACATGTGCATATAATTTACAGACACTGGTCACAGTCTGCTCCACAGTCACTCAGGGACACAGGCTGCTGGGGACCCTCCAGTCTTGTAGTTGTATCACTTGGAACATGTGGCCTTGCTAGTAATGATTTGGTGGATTTTAAAATGTTTGCAAATTCCGATTCTTTCCCTTAAGGAGAGCGGACACAAGTAGGCTGGGAAAATATTTGCTGCAATTTTCTCTCCATTAGTTGAAGACTAATGTCACTCTCTGAAGCTAGAGTGAAGCACCTCTTTTCTGTAACAGGAGAGCGGGAGAATGACATTTAAGGAGACTTAATAAAATAATATTTTTAAGTGTCATTCTCATAAGCCTAGACAGTATTTCTTAATTACCTAACCCTGATATCAAGGCCACTGAACACTTGAGCCCCCAGAAAGGCTGATGGACAGAAAGAAGGAAATAGAAGCAAATACACAAAGGAACACCCAGGTGGCTCAGTTGGTTGAGCATCTGCCTTCAGCTCAGTCAGGCTCCTTGTAGGGAGGCTGCTTCTCCCTCTCCCTCTGCCCCTCCACCCAACCCCCATGCTCTCTCTCTCTCAAATAAAATCGTTTTTAAAAAAGCATATACATGTGGGTGATTACACTTTCAGGGTAATATGGGGACGTACAGTAATAAATGCAAAATGTCTGACAGGGCACATGCGAACAGTAACACTTTAGCATATTTTACCCAATTAGATCTATGTTCAGGAGAAAAAAATGACAATTTTAGAAGTTCCTTACCTCTTTCTCACTGGTATTTTCCCTTTTCCACTTAACACTCCTTAACCACATAATGATGAGATAAAAGTAGAAAAAAGGAAAAGAAAGAAAACAAGAAAGGAGAGATAATTAATTTCAAATATATTCAAATATTAATGGATGTCATTAGAGTCTAGCTCTGTGCTTAGAATAACAGCCTGGATAGAAATATTTACCCTTTTGCTTCCTTGATACATACCCCAAAATGTCTTTCTCTTCCATCATTTTTCCATTCTTACTGCAGTTTCTGAAGTGAAAATAAATCTCTTTATCCAGTAGCATAGGTCCCTATTTTTGTCTTAACCCTTGTCTTTTATTTCTATAATAGACAATATAAAAATGTTGCTTTTCAGAAAAGATTTCATTTACTTGAGAGAAAAAAAGATCACAAGAAGGCGGGGCAGGGAAAGGGGTTGCCCCTGAGGGTAGAGAGAGAACCAGACTCCCTGATGGTCAGGGAGCCCAATGTGGAACCTGATCCCAGGACCCCAGAATCATGACCCAAGCCAATGGCAGATGCTTGGGTCATAATGGAGCACCCTTAAAAATGTTATCTTTTAAAAGTTCTCATCACAAGAAAAAATGTGTGACCAAGTGTGGTGATGGATGTTACTGAAACTTATTCTGGTAATCATTTTATCAATATTCACATATATCAAGTCACTATGTTGTACATCTATAACTACAGCAATGTTACAACTTAATTAAAAGAAAGAAAATGTTAGGAGTAACCCATAGATCACAACCTCCTTCCTCATATTCCGGGTTTGGCCACCTCAGCCCCTGGTTCAGAGGAATCGTCCCACGTGGACCTACTCAGGACCCTCTACACGCCTCTCATATCCCATGGTTTATCCAGATTCCTGAGAAATTTATCATGATGCCCCCAAAAGTGGCAACAGGGGATAGGAATGGGTAGCAGTGTCTAAGCCTCTGCCTACTCCCACAAAGGAATTTCTGCAACAGCATCTCAAATACATGACAGAATCACAAGTACAGTGAGCCCACATAATGCGAGCCCTCTGCTTCACAAGCTGAGGCCCTGAGCAGAATTGATGACTCTCTTCCTGGAGAAAGATAAGGGATCGTAAAAACCATTTAGGGATAAGTCTTGAGCACAGACACTCCTTGGTTTAGTCACGAATCTCCCAACTATAACATGGATCTGTGACATTAGAAGGTCCCTGAACCTCTCTGAGCAGATTCAATTTTTTCATTTTTTCAAAAAATTTTACTTATTTGTCAGAGATAGAGAGAGAGAGAGAAGGTGCATGCGCACAGAGGCAGGGGAACACTCCCCACTGAGTAAGGAGCTGGATTCAGGACTTGATCCCAGGATTCGGATCATGACCTGAGCCGAAGGCAAATGTTTAACTGACTGAGCTATCCAGGCGTCCCAATTTTCTCACTTTTATAATGGGAACTACTATAAAAAATATACAAAGGTATCGCAGGAACAAAAAATTAATAATGTAAAGCACCCAGCACAAGTGGGGACTTGCAAAGACTTTTCCTATCACTTTCAGTTTTAGCAATGAACAGTCCTAATGTCTAGAAAGGAAGCAAGCTGAGAGTGAGACAGAGTGAAGAGAGATAGGCAAAAGCACCCCAAGACTATCTTAGGGCTGAAAAGGATGTACTCAAATCCCTACTGGGAGCCCTCAGTATAATGAAATAGAGAAAGGAAATAACCAAAACAAACCTTAAGTATGGGAATACATACACAAGTTATGGCACAGTCATGGTACACCATGTTATTTAAATATTTTATACTATTTATATCATCCTTCATGTTTTAAATGTTATGTTTTAAAAATGCAAAAATCTAAGTATTTACATTACTTCTCACTATATAAAATTAGACCAAAACTTATAAAAGGAGAAAAGCAATTTATATGATAGGTATAGCATGATGAAATTTATATAATTATAAAATACTCCTTAAAATAATTGTTTCACATTTTATGTTCAATTTAAGTATCCCAACAAGGACAAAGGGACAATGAAATGCTTAAGCCCACCAGCTGGCATGACAAAATTTTGATTATTGTGCCAAGCTTGCCCCAGTTTTTTTAATAAAACTATGCAGATTGCTTTTAAGCTCTGGCATATTCATACATAATCTCAATACAGATGGAAGTTCATTTTCCACTGAGGGTAAACTTGATACTGAACTTTACATGTATTATTACCCTGGAATATTTCACATGTGTAATGATGTAGCCGTAAACATTCTGTGCTTATGTCACATTATGTTACAAGCTCATTATTATTATACATTATTATTCAACTCAACCACTTATTTTGGCTTTATACTGTATTTTCTGTATTTATTAATACTGACACAAAAAGATTAATTTTAATATACATTCTCACATCAGTGGGCATTTGGGCTAATTACAATTTTTTTCTATAGCAGAGATTTATCAGATATGTTCACATGTACTAATAGTATTAAACTACCTGTGGCAAATATCCACCAATTCCAGACTGGTAATCTCTGGGAAGTGGGGGGGAGAATAGTAACGTAACAGAGGATTTTTCCATGCTGATATAGTTATTCCCATCTAAAAGCAAAGAAAGGCCTTTCCCTGTGGGATCTGGATCTGATCCTCAGTTTAAAATATAATGATAGGGAAGCCTCTTTGGAGAACAGTGTGGAGATTCCTCAAGAAATTAAAAATAGAATTTCCCTATGACCCTGCAATTGCACTACTGGGTATTTACCCCAAAGATACAGATGTAGTGAAAAGGAGGGCCATCTGTAACCCCAATGTTTATAGCAGCAATGGCCACGGTTGCCAACCTGTGGAAAGAACCAAGATGCCCTTCAATGGATGAATGGATAAGGAAGATGTGGTCCATATACACTATGGAGTATTATGTCTCCATTAGAAAGGATGAATACCCAACTTTTGTGGCAACATGGACGGGAATGGAAGACATTATGCTGAGTGAAATAAGTCAAGCAGAGAGAGTCAATTATCATATGGTTTCACTTATTTGTGGAGCATAACAAATAGCATGGAGGACATGGGGAGTCAGAGAGGAGAAGGGAGTTGGGGGAAACTGGAAGGGGAGGTGAACCATGAGAGACTATGAACTCTGAAAAACAATCTGAGGGTTTTGAAGGGGTTGGGGGTGCGAGGTTGGGATACCAGGTGGTGGGTATTATAGAGGGCATGGATTGCGTGGAGCACGGGGTGTAGTGCAAAAATAATGAATACTGTTATGCTGAAAATAAATAAAAAATTAATTAAAAATTATATATATAATGATGGGGCGCCTGGGTGGCTCAGTCATTAAGTGTCTGCCTTTGGCTCAGGTCATGATCTCAGGGTTCTGGGATTGAGCCCAATCCCACTGCCTGTGTTACCTCTCTGTCACTCTGTCAAATATGTAAGACCTTAAAAAAAAAAAAAAAAAAAAACCAATCATATATAATGTATACTACTGTATTTTTTTTAAATGTCTGAAGCTAATATGGCCAAAATGTCAGCATTAATTCTGGAAAGTACTATGCTATTCTGATGGTTTAAAATATTCTGTATTTTCTTCGGTGCCTGGGCGGCTCAGTTGGTTAAGTGACTGCCTTCAGCTCAGGTCATGATCCTGGAGTCCAGGGACCGAGTCACACGTCCAACTCCCAGGCCCGTGGGGAGTCTGCTTTTTCCTCTGACCTTCTCCCCTCTCGTGCTCTCACTCCCTTTCTCAAATAGATAAAGAAAATCTTTTAAAAAATGAAAGAAAATATTCTGTATTTTCTTTGAGAGTTTTCAGAGAAAGACTAGAAAGGCAGACTAATGGGTCTCAACCTTCTCTCTCAAGGTCCTTATAAGTAAGAGGTAAAGACAAGACTTGAGCTTTCTGAGGATAAAAGCTGGAATCAGATATGGGAAAACTGAGAAGCCAAACTCACCCATCCTAGTCCCATTCTCAGCCCACCAAAATGAGGCAAACCAGTGAATTGTAGAATTATCTGTCCAGTTCCTTTTTTTTAAGATTTTACTTATTTGACAGAGAAAGTGAGTACCAGCAGAGGAACAGTAGAGGGAGAAGCAAGCTCCCCACAAAGCAGGGAGCCCCCACGACTCTGAGACCATGACCTTAGCTGAAGTCAGATGCTTAACTGGTTCAGTCAAACCACCCAGGAGCCCCTATCTGTCCGATTTCTAAAGGTGCTAATTCATGTTCAAGTAAGGAAAAACGTCCCTGGAATTTAAAAAGCAGAGTAAGAGCAGAAAATGAAAGCTGACCACAAATTCAATATAGCTTCATCCTACCAGACTTTCTTTTACCTCTTAGATGTCCTCCAGATAGTAGGATAATATTAAAAAAAAAAAAAAACTGTACATTCAATTTCTTACAGTATTTAGTAGGGGACATCAGATTGCCTTGAAGTCACCAGTAAGTAATTCACCTTTCCTCTAGATATTGAAGGGCAGAGGTGGGAAATCTGTCTCCAGGAAAGGCAGAGGGACCAAGGCAACTGGGCTCCAGGGCAAGAAGGTTGACCTCAGGAGACTCAGGTGTGTTTCCTGACATAAACATTGCTTTGAGAGGAGGGGGTCACAGGTAAACTCTAGTCTCTGTGGGCCTGGGAGCTCAATTTCCAAAGCTCCTCATTAGCCAGATATATGCTATCATTTCTTCCCCAAAGCATTTCAAATCTTTGAGGATAACAGCTCATAGAGAGGATTCATGAATGACCAGATTTCCTGAACCTGAGAGGAGAGCTGTACATAAATTCTCTTCCCATATGTTTCCTCTCATCTCCAGACTGGGAATCCATTCGTGGATTTCTTGGGGCTGACCTTAAGAAAAACTGATGAACTTCTCATCAGACCAACTCCCAGCTTTCTCTGAGGCAGAGATTATCACTGGAAGAGTAAGAGAAGCAAGGTGGTGTTTAAGTCCTCATAGGGATAGAGACTGGGGATACAGAGCATGTACCATGGGATCATCTCCACAAAGTCAACTCTCTCAAATTTTTCTTTAACCAAAAACACTTTGTGAGTGAGGTAAATACTGTAATAGTAAAGAGTACATGCAAAGAAGCCAATTTACTAATTACTTGGGAAGGCTTTTGGAGGTTGTCTGGAAAACGGACATCAAAAAGAACCAAGATTCCCTTCAATAGATGAATGGATAAGGAAGATGTGGTCCATATACATGGAGTATCATGCCTCCATCAGAAAGGATGAATACCCAACTTTTGTAGCAACATGGACGGGACTGAAAAAGATTATGCTGAGTGAAATAAGTCAAGCAGAGAGAGTCAATTATCATATGTTTTCACTTATTTGTGGAGCATAACAAATAGCATGGAGTTGACAAGGGGAGATGGAGAGGAGAAGGGAGTTGGGGGAAATTGGAAGGGGAGGTGAACCAGAGACTATGGACTCTGAAAAACAATCTGAGGGTTTTGAAGGGGCAGGGGGTGGGAGGTTGGGGTACCAGGTGGTGGGTATTATAGAGGGCACGGTTGCATGGAGCACTGGGTGTGGTGCAAAAATAATGAATACTGTTATGCTGAAAATAAATGAAAAAAAGGAAAAAAATTTTAAAAAACAATCTTAGAGATCACACACAAAAAAATACTAACCAGATGAAAGAAGGTGACAGATTAATTGTAGTAACACTGGGAAACCAAGGGATATATGAACTTTTCTATTAAGTGCAAAACTGGTTCCAAATGAAAGGTTTTTAAAAATTTAAAAATTAAAATATGACCCTCTTCCAGCATACACGTCAAAATGACCAAAATGAAAAAGACAATATAAAATATTAACAGGAGAGCAGACATGCATACTTGAAAATTGAACAACTGCTTCATAAACTGTGGGATACTGTTGAATAAATGTGACTAGATAGTGTTGAATAAATGTGACTATGTGTATTCCCTATGACCCAGAAACTGCACTCCTAAAATATATACCTGACAAAAATATGTACAGCTGTGAACTAAAACATGTAAAAAAATGCTCATGGCAGAATTACTTATAAAATGCCCTAACTATAGGGATCCTGGGTGGCTCAGTTAGTTATGCACCTGCCTTCAGCTCAGGTCATGATCTCAGGGTCCTGGGACTGAGCTCTCTGGTCAGTGGGGAGTCAGCTTCCCCCTCTCCCTTTGTCTCTTCCCCTGCTTGTGTTCTCTCTCTCAAATAAGTAAACTATTTAAAAAAAATACTCCAACTATAAACAACCCAAATGTCCAGAACAGTTGAATTAATTGTGCATATTCATAAAATGGGAAGCTATGTATCAATGACAATAAAATTCTGCTGAAGAAAGAACACAGATGATTCTCACAAAGACTGTTGAGCAGAATCCAGGTACAATGATATCGTATCAGGTAGAATAGGACATATAACTCTGTAAACATACTAAAACCCATTGAATTTTATACTTCAACATGTAAATTACATCTCAATAAAACTGTTAAAAAGGGGAACCTGGCCAGGTCAGTGGAACATACGACTCTTGATCTCAGGCTGTGAGTTCCTATAGAGATTACTTTAAAAAGAAAAACCTTTTAAAAAATGCATTGAATCCAGAGTACACATGTTATGGTATCAAGAATTAGGGTGATTAGAGAGTGAAAAGGGAATGACCAGTGTGAGTTATATGGATAACCTCCATCCTGGTACTCCAGTAGCAATTCAATTTTTTAATTATATACATAAATTTCTGAAAACCTGACATGGGTTATATTGGTGACACATTTGTGAATAAAACCTCCCTTCCAAAATACATGCACACACACACACTGTAAAAATGGTGGCTTAAAACATTAGGCATTTATTTTTCTCAACAAGTCTTGAAGACACTACAAAGTTTTTACGTTTAGTATCAGTTGGTCATGTATCTAGGAGATGTTTAAAGGATTTATGAAAGTCACTGCATAACTTATATTTCTCCTACAGATTTTTAGAGGGGTTTTTCCATTCTTTACATCCAGTTCTCTGCAGTTAGTATCTGCTTATACGCCTTCAAGATTGAGAGTTCACTGAAAACTACTGTACGTGGACATTACTTGGAGCTTTATCCAGCATGAGTGCTCTCGTGGTGTCGCCGAAGGGATGACAGCTTACTGAAAGCATGTCCACACACACTGCATCGATAGGGCTTCTCTCCAGTATGGACTCTCTTGTGCACAGTAAGATTGCACCTTACACTAAAGGTTTTCCCACACTGATCACACTCATAGGGTTTCTCTCCAGTGTGAGTTCTTATGTGTATTGTAAGGGACACATGCCTCCTAAAAGCTTTTTCACACTGACTACACTTGAAGGGTTTCTTTTCCCTGGTGTGTTTTTTCATATGTCTCCTATGAGATAAGAAACCACTGAAGGCTTTCCCACATTCCTTACACTCATACTGTTTCATTCTCATGTGAACTTTCTTGTGCAAAGTGAGGAAAGATTTCACTCTGAAGGCTTTCCCACACTGATTACATGCAAAGGGCTTCTCTCCAGTGTGAATTCTCACATGTTCTTTAAGGCATGAGTGATCCCTGAAGGCTTTCCCACAGTCAATGCAATTACACGGTTTCTCTCCAGCATGCATTTTCTTGTGCACATTAAGATTACAGCTCATTCTAAAAGTTCTCCCACACTGATCACACTTGTAAGGTTTTTCTCCAGTATGTATCCGCAGGTGTGTCTTCAGAGCTGATGGACTACTTAAGGCTTTTCCACAGTGACTGCATTCAACAGACTTCTCACCAGTGTGTACTCTCTTATGTCTTGTGAGGTATGAAAGAATGCTGAAGGTTTTCCCACAATCAGTGCAGGAATAGGGCTTCTCTTTGGTATGTATTATCTTGTGCATGGTAAGCCTAGAGCTCCTACTAAAAGTTTTGCTGCACTGATCACATTTGTAGGGTTTGTCCCTTGAATGAATTCCTTCATGTTGTCTGAGAAGTGAACTATCTCTGAAGGTTTTTCCACAGTCATGGCATTCATAGGGCTTCTCCCCAGTGTGAATTCTCTTGTGTCGTGTGAGGTAAGAGTTTGAACTGTAGGCTTTCCCACACTGGTTACACTTAAAAGGTTTTTCTCCAATGTGGGTTCTCATGTGCAATGCAATGGATGAGTGGTTCACTAATACTTTACCACACTGGCTACACTGAAAAGATTTCTCCCTAATGCAAGTTTTTTGATGTTTACCATCTAAGATTGAACTTGAGACTTTCCTAGAGTCAGGGCATTCATAGGATTTCTCTCTTGTATGTGGTTTCTTGTGCACAGCTAAGAAAGAACTCCTGATGAAGGTATTTTTATCATTTTTACAGTCATTGAATTTTTCCCCAGAAAGAATGTTCTCATGTGAGTTAAGGTGTAAACAACCTCTGAGGGCTTTCCCAAGATGAAGGTGTTGATGGGGATTCTTGCCAGGATGAATCCTCTGATTCTGAGTAATGCTAGATTTCATGCTCAAGGCAATTTTATTCTGTTCAACAGATCTTCCTCCAAGAGTTTGCTCCTATTGGTTAAAATTAGTTGTGATCACAAGGTTTATCACAATCATTATGTTGGCTGAGAATCTCCTCCCCCCAACCCGTACTCAAATTCTGACAGGTTTAAACACGCACTTTCTTTTTAAAATGAATGAATAAATAAATAAACACGCACTTTATTAAAATTAGAGCTTATCTAACACTTTTTTTAAGTGAATATACACAGTTCCTATCCGAGTTTATTAGCTTAAATAAGATGAATCTTATACCACATGGCTCTCATCAGGGTTCTTTAAAGTTTTAATACACAAATGCTTTGGAGTGAATGTTTTTAATATTTAGTATCTAATGTCCATTGTGAAAATATTTACTTTGAGGATTCTCTGCAACCATTTTTGGAGCTAGTGGGTAAGCTTCCTTCATATTCATGGTATTTAGAGAATTTCCTATTTTTTGTTGGTAAAATGAATGCCTCAAATTGCCCCCTTAGTTCATGTTTTCCTTTTCTACTACATGGAACTCTGGACTTCTAACAGACAGCAAGAAATTCTTGTGTGACTCCTACCTTCTTGCCACTGAGTGCTTCTTTCTCCAAAATATCTTGCTTATGTTGTGATTGTTTGGTTTTAAGGGGAACCATTCCATCTGAACAAAGTGGGGGAAAGTAAGTTTTTGTCAATATGCTGACAAAAGCAGGCAAAGCCCAAGCCCAATCTGAAACAAACAGGAAACAACCTTGATTTTGAAATGGTGGGATGACAAGGACCAAAACTAACATCCATGTGGATCTCTTCAAACAGACCCTAAACTTAGGAAGACAATGTGCAAGAAAAAATGTATTTTGATCAAAAGAATGATATTTACATGTTTTTGTGTTAATAAGCAAAGGCTATGGTATATTATACACACAAAATGGGGGTTTGAAGTTGCAGGGGTTGGGAGGTTGGGGTACCAGGTGGTGGGTATTATAGAGGGCACAGATTGCATGGAGCACTGGGTGTGGTGAAAAAATAATCAATACTGTTTTTCTGAAAATAAATAAATTGAAAAATTTTTTTAAAAAGAGTGTAAAAAAAAGGGGAAGAATTAGTGATTCTAAATGTAAATATTAAAGCACAAGACAGATCTTTCTTTCAGAACACAGGAAAGTATGAAGGACATAAGGAGAAGGATGGGAAAAATGAAGGTGAGAAATTAGAGGGGGGAGACAAACCATGAGAGACTACGGGCTCCAGGAAACAAACTGAGGGTTTCAGAGGGTAGCAGGCTGGGGGAGGCGTGAGCCTGGTGATGGTTATTAAGGAAGGCATTTACTGCATGGAGCACTGGGTGTTACATGCAAACAATGAACTTTGGAACACTACATCAAAAACTAATGAAGTACTGTATGGTGACTAACATAACATTTTAAAAAAGTATGAAATGACAGGTTAAAAGCCAAAGACTAGGGAATTCACAAAGTACATGAATAAACTCACACCAAATGGTCTCTGCTCTATACTCAAATTTAGAGGGTATTTTTTTAAGTCCCCTGTTTGACTCTTCATAATGTACCTCTTCCTCAGCCCCACCAGATGTGGTAAAACAAAAAACAAAAAACAAAAAACATTCATTTATGCCCACTGCTCACTTGAACAGGTATCTTGGTGATTTCCTGTTTCTCTTTTCATCTCATCTTCTTGTTCCATCCGGGTGATCAGAGTGGGTTTGCTGAGCTGCTTTTCTATAATAGGAACAGTGCATGAGAGAGAACCATGTAGTGTATAAGGAAACAACAGTGGCAACTTTATCTTTGAGGTTCTGAAGATAGAAAATTGTGGTTTTAGGAGTGGCAAAATGATTATGACAAATTTCTAACAGATAAAACAAAAGTAAAGCACCTGTGAGATCAACTTTTATAATGATAGAATGAAGACCCTATTAATTCATCTCCCCCACTAAAACAACAAATAACGGGCAAAACAAGTAGACTCAAATCAATTCAGAACTCTAGAAATTAACTGAAGACACAGAACAAATGGAAAGTTGTCTATCCAAGAAAAATCACTGAACCTTGGTAAGAGGAAAAAGCCACCAACCTTGCAGTCAACAAAGAGACTGGAGTGCTGGTAAAATAACCAGCCCCAGAACAGTTATTATTTTTCTAAAATACTTACATTTATTTTTAAAAAGCGGGGCGCCTGGGTGGCTCAGTGGGTTAAAACCTCTGCCTTTGGCTCGGGTCGTGATCCCAGGGTCCTGGGATTGAGCCCTGCATCGGGCTCTCTGCTCAGTGGGGAGCCTGCTTCCCCCCCTCTCTCTCTCCCTGCCTCTCTGCCTATTTGTGATCTCTGTCTGTCAAATAAATAAATAAAATCCTAAAAAGAAAAAAAATTTTTAAAAAAAGCTATTGAGAACAGTGTTTTTTGTTTTTTGTTTTAGATTTTTGTACACCTCACTAATGCATGGCTCAAAAGAAGATCACTGGATTATTATATCCACTTCAGAATACAGTGCAGCTTTCTATGTTGTTTTGAAGCATAAGGGAATAACACGGGGGACACTGGGAGAAGGAGAGAATGGAATTGGGGAAATCAGAAGGAGAGATGAACCATAAGAGACCATGGACTCTGAGAAACGAACTGAAGGTTTTGGAGGGGAGGGGGGAGGGGGTTGGGTGAGCCTGGTGGTGGGTATTAAGGAGGGCACGTATTACATGGAGCACTGGGTGTGGTACATAAACAATGAATCTACAATGAATCTTGGAACTCTGAAAAAATGAAGTTTAAAAAAACGGTATGAAGAAAATCTAGACTCAGAGATAAGTAGATGGGGAGAAGAGGAATATATTAATACTCTCTAAAAATGAGTGTTGATATTCTTTGATAAGGCACCAAAACTCAGTAAAAATAGAGGTTTCTTTAGGTTATTTGCAACACAGAATCTGAAACTGTATCAATGAGTCCTTTGTACTCTTACATTAATATCCACTGTAGCTGTATAGATATAAAACATATATATGAATATAAATAAAGATGTATTATTAGTCTAAGCGTGAAGTTCCCTAGAAAATCTATATCCTCAGGCTGTTGTAGCTATTGGAGTTTAGCCAGAGCTCAGCTTAGCAGGAAAAAACTCTTATCCCCAAGGCATCACCTTAGGGCCTTGGAACAGCTCCAATCAGTTCCTGGGGATCCAGAATTCTGTGCATAAGCCAAGGCTAGGCACATGGCCAGAAAAAGAGGGTAAGTCCCAAGTCACCTAGCTTTGGTTGACTTTTAGACCCTGCCCAGGCAGGCAGTGAAAAATAACTAGTCTTATAAGTTGCCTGAAGCTTAAAGGCATGACTTCTTACATAGATCTACTTGGCATGAGATGAAGAGACATAGGCAAGGCATTTAAGAAAATGATACTAATCACTGTTGGACTACTCAAGTTACAATGACCAGGAAACCAGGCTTAAAAATTAAAATAAGCACTTTTAAATTTTTATTTATTTTTATTTTTTTTTATGTTGGCTCTATGCCTGGTGTGGTGCCCAACACAGTGCTTGAACTCACAACCCTAAGATCAAGACCTGAGCTGAAATCAAGAGTAGGACGTTCAACTGACTGAGCCACCCAAATGCCCCCAAATAAGGACTTTTTAAAATACACAAACAATGAGGGGCACCTGAGTGTCTCAGTCATTAAGTGTCTGCCTTCAGCTCAGGTCATGATCCTGGGGTCCTAGGATTGAGCCTCACATCAGGCTCCCCGCTCGGCAGGAAGCCTGCTTCTCCCTCTCCCACTCCCCCCGTTTGTGTTCCCTCTCTGTCAAATAAATAAGTACAATCTTAAAAAATATATATACAAACAATGAATCATGGAACATTACATCAAAAACTAATGATGTACTATATGGTGACTAACATCAAGTTTTTAAAAAAGTAAAAGAAAAGAAAAGTTAGGATAAAATTCTGTGGCTGAACATTACAGGGCATACAGAATCTGTGGATTCTGCTAGGAAGGTCACAAAACAAATAAGCACAGAGAAGAAAACAACAATGAACCCTGATGGCAAAGGCATCCATTACTAGAGTTGGTAAAATTTATTATCCTGAAATGCCTGTTCATGTGCCTGTTACATCAACATGGATGGTACTAGAGGGTATTATGCTGAGTGAACTAAGTCAATCAGAGAAAGACAATTATCATATGGTTTCACTTAGATGTGTAAATTAATAAATGGGCCAGTGGATCATAGGAGAATGGAGCAGAAACTGAATGGGAAGAAATCAGAGGGAGAAAAACCACGAGAGACTCTTAACTATGGGAAACAAACTGAGGGTTGCTTCAGGGAAGGTGGGTGTGGAATGGGGTAACTGAGTGATGGGTATTATGGAAGGCATGTGATATGATGAGCACTGGGTGTTATATTCAACTGATAAATTATTGAACACTACATCTGAAACTAATGATGTACAGTATGTTGGCTAGTTTAATTTAAATTTAAACAATTTTTAGGGGCACCTGGGTGGCTCAGTCATTAAGCATCTGCCTTCAACTCAGGTCATAGTCCCAGGGTCCTGGGATCAAGCCCTGCATCAGGCTCCCTGCTCAACAGGGGAGTCTGCTTCTCCCTCTCCCTCTGGCCCTGCTTGTATTCCCACTCTAGCTGTGTCTACCTCTGTCAAATAAATACATAAATTTTAAAAAAAATTTTAAGTAAAATCTCATTTTTAAGAACAAACTGAAACACGCAAAGAGACAGGAAAGTATACCATACATACAGGGTTAAGAAAAGCAGCCAATAGAATACACCCCTTTAAAGGCCATACTTTGCAGTTAGTAAACAAGTATTTAAAATAATATGTAAAATAATATTTAAAATAATAATATTTAAAATAAATAAAATAATAAAGGTGCCCTTTAAAGGCCATACTTTGCAGTTAGTAAACAAATATTTAAAATAACAAGGGCACCTGGTTGGCTCAGTGGGTTAAAGCCTCTGCCTTCGGCTCAGGTCATGATCCCAGGGTCCTGGGATACAGCCCCACATTAGACTCTCTGCTCAGCAGGGAGTCTGCTTCCCCCCCTCTCTTTGCCTGCCTCCCTGCCTACTTGTGATCTCTGTCTGTCCAATAAATAAATAAAATATCTTTAAAATCATCTATTATAATTAGATTTAATGGACAAAGACTGAAAATTTTCCCCCTGAGATTAGGAACAACAACAAAATGATGTCCATTCTTGCCACTTATATTCAACATTACATTGGAAGTTCTGTCCAGGGCAACTAGGCAAGGAGAAAAGAAATAAAGGTTATCCTATTTGGAAAGAAGAAAAACCATCTCTATTCACAGATGTCATAAACTTATAAATAGAAAATCTGAAATAATCCACACAAAAAACTATTAGGTTGCAAGCTAAAAGATCATATACAATTTATCAACTGTATTTCTATATATAATCAATTAATATAATAAAAATGAAACCAAGAAAACAATTTCATTGACAATAGCATCAAAAAAAGATGTGGTATATATACACAATGGAATACTATGCAGCCATCAAAAGAAATGAAATCTTGCCATTTGCGACAACGTGGATGGAACTAGAGCCTATCGTGCTTAGCAAAATAAGTCAAGCGAGAAAGACAACTATCATATGATCTCCCTGATATGATGAAGTGGTGATGCAACTTGGGGGCTTAAGTGGGTAGGAGAAGAATCAATGAAACAAGATAGGATTGGGAGGGAGACAAACCATAAGTGACTTTTAATCTCACAAAACAAACTGAGGGTTGCTGTGGGGAGGGGGGTTGGGAGAAGGGGGGTGGGGTTATGGACATTGGGGAGGGTATGTGCTTTCGTGAGTGCTGTGAAGTGTGTAAACCTGGCAATTCACAGACCTGTACCCCTGGGGATAAAAATATATGTTTATAAAAAATTTAAAAAATTTTTTAAAATAAGAAAAAAAAATGATTAGGGATAAATTTAACACTAAGAAGTTTAAGACTTACAGGTGCCTGGGTGTCTCAATTAAGCATCTGACTCAGGGGGCACCTAGGTGTCTCAGTGAGTTGAACCTCTGCCTTCAGCTCAGGTCATGATCTCAGGGTCCTGGGATCGAGCCACTCCCCCTCTCTCTCTGCCTACCTCTCTGCCTACTTGTAATCTCTCTCTGTCAAATAAATAAAAATCTTAAAGAAAAAAAAAAGCAACTGACTCTGGGTTTCAGCTTAGGTCATGGTCTCAGGGTCATGGGATTGAGCCCAGTGTCAGGCTCTATAATCAAGGTGGAGTCTGCTGGAGACTGTCTCCCTCTCCCTCTTCCTCTGCTCTTCCCCCTGTCCATGCACCCCCCCCCCAAGTAAACAGATAAAATATTTTTAAAGTATTTTTTAAAAGGAATTTTAAGACTTAGACACTGATAACAGAATTTAAAGACCTCTGTGGATAGAAAACACAAAAACAACCAATCAGAGATGAAGAACTCAATAACTAAAAAATAGCAGACTAGAGAAAGCAAAGCAGATCATGGAGCTGGAAGATAGGGTAGTGGAAAGAAACCAAGATGAACAGCAAAAAAATAAAAAGAATGATTAAAATTAAAGGTAGAGTAATGGCTGGCTCAGTTTGTGTAGCAAGTAACTCCTGATCTCAGGGTTAGGAGTTTGAGTCCCACATTGGGTGTAGAGATTACTTAAAAATAAAATCTTTAGAGCCCAGCGCCGAATCCCCGCCCCGCGGTGGGGCACGGGAAATGTGGCATACGGAAGACCCACTCCCCAGCGCCGCTTGTGGGGGGCCCAAGTCCTTCTGATCGAGGCCCAGCCCGTGGACGGTGTGAGGCCGGTAGCGGCCCCCGGCGTGCCGGGCCCGGGTCTTCCCGGAGTCGGGTTGCTTGGAAATGCAGCCCAAAGCGGGTGGTAAACTCCATCTAAGGCTAAATACCGGCACGAGACCGATAGTCAACAAGTACCGTAAGGGAAAGTTGAAAAGAACTTTGAAGAGAGAGTTCAAGAGGGCGTGAAACTGTTGTTTTTTTTTTTTTAATAAAAAAAAAAAGTATAAAAAAAAATAAAATAAAATCTTTAAAAAAAATTGAGAACTGTTTGAGGGAACTCAATGATACCATCAAGCATAGTAATACTTGCATTATATGGATCCTAGAAGAAGGGTAAAAGGGGGGCATAAAATTTGAAGAAATAATAAATGAAAACTTCCCTAATCTGGGGAAGGAAACAATTATCCAGATCCAGAAGTCACCCCCAATAAATCAGCCGAAGAAGGTCCACACCAAGACACAAACTTACTAAATGGAAAAAAGTGGTGACAGAGAATTTTAAAAGCAGCAAGATTAAAGAAAATAGTTACATACAAGGGAAATTCTGTAAGGCTCCCAGCTGATTTTTCAGCAGAAACTTTGCATGCCAGAAGGAAGTGGTAGGATATATTCAAAGTGCTAGAAGGAAAAAACCTGCAAGCAAGAATATTCTACCTAGCAAAGCTGTCATTCATAATACAAGATAAAGAATTCCTTTGACTGGGAAGGGAAAGGCCATAACCAGAAGTAATAAAACAATAAAAGTAAAAACTTTCACAGATACATTCAAACATAATAAAAGTAGCAGATTAATCACTTATAAAGCCAGCATGGAGGTTAAAGCATAAAAATAGTAAAATTAATTACATCTATAAAAATCAGTCAAGAGGGGCACCTGGATGGTTCAGTCAGTTAAGCCTCTGCCTTCAGTTCAGGTCATGATCTCAGGATCCTGGGATTGAGTCCTGCATCAGGGTTCCTGGCCAGTGAGGAGTCTGCTTCTCCCTATTCCTATGCTCCTCCCCTCCCCCTGCTCATACTCTCTCTCTCTCCCTCTCTCAAATAAATCTTCAAAAAAAAATCAGTTAAAGGATTCACAAAATGAAAGAATGTAAAGTATGACATCATATGGATGTCATATGGATACCCTAAAAAAAAAACAAAGGTATTCAAGCATATCACTAAAGAAAGCCACAAAATCACAACAGAACAGAACAAGACAGGAACAAAGAACCACAAAAGCAACCATAAAACAAGTAACAAAATGGCAGTAAGTACATACCTATCTATAATAACTATGAATGTAAATGGACTAAACACTCCAAAAGACAGAGCACTAAATGGATAAAAAAAAAAAGCAGGAGCCATCTATATACTGTCTATAAGACAATCATTTCAGACTTAAAGACACATGCAGACTGAAAGTAAAGGGATGAAAAAACATTTACAGTGCAAACAGAAGTGAAAAGAAAGCTGAAGTAGCAATACTCACATGGAACAAAATAGACTTTAAAAACAAAGACTATAACAAGAGACAAGGACAATACATCATCATAAAGGGGAACAACCCAACAAGACAATGTAACAATTGTTAAATATTTATGCTTTCAACTTGGGAGCACCCAAATACATAAAACTATAAAAACCAGAGGATATTCATAGTAATACAATGACAGCAGAGGACTTTAACACCCCACTTACATCAATGGATAGATCATCCAGACAGAAAACTAACACCCGGGTGGCTCAGTTTGTTAAGCATCTGCCTTTGGCTCAAGTCAAGATCCCAGGGTTCTGGGATCGAGTCCCATACTGTGTTCCCTGCTGACTTCCCTGTAGGGAGTCAGCTTCTCCCTCTGACCCTCCCCCTTGCTCATGCCCTCTCTCTCCTTCACAAAAATAAAATCTTTTAAAAAATTTAGAAAAAGAAAGTCAACAAGGAAACCATGGATCTGGATGACACACTGGACCAGATGCATGTAACAGATATTCAGAACATTCCATCCCAAAGCAGCAGAACACACATTCTTTTCAAGAGCACACAAAACATTCTACAGAAGATTATCCTGTTAGGTCATAAGGTCACAAGTCTCAACAAAAACAAAAGACTGAAATCATCTTTTTTAACCATAATGGTATAGAACTAGAAATAAACCACAAGAAAAAAATCTGGAAGGACTACAAATACATTGAGCTTAAATAACACCATTATTAAACAATGAATGGGTCGGGGCGCCTGGGTGGCTCAGTGGGTTAAGCCGCTGCCTTCAGCTCAGGTCATGATCTCAGAGTCCTGGGATCGAGTCCCGCATTGGGCTCTCTGCTCAGCAGAGAGCCTGCTTCCCTCTCTCTCTCTCTGCCTGCCTCTCCATCTACTTGTGATTTCTCTCTGTCAAATAAATAAATAAAATCTTAAAAAAAAAAAAAACAATGAATGGGTCAACCAGGAAATCAAAGAGGAAGTTTAAAAATACATGGGAACAACTGAAAACGAAATCACAATTGTCCAAAATATTTGGCATGCATCAGAAACTTTTCTAAGAGGGAAGATTATAGCAATACAAGTCTATCTCCAGAAGCATGAAAAATACACAAGCTAACCTTCCACTTAAAGGAGTTACAAAAAGAACAAAGCCCAAATCCAACAGAAGGAAGGAAATAATGAAGATTAGAAAATAGGTAAAATGAAGACTAAAAAATTATAGAACAGATTAGTGAAACCAGGAATTAGTTCTTTCATAAGATCAACAAAATCATGGGGCGCCTAGGTGGCTCAGTGGGTTAAAGCCTCTGCCTTCGGCTCAGGTAATGATCCCAGGGTCCTGGGATCCAGCCCCACTCTCTGCTGGGCAGGGAGCCTGCTTCCTCCTCTCTCTCTCTCTCTCTCTTCCTGCTTGTGATCTATGTCTGTCAAATAAACAAATAAAATCTTAAAAAAAAATCAACAAAATCAGTATCTTTTTATCCACATTCATCAAAAGAGGAAGGACTCAAAATCATAAATGATGGAAGAGAAATAGCAACCGACACCACAGAACGATTATAAGAGAATAAAAAGTTATGTGCTAACAAACTGGACAACCTAGAAGAAATGGAGATATTCCCAGAAACACATAACCTCCCAAAACTGAATCAGGAAGAAAATTTTTGAACAGACCAATTATGAACAATGAAATTCAATCTTTAAGACAAAACAAAAGAAAAAGAAAAAACTCCCACAAACAAAGTCAAGAGCCAGATGGCTTCACAGGTGAATTCTACCAACATTTAAAGAAGAGTTAATACCTATTCATCTCCAACTATTCAAAAAAAATATATTAGAAAGGAAAATCTCCAAATTTATTCTACAATGGGCTCCTGGGTGCTCAGTCAGTTAAACATCTGCCTTGGGCTCAGGTCATGATCTCAGGGTGTTGGCAAATGATGTTGACACAACTGGTCAGCAACATGCAGAAGAATGAAATTGGTTCACTTTCTTACACCATACACAAAAATAAATTCAAATGGGCTAAAGACCTAAATGTGGAACCTGAAACCATTAAATTCCTAGAAGAAAACATAGGCAGTAATTTCTTTGCCATTAGCAAAGAAATTTTTCTATATACAAGTTTTCTGTCAAGGTTAACAAAAGCAACATTAAACTACTAGTACTACAACAAAATAGAAAACTTTTTCACAGTAAAGAAAATAATCAACAAAAAAGACAACTTATTAAATGGGAGAAGATATTTGCAAATAATGTATCAAATCAGAGGTTAATATTCAAAATATATTAATTTATACATAACAAACAAAAAACTGGACATTCCAATTAAAAAGTGGTCAGAGGACACGAACATTTTCCATCCATCCAGATGGCCAATAGACACATGAAAAGATGCACAACATTATTCATCATCACAGAAATGCAATTGAAAACCACAGTGAGCTATCACTTCCCATCTGTCAGAACAGCTAAAATCAGAAACAAGAAATAGTAAGTATAGGATGTGGAGAAAAAGGTAAGATGTGGTAACATAAAGAGGTGCAGCCACTGTGGAAAACAATATGGAGGTTCCTCAAAAAATTTTAAATTAGGATTATCATATGATCCAGGACTTCCACTACTAGGTATCTACCCCAAGAAAATGGTAACACTATTTCAAAAGGTATCTCCATCCCTTTTCATTGCAGCCTTATTTACAGTAGCAAAAATCTGGAAGGAATCCAAGTGTCCATTGGCAAATGAATGTATAATAAGATGTGGTGTGTCTATGATGGAGTATTATTCAGCCATAAAAAAGAATAAAATCTTGCCATTTGTAACAATATTGATAGATCTAGAGTATAACATGAAGTCAGTCAGTTGGAGAAAAAGACTGTATGATTTCACCCACATATGGACTTCAAGAAACAAAACAAACCAACAAAGAAAAAAGAGACAAACCAAACAAACAAACAAACAAACAAACAAAAAACAAAAGAAAAAAACCCAAATTCTTAACTACAGAAAACAAAGAATGGACAACAAACCTACTGAAAAAGGTGAAGGAGATGAAGCATGCACGTATCTTGATGAGCACGAAGTAATGTATAAAACTGTTGAATCATTCTATTGTAGACCCGAGACTAATAAAACACCATTATACTTTTTAAATTTTAATTAAAAATATATTAAGGGCGCCTGGGTGGCTCAGTTGGTTGGGCGACTGCCTTCAGTTCAAGTCATGATCCTGGAGTCCTGGGATGGAGTCCCACATCAGGCTCCCTGCTCAGCAGGGAGTTTGCTTTTCCCACTGACCTCTCTCGTGTTCTCTCTCTCTCTCTTTCAAATAAATAAATAAATAAATAATTTTTTTAAAAAATAATAAATTAAAAAAACCATATTAACACAAATAAAGACCTCTACGAATGAAATGACATCCCATGTTCATAGATTGGAATAATTAATATTGCTAAGGTGGCAACACTCCCCAGACTGATCTACAGATTCATGGTGGCTTTTATCAAACTCCCACCTACATTCTTTGCAGAAACTGACAAACTTAGCCTAAAGTTCATATGAAAATGTAAGGTACACAGCATACAAAGCAATCTTGAAAAAGAGAAACGAAGTTGAAAAACTCACACTTATCAAATCAAATCTTACTACAAAGCTACAATCGTAATCAACAGCATGGTACTGGTGTAAGGGTAGAAATATAAACCAGTGGCAGAACTGAGAGTCCAGAAAATCGAAAAGTTGGATTAAAATTAAACTTTTATACCACAAATGATACCATCAAGAAAGCAAAAAGGGAACACAGAGTATGTAGGGAAATATTTGCAAATCATGTATCTGATAATGAATCTCTTTCCCGAATACATAAATAACACGTACAACTCAACAGGAAAAAAAAATGGCAGTCCAATTCTTAAATGGGCAAAGAATTTTTTTGAAACATTTGTTTATTTTAGAGAGAAAGAACATGCTTGAGTGGGCAGAGGATGAGAGAGAGAATCTCAAGCAGACTCCCCATTGAGCACAGAGCCCTCTTAAGATCAAGCCCTGAGTCTAAGAAGAGTCAGATTCTTCACCGACTGAGTCACCCAGACACCCCAAATGGGCAAAAGATTTAAATGGACATTTCTCCAGAGAAGATATACAAATGCCCAATAAACACAAGAAATATTGCTCAATATCATTAGTCATCAAGGAAATGCAAATCAAAACAACAATGGGATACCATTTTACAAACATTAGGATAGCTACAAACAAAAAGGCAGCCTTAAGTGCTGGCAAGAATGTGGAGATTTTGGAACATTTATACATTCCTGGAGAGAATGTAAAATAATACAGCTAATTTGGAAAACTGCTTGGCAGTTCCTCAAAATGTCCGAGTTATCAAATGGCCCAGCAATTCCACTCCTAGGCATATACCCAAGATAAGTGAAAGTATATGTCCACAAAAAAACTTGCACTGTATGAATGCTCATAGCAGAACGATTCGTAGCAGCAAGTGACAAAAAATCCAAATGTCCATCAGCTAATGGACAGACAAAATGGTACATCTATACAACAGAGTTATTATTCAGCAGTAAGAATTAAGTACTGATAAATGCTACAACATGAAAAAAACCTAGAAAACATTATACTATGTGAAAGAAACCAGTCACAAAGACCACATGTGGTATGAATTCATTCATATGAATATTCAGAATAGGCCAAGTCTATAGATATGGAAAGTAGATTCGTTGTTGCCAGGGTCTGGGGAATAAGGAGGAATGAAATGCAGGCCAATGAGAGTGTTCTGGAATTAGGGGCCCCTGGGTGGCTCAGTGCTTTAAAGCTTCTGCCTTCAGCTCAGGTCATGATCCCAGGATCCTGGGTCTGAGCCCCATGTCAGGTTCTCTGCTTGGCAGGGAGCCTGCTTCCTTCTCTCTTTCTGCCTGCTTGTGATCTCTGTCTATCAAATAAATAAATAAAATCTTAAAAAAAAAAGAATGTTCTGGAATTAGATAGTGGTGATGGTGGCACAACTCTGAATACACTAAAAAAAAAAAAAGGACACCAAACATATACAACATATTTCTTTGTGTTCTCTAAATGGCTAAATGGTAGGTGTGTTATATCTTAATACAAGCTATTTTTCTTAAGTGTGAAAGTCTTCAAAAACCTACCAGAAACCAACAGGAATATTCATATAAACTACAAGGTAACTGGGGCTTATTTACCCCCAGAAACCCATGCTCAAACTCAACAAATAAATGGAGGGATTGTCAGCCTTACCCAGAGATGCCAGGTTCCTATAGTTCTCCAGCATCACATCTCTGTACAGTTTTCTCTGACGTGAATTCAACAACACCCATTCCTCCTGGGTGAAGTCCATGGCCACATCCTCAAAGGTTACTGAGTTCTAAAACATGAACACATTTTATCTCATCAGCAACCAACCCCACAAACGTTCTTGGGAAGAGAGTCATGGTGACTTCACTAGGGATGAAAGACCTCTTTCGTAATAATTTCAAGATCCTAGAACTCAGTCCTCTTCTCTCTTACTCCTTAAGATCTCATTCAGTCTCAAGAATTTAAAGCATCTCTCTAACACCTCATGTTTCTCTCTACTTCTAGCCTGAGAGTTTTTACAGTCTTACTCTATCTCTAGGATCCAAAACAGACCTGAAGACATTGCAAGAAAAATACTTGCTAAATAAATCCCCCCCCCAACAGAATGACCATAAATTTTATATCCTTTTACCTTCTCTAACATCACTAAGTAGAAAAGATGCCTGAAAATTTTTTTAAGTAGTAGAGTAGTAGAGTAATTTCTTGGAAATTCCTGAACCACCATCAGGTCTCAAGATAAAAGATAGGTTGTAAGGCCCCTGTGAAAATTAATGAAAGGAAGCCTCACTGAAATGGAACCCGCTGGCCAGCAGGGATAGCTCTCACCCCCTACCACCAGTGGTCACTGCAGACCCACCAGGAAGAGACAGACTTTGCAAGGCATTCCTTACTTTAGCTACTACTTACTACCCCAGAGGAGCAAGAAAGGTTTTCTCCTCGTTAGTCAACAGCCCAGGGAATGAGAGACTGCCACAACTCAGCCAATGGAAAGCCACAATACACTGAATTCCCAATTTATTCAATAGATATTTTGTTTGTAACAGCCTTCCAACTCCCTTTTTCTGCTACAGAAGAGTCCTCTCCTTGGTTCTCCAGACTTGCCTGTAGTTTTGCTGTAGCTCGCTTGTCCCGAATTGTAATTTCCTGCTATTCCTGAATAAACCCATTTCTGCTGGTAAAATCATGGACAACTTTTATTTCTAAGGTTAACACCCTGTGGGATACTGGCAGGAAACACATTCACTTCAGGGAAGAAATGTATTTTAGGAGAAAATTCACCTGTAATGCAGAGTAGATGTTTTTCACCTCTGTGATCCTCTCATGGGCACCAGCAGGGTCTAGAACAAGCAAAGACAGGAAACAGGGTGCCATGAGACTCTGGGCACATCCATTATTGTTACCACCCACAAGCCTAAAATTTCCCAGTATCATCAATCGAGTCATCCATACGTACACACACACCCACAAAGCATATTAGCCAGACAACCTGCCCAGCTCCCCAGAGTCAGAAAATAGGGAGCCTTGATATCCATGAGGAACAGATTTAATCTCAATTTTCTTAGGCACAGAAACTGAAACTCAGAATGGTATAGAACAAATGGATGAGATAATGAGGTAATGAGGTACCACCTCTAAATGTTCTTCCCTCTCTCCCCATGATGCACAAATGCCTTCCTTCCAAAATCCCAAAGATGGCTGAATCATATGGGAACAAATTAGAGTTCCACAGCATCTCCTCTCATGTTAACCTCTCCTTCCCAGTCCTCCTCCATGGCTACTCAGCTTTCTTCTTTCCTGCCCTTTCTAAAGGGGAAAGGCCATTTAATTCTAGTGAAGTGCATCTACCCTAGGAACTTACCGACCACAGCAGACAGACGTGTGGCTGCCATTTTGTAAGACTCTTGAGTAAGTACGCCCAGGATGCTCCTCTTCTTGCTTCTCTGGTCCACTGCAGGCAGGGCTCTGAAATGAAGAGGAATTAACAAAAGAATGTGCAAGCTTTCCATTTCTCCTCTGCACTGAGGGCAATTCCATCATAGCCCATGTAGCATGTGTTCCTTTCAGATTCAAGCAGTCTTTGATCATGGGTCCTTGTTTTTCTTGCCATGGACAACCTCAAAGCAATCTGACAGGCATTCTTATCTTCCTCATCCCTAATGTAAACCTACCATATTAACAAACCACACTGTCCATCACTTATCAAAACTGCCATCTCCACTGAGGTACTTCCCTGGTTTCTCATCTGCAATGGCCCCAAGGCATAGACCTAACTCATTAAGTCATCAGCACCTGACTCCCACTCTGACTCTCCACCTTGATTCAAGATTCTAGGGCGTAAGCTAGCAAACACCCATACTTTCACATCTCAATCACATACCTTAAACTTCTCACCTGAGACTCTTATTGCTCTCTTGAAGACAAAAAGCCAAACCATCCTGCTCCAAACACAGTAACTACACTCCTACCCTGTTCGCTTTTTAATCTGTACTGCACCCGCTCTCTTCCCTCAAAGTGGCATCCAAGCTGTCCAAACTCCCATTATTTTGCTATTTATAACCCTTATTTCCTTGGCACTACATATAAAATGCCATGGCCCTTTATTTCAATCATGTATTTTCCAAAAACTCAAATTCCGTTCTCTCTCTGGCCTATTATAACACCTGTTCTGGATAATTTCAGCAATCTGTCCATCCCAGCTGGGTGATTCCTACCTAAGCAGTTATATGGGAAGCACTAAAATTTTGAGGCCACCTACTCTAAAACAGGTCTTCATCGCTTAAAAGCCCCACAAGTAATTTAATTCCTTAGTTATCTAAAGCTCTTTTCACAATTCCTCCAGGACTTTGAATCTTACATGGTCTCAACTTTCCCTCTTCAACAACAAATGATCTTGTATTTTACTCCACAAACAGTAACGAGGATGAGAAGGATCCTTTCCTTACCATCATGGTTTCTTTCTCCTTTCATTTTGGAAGCAAGGGAGTGTCTTCCTTTTTTTTTTTTTAAATTTTATTTTTGAGGAGTGCCTGGGTGGCTCAGTCATGAAGCATCTGCCATCTGCTCAGGTCATAACCCCCAGGGTCTTGGGATAGAGCCCGAAGTCAGGCTTCCTGCTCAGCAGGAACCCTGCTTCTCCCTCTCCCACTCCTCCTGCTTGTGTTCCCTCTCTCACTGTCACTCTGTCAAGTAAGTAAATAAATCTTTAAAAAATATTTAATTTTTGAGTAATCTCTACAATCAGTGGGCTCAAATCCAACCCCAAAATCAAGAGTCACAAGCTCTTCCCATGGAGCCAGCCAGGTGCCCCTCTTCCTTCCTATCTAAAGCCAGGATCTCTGACTTTGCTATGCCAGGGTTTCCCATCCTTGACACTACTGACATGTGGGACTGGGTATGTATTTATTATGGGGGACCCATATGCTTTGCAGCATCTCTGGATTCTACCCAGTAGATGTCAGTAGTATCCTCTCCAGCTGCAAAATTAAAACTATCTCCAGATATTGCCAAGTGACCCCTATGGGGCAAAACTGCCCCCATTAAGAAGTACTGGTCTAAGATGTGGGTGAGGATGTGGAGAAAGGGGAACCCTCCTACACTGCTGGTGGGAATGCAAACTGGTGCAACGACTCTGGAAAACAGCATGGAGGTTTCTCAAAAAGTTGAAAATAGAACTACCCTATGACCCAGCAATTGCACTACTGGGTATATATCCTAAAGATACAAATGTGGTGCTCCAAAGGGGCACATGCACCCAAATGTTTATAGCAGCAATGTCCACAATAGCCAAACTATGGAAAGAACCTAGATGTCCATCAACAGATGAATGGATCAAGAAGATGTGGTATATATACACAATGGAATACTATGCAGCCATCAAAAGAAATGAAATCTTGCCATTTGCAACAAGGTGGATGGAACTAGAGGGTTATCATGCTTAGTGAAGTAAGTCAATGGGAGAAAGACAACTATCATATGATCTCCCTGATATGAGGAAGTAGAGATGCAACATCGGGGGTTTGGAGGGTAGGAAAAGAATCAATGAAACAAGATGGGATCGGGAGGGAGACAAACCGTAAGTGACACTTAATCTCACAAAAACAAACTGAGGGTTGCTGGTGGGAGGGCAGAGAGGGAGAGGGGGATGGGGTTATGGATGTTGGGGAGGCTATGGTGAGTGCTGTGAGGTGTGTAAACCTGGCAATTCACAGACCTGTAGCCCTGGGGATAAAAATACATATGTTTATAAAAAAATTTCAAAAAATTAAAAAAATAAAGAAGTACTCGTCTAATCCCTTCACATCTTCTCTCCAAAGGCTTACTCTATGGTTATTCCTTGGTTTTCTTTTCCATCACCACTGTAAGCACAAAGAGTTAGGGGTCCCCAGAAAAAGTAATGATGAGGGAGCAGGAGGCTGGCTGAGACAAAGCAAAAGCTGGCGCCTTGCACCCCCTCTTCACCCTTTCCCCTCCATAAGTGTAGCATCCCTCAGGCAGCCCTGACTGCCATGAACAATAAGCAAATAGTTAACTTGCAGAGCTCACAATCCTGCTAGACAGGAGTCTCCCTTGGCTTACAAATGTCCTAAATCTCACTAACAAAGACGATTGGTAGCAGGATTGTGACACCCCACCAAAAAGTCTCCCAACTATCTTAATGTTAATGGCTGGTCTAAAGACAACATTGATCCAGCCGCAAGGGCAAGGCCTCCTCTGGCAGGCCCGGAACACCCTGGCACCTTGTAGGCCCTCTTTAGCATATGAAAACTCCACTGAAACCTCCCTTCCCTTCACCTTCCCCCAACCACAGGGTATATAACATGCCTACCCTCACAACCCGGGGCAACAGCAGCTCTTCCTGCCCACGGGTCCTGTCCCCGTGCTTTAATAAACCACCATTTTGCACCAACGACGTTTCAAGAATTCTTTCTTTAGTCGTGGGCTCCGAACCTCCTCACCCCACCGAACCTGACTTAGGTTCTGGGACTTCATCAGTAAGACATAGCTTTCTTGACATAAGAAAAGACATTTTAGGCCCCAGGCCACCTTGTGATCTATGTGTGACCAGGACTACTTGCCCAAAGCACATTTCTGAATTATCTTTGCAGGATTTAAACTCCATTGATCAAATACCAGATGAACAGGAACCCGAGAACTGACAGATACTGAACCTTGTAGGCCTGGGTCACTTCCATCAACTAAGACTTGGAGTCTGTCACCTTAAAATGACTTCTGCCCCAATTTCAGGCTGTATTTTCCAACGCATAAGCCCATTTGTGAATGTGTATGCACCCTTAGCTTAAACCTTCCCGTTTCGTTGTTGGAGATGGCACTGCTCTGGGAAACACCCCCGAAGTTTCTCCTTTTATTTTTTTGGAAGTAAAACCTTTTCTTTTCCTCTCCTTTGGCTTAATTGTGTCCTCTGACTTAACACCCACCACGAGGTGAACTCAGTTTTGGGAAACCCCCATCAACTTCTACTTCACTGTATACACACCTCTAATACTTAAGCATAATATAAACGTAATAAATCTCTCCCATCTTGAAACAAATTAATACCTCGTGTTCCACTTACCCTCTGGTTACTGCTATCTCCTCTTTACCACCAAACTTCTCAAGAGTCGTCTACCCTCCTACTGCTCCCAATTCCTCCCCTCCCTTAATATACTCCAACCTGGCTTGCACCCCACTATCCCCCTTCACCCCTCTGCCAAGATTGCCATGGGTTTGAGAGAATTAATGAGAGTTAATCCAGTAAATACACTTGTCTTTGACTAAGTTGGTCCCTCAGAGAAATTCTATTGTATACTCTCTAAGTTATTCTCTTCCCTGGGCTTTTGTGACCACACCTTACAGCTCTCGCTACCCTCCCGTTCACCTCAGCAAGACTATCCTCCAGGGTAAATCTTGGCCCCTACTTCTTGCCGCACTGTGTGTCTTCTCTATCTATACATCCCCCTGAACTTAATTTTCATCTCTATGCTGGTAACACCCAAATCTCCAGTGAGGGACCTCAAATTAATGCTTAAGGCCTATATCCTGCTGCTTTTTAATTACTGTCATCTAAAATTTTCATAGACCGATAGAAATGTAAAAAACTGAACTTATCTCTTCCTCCTCCCCTCCCCCAACAAAACCATTTGCACACTTGGTAAGGCATGGGAGTTACCCGGCTATTCAAAGTGGGCAGAAGGGATTACTGGTATCCCACCCTTCATCCCACCCTACAGCTGCAACTAATTGAAACAAGATTAACCATTTGACAAGGGCGTGTGGCCTCTTTGGGCTGCAATCAAAATCTAACAGAATCCTTCATTTCTCTCCCTTTGGCCCAACAGCCATTGAAAAAAAAAAAATGAAACCAAGAGTCTAGATTGCCATCCTCCATTCCTAACCCCTACTACTAACCCTTAATCTTATCTCCATTCCCTCAAACTTGTCCTTCTGCCCTCCAGGTTCAGTATGCACCTAGCTCTAAGCTAAACACCAATCCAACCGTGGGTCACCCCAGCTCACAATGGCTTCCTACCAGCCTTAGCATTAAACCCTTATCTTGCTTTCAAGGTTGGAAACCAGACCATCTAGCTCACCTTCTTCCTCTCTTGCTTTGTTTTCAGCCCAGTCCCGTCTTGCTCAGTTCCCAGAACACTCCAAGCTCTTAGCTGCCCCAGGCATTTTGCATGGGAAGAGCAAACCTGCTAAAATGCTCTTCCCATTCATGGCCCACCACATACCAGCTAACTGCCTAGCTGTGGTGTCTAAATCAGATGTGGAGCCCCTCAAATGTGAGGGATGACTGGGTAGAAGCCCATGGCATACTTGGTGAAAGGATTCAGAAGGGGAACAAAGGAGATGTAAGTTTATTGAATACACAAGGGACAGCAGGCAGGACCGCAGAGAGAGGCTGTCTGCAGTGAGGCAGTGAGGAGGGCTGTTTTTAAAGGGGGAAGGTGGGGTGCCTGGGTGGCTCAGTCAAGTTGAGTGCCCAATTCTTGATTTCAGCTCATGTCATGGTCTCAGTGTCCTGAGATGAGCTCCATATCTGGCTCTGCGCTCAGAGTCTGTTCCAGCTTTTCTCTCTCCCTTTCCCTCTGCCCTTCCCCCCACTCCCACACACTCTAAATTAAAAAAAAAATATTTGTGGGGCACCTGGGTGGCTCAGTCAGTTAAGCATGTGCGTTTGGCTCAGATCATGATCCTGGAGTCCCAGGATGGGAACCCACCTTGGGCTCCTTACTCAGTGAGGGGTGTGCTTCTCCCTCTGCACACCCCCCCCCATAACCTCTCTCCCTGCCCCCGCTTTCACTATATTTCTCTCTCAAAATCTTTTTTTTTTTTTTTAATCCTTAAAAGGGCAAGGTAAAGAAGTACAGCAACAAATGGCATCTTCCCTTTTCTGGGAACTGTGTCTGGTTATAAGTTGCCCATTGGTAAGTTAGGGCCTATGGATAATTTGAGGTGGGCTGCCTGATGGGCCTGCCTTCAGCCAGGGGGTCATGGTGACCCTTTCTGGGTTCCATCGCTCAAGCCTGTTTGCCTAAAAGCAGCCTCTACACTAGTTATTTCTTTTTTTTTTTTTTTAAAGATTTTATTTATTTATCAGAGAGAGAAAGGGGGAGAGAGCGAGCACAGGCAGACAGAATGGCAGGCAGAGGCAGAGGGAGAAGCAGGCTCCCTGCCGAGCAAGGAGCCTGATGTGGGACTCGATCCCAGCATGCTGTGATCATGACCTGAGCCGAAGGCAGCTGCTTAACCAACTGAGCCACCCAGGCGTCCCTACACTAGTTATTTCTAACACTGTGGCTTTAACATCTCTTCTTTCCAAAAAGCTTTATGAAGCTCAGATCAAGTCCTCCCCCGGCATCCTTTGATTTACAATATCTCACCAAAAGCTATCATTTATCACACTTAATGGCTGGACTGTACAATCCCGGGGAGCACACCCTTACTAATTTTGCTTGCTTAGTCCTGTGGGACTGAGCTAACAGTAACAAGCTTAGCGTAGGCAAGAAGTAACTATCTGTGGCCCACACAGGCAACAAAAATGCAAAAACACAGCCCCAAAACCTTGTAGTGTGAACACACTAAATGATAAGAATCACTGACATCTATGTAACAATAAAAGATAAAAACAATGAAGTTTATGGAGTTTAAAATAAGATGAATTCTATCTAAGTAAACAAGGCTTCAAATTCTATAAAAGACTACTTTTTTTGGGCCAAATCCTTAGTATTTAAAATCGAAGTTGATACCTAATTTGCCCATTATATTTTATCTGGTTGTGGGAAAATAAACATGTATCTCATTAACACTAGACAAAACTCATCTCGTGTAGTCAATTCAACTCCAATTTCATTAACTTCTTAATGAAGTTGTGTTACTTCTTCTACAATCTCTTGATTTTAAAGTGGTGAGTTTGTAATTTTAGTTGAGCTCATTTGAAAGGAACAAAGCTGGTAACAGAACTCACAAGGTAATACATTCCCCATCCTGATACCCTGTGAACAAAACCTACCCAACATAAAGAACTGAAAAATTACATCTCACAAAACACCCCAATCACAAAGTGTACCCTGATGCCCACAGTCAGGGGCAAACTCTCTGGGACACCTGGATGACTCAGTCCATTAAACTGAGGTCAGGATCCCTGGGTCCTGGGATCGAGTCAGGCACTGGGCTCCCTGCTCAATGAGAAGCCTGCTTCTCTCTCTGCCCCTCCCCCCTACTCATGCTTTCTCTCTCTCACTCTCTCAAGTAAACAAATAAAACCTTTTAAGAAGAAAAAAAAAAGAGCAAACATTCTGTAAATTAAAAATTCTCTTACAAAGCAAAGGGTAGAGGAGAACCCCCCGCCACAATTACTCACCAAGACACACAGAAATCCATATGTGAGCAAGGTAAGGGTTTGAGCCAGATGGCTGTTCACAAATTCCTGAGCCATACCATGCTTCTGGTCTGGAGAAGCACACAAGGTCACTGCCTTTTCCTAGTAATGCAATTGAAAGGACAAAAGGATTAAAAGACACACCCTGGTCTCCTCAATTAGACTTAAGTAGTGCACTTTGGATAGGGGTACTGATAACCAAAGAGTATGCCCTGATGACCTTAATTCCACTTACTTGGTATTTCCTAAATATCCAGAAAAATACGAGGACTCAGAAATCTCAGTAGAGTGATTCCCTGCCTACGAAAGTCTAAATTGCTTCATTTTGCAGGGTATTTTATCATTCGCTCATACATTCATTCATTCATTGAATAAATATTTATTGAGCGTCTACTGTGTACCATGCACGATTCTAAATATCAGGAATGTAGAAGAAACCACACACAATTATACAGAAAAATCAAGTAAGAAAGCTTCCACAATGACAACGGCTTAAAGAGAAGTAAATGGTAAAGGAATAGTGAGTGATTAGTGTAGGTGAAGACAGAACTCTTATTTCCCTAGTTAGCAATTGTGGGCTTTTATTTTTTTTTTAAATAAGTTATAATTGACACAACACAGGCTCCCTTTGAGGAGCTAATGTTGCAGCTGAGACCTTGACAAGACTGATCACACTTCCTGCTTGACGTAATTTAGGCCAAATTGACAGAGACATCTGGGTCCTCAATTTTCTGTGAACTTGTTTCATCCACATCAGGTCCAGATTCCCACAGCCCACAACACGTGAACCTTCCTACCTCAACTTTCCTGTTAGTGCAATATTTAATGCAGGCCGTTGAGTTTCAAGACACAGGCTTCTTTCCCTTTCCCCAGCTACCAGCCTCTCTGCCTATTAAACTTTTGCTCACCCACTCCTCCCCCATTGTGGCATAAACTTTGCATGTCTTCCCGTCGCAAGAGAAAGTCTTAAGAAAGTCTTTTCGGGGGCACCTGGGTGGCTCAGTCAGTTAAGTGTCTGCTTTTGGCTCAGGTAATGATCCCAGAGTCCTGGGATCGAGCCCACATCGGGCTCCCTGCTCAGCAGGAAGTCTGCTTCTCCCTCTGCCCCTGCCACATATACTCTCTCTCTCTGTCAAATAAAAAAATAAATAAAAAAATTTTAAAAAAGAAAAAAGTCTTTCCATATTAATTTTGAAGTACCCTTTGAAAATAAATTTATCAACCTGAATTACAAGTGCCGACTATGGGGACAACCTGGGAGAAGACATTTCCAAAGAGAAATGCCAGTACAAAGGTCTTCAGGCATGAACAAGCTTGGAGAGTTGGCAGAAGACAGACTCCCTCTCATGGGGGAGCCAAGTTCCTCTGCAGAGCTGACCACTCAGTCCTTTTCCAACCCTACCTTCAACGACTCCCCACTAGTGGAATGCAATCATGGGAGGAGAATTTACACTACAGAAACCCACCACTGTCACAAATGAGAACTTTTTACCAACTTCCCAGCAAAACATTGCCTCTTACCACTGGTCTCTTCATTTCTGTTATGGGTATAAAAATGGCACCTACCTCATAGGTTGAGACAAGTTCTTGGCTCATACCAGTAATATTTAATCGACTCTTATTTGGGTCATGGTGAGCAAAAAATGGCAAGTCCTTGTTCTTTCAGAGTTGGAGCTTACAGCACAAAGAGGGCTTTATTCGAACAATGGCGGGAATCCCGCATCTCTGTACGGTTGTAGGTGAGTGCCATCAATGACTAGCCACCATGCAGGAGAGCCCCAAATCAAGAACCCTTGCCTAGGACCAGAGTCAAGCAGGTGCTGCTAAGGCAAAAATCTGGAGATGCCATCACTAGTGTTTCCACAATAGAATGCAGAAAGCATTTTAAACACTACATATTTTATTTTAAATACTACATATTTTAGAACCTATAAAAAATATATATTGCCAACACATACTCACAAAACATTTGCTTAGGGAAAAAAATTGCTTAGGATTGTGGTAAGTTAAACGTTGCCAATTAAGAGATGCTTTCAAGTCAATAAGGGTATCGGCAAGAACCATGAAGACAATCAGGAACGACTGGGCTTCGGGAAACTGCCTCCTGGAAAGGGGAGTGGTACATGATGAATGGTAACCTTCTCTGATTGTGAGCATCTTCATCAGCCCTGGACTGTGAGCTCTAATCCTGGAACACAGGAGAGGCAGGAGAAGGAAAGGGCAAATGCATTACGCCCTGTCAGGTAATTAGCAAGCCGGCAGTTTCCCGCCTTCTGCTGCGGGAGCAGAATGAAGAGAGAACAATCTGGGAGCACCTGGTGGCTCAGTCGGTTAAATATCTGACTTTGAGTCCCGTCATGATGTCAGGGTCCTGGGATTGATCACCGCATGGGGCTCAAGGCTCAGCAGGCAGTCTGCGTCTCCTTCTCCCTCTGCCCCTCCCCCACTTGAGCAGGCTTGCACTCTCTCTCTCTCTCTCTCTCTTTCCAATAAATAAAATATCTAAAAAGGAAAGAGAGAGAATAATTTGGCTAATGAGGAGCTTTGGAAATGAGGCCTCTAGGGACAGGAAAAAAATGTACATAGACTCCCTGTCCCCTATCAACACAATCTTGCACCTACCAGACCAGGGAGGAAGACACCACATCACTTCTTAGAGAATTTTCTTGTCCAGAAACTCCACACAAGACCATCTCCTTGAACTTCTCAAAGGCCAACTTGTCTTCAACATCTACATCCTGGAAAGAAACTCAACTCCTGGGGCCTTCTGTGGGACCATCCTGGAGATACAGAAATCCCCTGTAAGTTCTGGAGAAAAGGGGCCATTTACTATTATTATTATTATTCCCATGTAGGGGTAGTCCTAGGTTAAGTAGGAAGGCTAAAGCAGTGGTTCTCAAAATGTTGTCCCCAGACTAGCAGCCAGGACTGGGTTCATATATCTACAACATGGACAGTCACAGGGAACCCCACTCTTGGTTTAATGCTTTGCTGTCACAGTCTTGAAGTTTTTGAACTAGGGGGTCCTACATTTTCATTTTGCCCCAGGACCTGAAAATGGTGCAGCTGGTTTCACCTGAAGTATGCTCACCTGGGGAGTTCTTTGAAATACACTTTCTCAGTCCTCACCTAGATATGCTGAAATCTGGGGAGGTGCCCAGCAACCAGTTTTTAAGAAACCCTTCAGGTGAGTCTGATGCATGGTCAGAGTGGAATAGTTGTCTAAAGGCACTCCAAAGAAGGTCCTGAGTCAGTCTCATAAAGGCACTCCCGATTTTTCACTAACTACTTGGCGTATTTCCAAGTCCTCGGACTCTGGATTCACAATTGCTGCTGTCTCTGCTGACACCTTTTCCTCACCTGAAGATGCCAGGCTGCTCCAGTGCACCACTTTCTCTCCCTGGTAGAATAGGAGGGGACCTTTCTGCTCTCTCCCCACATTTCTAGTTTTAAATCCAATCCTTTGAGGAAGGCACTGAAATTCAAGGAAAGGAGGCCAGTCTCCCCAGTCTACTTGCCACTTAAGAGTTGTAGTAGAATTTTCAAAATGGTCTTCTTCCCTCATAACTCAGGGGTGTTGCCCCATATTTGTTCTCTCTCCTCCTCCTGCTGCTCCTTTATCTTCCTGTCCCTTTCCCCTACACCCTCCAATACATGCCATTCAAAGGGAGGAATCATGTCAGGATCTTCTCAAGTTCCAGTGATAGTAATATACATAATATGAGCAAACAAGTATGAGACACTCATAATAATATGAGACACTCAGACATGTACTTTGCTTTTTCCTTCTTATGTGCATTCCTGGAATGTTGATACTATATTCTCATTTCTATTATGCACATAAAAAATGAAAGCTCTGTATGCCTGTGTGGCTCACTTGGTTAAGCATCTGCTTTTGGTTCAGGTTATGATCCCAGCGTCCTGGAATCGAGTCCTGCGTCATTCTCCCTGCTTAGCACGGAGCCTGCTTCTCCCCCTGCTTGTGCTTTCTCTCTGTCTCTCTGGCAAATAAATAAATAAAATCCTTTTTTAAAAATATTTATTTATTTATTTGACAGATCACATGTAGGCAGAGAGAGAAAGGGAGGAAGCAGGCTCCCTGCTGAGCAGAGAACCCAAAGTGGGGCTCAATCCCAGGACCCTGAGATCATGACCTGAGCCGAAGGTAGGGGCTTAACCCACTGAGCCACCCAAGCACCCCAATAAATAAAATCTTAAAAGAAAGAAAGAAAGAAACAGGGGTGCCTGAGTGGCTCAGTTAAGTGCCTTCGGCTCAGGTCATGATCCCAGAGTCCTGGGATCCAGCCCCACATCGGGCTCCCTGCTCATCGGGAAGCCTGCTTCTCCCTCTCTCACTGCTTATGTTCCCTCTCTCACTGTGTCTCTCTGTCAAATAAATAAAATAAAAAAAGAAAGAAACACACTAACAAAACCTCAAGCATGTCTATAGGTTTCCTAAATTGGCTTTGATTGGATTGAATCCAGATGGGCTCATTCTACACCGTGCTTTAGAAACTTCCACAGCAATGGTTTTCAAAGTGTGGTTCCCGGCCCTCCACCCAACTGTATCAGCATCACCTGGTAACTCATTAGAAATGTGAATACTAGGGCTCCACCCCACACGTAGTCAGCTGGAAATTCTTGGGTAGGGAAGAGAGATCTGTGTGGGTTTTTTTTCATTGAAATATAGTCAGCCTACAATATTACATTGGTTTAAAGTGTATGACGCAGCGATTTGACAATTATATATGTTAAAAAATGCTCACACCATGTAAGTGTAGTCACTGTCTCCCACTGTGCAAAGTTATTACAGTATTATTGACTATATTCCCTATGCTGTACTCCTCATCCTCATGATTTATTTCTCTTATAAATGGAAGCTCGTACTTCTTCATCTCCTTTGCCTTTTTTTTTTTTTTTTAAATTTAGAGAGAGAGTGCCTGGGAGTGTGGGGAGGAACAGAGGGAGAGAGAGAATCTCAAACCGACTCCCTGCTGAGTGCAGAGTCTGACTCAGGCTCAATCCCAGGATCCTGAGATCATAACCTGAGCCAAAACCAAGAGCCGGATGCTTAGCCGACTGTGCCACCCAGGCACTCCTCCCCTTTGCCTATTTCATCCATCTGCCCCTGGCGTTGTGTTCCCTAAGAACATCCGTGAAGTGTGAGAAATGAGGGGCAGCTGATTTCTCAAAGCACCATGAAGGACAGGAGCATAATGAACTAAATCAGATAAAGGTTTCTTCAACGTTTTGTATTAATTAACTTATTTTTCTAACCATAGAAAATATACATGACATAAAAGGTACCGTTTTAACCATTTTTCAGTGTCCAGTTCAGTAGTATTAAGTACATTCGCAACGTTGTACAGCCATCCCCGTCATCCATTTCCAGAAATTCTTTTAACTTGCAAAACTGAAACTGTCCCCCGTAAACACTGACTCTCTATCCCCCTCTGACAGCTCCATCACCCATCATCCCACTTTCTGTCTCTATAAATGTGACTCCTCTGGGGACCTCACAGAAGTGGAATCATACAATATTTATCTTTTTCTTTTAAAGATTTTTATTTATTTATTTGACAGAGAGCTACACAGAGAGAGATCACAAGTAGGCACAGACAGGCAGAGAGAGAGGGAGAAGCAGGCCCCCTGCTGAGCAGGGAACCCCATGTGGGACTCGATCCCAGAACCCTGGGATCATGACCCAAGCCAAAGGCAGCCGCCTAACCAACTGAGCCACCCAGGCGCCACCGGTATTTATCTTTCTGAGAGTGGCTTATTTCACTTAACATAATGTCCTCAAAGTTCATTCATGTTGTAGCAGGTGTCAGAATGTCATTCCTTTCCAACCCTGAATAATATTTAATATTCCATTGTATGGATATGCCAGATTTTGTTTATCCATTCATCAGTGGACCGTAGGGTTGCTCCCGCATTTTGGCCATTGTGAATAATGCTCCTATGAGCATGGATGAACAAATATATCTTCTTCAAGACCCTAATCTCAATGCTTTCAAGTATATACTCAGATTAGGAATTGCTAAATCATATGGCAATTCTACTATTGAATATTTTTTTATGAAACCCTTCAACATTTTAACACAGAAGAATTATAAAGACTCTTTTGCACATTTTTAAGTTTCCCAAATGTATAACCTCCATTCATGTTTCTGCAATAGTCGCTGTTGAAAAAGGTAACAGTCTGTGTGTCAGGAAATCAAAGGGAAAGGGAATATCCTAAACCAAGTTCAACATTTTCTTCTCCATAAAGACTACTACATTGCGTCTTGGCCTTTTGGCTAAGATCAAGTGTAAAAATTACTATAACCACTATACTGTTATTTATAAAAATAACAACAATAGCAATAATTATAGCCAATATTTCTGGAGTATTCTTATGTCCCTAGCACTGAGACCTTTTCTTGTTTAATGCATAGAGCATCTTACTCATTTGAAGGACATAAATGTCCTTTGAACTTTTGTCGGCTTCTCTCTTCATGAACTGCCCTGCCACCCTTGCTTCATAAACCATCCTGCGGACTGTGATCCTGTCCAGTGGCCTGGATGTTAGCACTGGCTGGTTAAACAGTTCTCTCCCCAACTTAGACCAGTCTGAGGGCAGAAGAAAAAATGCTCACTTACCCACTCTGGTCTCTCAAGACTCTGCACATTCCATCCTCCCTGTACTTCTATTATGAATATGGATCCTTCCTAAGAGAGTTTGGTTCTGATGAGAGCAGGAAACGATACAGGTTTGTCAGTAATGACAAACCAGCATACCAGCGCCTAGAATTACTCACTCTTGAAGATTTCTTGACTCAGCGGTGAGGTGGAGTGTCGCTTTTACGAGGTGGCAGCTGCTGGGAGTACATCATCCCATCTGTAATTATTACAGGGGCCAGATAATGAAGGGACTTGAACGCCATTGAGGACTTGGTGGTTTCATGGATTTCAGAATGTCACTGAAGAATCCTGCAAGATTGTGCTAGACCTCTGCTGGCCCTCGTGGGAAGATTGCTCTGTAAAGATGCACAAAATCAAATGCACTCAAGAGTACTTGGAAGGTGGGGAATAATTACAAAACCATTGCTATTTGGACATATCCTAGAGAATGGCTACTCAGAAAAAAATCGGTCAAAAGAAATATGCTATAGGGGCACCTGTTGGTACATGGAACCCTTGATCATGGGTTTGCGGATTTGAGCCCCACTGGAGTAGAGATTACTTCAAACTAAAATCTTTTTTAAAAACAGAATATAGGGGTGCCTGGGTGGCTCAGTGGGTTAAAGCCTCTGCTTTTGGCTCTGGTCATGATCCTGGGGTCCTGGGATCGAGCCCCACATTGGGCTTTCTGTTCAGCAGGGAGCTTGCTTCCCCCCCAACCCCGCCACCTTACCTCTCTGCCTACTTGTGATCTCTGTCTGCCAAGTAAATAAAATATTTAAAAAAAAAAAGAATATACTAGGGGCATCTGGGTGGCTCAGTGGATTAAGCCTCTGCCTTCAGCTCAGGTCATGATCTCAGGGTCCTGGGATTGAGCCCCACATTGGGCTCTCTGCTCAGCAGGGAGCCTGCTTCTCCCTCTCCCACTCTCCCTGCTGTGTTCCCTCTCTTGCTCTGTCTCTCTTGAGGCAGAAGAGAATGTCAGATTTTAATTTCCAGGATTACCGGAGATTGGCAATTATGAGCAGACCCAGTTCAGAGTTACCTACACAGTTAAGATTTTCTGAGAAAGTAAAGTTGTCTAACAAGGTTTAATTGTTTGAAGAAACCATTAGAGTTTAGCGCTAGATCTTAAACTGGCATGCAGGCATGATAGTTCCTTAAAAAAATAATAAAACAGCACTTATTCTCATTCTTAATTTTAGAATTAGAAAAATGGGTGATACATAGAAGTCATTCAAAATTTCCTTGGTGAGGGAAGAAAGGATAAAGGAACCTGATGAGAAGAATTGTTTAAATATTACAAGATTTTTAAAAATTTTTTATTATTTATCTGACAGAGAGAGAGAGAGATCACAAGTAGGCAGAGAGGCAGGCAGAGATTGGGGGGGAAGCTGGCTCCCTGCTGAGCAGAGAGCCCGATGTGGGGCTCCATGTGGGGCTCGATCCCAGGACCCTGGGATCATGACCCGAGCTGAAGGCAGAGGCTTTAACCCAATGAGCCACCCAGGTGCCTCTAAATATTAAAATATTTTAAAGCAATAGATAAAAGACTTCTCTCCAACAAGGGATGCCTGTGTGTCTGTTTCACTGTCACTAACTCGTGTCTCTAACTCAGCAGACACGTCTGCCATATGGAATCAGAAAACCAGACAGAAGTATCAGAACTCTTCCTCACCGGACTTTCCGAGGATCCAGAACTGCAGCCCCTTCTCTTCGGGCTGTTCCTCTCCATGTACCTGATCACTGTGTTTGGGAACCTGCTCATCATCCTGGCGGTCAGCTCTGACCCGCACCTCCACACGCCCGTGTACTTCTTCCTCTCCAACCTGTCCTCTGTTGACATCTGTTTAACCTCCACTATCGTCCCCAAGATGCTGCTGAACATCCACACGGAGAGCAAAGCCATCACCTACGCAGGCTGCCTCGCTCAGCTGTATTTTTTCATGGTTTTTCTATGTATGGACAATTTACTGCTAACTGTGATGGCTTATGACCGCTATGTGGCCATCTGCCGTCCTCTGTATTACACGGTCATCATGAACCCCCGCCTCTGTGGCCTGCTGATTCTTCTCTCCTTGCTCATGAGCATTGGGAATGCCCTGCTCCACAGTCTGATGGTCTTGCCACTGTCCTTCTGCACAGACTTGCGAATCCCCCACTTCTTCTGTGAGCTTGCTCAGATCCTCAAGCTTGCCTGTTCTGACACTCTTACCAATAACATTCTGGTGTATTTCATGACCAACCTGTTGGGGGTTGGTCCCATCTCAGGGATAATTTTCTCTTACACTCGAATTGTCTCCTCCATCCTGAGAATCCCATCAACTGGTGGGAAGTTCAAAGCTTTTTCCACCTGTGGGTCTCACCTGTCTGTTGTTTTCTTATTCTATGGGACTAGTGTTGGAGTCTACCTTAGTTCTGCAGCTTCGGTCTCCTCCAGGAGGAGAGCAGTGGCCTCAGTGATGTACACGGTAATTACGCCCATGATGAACCCCTTCATCTACAGCCTGAGGAACAGGGACATGAAGGGAGCCTTGAGGAAACTCATCTCTGCGACACCTTCCTTTTCATGATTCTGTCATCTGGCTTGGGTATAGGTTTCTGGAAGGACTAAAAGGGAATGAAATACTGCGTATGCTAGAAATTCTGACTTCCCCCTAATTAAATTCTAACAAACTGGTTAATCATGACTTTCAGTGTCGCTCTCGACCCGCAAGAACGACCCGCAGACGAGGTGAGTGGCAAGCTTCTTTATTCAATCTTCAGCCCCGGGACCCCGAACACCGATTACAGCCCCAAGTTATAGGATACAGTGGATAGAAAGTAACCAATCACCACATAACACAACTACTATAACATCCAATCAGAAGGGATACAGATGACTTCAATCCAGATCATGCGGGGAGCTCGTGCCTACTGACGTGAGCCCCCGAAACTTATTGTTCACTCTGTTTTTGTGCCGTTCCCATGGTCCCTGGTTAATCTTATCCTAGTCCCGATACTTCAGTACAGGTTGTGCATTGCCTGGAGCGCTCCCACATAAACATTCACCTGCCCTTCTCCTCAAGCCTCGCCTAGTACGTGACTCCCAGCTTCTGCTGCATGGCTCTCCACATTTCAGGTCAGATTTTGTATTAAGTCCTACAGTCCCATGTTTTAGTGCCTGTCATTTATTAACTAACTTAACTCTCTGAGTTCACATCAACATCTATAAAATGGGCCGAGTAATATTACATTTGATTATTAAATCAATGCTATCATGTTTGAAGCTACCTTTCTTTCTTTTTAAAAATTTTTTAAAAAGATTTTATTTATTTACTTGAGAGAGCAAGAGACTGAGCGAGAGAGCATGGGCGGGGAGAGAGTCAGAGGGAGAAGCAATGCAGGACTCATCCCAGGACTCCAGGATCATGACCTGAGCTGAAGGCAGTCGCTCAACCAACTGAGCCACCCAAGCGCCCCGAAGCTAAATTTCCTTACTAAGCAGGCTTTATGGAGGAAACTGTTTTCAAACAGAACTTACTTTCTGGGGTGTGTTCTGTGTGCCCTCTGAGAGTGGCGTGGGAAGGAAATTTGTACAGATGGAAGGCTGGCTTTTGTCTCTATGGAAAACTATTTGGTGTTTGTCCACAGTTCCCGGCACAGAACTCCTGGAACTCTCCTGATTGATAAGAGTGTCCTGGGCATGCTAATGAGACAAGTCACTGTTCTGGGACACCTAGATAGCCCGGTTGCCAGAAAGACCAAGAAGTGGTTAGAAGATTGGGACTTTCAGCTCCAACCTCCATCCTCCAGGTGTTGGAGGTTGAACTAATCTACCAATGACCAAAAATTCAATCAATCCAACCTATGTAATGAAAACTACAAAAAAAAAAAAAAACCCACCAAAAAACTAAAAGGACAGAGTTCAGAGAGCTTCCAGGTTGGTGAACAAGAACACACCCATGTTCTAGGAGGGTAGACCACCCCAGGCTGCCCAGGGACGGCAGCTCGGGACCCTTCTGGACATGGCCCTACATATCTCTTTATCTGGCTATTCATTCTCATTCTTTGTAAAGCAAAAAAAAAAAAAAAAAAGAGGCATGATACGCTCTAGTTCCATCCATGTTGTTGCAAATGGCAAGATTTGATTTCTTTTGATGGCTGCATAGTATTCCATTGTGTATATATACCACATCTTCTTGATCCATTCGTATGCTTAGCGAAATAAGTCAAGCAGAGAAAGACAACTATCATATGATCTCCCTGATATGAGGAAGTGGTGATGCAACATGGAGGTTTAAGTGGGTAGAAGAAGAATAAATGAAACAAGATGGATTGGGAGGGAGACAAACCATAAGTGACTCTTAATCTCACAAAACAAACTGAGGGTTGCTGGGGGGAGGGGCTTGGGAGAAGGGGGTGGGATTATGGACATTGGGGAGGGTATGTGATTTGGTGAGTGCTGTGAAGTGTGTAAACCTGGTGATTCACAGACCTGTACCCCTGGGGATAAAAATATATGTTTATAAAAAATAAAAATTAAAATTAAAAAAAAAAAGAGGCAGTAATCTAGTAAGTAATTTGTTTTCCTGAATTTTGTGAGCTGCTCTAGGAAATTCATCAAACCTGAGGAGAGGGCCAAGGGAACCCCTCTGATTTACAGCCAGTCAGTCAGTAGCATAGGAGACAATCTGGACTTGAAACTGGTTTCTCAAATGGGGCAGCGGTAGTCTTGTGGGACTGAACCCTTAATTCGTGGGATGTGACACTCTATCCAGGTAGATAGAATCAGAACTAAGTTGAATGACAAAACACCCAGCTGGTAGCCAGAAAAAACATGTGTCATTCAGTGTGAGGGAACAAACACACGCACATTTGGAGGCTAGAGGTATCAGGAGTTCTAAGGGTTGTGTGAGTTCTAAGGAGATGCAGAGGGGAAGTAAAATTTTCTTTAGACCCATGAAGCCTAAAATATTTACTATATGGTCCATTACAGAAAAAGATTGGCTTCTTGCTCTTTTCTGTCTCTCAGCGAAAACTCAGAGGCCCTTGCTTCTGAATTTTTATAATTAAATTCGACAAACTCCATATAAAAATCCTAGAAGTCTGAACTGCTATTTCAAATGCAAGTTAACAAACATATGAATAATGATCAGTAACTCCAAGGGAAAATCAAGGTGCACCTCAAAATCCTCAGATCCTGTCTGCTTCCTGCATCTCCGAAGGAGGAGAGGTTTTCAGATATGGCCGCCCAGCATGTAGAGCTCTGGTTCTCAAAGGAGAGACAAGCAGTGATTTTTTTGTGTTCATGCCCCCTGTACCCGCACCTGGGCACTAACCACGTTTGGAGCCCAGTGTACCTGTAATGGGAGTGTCCTGCACATTGGGGGATGTTTACCGGCGTCCTTGCTTCTGCCACCAGGTGCCAGGAGCTCACCGCCCAAACTCAGCTATGACATCCAATCACTTCTCATTGAGAACCCCTGCTCAAAATAATAATAATAATTATTATTATTACTGAAAACAGGTAAGGCATCTCAGAGAAAACTGGTCATTTATGTCTGTTGTTCGAATACCAACATGTAAAGGAGAATGACAATATTCAACGTCATCTGTGCTGCTGGAAAACCAAGACGGTTAATCCCCCCACCTCCCACCCTTTCGTGGTCCAGAAACTACTTACCACAGAGAGCTCCCTTCCCCCTATGACTTGGATAAGACTCACTGGTGACCCCCTTGTTTACCCATGACAAAGCCAGACACACACCCTCCAAATTCCCAATTTTCCCCCCAAGGTTCTAACTTTCTATGCATGGTCTCAACTGTGTCTTTACAGCTTTTTGTTTCTCCTTTCACCCGTGTGTGTCTCTCTCTAGGGATGTTTTAAAAAGCAGGAGACTCTACAAATTTCATAGTC